>NC_086106.1:132618879-133218879 GCF_963921235.1 Mobula hypostoma | reverse complement strand
GGACACGACCCACCCAGCCAATACACTTTTCATCCCTCTTCGCCCTGGGAGAAGGTTCAGGAGCTTGAAGACTCAGACGGCCAGATTTGGGAACAGCTTCTTTCCAACTGTGATAAGACTGCTGAACGGATCCTGACCCGGATCTGGGCCGTACCCTCCAAATATCTGGACCTGCCTCTGTTTTTTTGCATTATCTTACTTCCCATTTTTCTATTTTCTATTTATGATTTAAAATTTAAATTTTTAATATTTACTAATGTTAACTAGTTTTAATATTTAATATTTGTAATCCAGGGAGTGTGAAGCGCAGAATCAAATATCGCTGTGATGATTGTACGTTCTAGTACCAATTGTTTGGCGACAATAAAGTATTAAAGGATGCCGTGCACAATTCTGATTTGATGGAGAAACACGGAGGAACATCTGAAGAAATTTCTGAAATGCCCGGTTCGCTGCCGCTGCTACTGTGCGATCAAGAATCTCCGGAGGGAAGGCCCCAAAATCCTCGGCTTTGCCTGCTGCTGGCAGCCGGGGCTGGGGTCGAAGCGTTCGGCAGAGATGGTGCTTGGTGCTCGGTGTCGGAAGGCTGGTTGGAGGCTCGAAGTTTTCGGATGACTCAGAGTTGGACTGTGGTGGGGCATGGTAGGGAGCGTTTTCTTCCTTCTCCTGTCTGCGTGAGATGTGGGACTTCGAGAGACTTTGAACTTTTTTACCATGCCCATGGCCTGTTCTTCATCAAGTTATGGTATTGCTTGCACTGTTGTAATTATGTTATAATTATGTGGGTTTTGTCAGATTTTCAGTCTTGGTCTGTCTTGTGTTTCTGTGATATCACACCAGAGGAACATTGTATCATTTCTTAATGCACGCATTACTAAGTGACAATAAAAGAGGACTGTGTCCTCATAATCTAATCTAATCAGGGTGTCCTCTGTCACCCGGGCAGTGTGACAAGTGCTCTAGGAACAACCCACTCAAACTCGTCAATGGAAAAGACACCTCCCAGCGTCAATATCTTCTCTACCAACCTCCTCTTCCAACCCACAGGAACTGGGTAATCCCTGGTTGAATGACTCAGCGGTCACCTTTCCCCCCTTTTCCCAATAGTTTCTCCCCAGCTTGTCTCACAGGGACACTAGACATTACTGTCACCAGGAGCAGATCCACCAGCGGCATCCCCTGCTTAAAGGTGACCTCTCGCTTCGTAGTGTTCCTGACAATCACTGCCATCCTGTTCGCCTGTACAGCTGTTCGGGTCTCACCAGTACCCCAGCCAGAAATCCCGACTCCACCTCATGGTCTTCCGGAACGTCCACTAAGAGAGCTTCACCCTCAGGCACTCCAGGAAATTTGGGGGTCCCCATCTGTCTCGCTACTTCCCCGGGCCGTACTACCATTGGCTTCGACTGGGTGAACCACACAGTCACTCGTCTAAGTTCGATATCCGGCCTAATGCAGCCATGAGCTTCCTCAAAAGCCGCTCGAAACACCAGGTGCACAGATAATGTTCACAGAAAGCTCTCGCCAGCCTTCTCCTTGCAGGCCCCCATGAACCGCCTCACAGAGGGGTGTTGGTCCCCATCAGAATTGAAACGCTGCCCTTCTCAACAGGGTCTGGACAAACCAGCACTAATGTATCAAGGACTTCAGACACTCCCACGTCGGCCTCCAAGAACTCCAACTTCAGTGACAAATAACCATCGTATGGATAATCACCAGCACTGAGACCCCAGATCTCCAGTGCACCGAAGGGTGTCAAGGGTAAATGCGTCAGATACTGGCTGTAAAACGATGTGACCTGTGACCCAGTGTTGAGTATGGCTTTAGCGTAAATACCCTCTATCTGTCGCAATACACTGGAGCATGGTCCCAGTAAGCCTTCAGGAATACGCCGTCTCCCCCCGCCCCACATCAGTTCCATCATATGGGCGGGGGGGTCACATATGCTGATAACAGCCAAGACATCTCAATTCTCAACTCTGCCACAATCTCCTCTACCACTCTCTGGGACAGGCTATCCGTGGTCACTTCACCGCAGGGGACCACTACTGAGGACTTTACCCTGCTGACTGAGACCTCCCGCGCCTCCGACACATTCTCCTCCTCTCGTACTTCTCTGATCATCTCAACAAACAAGGGAGAGGGACACATCTTACGAGACAGTCGGAGACCCTAAACGATCAGGTCCTGGGCGCCCTTTGCTATCTGGTTCACTCTTAACTGATCCACCTCAGCCGCCTGAATGGCCCCTCTGTGCCTCAAGCAATTTAGCTGCCTCTCTAGCCAAAAAAATAAAAGCAGAAATCTTCTCCCCCTTCTCCTGATGCATGTTCTGAAACCCCACCATGAGCTTCATTGGGCTTCTTGTCGTGCCAAAGGCACTTTCCAGTGCTTTCATGTAATCAACAACTTTAGCTATGGGATACCGTAACCTGACGGCTCTCACAATGTCAGCTGCCTGCCCACTCAAACTCGCAACCAATCTGTCGTTTTATGTCCTCAGAGCACTGCCATTCACCTAACCACTGAGGTCCACTCCGCCCAAGTCTCATACTCCTCTGCCCCTTTAGGGGTGGGAGTTATTCCAGAGAATAGGTGGAGCCTGCCATAGCTAGGATTTTGAACCTGGGTACTTTTCCATTTATTTGCCAGTGAGATAATGGAGGATGCTACCTCATAACTCACACTCTTCCCTGGGGGATGTGGGACGTGGACTAACTAGACATCCCAAATCCAAACACTCCTTCCCCTCACTCCTCAGAAACAATAGAGCCCTGCCTTTGAAATCTCCAGCCCCAGCCACGGGAGGCACAGCTTGCGGTTCGGCCCGCCCCGGCCCGCCGCCACTACGTCAGCGCTGGTCTGCCTTAAAAGGAGAGCTGCGCCCACCATTTTATCAAACCTGCACCCCACATTCACAACTTTAACAGTACTTAACAGTCAAATTAAACAATTCATCCGGAGTACGAATGTCTACCCCACTGATTTAATGCTCAGGGTAATCACACAGCATCCAACGAAATCAATCCCGAACAATAATCCCACAAGAAGGATGGCCTCTGGCCCAGCTAAACTTGAGACATCTGTTTGGGTGGATGCTGCATGATGTGTCCCCTGTTAGAAAACAGTACCATGAAATAACAAACAGTACACAATATGTAATTAAACAATTGAGATTTATAATTCTTAATTTGACTAGAGGGTTAGGAAAGAAACAGAAAAGGGCCCATTTTCATGAAACAGTCTAACTCGCAATGTTGGAGCTCACGGTTTTCCCGTCTGTTTGTTCTCCATCGATTCCCCGTGCAATGTCCACTCCTGATCCCATTCCTAGTCCACTCCATCCTGCAGTCTACGACTTCCCCATTCCAGCATCTTCTCCCTCCATCTTCCACCGAACAAAAGATAGTGAAATCATCTCTCCAGCACACAAGAAAGAAAAACACCTGCCCTCATTGGCCAGTGCACATTCCAAAGTCCCCGTTATCTCTAGTCATAACCTAAACACTGCTCTGGAGAAACCATTACATTAGCAGTGAAACATTTCCCAGGTTGTTACACGCAGATGACATGACTCTAATCGGCCTTACTACTAGCAATAATGAGACAGCGTACAGAGGAGACATTGACAACCTGACACAGTGGTGCCAGGATAACACCCTCTCCCTCAACGTCCAAAAAACAAAAGAGCTAATTGTGGATTACAGGAGGAACAGAGATAGGGTCACCCCAATCAACGTCAATGGATCTACAGTTGAGAGGGTGAGTAGTTTCAAGTTCCTTGGTATACACATCACCGATGATCTCACCTGGACCGTACACACTGGCTTTATGGCAAAAAAAAAAACCACAACAGCACCTCTTCCACTTCAGGCAACTGAAGAAGTTTGGCATTAGTCCCCAGGTCCTTAAGATCTTCTACAGGGGCACCATTGAGGGCATCCTGACTGGCTGCATCACTGTCTGGTACAGGAACTGCATCAACCTTGATCACTGGGCACTGCAGAGAGTGGAACAAACAGCCCAGCACATCTGTAGATGTAAACTTACCTCCACTGAGGCCATTGTGCAGAAGGAAGGTCTGGAAGACAATCGGAAACACCAGTCACCCTAATCATAAACTGTTTCAGCTGCTTCCATCTGGCAATCACTACCATAGCATTAAAGCCAGGATCAACATGTTATGTGACAACTGCTTTCTACAAGCCATTAGTCTTTTAAATTCACATGTCTGTCATTGCAAGAGTCATAACACAAAAATTTTTACTCCCTCACATTGTGGGATGGATGCAAGATTTTAAATAAATTCTAAATTCTAAAATTCTGTATTCAATCCTGTAGAGACTGTAGAGCTGTTCACTCTCAGCAACAGACCAAGGTTCACCCCTGAGCAGATTGTAGAGCTCCTCACTGTTGGCACCACAGACTCAGGTTACAATACAAGCTGGTTGCAAAGCAAGCTATCAAACAATATCAAAGTGGATAGCAAAAGCTTTTTCAAGAACATAAAAAAAGATGAGAGTGCATATAGGACCATGAGAAAATGGGGCTGGAGAAATAATAACGGGGAGAAGGAGATGGCAGATGAACTAAAGGAGTATGTCCTTAAAGGTTCTCAGTCATCCAGGTCATTGTATTTGGTTAAAGAAGCCATCTTTGTCAAACTGGAAAACCCATCCCTGAACACCTATCAGCTACTTGCAATGCAGTCCTAACATCTCGACCCCAGCATCTCCACAACAGCTCACAACTCCATTCATGCAACAGACCAAGGTTCACCCCTTAAAAACCCTCATGTGATTGCTATACCTTTAAACAATTCAGTTTATAAATCATAAACTACCTATCATGGATCAGAACTGGAGAAACTTCTTGGATGAGTGGTGATGATTTGGATGATTTGTCTTGTAAAGGTAAGGGCATTTCTTTTTTTATGTCACTGCGTAGTATAATTAAAATGGCTTCTTTGTTATGTTATAATTGAAAGGGCTTCTTTGTTATGTTAAATGCTGAAAAAGTCCTTCCCGCTAGCAGTCTGTTTTGGATTATCTATTGATAAGAGGACAAATGAACCAATTGCGATGGTTGTTATGCTTTTGGTGTTCCTGTGAGAGAGCGAGAGAGCGAGAGAGCGAGAGAGCGAGAGAGCGAGAGAGCGAGAGAGCGAGAGAGCGAGAGAGCGAGAGAGCGAGAGAGCGAGAGAGCGAGAGAGCGAGAGAGCGAGAGAGCGGACCAGGTGCTGTGAGTCCGCTAACGGGGGTCGGACCCCGAGCAGGGTGTTCGGCGAGGAGAGGAGATGGAGAGCTCCAGGGTCATTAACCAATCATCATCTTCTGGATTACTACTGGCACTGTTACCCAAAGACTCCGGTGCCCTTGTAGTTGTCAAGGGTAATTGCTTCAGACACTGGTTGTAAAATGAACTGTACAACAACTTGACCTGCGCCCTGGGGTCAAGGATGGCTTTGGCATCGCTTCCCTCTATCCATAACGACACCCTGGGGCGTGGTCCCTCTAAGCCTTCAGGAATGGGGTCTTTTCCTTTCGGAAGTTCATCGGTACATTGCTGGGAACGTGCTTCCTCAGAGACCCCAAGCCGTTCCCCCACTGGGCCTCCACTAAGTTTCCCGACACCTCTCTGATCAGTTGAACAACTGAAGGAGGGGCTGATCCCATGAAATGATCCCCCTGGCACTGCAAGCAATTTAGCCGCCCTCCTAGCCAGAGAAGACACACTGAAAACTTCCCCCCCTCCTTTCAAATAACTGACAGCTGTCACTACGGTGTAAGTGAACCTGACAGTTCTAACACTGTCACCAGCCCACCTACTTAAACTTTCAACCAATCCCTGTCGCTCTCCCTCAACCGAGCACTGCCACTCATGTAACAGCTGTGAGATCTGCTCCGCCCACGTTTCACATGCCTCTGCCCCTCCTGGGGTGGACACAATCCCAAACGCCAGGCGGAGCCTGCCAGAGCTAGAACATTTATTCGCAGACTCTACCTTCAAATCAGACCACTCTTTCCTCTCTCTCCCAACCGCATGGACAGCCCCTAGTGCCACCTCCAACCTGAACTCAAACAAAGACCGCACCCACCATGCACGCAGCAATAACCAGCAAATAACCCACAGAGACACATATTACTGATTTAAACAGGGCCACCACACAGCATACCAGTAGATCCAATCCCGGACAAAAGCCCACACAATGTAGCTCCCCTGGCCACCCTCAGGGTTGCTCAGCTCACTGTTGTCAAGGGAAACAGCCCTCAGCCCCACCAAACTGGGTTTGTGTGGATGCTGTGTGAGGTACCCCACCCTGCCCAAATAACAGACAATATACCAGATACGATTAAATGATTTACAGTTTATAGATATTACTGGAACTATATAATTAATAGAGAATAAAATATAACAGGAAAATAAAAGGCACCACACTTATCAAAGTTCAATCTCTTCATGCACAAACAGTTGGAGCTCAGGATCCTTCTTTACCCTGCGACCCCTCGGACCACCTCGACCGGCCGCCTGGGATCAACAACGGTGGTCGACCAGACGCTCTACACGAGTCCGTCTCTGTCCCCTCTCCTCGCAGAACGCCCCACTCGGGGTCCGACCCCGTTAGTGGACTCACAGCACCTGGTTCATCCTCTGTCTCTCTCTCCCGCCTTCTGCCCCAAAACCCCCACGCATACAATATCTTCAGATACACCAAAAACATAACCATTGCAATTGGTTCATTTGTCCTCTTATCAACAGTTAATCCAAAACAGACTGCTAGCAGGAAGGACTTTCTCAGCAGTTAACATAAAGAAGCCCTTTCAATTATAACATAACAAAGAAGTCATTTTAATTATACTAAGCAGTGACATTAAAAAAAAGAAACCCCCTTACATAAACAAGCAAGACCTGTTGCCTTGATTACCACTGCTTGCTAAACTAAATGAGTATTTTGCATCAGTTGTCCCCATGGAAGACACTAGCAGTGTCCCTGGTGCTGAAGGATGTAAGGGAAGTGAAGTGAGTGCAGTTACTATTTCAAGAGAGAAGGTTCTCAAAGAGCTGAAATCCTAAGGGTACATAAACCACCTGGACCTGATGATTTGCATTCAAGGGTTCTGCAAGTGATAGCACTAGAGATTGTAGAAGCATTAGAAATGATCTTTCAAAACACATTGGACTCTGACATGGTACCAGAGGACTAGAAATTGCAAATGCCACTCCACTCTAAGGAGGCAGACAGCAGTAAGAAAATTACAGAACAGTTATCCTGACCTTAGTGGTTGAGAAGATGTTGGAGTCAGTTGTTAAGGACGAGGTTATGGAGTACTTGGTGACACAGGACAAGATAGGACAACATCAGCATGGTTTCTTTAAGGAAAAATCTTGATTGACAAACCTGTTGGAATCCTTTGAGGAGATTACTGTCACATGGGGTGCTGAGAACAGACCCAAATGCAAGACACAGACACTGAAGTACAAGGAACAGGACTTGACTAGAGTAGGAACATGACAGGATACAGGCAAGGAGCAGGGACAAGAACACAGACTTGGGCTAGGGAAAGCGGGACCAGAAACCATGGACTAGGAGACAAGGCTTAGACTCCAAACCCGAGACTGGACAAGGACCCAGAACCTAGGTCTTGCCTCGGGCTCAGACCCCAAAACCAGGCAAGGACATGACATGGTTGCAGGCTGGGGTCTTGGGTTCTTGGAGCTTGGCTGCTGCATCGTCAAGGCTTGGTTCTTGAAGCTCAGAGACAGACAGGGAACTGAACATCAACATAGAGCTGGGACTTATCCTTCGACAAGCCAGGACTCATCTTTAACACAACACTAACATGAGACAGGACAGAACATAGACATAACAGCCAGGACTATCCTAAGACAAGCCAGGACTCAACTTCATCTCCACACCAAGGTGGGACAGGTCTCTCCATCAGGTAATAGCAGAATGGCCAGACTTACCCAACAGAGGCAAGGACAAGACAAGATAGCCCCCTTCCTGCAGGTCAACAGCAAAATGGCCTGGCTTACCCCACAGAGGCAAGGACAAGAAGAAACAAACACCAAAGAACAACAGTTTCATCTCTGCTCCAGGGTAGCTTCAAGTCTCAGCTCAGCCAGCTACCTTCACTGGCTACAGAAACAGCCAGATCCTTACCTAGCTCAGAGTGGCTGACAGCCACTCAGCTGGCCCAAGAAACAACCAAATCCATGCTGCAAAGACTACTCCAACTACCAACAGCAAGACTCCATGAAGCAGTGGTCCTCCAACCAGCCCTAGAGATCACAAATGGTTTCACTAGCCTTCTGTCAGCAGGTTGCTCCAAGGGAGACTGACAAGACAAACCAGCAGCCCACACTCAATCCCAAGGCTACTTATATTGCAAGCCCAAAGATGGGAATCAGATGCTTATGATTAACTCAAACAAGGGACAGCTGGAAGACCCGGAGTCCTGAGTCCACAGACCGGACCGTGAACCGGAATGCAGACTTCACGGACTGGACCATGATGATTACAAGTAGGATAGATAAAGGTGATGCATTGGATGTCGTATATTTGGACTTTCAGAAGACTTTTGACAAGGTGCCACACATGAGGCTGCTTACCAAGTTAAGAGCCCATGGTATTACAGGAAAGGTACTAACATGGTTAGAGCATTGGCTGATTGGTACAAGGCAGCAAGTAGGAATAAAGGGATCCTTGTCTGGTTGGCTGCCAGTGACTAGTGGTGTTCCGCAGGGCTTGGTGTTGGGACCACTTCCTTTTGTGCTGTAATAAATGATTGAGATGATGGAGTAGATGGCTTTTTGCCAAGTTTGCAAGTGATATGAAGATTGGTGGAGGGGCAGGTAGTGTTGAGGAAACAGGTACACTTCAGAAGGACTTAAACAGATTAGGAGAATGGGCAAGAGAGTGGCAAATGAAATACAATGTTGGAAAATGCATGGGCATGCACTTTGGTAGTAGAAATAAATGTGCAGACTATTTTCTAAATGGGAAGAAAATCGAACAATCTGAGATGCAAAGGAACTTGGGAGTTGTTGTGGCGATCTCCCTAAAGGTTAACTTGCAGGTTGAGTCAGTGGTGAGGAAGGCAAATGCCATGTTAGTATTCAGTTCAAGAGGGCTAGAATAGGGGGGGGGGGGGCGTCACGTGATGACGTGGGATTGAGATGTGTAAATCCAGCTCTCCTGCAAAAATCAGTAAAGTACCGTTTAAACAAAACAAAGTTAGTAAATATTTTCTGAAAACTATTTATAAACTTTGTAAGACTACTTTACAGATTGAAGATGAAGATTGGGTTAAAGAATGGACTTGTTGGATTTCTGAAGCTGGATAAATGTATAAATATATTATTAATTATACGAGGGGGGTAAGAAAGGTTAAAACTGGAGGAATATTAGTTGGGAATAGTAACATTAATTTTGCCTATATATATATAATTTTTTTTTGTTGCGGGGGAGCTGGAAGAAGCACTGATCGATTGCTACGATAATCATGTGTGCAAGCGTGGCTTTTGCCACGACCCGTAAAATGGAGGGGGGTAGTGTTGTGTATCTTTTCATTCACAACATTAGTGGGGGGGGGGTATTTTGTTTTTTCTTTTTTTGTATTCTTTCTATCTTTTCTTTTCTTTTTGCCTGGAAGGTTGGGAGGGAAACACATAGCAACATGGTGAAGTTTAAAGAGATTCCCCAAGGAACTATGAGAGTTGAGAAGATAAGTAATGTTTTAGATTGGAGTAACTTTGTTAAGAATAATGACTAATTTATTGAATTTTTTGAGTTTTAATGTTAATGGGCTTAATGGACCAGTGAAAAGAAGAAGAATCTTAACACATATTAAAAAAATGAAGATAGATTTAGCTTTTTTACAGGAAACGCACCTAACAGAAACAGAACATCAGAAACTAAAGAGAGATTGGGTGGGAAATGTTGTTGCGGCTTCATTTAATTCAAAAGCGAGGGGAGTAGCAATTTTGATCAATAAAACGTTACCAATTAGAATACAAAATGTAATAACTGATTCTGCGGGGAGATATGTGATTATACATTGTCAACTTTTTTCTGAATTATGGACTTTTATGAATATTTATGCACCAAACGAAAATGATGCAAAATTCATACAAGAAGCTTTTCTGAATTTGGCGGATGCACATGAAAAAATATTAATTGGAGGAGACTTTAATTTTTGCTTAGACCCCGTCTTAGATAGATCAACCAAGGCTGTTATAAAATCGAAGGTAGTAAATTTAACTTTATCACTGATGAAGGATTTAAATTTGATTGATATATGGAGAAGAATCAATCCTAAAGAAAGAGACTATTTGTTCTACTCCCATAGACATAAAACTTACTCAAGGATAGATTTGTTTCTATTATCAATGCATATTCAACACAGAGTGAAAAATATGGAATATAAAGCAAGAATATTATCAGATCATTCCCCTTTATTAATGACAATAATAATGGCTGATAAGGAAGAAGTGGCTTATAGATGGAGATTTAATTCAACATTATTAAAACGTCAAGATTTCTGTGATTTTATGAAAAAGCAGATTCAATTTTTTTTGGATACAAATTTTCATTCAGTGGATGATAAATTTATATTATGGGATGCGATGAAAGCATATCTTAGGGGCCAGATAATAAGTTATACGTCTAAAATTAAGAAAGAATATATGGCAGAACTAGATCAATTGGAAAAAGAGATTACAAAAATAGAAAAAGAATCTCAAAGATATATGTCAGAAGAAAAACGAAGACAACTTGTTAATAAGAAGTTACAATATAATACGCTTCAGACATATAGAACGGAAAAAGCAATTATAAGAACTAAACAAAGGTATTATGAGTTAGGTGAGAGAGCACATAAAATTCTTGCCTGGCAGTTGAAAACAGAACAAGCTTCTAGAACAATAAATGCAATTAGAACAAGGGCAAATAAAATATCTTATAAACCTCTTGAAATAAATGAAACTTTTGAAAATTTCTATTCTGAATTATATCAATCAGAATCCCAAAATGATGTTAATGAGATAGAAAGGTTTTTAATCACAATTTTCTCTTCCAAAATTGAATTTGGAAGAACAGAAGGGATTAGATATGCCTTTTACATTAAAAGAAGTTGAAGAAGCTTTAGGATCACTCCAAAGTAATAAATCTCCAGGAGAAGATGGTTTTCCACCTGAATTTTATAAAAAATTTAAAGATTTATTATTTCCTCTTTTTATGGAACTAATACGTCAAGCAGGAAAAATACATAAGCTTCCAGAATCTTTTTCAACAGCGATTGTAATAGTATTGCCAAAAAAAGACAGAGACCCTATGAAACCAACATCATTATTGAATACAGATTATAAAATAATAGCAAAAATTTTATCGAATAGATTATCTAAATATTTACCAAAATTAATACATATGGATGAAACAGGATTTATTAAAAATAGACAACTGGCAGATAATGTAACCCGGCTACTCAGTATAATTCATTTGGCACAAAAAAGGGATGAGAAGAGTATAGTAGTAGCTTTGGATGCAGAAAAAGCATTTGATAGATTAGAATGGGATTTTTTATTTAAAGTATTAGAAAAATATGGGTTAGGAACATCTTTTATAAATTGGATTAAAACTTTAAATTCTAACCCTAAAGCTAAAGTAGTGACAAATTCTCAAATTTCAACACCATTCCAGTTAAAAAGGTCAACTAGACAAGGTTGTCCATTATCACCTGCTTTATTTGTACTGGCGCTAGAGCCATTAGCAGAACTAATCAGAATTGATCCAGATATTATGGGTTTTAGAGTTAATCAGGAGGAATATAAAATTAATCTTTTTGCCGATGATGTTTTGATCTATTTAACAAACCCACAACATTTGTTATATAAACTATCTTCTAGATTGGATGAATATGGGAAGGTATCAGGTTACAAAATAAATTGGGATAAAAGTGAAATTTTACCTCTTACTAAAGGAGACCATAGTCAATGTCGATTAGTAACCCAATGTAGATGGCCGGTAAATGGTATAAAGTATTTAGGTATAAGACTTGATAATGATGTAAAGAATTTATATAAATTTAATTATTTACCACTGTTGAAAAACATTCAAGAAGATTTTGACAAATGGATGATACTACCAATAACATTAGTAGGTAGAGTCAATGTTGTAAAAATGAATATATTTCCTAGATTACAGTATTTGTTTCAAACATTACCAATACAACTGCCACAGAAATTTTTTCAAGAGTTAAATAAATGTGTGAGAAAATTTCTTTGGAAAGGTAAAATGTCAAGAATATCATTGGAAAAATTGACATGTAAATTTAGGTTAGGAGGATTACAACTTCCAAACTTTAAAAACTATTATAAAGCAAATCAACTTAGATTTATTGCATCTTTCTTCGATGATCAAAAACCAGCATGGATTAAAATAGAACTAGATAAGATAGGAGAAAATAGACCTGAAGATTTTATATATAAATGGGAATCTAAATGGATACGGGAAAAGAAAGAATCTCCTATATTAACACATTTGATTGATTTATGGAATAAGATAAATGATGATAATGAAACACAGAAATCTCTATTAGCAAGGAGACCTTTGTTTCAAAACAGACTTATTCCTTTTAGAATGGACAATCAACTTTTATATAATTGGTACCAAAAAGGGATTAAATTTATAGGAGATTGTTTTGAACGAGGTATATTGATGTCATTTGAACAATTAAAGGATAAATATAAAATATCTAATAATACTTTCTTTTATTACTTTCAATTAAGGGCTTACTTAAAAGATATGCTGGGTCAAACAATGTTTTTGCCAAAACCTAATGAAATTGAAATTTTAATTCAAAAAGGGAAAATTAAAAAATTTATTTCTTGTGTGTATAATTTGATTCAAGAACAGACAATTAAACAAGGAACCCATAAGTCAAAGCAAAAATGGGAAACAGATTTGAATATTAATATTGATGAAACAAATTAGTCAAGACTCTGTCTTGACAGTATGACAAATACAATAAATGTTCGACTTAGATTAGTACAATATAATTTTTTACACCAATTATATATTACACCACAAAAAATAAATAGATTAAATTCAAATCTATCTGATAAATGCTTTCGGTGTAATCAAGAAATTGGTACTTTTTTACATTCTACTTGGTCTTGTTTTAAAATTCAACCCTTTTGGATAAATTTAAGAGTCTTATTGGAACAAATTACTGGAACTCAACTTCCACATAACTCTGTATTATTTCTATTAGGTGATATTGAAGGGATAAAACCGAAACTTAAATTGAATAAATATCAGAAAGAATTTATAAAAATTGCATTGGCAGTAGCTAAGAAGACTATAGCAGTTACTTGGAAATCTGATTCGTATTTAAGTATGGATCGTTGGAATAATGAAATGGCTAGTTCTATTCCACTCGAAAAAATTACTTATAATTTAAGAGATAAATATGTAACATTTTTGAATATTTGGCGCCCTTATTTACAAAAGATAGGATGGCATATTTAAGTGCTCCGATAAAGACCTTGGTCCCTTGGGGAAAGTAACGAATAATTATACCAAATTTATTTTGAATCCCATGGAGCATGTGGAAACCTTCCAACACCCAGGTGGCTCTTTTCTTTTTTCTCTCTTTCTTCCTTTTTAGGTAGGACTATATATATGGGGGGGGGAGGGTTAAGGGGAGGGGGGAGGGTAGATTTTATCTTTTCATGTATTCTTTTTGAAAACTCAATAAAAATTATATTAAAAAAAAGAGGGCTAGAATAGAAGAGCAGGGATGTGATGCTGAGGCTTTATAAGGCACTGGTGAGGCTTCGTCTTGAGTATTGTGAGCAGTTTGGGGCTCCTTATCTAAGAAAAGATGGGCTAGCATTGGAGAGGGCCCAGAGGAGGTTCATAAGGATGATTCTGGGAATGAAAGGGTTATCATACGGCTAAAGTTTGAAGGTTCTGGGTCTGTACTCACTGGAATTTAGAAGGATGAGGAGGATCTTACTGAAACCTTCCGAATGTTGAAAGGCCTAGACACAGCAGATGTGGAAAGGATGTTTCCCATAATGGGGGAATCTAGGATAAGAGAGCACAGCCTCAGGATAGAGGGGCGTCCATTTAAAAGTGAGATACTGATAAATTTCTTTAGACAGAGCATGATAAATTTGTGGGAATTTGTTAACACCAGAAACTGTTGAGGCCAGATTGTTGGGTATATTTAAGGCAGAGCTTGATAGGCTCTTGATTGAGCATGGCATTAAAGGTTACGGGGAGAAGATGGGGAGTGGGGCTGAGGAGGGTTATAAAAAACAATCAGCCATGATTGATTGGTGCAGCAGACTAGAAGGGCCAAATGGCCTATCTGTACTCTGATGTCTTATGGTTTAATATGGAAGAGATTGTAGAGCTGCTCGCTGGTTAAGGTTCAGTCCTGACCAGTCCTGTTGTGCACACTGTCTGCATCACAGGCTGCTAAATCCTGTCCAGACCGTAGAGCTGTTTGCTCTCAGCACCACAGACTAAGATTCAGTCCTGACCAGAATGCATAGCTGTTTGGTCTCAGAACCACACATTGTCATGGTCTGGTCTGTGAAGTCCGCCTTCCGGTTCACGGTCCAGTCCATCGAACCTTGTTCCAGATTTTCCTGTTTTCTCCCTTGTTCTGTTGGGTGATTCTCATTTCGGCTGGCACATAAATACCTCTGCAAACTAAGGATTGTTCGCTGGACTGTTCCCTTCCCTTCTGCACCTCTGCCTGCAACCTCGTCAGTATCCCCATCAAGTTCTACTGCCAGAGTGAGAGCAGAGCCTTGATATGCCAAGAGAAGGAGCTATCTGTCATTGAGTTTGGAGCTGTCTCTCTCTGTCCCCGTGTTTAGTGTCTGTCTTCTGTGTATGAGTCCTGGCCCTATGTCCTGTTCCCAAGGAGAGGTCCTGATTCTGTGTTCCCTGTTCCTGTGCTCAAGTCCAAGGCTCTGTGTTTCTGTGTTCTTGTGTTTCTAGTCCAGGTGCCGTGTTCCAGCCCTGTCCAAGTCTGAGCTTCGTGTCCTCGCCCAGCCCAAGAGTACCTCGCCCAGTCCGGTGCTGGAGATTCCTCATCCTGTGCTGGATCGTCCCCATCGGAATCTTCGGCAGCTTACCTCAGCAATTTACCTCGGCAGTCATCCTGGCCCTGCGTCCTAGAAAGGGTCCCAGCCCTGCGCTCCTAGGATGAGTGCTGGCTCCGTACCCAAAAGCCTAACCAAGCCTGGAGTACCTTGTCCTTCTCTGGAGAACCTCGTCCTATCTAAGTCAAGGCTTTGTGTTCTCATCCTGTCCATGTGCCTCGTCCTGTGCAGGATTTCTACATCTAGTCCTGTAGCCTAGCCACGTCCTGTCCTTGCCAAGATCCTAGTCCCAACTCCTAGCCTAGACCCGGGTTCCGATTCCAAGTCAACACCGAGGTTCTGGGTCCTTGTCCAGGCTCTGGTTCTGGAGATCCGAGTTCCTAGTCCAGGCTCCTTGTTCCTAGTTCCATGTCCGGGTCCCATGCTTCTAGCCCAAGTCCTAGCCCAGGCCCCGAATCCCAGACCCATCCAGGGTCTGTGTCAATGTCCGGCTTCGTTTCTTCCCTTGATTTCTTGACAAACCTAGACCTGTTCCTGGTACTTCAGTGTCTGTGGCTTGCATTTGGGTCCACTCCCAACGCCTCCTTATGACATACATTGCAGAATACCGACCAGATTGTAGAGTTACCCGGCTCAACAGCACAGAATAAGGTCCAGTCCTGAACCGTCTGAAGAGCTGCTCGCTTTCGACACCACATACTGCTTAATGCAGTCCCGATTGTAGAGCTGCTTGCTCTCAGCACCACAGATTAAGATTTAATCCAGGCCAGTTGGTAGAGCTACTCGCTGTCAGTACGAGATACTGTTGTGTTCTGAACAGATCGCAGAGCTGCTCCCTCTCAGCCCCACAGACTGTTCTATCCAGACCAAGATTGTAGAGCTGCTGCTCTGGGCACCACAAGTGGTTTATTTTAGACCAGATTGTGGAACTGCTTGCTCTCGGCATCACAGACTGTTCAATCCCGACCAGATTGTAGATCTGATCACTCCCAGCACCACAGACTATTTAATCCTGACCGGTTTATAGAGCTGTGGGCACGTGGCCAAGTGGTTAAGGCATTGGACTAGTGACCTGAAGGTCGTGAGTTCGAGCCGCAGCCAAGGCAACATGTTGTGTCCTTGAGCAAGGCACTAAATCACACAGTGCTCTGCGACGACATGGGTGCCAAGCTGTATTGATGTCATGGAGAGGGGAGACTTGCAGCATGGGCAACTGCTGGCCTTCCATACAACCTTGACCAGGCCTGCGCCCTGGAGAGTAAAGACTTGGTCTCGCAAGACTAATGGATGCCTTTGTAGAGCTGCTCGCTCTCGGCAGCACAGATTATTTAATCCGGACCAGTTTGTAGAGCTGCTCGGCACCACAGACTAGAGCTGAATACCAACCAGACTCGAGAGTTACTCAGAGCTACACCACAGACTGAGGTTTCAACCAGATCAGATTGTAGAGCTGCTCGCTCTCAGCAGCAAAGAATAATGATCAATGCAGAAAATATTGAAGATCTACTGGCTTTCAGCACTATAAATTGTCTATCCCAGCATGTGAAGACAGACTCCGGCGGATTGAGCGGATGAGACCAATGGAAGGTCCAACGGTCAAGAAGGCGGTCTCTGCAAGCGTCGTGGAATGTGTAGAGCAGGACAAGACACAGAAGACGTCCTGGTCATCCACTGCGCCTAGTCCCATCTCCAGCCGTCTAGACTCTGTCTTGCCATTGGATACAGATGGGAATTGGGAAGAAAGAGTGAGGCTGACGCTGCGCAACTCTCCCTCACTTAAATCCAAATCACACGCTAGTCTGGACACCATCATTATGGTGTCAAGGTCCTCATCGACGTCAATGATGGACGAACAAAAATTGTTCTATCCTGACCAACATTGTCGAGCCGCTCGCTCTCGGCTCCACAGTCTGTATGTAAGGGGTTTCTTCTTTTATGTTACTGCGAAGGCTAACAAAATGGCTTCTTTGTTATGTTATAATAAAAATGGATTTTCTGTAATAATACCTGCGATGTAAGGAGTTCTCTCTCTCTCTCTCTCTCTCTCTCTCTCTCTCTCTCTCTCTCTCTGTTTGTTTGGGTTATATTATTGATAAGAGAGTGAACGAACCAATTGGGATAGATGTTATTCTTTCTTGTGTGTCTGTAAACTGTTGTTTTTCGCGGGCTTTGGAGCAGAAGGCTGATGGGGACAGAGAGAGGAGACGCGATGCTGTAAACTGGGTGGCGGGATGGACCCCGAGCGGGAGTCAGAGGCCCAGGGTTGTGGGGAGGAGAACCGAGGAGGAAGCTCTCTGGTGGACCACCGTGGCTGGTCCCAGGCGGCAGGTCGAGGTGGTCGGAGGGGATCGAATGGTGGAAAGAAGACTCTGTTACTTGAGCTCCGACTGTTGTGCATGAAGTGGTTGAACTTTGATAAGTTTGGCGCCTTTTATTTTCCTTTTATATTTTATCTCTATTAATTACATAGTTCCAGCAAGATCTATAAATTGTAATCATTTACTCGCATATGATGTATTGTCTGTTATTTGGCGGGGTGGGGTACATCACACAGCATCCACACAAACTTGATTACCCAGTTTGGCGGGGCCGAAGGCTGCTTTCCCGAGACGAGAGCGAGCTGAGCGAGCCCGAGGCTTACCAGAGGACTACAGTACAATACTGACCAGATTGTAGAGAGGCTCGCTGTCAGACCCACAGATTAATGTTAATTTCAAACCAGATTGTGGAGTTGCTCGCTTTCGGCACCACAGAAAGTTCAAACCAGCCAGACTGTAGAGCTGTTTCCCGCTCGGCACCGAAGATTGTTTAAACCCAGTCAGATTCTGCAGATGCTCGCTCTTGACATCACAGACAGTTCAGTCTTAACGAATTGTAGAAATGCTTGCTCTCAGCACCACGAACTGTTCCACACTGAGCAAGATTGGAGAGCTGTTGCTATCGGCAACAGAGATTAAGGTTCAATACCGACCAGATTGTAGAACTACTCCGTCGCGCACCGCAGACTAAAGTTTGACCGGATAGCTCAATCTCAACGAAGCCTGTAGAACTGCTCGATCTCAGTACCACAGACTGTTCAATCCAGAACAGACTGAAGAACCGCTCACTATCAGCACCACAGACTAAGATTCAATCCTGACTGAATACAGAGCTGCTGGCTCTCAGCACCACAGATTAATATTCAATCAAGAACAGATTGCAGAGACGTACGATTGCTGCACCAGCGCATGTTCCACCCGGAGCACATTGTAGAGCTGCTCGCTCTCAGCACCACAGACTAAGGTTCAATATCGACTAGACTGTAGAGCTAAACATTCTCAGCACCCCAGACTGTTTGATCCAGATCAGATTGTAGAACAGATCGCTCTCAACACCGAGCTGCTGCTCTCAGCACCACAGACCAAGGGTCAATCCAGATCAGATTTTAGAGCTTCTCCCTCTCAACATCACTGATTAAAGTTTCAACCAGATCAAACTGTAGATCAGCCTGTCGCACCACCGCAGACTACTGAATCCTGACCAGATTGTAGAGCTGCTCGCTCTCGACACCACAGATTAATTTTCAATGCAGAAAAGATTGAAGAGCCACTCAGCCTGAGTACCACAAACTAAGGTTTTAATCAGATCAGAATGTAGAGATGCTCGCTCTCAGCACCACAGAACGTTTAATCCTAACCAGATTGTGGAGCTGTTCGGTCCCGGCACCGAAGACTATTCGAAACCGATCCTGATTTTGGAGATACTCACCTTCGGCACCACGGACTGGTAACAGATTGCTGAGATGCTCGCCTTCGGCACCACGGACTGCTCCATTCTGAAGAAGATTTTAGAGCTGCTGCTCTCGGCACCACAGACTAAGGTTCAAAACCGACCAGCCTGTAGAGCGACCCAGTCTCGGCACCACAGACCAATGTTTCAACCAGATCAGGTAGTAGAGCTGCTCACCTATTGACACCACAGACCGTTCCAACCTGACAAAGGTTGTAGTGCTGCTGACTCTCAGCACCATAGACTGTTTAATGCGGGCCAGGTTGTAGAGCTACTCGCTCTCAGCAGCACAGAATAAGGTTCAGTCCAGAACAGACTGAAGAGCTGTTCGCTGTCAGTACCACAGACTTTTCAATCCAGAACAGATTGAAGAGCCGGCCACTATCAACAGTACAAACTAAAGTTCAATACAGACATGAATATAGAGCTGCTCGCTCTCAGCACCACAGATTAATGTTCAATCGAGAACAGATTGCAGAGTTGTACGCTTCCTGCACCGGAGACCGTTCAATCCGGAGCAGATTACAGAGCTGCTCGCTCTGAGAACCACAGATTGTTCAGCCCAGGCCGGACTGTAGAGCTGCTCTCTCCCACCACCACCACCAACTGTTCAACACTTGTTGAACCAGAGAATGTTCCATCGAGACAGAATGCAGAGCTGCCCGTTCTTGGCACTACAGAAAGTTCAATCTCAAATAGACTCGCTGTCGTCCCCATCGACAATTCAATCCCGCCCAGAATGTAGAGCTGCTCATCCTCAGCATCACACACTGTTCAATCCTTACCAAGAATGCAGATCTTCTCACCCTCGGCACCATAGTCTATTCAATCCTGACCAGACTGTAGAGCCAGTCAGTCATAGCACCACTGACAGTTCAATCCAGGCCAGATTGTACAGCTGCTCGCTCTCAGTTTCACAGAATAATGTTCAATGCAGAGAAGATCGAAAAGCTGCTCGCTTTTAGGTAGTAAGGATAGTCCGGGTAATTATAGACCAGTGAGCCTTACGTCTGTGGTGGGAAACCTGTTGGAAAAGATTCTTAGAGATAGGATCTATAGGCATGTAGAGAATCATGGTCTGATCAAGGACAGTCAGTATGGCTTTGTGAAGAGCAGATCGTGTCTAACAAGCCTGATAGAGTTCTTTGAGGAGGTGACCAGGCATATAGATGAGGGTAGTGCAGTGGATGTGATCTACATGGATTTTAGTAAGGCATTTGACAAGGTTCCACATGGTAGGCTTATTCAGAAAGTTAGAAGGCATGGGATCCAGGGAAGTTTGGCCAGGTGGATTCAGAATTGGCTTGCCTGCAGAAGGCAGAGGGTGGTGGTGGAGGGAGTACATTCAGATTGGAGGATTGTGACTAGTGGTGTCCCACAAGGATCTGTTTCTGGGACCTCTACTTTTCGTGATTTTTATTAACGACCTGGATGTGGGGGTAGAAGGGTGGTTTGGCAAGTTTGCAGACGACACAAAGGTTGGTGGTGTTGTAAATAGTGTAGAGGATTGTCAAAGATTGCAGAGAGACATCGATAGGATGCAGAAGTGGGCTGAGAAGTGGCAGATGGAGTTCAACCCGGAGAAGTGTGAGGTGGTACACTTTGGAAGGACAAACTCCAAGGAAGAGTACAAAGTAACTGGCAGGATACTTGGTAGTGTGGAGGAGCAGAGGGATCTCGGGGTACATGTCCACAGATCCCTGAAAGTTGCCTCACAGGTGGATAGGGTAGTTAAGAAAGCTTATGGGGTATTAGCTTTCATAAGTTGAGGAATAGAGTTTAAGAGTCGCGATGTAATGATGCAGCTCTATAAAACTCTGGTTAGGCCATACTTGGAGTACTGTGTCCATTTCTGGTCACCTCACTACAGGAAGGATGTGGAAGCATTGGAAAGGGTACAGAGGAGATTTACCAGGATGCTGCCTGGTTTAGACAGTATGCATTATGATCAGAGATTAAGGGAGCTAGGGCTTTACTCTTTGGAGAGGAGGAGGATGAGGAGACATGATAGAGGTGTACAAGATAATAAGAGGAAAAGATAGAGTGGCTAGCCAGCGCCTCTTCCCCAGGGCACCACTGCTCAATACAAGAGGACATGGCTTTAAGGTAAGGGGTGGGAAGTTCAAGGGGGATATTAGAGGAAGGTTTTTTACTCAGAGAGTGGTTGGTGCGTGGAATGCACTGCCTGAGTCAGTGGTGGAGGCAGATACACTAGTGAAGTTTAAGAGACTACTGGACAGGTATATGGAGGAATCTAAGGTGGGGGTTTTTATGGGAGGCAGGGTTTGAGGTTCGGCACAACATTGTGGGCCGAAGGGCCTGTACTGTGCTGTACTATTCTATGTTCTATGTTTCATCACCACAGACTGTTACATCCTGACCAAAATTGTAGAGCTGCGCGCTCTCGGCCCACTGACCAGATTGGTTGCTGTCAGCGCGACAGATTAGTGTTCAATACAGACCAAATTGAAGAGTTCCTCACTGTCGGCACCTTATTTATAGGCATCCATTAGTCTCATGAGACCATGGATTTGCGCCTTGGATGGTTTCCAGGGCGCAGGCCTGGGCAAGGTTGTATGGAAGACCAGCAGTTGCCCATGCTGCAAGTCTCCCCTCTCCACGCCACCGATGTTGTCCAAGAGAAGGGCACTAGGACCCATACAGCTTGGCACCGATGAGCAATGTGTAATTAAATGCCTTGCTCAAGGACACACACACTGCCTTAGACACTAGCGACCTTTGAATCACTAGACGAACGCCTTAACCCACGCGCCAACACAACTCGGCACCACAGAAATTTTAATCCCAACCAGACTGTAGACTGTTTGCTCTCGGCACCGAAGAGTGTTCAAACCCAGACAGATTTTGGAGATGCGCGCTTTGGCACCAGAGACTGTTCAACGCTTGCTGCACCAGAGACTCAGCACCACAGACTGCCGACTGAAAGCACCACAGAATAAGGCTTCAACCAGACCAGATTGTAGGGCTGCTCGCTGTCCGCACCTCAGACTCTTCAATCCCGCCCTTTCTGCAGAGCTGCTCGCTTTCGACGCCACAGACTGTCGGTCCTGAGCAGATGGTAAATCTGCTTCCTGCAGCACCACCGATTAAGGTTCAATCCAGGAGATATTGAAGATCTGCTCGCTCTCAGCACCATGGACTGTTCAATCCAGAACAGATTGTAGGGCTGTTTGCTTTCGGCACCACAGACTGTAGAATACCAACTTGATTACAGGAGGACATGGCTTTAAGGTAAGGTGTGGGAAGTTCAAGGGGGATATTAGAGGAAGGTTTTTTACTCAGAGAGTGGTTGGTGCGTGGAATACACTGCCTGAGTCAGTGATGGAGGCAGATACACTAGTGAAGTTTAAGAGACTGCTAGACAGGTATATGGAGGAATCTAAGGTGGGGGCTTATATGGGAGGCAGGGTTTGAGATTCGGCACAACATTGTGGGCCGAAGGGCCTGTACTGTGCTGTACTATTCTATGTTCTCTATGTTCTATGATTGTAGATCTGCTCTCTCTCAGCACCACAGATTTGTATAATTCCGACTAGATAGTGGAGCTGCTCGTTCTCGCCCCCAAAGACTATTCAATCGCGACCAGAACGTACAGTTACTCGCTCTCAACACCACAGATTGTTCTCTGCTGACCAGGATTGTAGAACTGCCGCTCCTGTCACCAGACTGAGGTTCAATACGACCACACTGTAGAGGCAGTCAGTCTCAGCACCACTGACCAAGGTTTCAACCAGTCCAGATTGTAGCTGCTCATTCCCGTCCCCACAGACTGACTGCTCAGTCCACTCCAGATTGTAGAGCTGCTCGCTCTCAGCACCTCAGACCGCTCAATCCACTCCAGATTGTAGAGCTGCTCGCTCTCAGCACCTCAGACCGCTCAATCCACTCCAGATTGTAGAGCTGCTCGCTCTCAGCACCTCAGACTAAAGTTGAACCCTCAAAAGAGATTCTAGCAGTCGGCAGCAGAGACTACAGTTTAATCCTGACCATACAGTAAAAGGATCGTTATCAGTGCCACAGACATGGTCCGGTCCAGGCCAGATTGTAGAGCTGCTCGCTTTCTTCACCACAGACCGTTCAATCCCGACCAGAGTGCAGAGCTGTTCGCTCTCGGCACCACGGGCTGTTAAATACTGTCCTTTTTGTAGAGTTGTTCGCTCTCAGCAGCACAGACTGCTGAACCCTGATCAGATTGCAGCGTACTTGATGTCGGCAGCACGGTGTAAAATTCAATCCAAACCAGATTGCAGAGCGGTTCGCTCTCGGCGCCACAGAAAAGGGTTCAGTCCAGACCGGATTGGAGAGCTACTCGCTGTCGGCAACACAGACTGATCAGCCCTGACCGGGGTTGTTGAGGTTCTCCCTCTCAGCACAGCAGACTGTTTAATCCTGACCAGATTGAAGAGCTGCTTCCGACCGAGAACAGATTGAAGGGCTGCTCGCTCTCAACCCCTCTGACTGTTCAATCCAGACCTGACTGGAGCAGGTCGCGTTCGGCGCAACACACATCTCAATTCCGACCAGTCTTTAGAGCTGTTCGCTCTCGGCGGCACAGACAGTTCAATTCTGCCCTTTTTTTTTGTGGAATTGCTCGCTGTCGGCACCGGAGACTGTTTAATCCCGACCAGATTGCAGAGTTGTTCGCTGTCGGCAGCACAGGCTTCGGTTCAATCCAGATCAGATTGTAGATCTGCCCGCTCTCCGCGTCACAGATTAAGGTTTAGTCCAGAGCAGATTGTGATCTACACGCCGTCGGCAACACACACCAGTCAGTCCCTTCCTACCTACAACCGTGACACTTCACTCGCTCCAGATTTTTTTCAATGATTTCAGGTTCCCTGTGTCCTAACATCTTATATTTACTCTGGATATCCAGTCCCTATACCCACCCACCCCTCACGAGGAAGACCTGAAAGGTATTCTTCTTTTCTGCACACTAGACCTAACCAGTTCCCCTCCACGTCCACTCTCCTCCACCTAGCGGAACTTGACCGCACTCTAAATAATGTTTCCCTTAGCTTCTCCCACTTCCTTCAAACAAAAAGGGTAGCCATGGGCTCGCATGGGTCCCGGCTATGCCTGCCTTTTTGTTGGCTACGTGGAACAGTCTACGTTCCAAGTTTACACTGGTCACAGTCCCTCACTTATCCATTACATCGCGAATGCATTGGTTCTACTTCCTGCACCAGTGCTGAACTCATCGACTTCAACCACTTTGCCTCCAATTTTCATCCTGCCCTCAATTACCCAGTCCATTTCCGACAGCTCCCTTCCTTTCTCGACCTCACTGTCTCTATCTCCAGAGACAGCTTATCCACTGATGTCTATTATAGCCCCACGGATTCTCATAGCTACCTTGTCCCACCCTCTTACTGTACTTGTAAAGTACAAGGGTCTCAGCCTGAAACGTCGACTGTACCTCTTCCTAGAGATGCTGCCTAGCCTGCTGCGTTCACCAGCAACTTTGATGTGTGTTCCTTGAATTTCCAGCATCTGCAGGCTTCCTGTTGTTTGCGGTATAGAGCTGCACTGAGTAATCTTGACCAAATTGCAGAGCTGCTCGCTCTCAGCACCACAGGTGATGCATTAATCCCTACCTGAATGAAGGAATCACTCTCGGCCTCACATTCTGTAGAATTCTAACTAGAATGGAGGGCTACTTCCTTTGAGCACCACAGTCTAAGGTTCACTCTAGACCAGACTGTAGATCTGCTTGCTCTCAGCAACAAAGACTACGATTCAGTCCAGATCAAACTGTAGTGCTGCTCGCTCTCTACCCCACAGTACAGACAATCCCAAACAGACTGAAGAATTGCTCGCTTTCAGCATCAGAGACTAATGTTCAATCGAGACCAGATTGTGGAGCTGCTCGCTCTCGGCACTGCACACTGTTCAATCACACGCTTTTTGTACAGTTGCCCGCTGTCTGCACTGCAGACTGTTCAGTCCTGACCAGATTGAAAACTGCTTGCTGTTGGCAGCAAAGACGAAGGTTCAATCCAGACCAAGTTGTAGAACTGCTCGCTCTCAGCACCACAGACTGTTCAATCCTGACCAGGCGGTTTAGTTGTTCGCTCTCGGCACCACAGGCTAGATTTGAATGCAGAACAGATTGTAGAACTGCTCGCTCTTCCACCAGAGGCTGTTCAATCTAGACCAGGCTGTAGAACTGCTCGCAATCTGCATCACAGACGAAGGTTCACCGCAGAGAAGATTGTAGGCCAGTTCGCTCTCAGCACCATGGGCAATGGATTAATCCCGACCATTTTGCAGAGTTGCTCGCTCTCGGCTCCACAGACTAAGGTTCAATACGGATCAGATTGCAAAGTTCCTCGCAGTCAGCGCTACTGACTGTTCAATCCAAACCAGACTACAGGTCTGCTCGCTGGCATAACCACAGACCTAGCTTCTGTCTAGACCAAATTGTAGAGCTGCTACCGCTCAGCTCCATAGACTAACGTTCAGTCCAGACCAAACTGAAGAGCTGCACGATCTTGGCCCCACTTAAATAATAAACAGCACTTTTATTTTTCCTTCCAGAGTGGATGACCTCATATTTACCAACATTGTACTCTATCTGCCAGACCCTTGCCCACTCACGTAACCTATCTATATCTCTCTCCAGACACTCTGTATCTTCTGCACAATTTGCTTTTCCACTCAATTTGATATCATCAGCAAAGTTCTATACACTACACTCAGCCCCCTCTTCCAGATCGTTAATGTATATCGTGAACAGTTGTGGGCCCAGCACTGAGCCCTGAGGTACACCGCTCACCACTGATCGCCAACCAGAGTAACACCCATGTATCCCAACTCTCTGCTTTCTGTTAGCTAACCAATCCTCTATCCATGCTAATACATCACCCCCAACTACATGCATCCTTATCTTATGGATAAGTCTTTTATGTGACACCTTATCGAATACCTTCTGGAAATCCAAGTCCCCCTGTATCCACATTTTACATCCTCAAAGAACTACAGTAAATTTGTCAAACTGTGCCTTCCTTTGGTGAATCCATGCTGCGTCTGCCTGATGGATCCATTTCTTTCCAGATGCCTCGCTATTTTCTTTTTTATTTATTAAGTGCAATCGTGAACAATAGCCAGATCAGAAATGCTGATCGAGTCATCTAGTTCCCAAAGAGAACTCTGATACGCCGATCAGATGGTTCACTGCTGCTCAGCGATAGAACACAAAAAATCAGATGTACAATTAAGAAACAGTAAAAAATAGTAGAAATACTGGAGTCATGATGATCATGATGAAGTCTGCTGGAGAGAGACATTTATACACATGCTGTCCTCCATAACTCAAAGAGATTGAAGGATAAGGTTGCAGGGTGACAAAACGTGGCAAGAGCACTTGGAACTAAAAACTAATCCCTACCGGGAGAAAACAGCACCTGTTCTTTCCGCACTGTTCTCCAGCAGTTTAAGGACTAAGTCCAGCCGGAACATAACTCACAAGTGCTCTTGAAAGTCAACCAACGACCAAGCATTGCCATCCTTACCCCTTCATGACAGCTTATGAAGAAGCATGTGACTTCCCTCCCAGAGATGATAGGTGTTTGTGCACTCGACTCTTGAAGGCTTGGATCCCATCGTCGCAGATGTTTCCAACCACAGCATCTGGAAGGCTGTTCCAACTTCTGATAGCACAGTGAAGGAAGCTTCTATCCAGTGTGTAGGTTCTCACATCAGGCATAGAAACGGTATGAGCAGGCACAGATAAACTTGATCGTGTGGTGCGCCATCTCTCATAAGATGAAGGCAGCATGATAGCTTCAAGCATTCTTCCCAACTACAGATATTAAACTAACTGGCCTATAGTTACCTGCCTTTTGCCTATATCCTTTTTTGAACAGTGGTGTGACATTCGCCATCTTCCAATCTGCTGGACCTGCCCAGAGTCCAGAGAATTTTGGTAAATGATCACCAAAGCCTCTACTGTAAATTGTGCCCTTTCTTTCAGTACTCTGGGATGCATTCCATCATGACCAGAGGACTTATCTATCTTCAGACCCACAAATTTGCTCATCATTACCTCTTCAGTGATAGCTGTTGTATCGAAGTCCTCATATCTCGTTGCATCTGTAACACCTCTCTTTGAAATGTTAGATATGTCCTCCACCATGAAGACCAACACAAGATAGTCATTCAAAGCCTCAGCCAAATTGTAGAGTTGCTCGCTCTCAGCAACACACGCTGTGGTTCAGTCCAGACCACATTGTAAAGCTGGTACTCTCAGCACCACAGATTGTTTCATCCTGATGAAACTGCAGAGATTTCCTCACTCAGTACCACAGATTGTGGCTCAGTGCAGACCGGATTTTTAACACTGTTCACTCTTGCAACACAGACAGTTCAATCCCAACCGAATTGTCAAACTGCTCACGCTCTGCTGCACAGACTATTCAATCCAGACCAGATTACAGAGCTACTCGTTCTCAGCGTCACAGGCGAGATAAATTACCTGTGAAGAATAGAAACAGGAAGTATGCCTGTGAGGCCGGTATTCTGTACTGGGTTTCAGATGTGGGATGTCCGGGTGACTGCCAGCCTCCCGGGCGGCCACATCTGTGCTAGGTGCGTCGAGCTGCAGCTCCTTAGTGACCGCATTAGGGAATTGGAGATGCAGCTCGATAACCTTCGTCTGGTCAGGGAAAGTGAAGAGAAGAGCTATAGGCAAGTAGTCACACGGGGGCCTCAGGAGACAGATAAGTGGGTAACAGTCAGGAGAGGGAAGGGCAAGAGTCGGATACTAGAGAGTACCCCAGTGGCTGTCCCCCTTTCTACTCTATTCTTGGTTGGTGCAACTGTAACGAAACCCAATTTCCCTCGGGATCAATGAAGTATATCTATCTATCTATCAATAAGTACTACTGTCTGAGTACTGTTGGGGGAGGGGGGACGGCCTACTTGGGGAAAGCAACATTGGTCGTGCCTCTGGCACAGAGTCTGGCCCAGTGGCTCAGAGGGTAGGGAAAGGAAGAAAGCAGGAGTAATAGGAGACTCTATAGTTAGGGAGTCAGACAGGCGATTCCGTGGAGGCAGGAAAGAAACACGGATGGTAGTTTGCCTCCCAGGTGTCAGGGTCTGGAATGTTTCTGATCGTGTCCACGATATCCTGAAGTGGGAAGGAGAACAGCCAGAGGTCGTGGTACGTATTGATACCAACGACATAGGCAGGAAAAGGGAGGAGGTCCTGAAAACAGACTACAGGGAGTTATGAAGATAGTTGAAAAGCAGGACCTCAAAGGTAGTAATATCAGGATTACTGCCTGTGCCACGCGGCAGTGAGTATAGGAATAGAATGAGGTGGAGGATTAATGCGTGGCTGAGGGATTGGAACAGGAGGCAGAGATTCAGATTTCTGGGTCATTGGGATCTCTTTTGGGACAGGCGTGACCTGTACAAACAGAACAGTTTGCATTTGAATCCCAGGGCGGCCAATATCCTGGCAGGAGGTTTGCTAAAGCCAAAGGGAGAGTTTAAACTGGAATTGCTGGTTGGGAACTGAACTGAAGAGGTGGAGGAAGGGGCGGTTGGCTCACAAATAGAGACAACTTGGAGACAGTGCAAGAGGGAGGATAGGCAAGTGATAGAGAAAGGGATACGCTCATACCGATCGTTTGAGATGTGTCTATTTTAACGCAAGAAGCATCATGAACAAAGTGGATGAGCTTAGACATGGATCAGGACTTGGAGCTATGATGTTGTGGCCATTACAGAGACTTGGATGGCTCGGGAGCAGGAATAGTTACTTAGAGTACCAGGCTTTAGATGTTTCAGAATGGACAGAGGGGGGAGCAAAAGAGGTGGGGGCATGGCAATGCTGATTAGAGATAGTGTCACGGCTGCAGAAAAGGAGGAAGTAATTGCAGGATTGTCTACTGAATCTCTGTGGGTGGAAGTTAGGAACAGAAAGGGGTCAATAACTCTACAGGGTGTATTTTATAAACCACCCAATAGTAACAGGGACATCGAGGAGCAGATAGGGAGACAGATTCTGGAAAGGTGTAATAATTACAGGGTTGTCGTGGTGGGAGATTTTAATTTCCCAGATGTTGATTGGAATCTCCCTAGAACAAGGGGTTTAGATGGGGTGGAGTTTGTTAAGTATGTTCAGGAAGCTTTCCTGACAAATATGTAGATAAGCCTAGAAGAGAAGTGGCTGCACATGATCTTGTATTGGGAAATGAACCTGGTCAGGTATCAGATCTCTCAGTAGGAGAGCATTTTGGAGATAGTGATCACAATTTTATCTCCTTTACCATAGCATTGGAGAGCGATAGGAACAGACAAATTAGGAAAGCGTTAAATTGGAGTAACGGGAAATATGAAGCTATCAGGCAGGAACTTGGCAGAATAAATTGGGAACAGATGTAATCAGGGAAATGTACGGCAGAAATGTGGCAAATGTTCAAGGGATATTTGCGTGGAATTCTAAATAGATATGTTCCAATGAGACAGGAAAAGGATGTTAGGGTACAGGAACCATGGTGTACAAAGGCTGTTGAAAATCCAGTCAAAAAGAAAAGAAAAGCTTATGAAAGGTTCAAAAAACTAGGTCTGGAAGATAGAGATCTAGAATATTATAAGGCTAGCAGGAAGGAGCTTAAGAAGGAAATTAGGAGAGCCAGAAGGGGCCATGAGAAAGACTTGGCGAGCAGGATTAAGGAAACCCCAAGGCATTCTACAAGTATGTGAAGAGCAAGAGGTTACGACGTGAGAGAATAGGACCAATCAAGTGTGACAGTGGAAAAGTGCGTGTGGAACAGGAGGAGATAGCAGAGGTAGTTAATGAATACTTTGCTTCAGTATTCACTACGGAAAAGGACTTTGGCAATGTTAGGGATGACTTATAGCTGATTTAAATCTTGAGCATATAGACATTAAGGAAGAGGATGTGATGGAGCTTTTGGAAAGCATCAAATTGGATAAGTCTCCGGGACCAGACGGAATGTACCCAGGAGGAGATTGCTGAGCATCTGGCAATGATCTTTGCATCATCAATGGGGATGGGAGAGGTACGGGAGGATTGGAGGGTTGCAGATGTTGTTCCCTTATTCAAGAAAGTGAGTAGAGATAGCCCAGGAAATTATAGACAAGTGAGTCTTACTTTAGTGGTTGGTAAGTTGATGGGGAAGATTCTGAGAGGCAGGATTTATGGACATTTGGAGAGGCGTAATATGATTAGGAATAGTCAGCATGGCTTTGACAAAGGCAGATTGTGCCTTATGAGTATGATTGAATTTTTTGAAGATGTGACTAAACACTTTGCTGAAGGTAGAGAAGTAGATGTAGTGTATATGGATTTCAGCAAGGCATTTGACAAGATACTCCATGCAAGGCTTATTGAGAAAGTAAGGAGGCATGGAATCCGAGGGGACATTGCTTTGTGAACCCAGAATTAGCTTGCTCACAGAAGGCAAAGACTGGTTTAGATGGATCATATTCTGCATGGGGGTCCTGAGAGCGAGGTGCTCTACAATCTACTCAGAATTGAGCAGTCTGAGATGCCGAGAGCCAGTAGCTCGACAATCAGGTCAAGATTGAATAGTCCCTGCTACAGAGAGTCAACAGGTCTACAGTCTGATTGGGATTGAACAGTTAGTGGTGCTGAGAGGGAACAGTTTTATAATCTGGACTGGAATGGACATTAGTCTGTGGTGCCAAAGGCGTGCAGCTCCACAATGTGCTCTGGGATGAACATTACTCTCTGGTGCCGAGAACGAACAGCTCTACAATCTGGTCTGGATTGAACCTAAATCCATGATGCTGAGAGCTAGCAACTCCACAATCTCTCTGGACTAAACCTTAGTCTACAGTCCTGAGGGCGAGCCATTCTAGAATCCTGTTGGGATTGACCAGTCTGTGGTACATAGAACATAGAATAGTACAGCACAGTACAGGCCCTTTGGCCCACAATGTTGGGCCGACCTTCAAACCCTGCCTCCCATATAAGCCCCCACCTTAGATTCCTCCATATACCTGTCTAGTAGTCTCTTAAACTTCACTAGTGTATCTGCCCCCACCACTGATTCAGGCGGTGCATTCCACGCACCAACCGCTCTCTGAGTGAAAAACCTTCCTCTAATATCCCCCTTGAACTTCCCACCCCTTATCTTAAAGCCATGTCCTCTTATATTGAGCAGTGGTGCCCTGGGGAAGAGGCGCTGGCTATCCACTCTATCTATTCCTCTTATTATCTTGTACACCTCTATCATGTCTCCTCTCATCCTCCTTCTCTCCAAAGAGTAAAGCCCTAGCTCCCTTAATCTCTGATCATAATGCATACTTTCTAAACCAGGCAGCATCCTGGTAAATCTCCTCTGTACCCTTTCCAACGCTTCCACATCCTTCCTATAGTGAGGTGACCAGAACTGGACACGGTACTCCAAGTGTGGCCTAACCAGAGTTTTATAGAGCTGCATCATTACATTGCGACTCTTAAACTCTATCCCTCGACTTATGAAAGCTAACACCCCATAAGTTTTCTTAACTACCCTATCCACCTGTGAGGCAACTTTCAGGGATCTGTGGACATGTACCCCGAGATCCCTCTGCTCCTCCACACTTCCAAGTATCCTGCCATTTACTTTGTACTCTGCCTTGGAGTTTGTCCTTCCAAAGTGTACCACCTCACACTTCTCCAGGTTGAACTCCATCTGCCACTTCTCAGCCCACTTCTGCATCCTATCAATGTCTCTCTGCAATCTTTGACAATCCTCTACACTATCTACAACACCATCAACCTTTGTGTTGTCTGCAATCTTGCCAACCCACCCTTCTACCCCCATATCCAGGTCGTTAATAAAAATCACAAAAAGTAGAGGTCCCAGAACAGATCTTTGTGGGACACCGCTAGTCACAATCCTCCAATCTGAATGTACTCCCTCCACCACCACCCTCTGCCTTCTGCAGGCAAGCCAATTCTGAATCCACCTGGCCAAACTTCCCTGGATCCCATGCCTTCTGACTTTCTGAATAAGCCTACTGTGTGGAATCTTGTCAAATGCCTTACTAAAATCCATATAGATCACATCCACTGCACTACCCTTATCTATATGCCTGGTCACCTCCTCAAAGAACTCTATCTGGCTTGTTAGACACGATCTGCCCTTCACAAAGCCATGCTGACTGTCCTTGATCAGACCATGATTCTCTAAATGCCTATAGATCCTATCTCTAAGAATCTTTTCCAACAGCTTTCCCACCACAGACATAAGGCTCACTGGTCTATAATTACCCGGACTATCCCTACTACCTTTTTTTGAACAAGGGAACAACATTCGCCTCCCTCCAATCCTCCGGTACCATTCCCGTGGACAACGAGGACATAAAGATCCTAGCCAGAGGCTCAGCAATCTCTTCTCTCACCTCATGGAGCAGCCTGTGGAATATTCCATCAGGCCCGGGGACTTATCTGTCCTAATGTATTTTAACAACTCCAACACCTCCTCTCCCTTAATATCAACATGCTCCAGAACATCGACCTCACTCATATTGTCCTCACCATCATCAAGTTCCCTCTCATTGGTGAATACCGAAGAGAAGTATTCATTGAGGACCTCGCTCACTTCCACAGCCGCCAGGCACATCTTCCCACCTTTATCTCTAATCGGTCCTACCTTCACTCCTGTCATCCTTTTTTTCTTCACATAATTGAAGAATGCCTTGGGGTTTTCCTTTACCCTACTCGCCAAGGCCTTCTCATGCCCCCTTCTTGCTCTTCTCAGCCCCTTCTTAAGCTCCTTTCTTGCTTCCCTATATTCCTCAATAGACCCATCTGATCCTTGCTTCCTAAATCTCATGTATGCTGCCTTTTTCCACCTGACTAGATTTTCCACCTCACTTGTCACCCATGGTTCCTTCACCCTACCATTCTTTATCTTCCTCACCGGGACAAATTTGTCCCTTACATCCCGCAAGAGATCTCTAAACATCGTCCACATGTCCCTAGTACATTTCCCTGCAAAAACATCATTCCAATTCACACCCGCAAGTTCTAGCCCTATAGTCTCATAATTTGCCTTTCCCCAATTAAAAATTTTCCTGTCCTCTTTGATTCTATCCTTTTCCATGATAATTATAAAGGCCAGGGAGCGGTGGTCACTGTCCCCCAGATGCTCACCTACTGAGAGATCTGTGACCTGACCCGGTTCATTACCTAGTACTAGATCTAGTATGGCATTCCCCCTGGTCGTCCTGTCCACATACTGTGACAGGAATCCATCCTGGACACACTTAACAAATTCTGCCCCATCTAAACCCTTGGAACTAATCAGGTGCCAATCAATATTAGGGAAGTTAAAGTCACCCATGATAACAACCCTGTTATTTTTGCACCTTTCCAAAATCTGCCTCCCAATCTGCTCCTCTGTATCTCTGCTGCTACCAGGGAGCCTATAGAATAATAGAATACCCCCAGTAGAGTAACTGCTCCCTTCCTATTCCTGACTTCCACCCATATTGACTCAAAAGAGGATCCTGCTACATTACCCACCCTTTCTGTCGCTGTAATAGTATCGCTGACCAGTAATGCCACCCCTCCTCCCCTTTTTTAGCCCTCTCTATCCCTTTTAAAGCACTGAAATCCAGGAATATTGAGAATCCATTCCTGCCCTGGTGCCAGCCAAGTCTCTGTAATGGCCACTACATCATAATTCCATGTATGTATCCAAGCTCTCAGTTTATCACCTTTGTTCCTGATGTTTCTTGCACTGAGGTACACAGATTTCAGCCCTTCTACCTTACTGTCTTTACACCGTTTATTCTGCTTCTCTTTCCTCAAAGCCTCTCTGTATGTTAGATCTGGCTTTACTCCATGCACTTCTTTCACTGCTCTATCGCTCTGGGTCCCATCCCCCTCGCAAATTAGTTTAAACCCTCCTGGACCATGCTAGCAAACCTACCTGCAAAGATATTGCTCCCCCTCGAGTTCAGGTGCAACCCATCCAATCTGTACAGGTCCCACCTTCCCCAGAAGAGATCCCAGTGATCTAAAAATCTAAAACCCTGCTCCCTGCACCAACTCCTCAGCCATGCATTCAACTGCCATCTCCTCCAATTCTTACCATCACTGTCACGTAGCACTGGCAGCAATCCTGAGAATGCCACCCTTGAGGTCCTGTTCTTCAGCCTTCTGCCTAATTCCCAAAACTCACACTTCAGGACCTCATCCCTTTTGCTGCCTATGTCATTGGTCCCAACAGGGTATCATGACTTCTGGTTGCTTTCCCTCTCATACCAGGATGTCGTGCACCCAGTCAGAGACATCCCGGACCCTGGCACCCGGGAGGCAACAAACCATGCGGGTGTTCTTCTCACGTCCACAAAATCTCCTGTCTGCTCCCCTGACTATAGATTCTCCAATGACGACAGCTCTCCTCTTCGCCATCCCACCCTTCTGCACCACAGGGTCAGACTCAGTGCCGGAGGCCCTGCCACCGTGGCTCACACCTGGTCGGTCATCCCCGCCAACAGTATCCAGGACGGTAAACTTATTATTCAGGGGAATGGCTACAGGGGTGCTCTGCACTACCTGTCTGCTCACCTTCACTTTCCCCCCTCTGACTGTCACCCAACGACCTGCTTCCGACAGCCTAGGTGTGACTACCTCCCTGTAGCTCTCATCTATGACTGCCTCATTCTCCCCTATGAGTCGAAGGTCATCCAGCTGCTGCTCCAGATTCCTTACACTGTCTTTCAGATCGCCCAGCCGTATGCATTTCTGGCAGATGTAACTGTGTGGGAGAGGGGCATTCCCCCAAGACTGCCACATCTCACATGAGAGGCACATCACCATCTCAGGAGGCATTGTAAAGACTCATTGCGAGCCTCTTCTCGTCGAAGCTTCTCGAGTCAAAGCCTCAAAGCTTCACTCCTTCACTGGCCCACTCAGTCACTGGCCACTTTCCACAGGCCGCTCCGTTTGAGCTATCCCTCTATTTACCTGTTTGAACTTTTCAAAATGCTTGGTCACCTGACCTCGATTGCCCAATCAGCTGCTTTCTGCTGAGTCTGAGGTATTCAAATCTTGATTGTCTAATCAACAGCTTTCTGCTGATCTATTCAAATCTTGATTGACTTGATTGCACAGACCAACTGCCAAGACTGCCAGAATCTCTCGAGTCAAAGCCTCAAAGCTCCACTCCTTCACTAGCCCACTCACGCACTGGCTGCTTCACTTGAGCTATCCCTCTATTTATACCGAGAGCGAGGAGCTATGGTCTGATTTGCACTGACCCTAATGTGTGGTGCTGGGCGCGAGCAATTGTATAATCTGGTCTGGATTGAACCTTAGCCTATACTGCCAACAGCAGGCACCCTGCAATCTGTTCAGGATTGAATAGTCTGTGCTGCTGACAATGAGCAACACTACAGTACAAAACAGTCTGTGGTGCCAAGAGTGATCCATTCGGGATCCAAGTCTTTGTGCCCTGAGTGAGCAGCTATACAGTATGGTCTGGATTGAGCTGACTGTGGTGCTGAGAGGGAGCTGCTCTCCGATTTGGTCAGGACTGACTAGTCTCTGGTCCCGAGAGCGAGCAGCTCGAATATCTCTTCGGCATTGAACAGTAAGTGGGGCCAAGATCGTGCAGCTTTTCAGCTGGTCTGGACTGAACGTTAGTCTATGGAGCTGAGAGCTAGCAGCTCTACAATTTGGTCTAGACAGAAGCTAGGTCTGTGGTTATGAGAGCGAGCAGTTCTACAATCTGGTCTGGATTGAACAGTCTCTGGTGCCGAGATCGAGCAGCTCTACAATACATTCTGCATTCAACCTCATACCTGTGGTGTTCAGAGCGAGCAGTTCTACAATCTGGTCAGGATTGAACAGTCTGTGGTGCTGAGAGCGAGCATACAAACATAGAAACATAGAAAACCTACAGCACAATACAGGACCTTTGGTCCACAATGCTGTGCCAAAAATGTACTTACTTTAGAAATTACCTAGGGTTACCCAAAGCCCTCTATTTTTCTAAGCTCTATGCACCTGTCCACGAGTCTCTTAAAATTCCTATCGTATCCGCGTCCACCGCTCTCTATGTTAAAAAAACTTACCCTTGACATATCCTCTATACCTGCTTCCAAGCACCTTAAAACTGTGCCCTCTTGTGTAAGCCATTTAAGCCCTGGGGAAAATCCTATGACTATCCACACGATCAATGTCTCTCATCATCTTATACACCTCTTTGAAGTCACCTCTCATGCTCCGTTGTTCCAAGGAGAAAATGCCAAGTTCACTTAACCTGTTTTCATAAGGCATGCTCCCTAATCCAGGCAACATCCTTGTAAATCTCCTCTGCACCCTTTCTATGGGTTCCACATCCTTCCTGTAGTGAGGTGACCAGAACTGAGCACAGTACTCCAAGTGGGGTCTCACCAGGGTCCTATATAGCTGCATTACCTCTTGACTCTTGAACTCAATCCCACGATTGATGAAGGCCAATGCACCATATGCCTTCTTAACCACAGAGTCAACCTGTGCAGCAACTTCGAGTGTGCTATTGGCTCGGACTAAGATCCCTCTGATCCTCCACACTGCCAAGAGTCTTACCTTTACTACTATATTCTGCCATCATAGTTGACCTACCAAAATGAAACACTTCACACTTATTGAGCTCCTTACTCTCGGCACCAGAAACTGTTCAATCCATACCGAACTCTAGAACTACTAGCTCTCAGCATCACAGAGGAAGTTTCACTGTAGAGAAGACTGTACACCTGCTCGCCCTCAGCACCATAGACAATGGATCAATCCTGACCAGATTGTAGAACTGCTCGGTCTCGGCAGCAAAGATTAATACTAAACCCAGACCAGATGGCAGAGTTTGATTCACTCTCAGCAGCGCAGACTGTTCAATCCTGAGCAGATTACAGAGTGCTTGCGGTGGGCATCAAACATTAAATTTCAGTCCAGACTAGATTACCGAGCAGCTCACTCTCAGCACCGCAGACTGACTTGCAATCCAAACTAGATTGTAGAGCTGCTTGCTCTCGGTACCACAGACTGGCAATCTTTTTTAGATTATGAGGACACTCAGTCCTCGTTTATTGTCATTCAGTAATGCATGCATTAAAAAATTATACAATGTTCCTCTGGTGGGATATCACAGAAACACAGGACAAACCGAGACTAAAACTGACAAAACCACATAATTATAACATATTGTTACAACAGTGCAAAGCAATACCGTAATTTGATAAAGGCAGACCATGGGCACGGTAAAAAAAAAGTCTCAAGTCCCGATAGACCCATCATCTCACGCAGACAGTAGAAGGGAGAATTTCTCCCTGCCATGAACCTCCAAGCGCCGCAAACTTGCCGATGCAGCATCCTGGAAGCATCCGACCGCAGCCGACTCTGAGTCCGTCCGAAAACTTCGAGCCTCCGACCAGCCCTCCGACACCGAGCACCGAGCACCATCTCTGCCGAGCGCTTGGACTCCGCCCCGGCCGCCGAGCAACAAGCAAAGCCGAGGACTCGGGGCCTTCCCCTCCGGAGATTCTGGATCACACAGTAGCAGCAGCAGCGAAGCAGACATTTCAGAAGTTTCACCAGATGTTCCTCCATACTCTCACGTCTGTCTCCATCGAATCAGGATTGTGCACGGCACCCAACTTGACAGATAACAGATAACATTCGCCGGAGTGGCCGCTGCGAGCTGCATCGCGCTGCCATCTTCCCCTCCCGCCTTTTTGTAGAATCTGGACCTGATTGTAGAACTGCTCGCGCTCAGCACCATTGACAAAAGTTCAGTCCAGAGGAGATTGTAGAGCCGCTTGCTCTGGTCACCACCGACAATGGATCACTCCTGATCTGAATGTAGAGCAGCTCGCTGTCGACATCACATTCTGTAGAATTCCGACCAGACTACTGAGGTGCTCGCTCTCGGCACCGCGGACTGTTCAATCCAGGCGAGGTCGCAGAGCTGCTCGCTCTCAGCAGCTGAGACCGACTTTCGGTCCAGACCAGATGGTCGAGCTGCTCGCTGTCGGCACCAGAGACAGTTCAATCCTGACCCGGTTGCCGAGCTGCTCGCTGGTTACCCTGTTTACGATTCGCTGTCGGCAAAACTGACTAAGGTTCAGTCCAGACCGGATTGTAGAGCTGCTCGCTCTCAGCTCGAATGACTAATGTCCTGTCCAGGCCAGATTGGAGAGCTGTTCGCTCTCAGCACCACAGACTGTTCGATCTTGACCTGATGGTCGAGCTGTTAACTCTTGGGACCACAGACTATTCAATCCTGACCAGATTGGAGAGTAGTCCCCTTCGGCACCACGGACTGTTCAATCCGAGCAACACACACAAAATGCTGGAGGAACGCAGCAGGCCAGGCAACATCTATGGAAAAGAGTACAGTCGTGTTTCGGGCAGGACTCGAGGGGAAGAAATTGAGTAGATTTAAAAGGTGGGGAGCGGGGATAGAGAGAAACGCAAAGTGATTGGTGAAACTGGATACTGTAGATAGAAACATAGAAACATAGAAAATAGGTGCAGGAGTAGGCCATTCGGCCCTTCGAGCCTGCACCGCCATTTATTATGATCATGGCTGATCATCCAACTCAGAACCCCGCCCCAGCCTTCCCTCCATACCCCCTGACCCCTGTAGCCACAAGGGCCATATCTAACTCCCTCTTAAACATAGCCAATGAACTGGCCTCAACAATTTGCTGTGGCAGAGAATTCCACAGATTCACCACTCTCTGTGTGAAGAAGTTTTTCCTAATCTCGGTCCTAAAAGGCTTCCCCTCTATCCTCAAACTGTGACCCCTCGTTCTGGACCTCCCCAACATCGGGAACAATCTTCCCGCATCTAGCCTGTCCAATCCCTTTAGGATCTTATACGTTTCAATCAGATCCCCCCTCAATCTTCTAAATTCCAACGAGTACAAGCCCAGTTCATCCAGTCTTTCTTCATATGAAAGACCTGCCATCCCAGGAATCAATCTGGTGAACCTTCTTTGTACTCCCTCTATGGCAAAGATGTCTTTCCTCAGATTAGGGGACCAAAACTGCACACAATACTCCAGGTGTGGTCTCACCAAGGCCTTGTACAACTGCAGTAGTACCTCCCTGCTCCTGTACTCGAATCCTCTCGCTATAAATGCCAGCATACCATTCGCCTTTTTCACCGCCTGCTGTATCTGCATGCCCACTTTCAATGACTGGTGTATAATGACACCCAGGTCTCGTTGCACCTCCCCTTTTCCTAATCGGCCACCATTCAGATAATAATCTGTTTTCCTATTTTTGCCACCAAAGTGGATAACTTCACATTTATCCACATTAAATTGCATCTGCCATGAGTTTGCCCACTCACCCAACCTATCCAAGTCACCCTGCATCCTCTTAGCATCCTCCTCACTGCTAACACTGCCACCCAGCTTCGTGTCATCCGCAAACGTGGAGATGCTGCATTTAATTCCCTCATCCAAGTCATTAATATATATTGTAAACAACTGGGGTCCCAGCACTGAGCCTTGCGGTACCCCACTAGTCACCGCCTGCCATTCTGAAAAGGTCCCGTTTATTCCCACTCTTTGCTTCCTGTCTGCTAACCAATTCTCCACCCACACCAATACCTTACCCCCAATACCGTGTGCTTTAATTAAGGAATTAATTAAAGATGAATTAAGGAACTGGGAAGTTGATTGATGAAAGAGATAAAGGGCTGGAGAAGGTGGGGGGGGGGGTGGTCTTTGACAGAAGACAGAGAGCCATGGGAGAAAGAAAAGGGGGGAGGTTCACTGCAGAGAAGGTTGTGGAGCTGCTCGGTGTCGGCACCGCACACTGTTCAATCCCGCCCTTTTTGTGGAGCTGCTCGCTCGCAGCAGCACAGGCTGTTCAGTCCCCGACAGACTGCAAACTGCTCACTGACGGCGGTTCAGACTACGGTTCTATCCGGACCAGCTTGGAAAGTGCTCGCTCTCAGCAACGCAGTCAGTTTAATACAAATCAGATTGCAGAGCTGCTCGCTCTCGGCACCGATAGATTAAGGTTCAACGCCGATCAGATTGCAGAGTTGATCGCACTCGGCACCACAGACTGTTCAATCCTGCGATTTTTCTGTAGAGTTGCTTGCTAACAGCACCCGGACCAGGTTGTCGGGCTGCTCGCACTCAGCACCAAAGACGAAGATTCAATCTGGTCCAGAATGTAGAGCTGCTGTCTCTCAGCTCCACAGACTGTTCGTTCCTTGACAACATTGTAGGGCTGCTCGCTCTCAACTCCACAGACTAAGGTTCAGTCGAGACTAGATTGTGCAGCTGCAGTTTTCAATCCAGCCGAGACTGCAGAGTTGCACGCTCTCAGCAACACAGACCAAGGTTTAATCCAGATCAGACTGTCAAACTGGTCGCTCTCAGCGCCACAGATTGCTTAATCCTGACGAGACTGTAAATTTGCACGCACTCGGCACCATAGACTGTTCAATCTTCGCCTGATTGCCGAGTTTCTCACTCTCGGCAGACTGTCTAATCCAGACCAGAATGTAGAGCTGCTCGCTCTCGGCACCATCGACTAAAATTCGGTCCATTCCAGACTGTAGAGCTGCAATGTTTCATCCATTCAACGTCTAAAATTCAGTCCATTCCAGACTGTAGAGCTGCAATGTTTAATCCATTCTCTCTCTATGCTCTCGGCACCATAGAGTGAGGTTCATTACAGGGCTGTTCTCACTCAGAACTGAGATGCGGGGAAATTACTTTAGTCAGAGGGTGGTAAATCTGTGGAATTTGTTGCCACCAGCGGCCGTTGAGGCCAAGTCATTGGATGTATTTAAGGTAGAGGTAGATAGGTTCTTGATTAGCCTGGGCATCAAATGGTATGAGGAGAAGGCAGGGGAGTGGGGATGACTGGAAGAATTGGATCAGCCCATGATTGAATGGTGGAGCAGACACGATGGGCCGAAGGGCCTACTTCTGCCCCTATATCTTATGGTCTTGTGGTCTTAATGTTAAATGCAGAGCAGATTGCAGAGCTGTTCGCTCTCGGCACCAGACATAAGGTTTATTGCAGAGAAGATTATAGGGCTGTTCTCTCTCAGCACCACAGACCAATGTTTAAACAAGAACAGATTGTACAGTGGCTCGCTCTCAGTTTAAAGAGATACGTTTCAGTCCAGAGCAGATTGCAGATCTGATCGCTCTCAACACACAGGCAGGTCAACCCCAACCAGATTGTAGAACTGCTCGCCCTCAGCACCACAGACTAACGTTCAATCCAGAGCGGATTGCAGAGTTGCTTTCTCTCAAACTTTTTGAGACTTCTCAGTCCTGAGTAGACAGTAGAGGTCTGGCTCTCAGCACCGCAGTCTGCTCAACCCAGACCAGACTGTCGAGCTGCTCGCACTGTGCACGACGGAATTGGGAACCGTCCTATCCAGAATGCAGAGTTGCTGTCTCTCGGCTCTGCAGACTGTTCAATCCTGGACCACGATGTCGAACTGCTCGCTCTCAGCACCATTGACTAAGGTTCACTCCAGATCAGATTGCTGCTTGCCCTCGGCACCCCGCACCAAGGTTCAATACGGAATAGATTATAGAGGTGCTCGCTGTCAGAAAGACAGACCGTTCGGTCCAAACCAGATCGTAGAGCTGCTTGCTCAGGGCACCACAGAGGAAGGTTCATTGTAGACCTGCTCGCTCTCAGCACCACATTCTGGAGAGTTCCGACCAGACTGTAGATCTGCTCGCTTTCGGCACCATAGACTAAGATTCAGTCCAGATCAAACTGTAGCGCTGCTCGTTTGGCCCCACAGACGGTTCTATCCAGACCAGATTATCGAGCTGCTCGCTCTTTTCCCCACAGTCTGGTCAATCCCCACCAGACTTCAGAACATAGAAACATAGAAACATAGAAAATAGGTGCAGGAGTAGGCCATTCGGCCCTTCGAGCCTGCACCGCCATTCAGTATGATCATGGCTGATCATCCAACTCAGAACCCTGCACCAGCCTTCCCTCCATACCCCCTGATCCCCGTAGCCACAAGGGCCATATCTAACTCCCTCTTAAATATAGCCAATGAACTGGCCTCAACTGTTTCCTGTGGCAGAGAATTCCACAGATTCACCACTCTCTGTGTGAAGAAGTTTTTCCTCATCTCGGTCCTAAAAGGCTTCCCCTTTATCCAAAAACTGTGACCCCTCGTTCTGGACTTCCCCAACATCGGGAACAATCTTCCTGCATCTAACCTGTCCAATCCCTCTAAATTTTATACGTTTCAATGAAATCCCCCCTCACTCTTCTAAATTCCAGCGAGTATAAGCCTAGTCGATCCTGTTTTTCATCATATAAAAGTCCTGCCATCCCAGGAATCAATCTGGTGAACCTTCTTTGCACTCCCTCTATGGCAAGAATGTCTTTCCTCAGATTAGGGGACCAAAACTGCACACAATACTCCAGGTGTGGTCTCACCAAGGCCTTGTACAACTGCAGTAGTACCTCCCTGCTCCTGTACTCGAATCCTCTTGCTATGAATGCCAGCATACCATTCACCTTTTTCACTGCCTGCTGTACCTGCATGCCCACTTTCAATAGAACATAGAACATAGAATAGTACAGCAGAGTACAGGCCCTTCGGCCCACAATGTTGTGCCAAACCTCAAACCCTGCCTCCTATATAAGCCCCCACCTTAAATTCCTCCATATATCTGTCTAGTAGTCTCTTAAACTTCACTAGTGTATCTGCCTCCACCATTGACTCAGGCAGTGCATTCCACGCACCAACAACTCTCTGAGTAAAAAACCTTCCTCTAATATCCCCCTTGAACTTCCCACCCCTTACCTTAAAGCCATGTCCTCTTGTATTAAGCAGTGGTGCCCTGGGGAAGAGTCGCTGGCCATCCACTCTATCTATTCCTCTTATTATCTTGTACACCTCTAACATGTCTCCTCTCATCCTCCTTCTCTCCAAAGAGTAAAGCCCTAGCTCCCTTATATCTCTGATCATAATGCATACTCTCTAAACCAGGCAGCATCCTGGTAAATCTCCTCTGTACCCTTTCCAATGCTTTCACATCCTTCCTATAGTGAGGCGACCAGAACTGGACACAGTACTCCAAATGTGTCCTAACCAGAGTTTTATAGAGCTGCGTCATTACATCGTGACTCTTAAACTGTATCCCTCGACTAATGAAAGTTAACACCCCATAAGCTTTCTTAACTACCCTATCCACCTGTGAGGCAACTTTCAGGGGTCTGTGGACATGTAGGCTGAGATCCCTCTGCTCCTCTACACTACCAAGTATCTTGCTATTTACTTTGTATTCTTCCTTGGAGTTTGTCCTTCCAAAGTGTACCACCTCACACTTCTCCGGGTTGAACTCCATCTGCCACTTCTCAGCCCACTTCTGCATGCTATCTATGTCTCTCTGCAGTCTTTGACAATCCTCTACACTATCTACAACACCACCAACCTTTGTGTCATCTGCAACCTTGCTAACCCACCCTTCTACCTCCAGATCCAGGTCGTTGATAAAGATCACAAAAAGTAGAGGTCCCAGAACAGATCCTTGTGGGACACCACTAGTCACAATCCTCCAATCTGAATGTACTCCCTCCATCACCACCCTCTGCCTTCTGCAGGCAAGACAATTCTGAATCTACCTGGCCAAACTTCACTGGATTCCATGCCTTCTGACTTTCTGAATAAGCCTACTGTGTGGAACCTTGTCAAATGCCTTACTAAAATCCATATAGATCACAACCACTGCACTACCCTCATCTATATGCCTGGTCACCTCCTCAAAGAACTCTATCAGGCTTGTTAGACATGATCTGCCCTTCACAAAGCCATGCTGACTGTCCCTGATCAGACCATAATTCTCTAAATGCCCAGAGAGCCCATCTCTAAGAATCTTTTCCAACAGCTTTCCCACCACAGACGTAAGGCTCACTGGCCTATAATTACCCGGACTATCCCTACTACATTTTTTTGAACAAGGGGACAACATTCACCTCCCTCCAATCCTCCGGTACCATTCCCGTGGACAACGAGGACATAAAGATCCTCGCCAGAGGCTCAGCAATCTCTTCCCTTGCCTCGTGGAGCAGCCTGGGGAATATTCCGTCAGGCCCTGGGGACTTATCCATCCTAATGTATTTTAACAACTCTAACACCTCCTCTCCCTTTATATCAACATGCTCCAGAACATTAACCTCACTCATATTGTCCTCACCATCATCAAGTTCCTTCTCATTGGTGAATACCGAAGAGAAGTATTCATTGAGGACCTCGCTCACTTCCACAGCCTCCAGGCACATCTTTGCACCTTTATCTCTAATCGATCCTACCTTCACTCCTGTCATCCTTTTTTTCTTCACATAATTGAAGAATGCCTTGGGGCTTTCCTTTACCCTACTCTCCAAGGCCTTCTCATGCCCCCTTCTTGATCTTCTCAGCCCCTTCTTAAGCTGCTTTCTTGCTTCCCTATATTCCTCAATAGACCCAACTAATCCCTGCTTCCTAAACCTCATGTATGCTGCCTTCTTCCACCTGACTAGATTTTCCACCTCACTTGTCACCCATGGTTCCTTCACCCTACCATTCTTTATCTTCCTCACTGGGACAAATTTATCCCTAACATCCTGCAAGAGATCTCTAAACATCGATTACATGTCCATAGTACATTTCCCTGCAAAAACATCATCCCAATTCACATCCGCAAGTTCTAGCCTTATAGCCTCATAATTTGCCCTTCCCTAATTAAAAATTTTCCTATCGTCTCTGATTCTGTCCTTTTCCATGATAATGCTAAAGGCCAGGGACTGGTAGTCACTGTCTCCCAGATGCTCACACACTGAGAGATCTGTGACCTGACCCGGTTCATTACCTAGTACTAGATCTGTATGGCATTCCCCCTAGTCGGCCTGTCCACATACTGTGACAGGAATCCGTCCTGCACACACTTAACAAACTCTGCCCCATCTAAACCCTTGGAACTAATCAGGTGCCAATCAATATTAGGGAAGTTAAAGTCACCCATGATAACAACCCTGTTATTTTTGCACCTTTCCAAAATCTGCCTCCCAATCTGCTCCTCTGTATCTCTGCTTCTACCAGGGGCCCAATGACTGGTGTATAATGACACCCAGGTCTTGTTGCACCTCCCCTTTTCCTAATCGGCCACCATTCAGATAATAATCTGTTTTCCTGTTTTTGCCACCAAAGTGGATAACCTCACATTTATCCACATTAAATTGCAGCTGCTATGAATTTGCCCATTCACCTAACCTATCCAAGTCACCCTGCATCCTCTTAGCATCCTCCTCACAGCTAACACTGCCACCCAGCTTTGTGTCATCCGCAAACTTGGAGATGCTGCATTTAATTCCCTCATCTAAGTCATTAATATATATTGTAAACAACTGGGGTCCCAGCACTGAGCCTTGCGGTACCCCACTAGTCACTGCCTGCCATTCTGAAAAGGTCCCGTTTATTCCCACTCTTTGCTTCCTGTCTGCCAACCAATTCTGTATCCACATCTTTACTCCCAATACCGTGTGCTTTAAGTTTGCACACTAATCTCCTGCGTGGGACTTTGTCAAAAGCCTTTTGAAAATCCAAATATACCACATCCACTAGTTCTCCCCTATCCACTCTACTAGTTACATCCTCAAAAAATTCTATGAGATTCGTCAGACATGATTTTCCTTTCACAAATCCATGCTGAGTTTTTCTGATGATTTCACCGCTTTCCAAATGTGCTGTTATCACATCTTTGATAACTGACTCCAGCATTTCCCCCACCACCGATGTCAGGCTAACCAATCTATAATTCCCCTGTTTCTCTCTCCCTCCTTTTTTAAAAAGCGGGGTTACATTAGCCACCCTCCAATCCTCAGGAACTAATCCAGAATCTAAAGAGTTTTGAAAAATTATCACTAATGCATTCACTATTTCTTGGGCTACTTCCTTAAGCACTCTGGTATGCAGACCATCTAGCCCTGGGAATTTATCTGCCTTTAATCCCTTCAATTTACCTAACACCACTTCCCTACTAACATGTATTTCCTTCAGTTCCTCCATCTCACTGGACCCTCGGTCCCCTACTATTTCCAAAAGATTATTTATGTCCTCCTTAGTGAAGACAGAACCAAAGTAGTTATTCAATTGGTCTGCCATGTCCTTGTTCCCCATGGTCAATTCACCTGGTTCTGACTGTAAGGGACCTACATTTGTCTTAACCAATCTTTTTCTTTTCACATATCTATAAAAGCTTTTACAGTCAGTTTTTATGTTCCCTGCCAGGTTTGTCTCATAATCTTTTTTTCCCTTTCCTAATTAAGCCCTTTGTCCTCCTCTGCTGGACTCTGAATTTCTCCCAGTCCTCAGGTGAGCCACTTTTTCTGGCTAATTTGTATGCTTCTTCTTTGGAATTGATACTATCCCTAATTTAAAAACGCAAACAACAGGAATTCTGCAGATGCTGGAAATTCAAGCAACACACATAAAAGTTGCTGGTGAACGCAGCAGGCCAGGCAGCATCTCTAGGAAGAGGTGCAGTCGACATTTCAGGCCGAGACCCTTCGTCAGGACTAACTGAAGGAAGAGTTAGTAAGGGATTTACAACACTCTTAGCCCTTATACAATTATGTTGAAAAGTGGCCCTTTTTGATTTTTGCCCTGGATTTGTCTGTCTGCCACTTTTACTTTTCACCTTACTACTTTTTGCTTCTACCTTCATTTTACACCCCTCTGTCTCTCTGCACTTGTTCCCATCCCCCTGCCACATTAGTTTAAATCCTCCTGAACAACAGTAGCAAATGTTCCAGTCCAGCCCAGGTGCAGACCGTCCTGTTTGTACCGGTCCCACCTCCTCCAGAACTGGTTCCAATGCCCCAGAAATTTGAATCCCTCCCCCTTGCACCATTTTTCAAGCCACGTATTCATCTGATATATCCTCCTATTTCTACTCTGACTAGCACGTGGCACTGGTCGTAATCCAGAGATTATTACCTTTGTGGTCCTATTTTTTAGTTTATCTCCTAACTCCCTGAATTCACCTTGTAGGACCTCATCCCGTTTTTTACCTATATCGTTGGTACCTATGTGCACCACGACCACTGGCTGTTCACCCTCCCACTCCAGAATGTCCTGCAGCCGCTCAGAGACATCCTTGACCCTTGCATCAGGGAGGCAACATACCCTCCTGGAGTCTCGTTTGCGGCCGCAGAAACGCCTGTCTATTCCCCTTACAATCGAATCCCCTATCACTATAGCTCTCCCACACCTTTTCCTTCCACCCCGTGCCGCAGAGCCACCCATGGTGCCATGAACTCGGCTGCTGCTGCCTTCCCCGATGAGACATCTCCCCCAACAGTATATCTGTTTAGGAGGGAGATGACCTCAGGGGACTCCTGCACTACCTGCCTACTGCTACGTTGTCTGCACCACAGAGCTGCTCACTCTCAGCACCGCAGGCTGATGCTCAATCCAAACCAACTGCACACTGCTCGCTCTGCACCGCAGACTGATCAATCCCACCCTTCTCGTAGAGTTCTTCCCTCTTGGCAGCACATCCTGTTCAGAACTGACCAGATTGCAAACTGCTCGTTGCCGGCAGCACAGACTAAGGTTCAATCCAGAACAGACTCGGCAACTCGGACTGTTCAGTCCAAACCAGATTGTAGAACTCATCGCTCTCAGCACCGCAGTCGGTTCAACTCAGACCAGGTCGTCGAGGTGCTCGTCCTGGGCACCACAGACTGTTCAATCCAGACCAGATAGTAGGGCTACCCGGTGTCGGCAACGCAAACTGTTCAATTCTGCCCTTCTTGTAGAATTGGTCACTCTCAGCAACAACACTGACCAGATTATAGAATGCTCAGACTGTCGGCAGCACAGACTGAGGATCAGTCCAGAGCACAAACACGAGGAAATATGCAGATGCTGGAAATTCAAGCCACACACATCAAAGTTGCTGGTGAACGCAACAGGCCAGGCAGCATCTGTAGGAAGAGGTATAGTCGATGTTTCAGGCCGAGACCCTTCGTCAGGACTAACTGAAAAAAGAGCTAGTAAGAGATTTGAAAGTGGGAGGGGGAGATCCGAAATGATAGGAGAAGACAGGAGGGGGAGGGATGGAGCCAAGAGCTGGACAGGTGATTGGCAAAAGGGATGCAAGGCTGGAGAAGGGACGAGAGGCCGAGGGAGATAGAAAGGTGGGGGGGGGGAACCCAGAGGATGGGCAAGGGGTATAGTCAGAGGGACAGAGGGAGAAAAAGGAGAGAGAGAAAAAGAATGTGTGTATAAAAATAAATAACAGATGGGGTACGAGGTGGAGGTGGGGCACTAGCGGAAGTTAGAGAAGTCAATGTCCATGCCATCAGGTTGGAGGCTACCCAGACGGAATATAAGGTGTTGTTCCTCCAACCTGAGTGTGACTTCATCTTTACAGTAGAGGAGGCCGTGGATAGACATGTCAGAATGGGAATGGGATGTGGAATTAAAATGTGTGGCCACCGGGAGGTCCTGCTTCCTCTGGCGGACAGAGTGTAGGTGTTCAGCAAAACGATCTCCCAGTCTGCGTCGGGTCTCGCCAATATATAGAAGGCCACATCGGGAGCACCGGACACAGTATATCACCCCAGCCGACTCACAGGTGAAGTGTCGCCTCACCTGGAAGGACTGTCTGGGGCTCTGAATGGTGGTAAGGGAGGAAGTGTAAGGGCATGTGTAGCACTTGTTCCGCTTACAAGGATAAGTGCCAAGAGGGAGATCGATGGGGAGGGATGGGGGTGGGGGGACGAATGGACAAGGGAGTCGCGTGGGGAGCGATTCCTGCGGAAAGCGGGGGGAGGGGGAGAGGAGGGAAAGATGTGCTTAATGGTGGCATCCCGTTGGAGGTTGCGGAAGTTAAGGAGAATTATACGTTGGACCCGGAGGACCATCAGTCCAGACCAGATTGTAGAGCTGCTCGCTCTCCGTACCAGAGACTGTTCAATCCTGACCAGATTTCAGAACCGCTTGCTGTCGGCACAACTGACAAAGATTCGATCCCAATCAGGTTGTACAGCGGGTCTCTCTCAGCACCACTGACTAACGTTCCAGACTGGAGAGCTGTTCGCTCTCAGCACCGCAGACTGTTCGATCCCAAGCAGACTGCCGAGCCGCTCACTCGCTGCACCAGTCTGTTCAATCTGGACTTGATTGCTAAACTGTTAGTCCTCGGCACTACAGACTATTCAACTGGAGATCAGCTAGCTCTCAGCACCACGGACAGTTCAATCCTAACCGGATTGTAGAGCTGTTCGCTCTCGGCTCCGCATTCTGTTCAATCCAAGCAACACACACAAAATGCTGGAGGAAGTTAGCAGGCTAGGCAGCATATATAGAAAAGAGTACAGTCGACATTTCGGGACAAGACCTCACGGCAAGGGTGGAGGGAAAAAAACTGAGGAATCGATTTATAAGATGGGGAGAAACACAGGGTGACTGGTGAAACCTGAAGGGGTAGGGATGAATTAAAGAGATGAGAAGTTGATTGGTGAAAGAGATACAGGGCCGGAAAGGCAGAGTCCAGAGAAGACGACAGACGACAGAGGAGAGAGGTAGTGATAGGGGATTCGATAGTTAGAGGTGCAGATAGGAGGTTCTGTGGTCGTGACAGAGAATCCAGGATAGTTTGTTGCCTCCCGGGAGCCAGGGTCAAGGATGTCTCTGATCGCTTGCATGACATTCTGAAGTGGGAGGGTGATCAGCCAGATGTAGTGGTGCACATCGGTACCAATGACATAGCAAGGAAGAGTGAAGAGGTCCTGGACAGTGAGTATAGAGAGCTTGGTAGGAAGTTGAAAAGCAGGACCTCGAGGGTGGTAATTTCAGGATTGCTACCTGTGCTAGGTGCCAGTGATGGTAGGAATAGGATGCTCTGGAGGATGAACAAGTGGCTGAGGAACTGGTGTAGGGGGCAGGATTTCAGATTTCAGGATCATTGGGACCTCTTCTGGGGCAGGTGGGACCTGTACAAGAGAGACGGGTTACACTTGAACTACAGGGGGACCAATATCCTTTCAGGGAGGTTTGTTAGTGCTATTGGGGAGGCTTTAAACTAGATTTGCAGGGAGATGGGAACCAGAGTGCCAGAGCTGACAGTGTGGCTGGGGTGAAAATAAATGATGTTAAAAGTTCAAGCAAATCCGCTGATAGAAAGGTTGTGAGTGGTGGTAAAAATCTTCTGAGGTGTATATATTTCAATGCTAGGAGTATTGCGGGGAAGGCGGATGAGTTGAGGGCGTGGATTGACAGGTGGAATTATGACATTATAGCAATTATTGAAACTTGGCTGCAGGAGGGGCAGGACTGGCAGCTTAATATTCCAGGGTTCCGATGTTTCAGATGTGATCGAGGCAGAGGAATGAAAGGTGGGAGAGTAGCATTGCTTGTTAGGGGAAATATTACAGCAGTGCTCAGGCAGGACAGATTAGAGGGCTTGTCTACTGAGTCCTTATGGGTGGAGCTGAGAAACAGGAAAGGTATGGCCACATTAGTGGGATTGTATTACAGACCACCCAATAGTCAACGAGACTTGGAAGAGCAAATTTACAGAGAGGTAGCAGGCAACTGCAGGAAACATAAAGTTGTGGTGGTAGGGGATTTTAATTTTCCATACATTGATTGGGACTCCCATACTGTTAGGGGTCTAGATGGTTTAGAGTTTGTAAAATGTGTTCAGGAAAGTTATCTAAATCAATAAATAGAGGGACCAACTAGAGGGGATGCAATATTGGATCTCCTGTTAGGAAACGAGTTAGGACAAGTGACGGAAGTCTGTGTAGGGGAGCACTTTGGTTCCAGTGATCATAACACCATTAGTTTCAATTTGATCATGGACAAGGATAGATCTGGTCCTAAGGTTGAGGTTCTGAACTGGAAGAAGGCTAAATTTGAAGAAATGAGAAAGGATCTAAAAAGCGTGGATTGGGACAGGTTGTTCTCTGGCAAAGATGTGATTGGCAGGTGGGAAGCCTTCAAAGGGGAAATTTTGAGAGTGCGGAGTTTGTATGTTCCTGTCAGGATTAAAGGCAAATTGAATAGGAATAAGGAACCTTGGTTCTCAAGGGATATTGCAACACTGATAAAGAAGAAGAGGGAGTTGTATGAAATGTATAGGAAACAGGGAGTAAATCAGGTGCTTGAGGAGTATAAGAAGTGCAAGAAAATACTTGAGAAAGTAATCAGGAGGGCTAAAAGAAGACATGAGGTTGCCTTGGCAGTCAAAGTGAAGGATAATCCAAAGAGCTTTTACAGGTACATTAAGAGCAAAAGGATTGTAAGGGATAAAATTGGTCCTCTTGAAGATCAGAGTGGTCGGCTATGTGTGGAACCAAAGGAAATGGGGGAGATCTTAAATAGGTTTTTTGAATCTGTATTTACTAAGGAAAGTGGCATGAAATCTATGGAATTGAGGGAATCAAGTAGTGAGATCATGGAAACTGTACAGATTGAAAAGGAGGAGGTGTTTGCTGTCTTGAGGAAAATTAAAGTGGATAAATCCCCGGGACCTGACAGAATGTTCCCTCAGACCTTGAAGGAGACTAGTGTTGAAATTGCGGGGGCCCTGGCAGAAATATTTAAAATGTCGCTGTCTACGGGTGAGGTGCCGGAGGATTGGAGAGTGGCTCAGGTTGTTCTGTTGTTTAAAAAAGGACCGAAGAGTAATCCGGGAAATTATAGGCCAGTGAGTTTAACGTCGGTAGTAGGTAAGTTATTGGAGAGAGTACTAAGAGACAGAATCTACAAGCATTTGGATAGACAGGGAATTATTAGGGAGAGTCAACATGGCTTTGTGCGTGGTAGGTCATGTTTGACCAATCTATTGGAGTTTTTCGAGGAGGTTACCAGGAAAGTGGATGAAGGGAAGGCAGTGGATATTGTCTACATGGATTTCAGTAAGGCCGTCGACAAGGTTCCGCATGGGAGGTTAGTTAGGAAAATTCAGTCGCTAGGTATACATGCAGAGGTGGTAAATTGGATTAGACATTGGCTCAATGGAAGAAGCCAAAGAGTGGTGGTAGAGAATTGCTTCTCCGAGTGGTGGTCACAGGGATCAGTGCTGGGTCCATTGTTATTTGTCATCTATATCAATGATCTGGATGATAATGTGGTAAATTGGATCAGCAAATTTGCTGATGATACAAAGAATGGGGGTGTAGTAGACAGTGAGAAAGGTTTTCAGAGCCTGCAGAGGGACTTGGACCAGCTGGAAAAATGGGCTGAAAAATGGCAGATGGAGTTTAATACAGACAAGTGTGAGGTATTGCACGTTGGAAGGACAACCCAAGGTAGAACATACAGGGTTAATGGTAAGGCACTGAGGAGTGCAGTAGAACAGAGGGATCTGGGAATACAGATACAAAATTCTTTAAAAGTGGCGTCACAAGTAGATAGGGTCGTAAAGAGAGCTTTTGGTACATTGACCTTTATTAATCAAAGTATTGAGTATAAAAGCTGGAATGTTATGATGCAGGTGAGGCCGAATCTGGAGTATTGTGTTCAGTTTTGGTCACCAAATTACAGGAAGGATAGAAATAAGATTGAAAGAGTGCAGAGGAGGTTTACAAGGATGTTGCCGGGACTTGAGAAACTCAGTTACAGAGAAAGGTTGAATAGGTTAGGACTTTATTCCCTGGAGCGTAGAAGGATGAGGGGATATTTGATAGGGATATATAAAATTATGATGGGTATAGATAGTGTGAATGCAAGCAGGGTTTTTCCACTGAGGCAAGGGGAGAAAAAAAGCAGAGGATATGGGTTAAGGGTGAGGGGGGAAAAGTTAAAAGGGAACATTAGGGGGGGCTTCTTCACACAGAGAGTGGTGGGAGTATGGAATGAGCTGCCAGACGAGGTGGTAAATGCGGGTTCTTTTTTAACATTTAAGAATAAATTGGACAGATACATGGATGGGAGGTGTATGGAGGGATATGGTCCGTGTACAGGTCAGTAGGACTAGGCAGAAAAAGGTTTGGCACAGCCAAGAAGGGCCAAACGGCCTGTTTCTGTGCTGTAGTTTCTATGGTTTCTATGGTTTAAGACCAAGGAAAATAGAAAAGGAGGGAGGAGCACCAGAGGGAGGCGATGGCCCAGCAAAGAGATCAGCTGAGGGAGGGGAAAGGGGATGGCGAATGTTGAAGGAGGAGGGGAGGAGAGGAGCAGGCATTACAGGAAGTTCGATAAATGGATGTTCGTGCCATCAGGTTCGTGTTGTTCCTCCAACCTGAATGTGGCCTCATCACGATATTGGTGGAAGCCATGGATAGACATATCAGAATGGGAATGGGAAGTGGGATTAAAATGGGAATCCACTGGGAGATCCCGATTTCTCTGGTCGACGGAGTGTTGGTGCTCGACGAAGCAGTCTCCCAGCCTATGTCGGGTCTCAGGATATACAGGAGGCCACACCGGGATCACTGGACGCAGTACATGACCCCAACAGACTCACAGGTGAAGTGGCGCCTGAACTGGAAGGGCTGTTTGGGGTTAATCCTGCCCTTTTTTGTAGAGTTGCTCACTCTCAGCAGCAGAAACTGTTCAATCCTGACTGGACTGCTGTGTTTCTCGCTCTCAGTACCACAGTCTAAAGTTCAGTCCATTCCAGATTGTAGAGCTGCTCTGTATAATCCAGAGCAGATTGTAGAGATGCTCCCTCTCAGTACCGCAGTCTGTTCAACCCAGACCAAACTGTCGAGCTGCTCGCACGATGCACGACAGAATTAGTTTCCGTCCTGTCCAGAATGTACTGGGGCTGGCTCTCGGCTCCACAGACTGCTCAATCCTTGACCACATTTTCGAGCTGCTCGCTCTCAGCACCGTAGACTAATGTTCTGTCACAATGGGATGCTGGGAACGGACCCAAATGCAAGACACAGACACTGAAGTACAAACCTATGTACAAGGAACAGGACTTGACTAGAGTAGGGACACAACAGGCTTCAGACCAGGAGCAGGGACAAGTACGCAGACTTGGGCTAGGGAAAGCGGGACCAGGACTAGACACCATGGACTAGGAGACAAGGCATCAACTCCGAGCCCGAGACTGGACAAGGACCCAGAACCTAGGTCTTATCTCGGGCTCAGACCCCAGAACCAGGCAAGGACATGACATGGCTTCAGGACAGGACGTGGCTGGGGACTAGAGGCCTGAGCTTGGAGGCCAGCCGGTGTCTTGGTCTTGAGGTTTTAGCTTGGAGGCCGGCTGGGGTCTTGGTCTTGAGGCTTGAGTTTGGAGACAGGCTTGGAGGCAGGTTTGATGTCTTGAGGCTGGATACAGGTTTGGTGTCTTGAGGCTGGATGCAGGCTTGGGTTCTTGGGGCTTGGCTTGGAATCGTCTAGGCTTGGGTTCTTGGAGCTTGGCTTGGGATCCTCAAGGCTTGGGTTCTTGGAGCTTGGCTGCGGGATCGTCGAGATTTGGGTTCTTGGAGCTTGGCTGCTGGATCTTCGAGGCTTGGGTTCTTGGAGCTCAGAGACAGACTGGGAACCGAACATCAACATAGAGCCAGGACGTATCCTTCGACAAGCTGGGACTCATCTTTAACCCGACACTAACATGAGACAGGACAGAACATAGACATAGAGGCGGGATTTATCCTAAGACAAGCCGGGACTCAACTTCATCTCCACACCAAGGTGGGACAAGTCTCTCCATCAGGTTACAACAGAACGGCCTGACTTACCCCACGGAGGCAAGGACAAGACAGATCCCCTCGCAGGTCAACGGCAAAACGGCCTGGCTTACCCCACGGAGGCGAGGACAAGAAGCGACAACACCAAAGTACGACAGACAGTTCCATCTCTGCTCCGGGGTAGCTCCGAGTCTCAGTTCGGCCAGCAACCTCAGCTTGCTATGGAAACAGCCCGATCCCTCCCTAGCTCAGAGTTGCTGGCAGCCACTCAGCTGGCCCCAGAAACAGCCGAATCCATACCGCAAAGACAGCTCCAACCACTGACAGCAAGGCTCCATGAGGGAATGGTTTCCCAACATGGCCTAAAGATGGCAATTGGCTGCTCTAGCCTTCCACCGGCAGGTTGCTCCCAGGGGATCTTGACAAAACAAACCAGCAGCTCACACTCAACCCCAAGGCTACTTATATTCCAAGCCACAAGATGAGAATCAGTTACCTGTGATTAACTCAAACAAGGGACAGCTGGAAGGCCCGGAGTCCTGAGTCCACGGACCGGACCGTGAACCCGAATGCGGACTTCAAGGACCGGACCATGACATGTTCATTCCAGACCTGACTGCAGACTGCACCTCTCGGCAACACAGACTAAGGTTCAACCCACACCATGTTGTAAAACTGGTCGCTCCCAGCACCACAAATTGTTTAATCCTATCCGGACAGTAGAGCTGCTCGGTCTCGGCGGACTGTTCAATCCAGACCAGATTACAGAGCCGCTCTCTGTTAGCACCACAGAAAAAGGATCAATCCTGACCAGAATGTAGAGCTGTGCGATCTCAGCACCACAGACTGTAGAATTCCGACCAGATTGCAGAGCTGCTCGCTGTCAGCACCACAAATTTATGGTCAATCCAAATCAGGTTGCGGAGGCGGTTGCTCGCAGCAGCGCAGACTAATTTTTCAATCCCAATTTAACTGCAGATCTGCTTAGTCTCCGCACCACAGACTGATCAGTCTTGCCCTGAATGTAGAGCTGCTCTACATGCTGTAGGATACCGACCAGATTGCAGAGGTGTCCGGTCTCGGCACCACGGACTGTTCAATCCAGACCAGATCGTCGAGCTGCTCGTGTTCGCAACACAGTCGGTTCAAAGCTGAACAGATTGTAGAACTGCACCTCCGACAGTTCGATCCCGACCAGTCTGTAATGCTGCTCGCTCTGAGCTTTACAGGCTAAGGTTGAAACTTTTGACCAGATTGTGGAACTGCTCACTCCCGGCACCAGTCTGTTCAATCCTGGCCGGATCATAGAACAGCTCGCTGTCGGCAGCACAGGCTGTTCAAACCTGAACAGATTATAGAGTTTCTGGCTCTTTGCACCACAGACTGTGTAATGCTGATACGATTGTAGAAGTGCTCTCTCTCAGCATCACAGGCTAAACTTCAAATATTTGACCAGACTAGAGAGCTGCTCGATCCTCCGCACTAGCGAATATTCAACCTGATCAGACTGTAGAGCTGCTCGTTCTCAGCACCACAGCACAGCTCAGCTCTCAGCACCGCCAGGATTCAGTCCAGAGCAGATGGTAGAGCAGTTACCTCTCGGCACCACAGGCTGTTCAATCCTGATCAGGTTGCGGTGGTCCACGCTCTCCATTCCAGAGACTGAGCGTCAATCCTGACAAGATTGTCCAACATATTATTCTCCTTAACTTCCGCCACCTCCAACGGGATCCCACCACCAATCACATCTTCCCCTCACCCCACTCTCTGCCTTCCGCTCCCTACACGCCTACACGACTCCCTTGACAATTCCTTCCCCCACCCCCCCCCCCATCCCTTCCCACCGATCTCCCTCCCGGCACTTATCCTTAGCGGAACAAGTGCTACACCTGCCCTTACACTTCCTCCCTCACCACCATTCAGGGCCCCAGACAGTCCTTCCAGGTGAGGCGACACTTCACCTGCGAGTCGGCTGGGGTGATATACTGCATCCGGTGCTCCCAGTGCGGCCTTCTATATATTGGCGAGACCCGACACAGACTGGGAGAGCGTTTCGCTGAACACCCGAGAAAGCAGGATCTCCCAGTGGCCACACATTTTAATTCCACATCCCATTCCCATTCTGATATGTCTATCCACGACCTCCTCTACTGTAAAGATGAAGCCACACTCAGGTTGGAGGAACAACACCTTATATTCCGTCTGGGTAGCCTCCAACCTGATGGCATGAACATTGACTTCTCTAACTTCCGTGAATGCCCCTCCACCCCTTCACACCCCAACCTTTATTTATTTATTTAATATTTTTTAAATATATTTTTTATTTTTCCCCTTTTCTCTCTCTCTGTCTCTCTCTTTTCTCCCTTTGTCCCTCTCACTATAACTCCTTGCCTGCTCTCCACCCTCCGGGCTCCCCTCTCCCCTTCTCTCTCTCCCCAGGCTTCCTGTCCCATGATCCTCTCCCTTCTCCAGCTCTTGGCTCCATCCCTCCCCCTCCTGTCTTCTCCTATCATTTTGGATCTCCCCCTCCCCTTCCCACTTTCAAATCCCTTACTCACTCTTCCTTCAGTTCGTCCTGACGAAGGGTCTCGGCCTGAAACCTCTTCCTAGAGATGCTGCCTGGCCTGCTGCGTTCACCAGCAACTTTTATGTGTGTTGCTTCATTTTCACTCCCAGTCTCTTGTCCATTCATCCCTCCCATCTGTCCCCACTGATCTCCCTCCTGGCACTTATCCTTGTAAGCGGAACAAGTGCTACACATGCCCTTACACTTCCTCCCTTACCACCATTCAGGGCTCCAGACAGTCCTTCCAGGTAAGGCGACACTTATACTGTGAGTCGGCTGGGGTGATATACTGTGTCCGGTGCTCTCGATGTGGCCTTTTATATATTGGCGAGACCAGACACAGACTAGGAGATAGTTTCGCTGAACACCTATGCTCTGTCCGCCAGAGAAAGCAGGATCTCCCAGTGGCCACACATTTTAATTCCACATCCCATTCCCATTCTGACATGTCTATCCATGGCCTCCTCTACTGTAAAGATGAAGCCACACTCAGGTTGGAGGAACAACACCTTATATTCCGTCTAGGTAGCCTCCAACCTGATGGCATGAACATCGACTTCTCTAACTTCCGCTAATACCCCACCTCCCCCTTGTACCCCATCTGTTACTTATTTTTATACACACATTCTTTCTCTCACTCTTCTTTTTCTCCCTCTGTCCCTCTGAATATACCCCTTGCCCATCCTCTGGGTCCCCTCCCCCACCCCTCCGCTCCTTGTCTTTCTTCCCGGACCTCCTGTCCCATGATCCTCTCGTATCCCTTTTGCCTATCACCTGTCCAGCTTTTGGCTCCATCCCTCCCCCTCCTGTTTTCTCCTATCATTTTGGATCTCCCCCTCCCCCTCCAACTTTCAAATCCCTTACTCACTCTTCCTTCAGTTAGTCCTGACGAAGGGTCTCGGCCTGAAACGTCGACTGTACGTCTTCCTAGAGATGCTGCCTGGCCTGTTGCGTTCACCAGCATTTTTTGTGTGTGTTGCTTGAATTTCCAGCATCTGCAGATTTCCTTGTGTTTGCGAAGATAGTAGAACTGCTCTCTCTCTCTCTCTTTCTTGGCACCACAGAATAATGTTCTGTCCAAACCAGATTGTAGAGCGGCTCGCTCTCAGCACCACTGACTAAGATTCAATCCTCACCAGATTGTAGAGCGGCTAGGTTCAATCCTGACCAGATTCTCAAGCAGGTCGCTCTCAGCGTCACAGTCTGTTCAATCAAAACCGAATTGCAGCGCTGCTCGTGTCGGCACCACAGTCGGTTCAAACGTGACCAGGTTAGAGAGCTGCTCGCTCCCAGCACCACAGATTATTTCAATCCTGACCAGATTGTCGAGTTTCCAAACTGTTCAATTCTAACCAGATTGTTGAGCTGCTGTCTCTCTGCACCAGTCTCAGGTCCAACCCTGAACTAATTATGGAGCTTCTCGCTGTTGGCACCACAGTGTGTGGAATCCCAACCAGATTGTAGATCTGCTCTCTCTTAACACGACAGAGTAATGTTCTGTCCAGGACAGATTGTAGTGCTGCTCGCTCTCAGCACCACAGACTAAAGTCCGACCGAGTTTGTAGAACTGCTCGGTCTCGGTACCACAATCTGTCAATCCTTAGCAGGCTGTAGAGCGGCTCGCTGTCGGCAGCACAGGCTGTTCATTCCAGACCAGATTGTAGAGCTGGTCGCTTTCAGCCCCACAAACAATTCGATCCTGATCAGATTGTAGAGCTGCTCGCTTTCAGCACCACAAACAATTCGATCCTGATCAGATTGTAGAGCTGGTCGCTGTCAGCCCCACAAACAATTCGATCCTGATCAGATTGTAGAGCTGCTCGCTTTCAGCCCCACAAACAATTCGATCCTGATCAGATTGTAGAGCTGCTCGCTTTCAGCACCACAAACAATTCGATCCTGATCAGATTGTAGAGCTGGTCGCTGTCAGCACCCCAAACAATTCAATCCAGACCAGATTGTAGAGCTCAAACAACAGGAATTCTGCAGATGCTGGAAATTCAAGCAACATACATCAAAGTTGCTGGTGAACGCAGCAGGCCAAGCAGCATCTATAGGAAGAGGCGCAGTCGACGTTTCAGACCGAGACCCTTCGTCAGGACTAACTGAAGGAAGAGTGAGTAAGGGATTTGAAAGCTGGAGGGGGAGGGGGAGATGCAAAATGATAGGAGAAGACAGGAGGGGGAGGGATGGAGCCAAGAGCTGGACAGGTGATTGACAAAAGGGGATACGAGAGGATCATGGGACAGGAGGTCCGGGAAGAAAGACGGGGGGGGGGGTGACCCAGAAGATGGGTAAGAGGTATATTCAGAGGGACAGAGGGAGAAAAAGGAGAGTGAGAGAAAGAATGTGTGCATAAAAATGAGTAACAGATGGGGTACGAAGGGGAGGTGGGGCCTTAGCGGAAGTTAGAGAAGTCGATGTTCATGCCATCAGGTTGGAGGCTACCCAGACGGAATATAAGGTGTTGTTCCTCCAACCTGAGTGTGGCTTCATCTTTACAGTGGAGGAGGCCGTGGATAGACATGTCAGCATGGGAATGGGATGTGGAATTAAAATGTGTGGCCACTGGGAGATCCTGCTTTCTCTGGCGGACAGAGCGTAGGTGTTCAGCAAAGCGGTCTCCCAGTCTGCGTCAGGTCTTGCAAATATATAAAAGGCCACATCGGGAGTACCGGACGCAGTATATCACCCCAGCTGACTCACAGGTGAAGTGTTGCCTCACCTGGAAGGATTGTTTGGGGCCCTGAATGGTGGTAAGGGAGGAAGTGTAAGGGCATGTGTAGCACTTGTTCCGCTTACACGGATAAGTGCCAGGAGGGAGATCAGTGGGGAGGGATGGGGGGGACGAATGGACAAGGGAGTTGTGTAGGGAGCGATCCCTGCGGAATGCAGAGAGAGGGAGGGAGGGAAAGATGTGCTTAGTGGTGGGATCCCGTTGGAGGTGGCGGAAGTTACGGAGAATAATATGTTGGACCCGAAGGCTGGTGGGGTGGTAGGTGAGGACCAGGGGAACCCTATTCCTAGTGGGGTGGTGGGAGGATGGAGTGAGAGCAGATGTACGTGAAATGGGGGAGATGCGTTTAAGAGCAGAGTTGATAGTGGAGGAAGGGAAGCCCCTTTCTTTAAAAAATGAAGACATCTCCCTCGTCCTAGAATGAAAAGCTTCATCCTGAGAGCAGATGCGGCGGAGACGGAGGAATTGCGAGAAGGGGATGGCGTTTTTGCAAGAGACAGGGTGAGAAGAGGAATAGTCCAGATAGCTGTGAGAGTCAGTAGGCTTATAGTAGACATCCGTGGATAAGCTGTCTCCAGAGACAGAGACAGAAAGATCTAGAAAGGGGAGGGAGGTGTCGGAAATGGACCAGGTAAACTTGAGGGCAGGGTGAAAGTTGGAGGCAAAGTTAATAAAGTCAACGAGTTCTGAATGCGTGCAGGAAGCAGCGCCAATGCAGTCGACGATGTAGTGAAGGAAAAGTGGGGGACAGATACCAGAATAGGCACGGAACATAGATTGTTCCACAAACCAAACAAAAAGGCAGGCATAGCTAGGACCCGTACGGGTGCCCATAGCTACACCTTTAGTTTGGAGGAAATGGGAGGAGCAAAAGGAGAAATTATTAAGAGTAAGGACTAATTCCGCTAGACAGAGCAGAGTGGTGGTAGAGGGGAACTGATTAGGTCTGGAATCCAAAAAGAAGCGTAGAGCTTTGAGACCTTCCTGATGGGGGATGGAAGTATATAAGGACTGGACATCCATGGTGAAAATAAAGCGGTGGGGGCCAGGGAACTTAAAATCATCGAAAAGTTTAAGAGCGTGAGAAGTGTCACGAACATAGGTCGGAAGGGATTGAACAAGGGGGGGGATAAAACAGTGTCGAGGTATGCAGAAACGAGTTCGGTGGGGCAGGAGCAAGCTGAGACAATAGGTCGGCCAGGACAGGCAGGTTTGTGGATCTTGGGTAGGAGGTAGAAACGGGAAGTGCGGGGTGTGGGAACTATAAGGTTGGTAGCAGTGAATGGGAGATCCCCTGAGCGGATAAAGTCGGTGATGGTGTGGGAGACAATGGCCTGGTGCTCCTTAGTGGGGTCACGATCGAGGGGTAAATAAGAGGAGGTATCCGCGAGTTGTCGCTGCGCCTCGGCAAGGTAGAGGTCAGTACGCCAGACTACAACAACACCCCCCTTATCAGCGGGTTTAATAATAAGGTTAGGATTAGTGCGGAGGGAGTGGAGAGCAGAGCGTTCCGAAGGAGTGAGGTTGGAATGGGGACAAGGTGCGGTGAAGTCGAGACGGTTGATGTCCCGTCGGCAGTTGGCAATAAAGAGATCCAGAGCAGGCAGAAGACCAGAGCGGGGTGTCCATGAAGAAGAGGAGGGTTGAAGACGGGAGAAGGGGTCATCGGTGGGGGTGGAAGTGACCTTGCCGAAGAAGTAGGCTCGGAGACGGAGACGGCGGAAGAAAAATTCCGCATCGTGGCGAACACGGAACTCGCTGAGGTGTGGGCGAAGGGGGACAAACGTAAGGCCCTTACTGAGAACAGAGCGTTCTGCCTCCGACATTTGAAGGTCGGAGGGGATGGTAAAGACCCGGCACGGATGAGAGCTGGGATCAGAGGGGGGAGGGAGGAGGCTGGTGGTGTCAATGGAGAGGGGAGGGTTGGGGTGAGAGGAAGATGGAGCCTCTGAGGGCCCAGGAGTTGACGGTGGGATCTGAGGAAGACGGGGCTGCGGAGTGGTGGTGGGGGAAGGGGAGACGGGAGTCACAACAGCAGCACATAAAGACCCGGCCTGGAGTTCAAGGCTGGAATCTTGAGAGCTGGGATCAGAGGGGGGAGGGGGGAGGCTGGGGGTGTCAGTGGAGAGGGGAGGGTTGGTATGATTGTAGAGCTGGTCGCTGTCAGCACCACAAACAATTCGATCCTCATCAGATTGTAGAGCTGCTCGCTTTCAGCACTATCAGAATCAGAACCAGGTTTTTTTTTCCACTGGCATGTGTCGTGAAATTTGTTAACTTAGCAGCAGTTCAATGCAATACGTAATATAGAAGAAGAAGAAGAAAAAAAAAAGAGTAATAAAATAAATAAGTAAATCAATTACGTACATTGAATAGATTAAAACGTACAAAAACAGAAATAATTGTATATTTAAAAAGTGAGGCAGTGTTCACGGGTTCAATGGCCGTTGAGGAAACGGATGGCAGAGGGGAAGAAGATGTTCCTGAATCGCTGAGTGTGTGCCTTCAGGCTTCTGTACCTCCTACCTGATGGTAACAGTGAGAAAAGGACATGCCCTGGGTGCTGGAAGTCCTTAATAATGGACACTGCCTTTCTGAGACACTGCTCCTTGAAGATGTCCTGGGTACTTTGTAGGCTAGTACCCAAGATGGAGCTGACTAGATTTACAATCCTCTGCAGCTTCTTTCGGTCCTGTGCAGTAGCCCCTCACCCCCATACCAGACAGTGATGCAGCCTGTCAGAATGCTCTCCATGGTACATCTATAGAAGTTTTAAAATGTATTTGTTGACATGCTAAATCCCGCCAAACTCCTAATGAAGTATAGTCGCTGTCTTGCCTTCTATATAGCTGCATCAATATGTTGGGACCAGGTTAGATCCTCAGAGATCTTGACACCCAGAAACTTGAAACTGCTCACTCTCTCCACTTCTGATCCCTCTGTGAGGATTTACAAGTGTTCTTTCGAGACCAGATTGTAGAGCTGCTAGCTCTCTGCATCACAGACTGTTCAATCCAGACCAGAGTGTAAAGATTGTCACTCCCAGAACCACAGACTAATATTCAATCCAGACCAAATTGTAGAGCTGCTCGCTCTCAGCACCTCAGACTAAGGTCCTATCCTGAAGATGTTGTAGACCTCCTCGTTCTCGGCGCTACAGACTAAGGTTCAATGCAGACCAAATTGTAGAGCTGCGCTGTCTCGGCACCACAGACTGTTTAATCCAGACCAGATTGTGGAGCTGTTTGCTCTCGGCACCACAGAATGTTGAATCCTGACCAGATTGTAGAAGTGCTCTCTCTTGGCAGCACAGAGTTATTTTCTATCCAGATCAGATTGTAGTCCCTCTAGCTCTCAGCACCACATTCTAAGAACCTATCCTGACCAGACTTTAGATCTGCTCCGTCTCAGTACGACAGACTGTTCAATCCTGACTATAATGTGGTGCTGCTCGCTCTCAACTTCACAGTTTGGTCAATCCTGACCAGATTGGAGAGCTGCGCGCTCTTGACACCATAGACCGCTCAATGCTGACTAGATTGTGGATCTGCTCCCGTTCAGCACCACAGACAGTTCAATCCCGGTGAGATTGTAGATCTGATCCCGTTCAGCACCACAGACTGTTCAATCCCGGTGAGATTGTAGATCTGCTCATGTTCAGCACCACAGACAGTTCATTCCCGGTGAGATTGTAGATCTGATCCCGTTCAGCACCACAGACAGTTCAATCCCGGTGAGATTGTAGATCTGATCCCGTTCAGCACCACAGACTGTTCAAACAAGGCCAGGTTGGACAATTGCTCCCGTTCAGCACCACAGACTGTTCAGTCCCAGTGAGATTGTAGATCTTCTCCTGTTCAGCACTATAGACTGTTGAATCCCGGTGAGATTGTAGAACTGCACGCTCTTAGCACCACAGACTGTTCAATGCTGATAAGATTGTAGAGCTGTTCTCTCTCAGATTCACAGGCTAAGCTACAAACTTTTGACCAGATTGTGGAGCTGCTCGATCCTTCTCCCACCGACTGTTCAATCCCGACCAGACTGTAGATCTGCTTGCTCTCATCTACACTGACTAAGGTTCGATCCGTTCCAGATTGTAGAGCTGATCGCTCTCGGCTCCACATGTCAAGGTTCTGTTGTGATCAGATTGTAGAGCTGATCGCTCTCGGCTCCACATGTCAAGGTTCTGTTGTGATCAGATTGCTTCCTCTTGGCGCCAGGAAATGGGGTTAAATTCCAACCAGATTCTCGAGCCGCTCGCTCTCGGTGATACAGTCTAAAGCTCAATCTCGAACAGATTGTATAGCCATAGATTGTTCAATCCAGACCAGATGGTAGAGCTGCTCACTCTCAGCACACCGCATTGTTGAGCTGATCGTGTGGGCACCGTGGTCGGTTCAGACGTGACCAGTTTGCAGAGCTGCTCGCTCTCATCATCAAAGATTATTTCAACCCTGAGCAGGTTGCTGAGCTGCTCTCTCTCTGCATGTCATGGTCCGGTCCTTCAACTACTCATTTTAGTTAATTTCCTTTTCCCTGTGTTCCACCGGGCTCCTTGGTTGGGGCACCTGATCTTCATCTGAAACTGCAGGATAAAACCCCGGCTTACAGCTACTCGGGGCTGGTCTATCACCGTAGTTGGTCCAGTAATGCATGTTCCCAGCTGCCAAGAATAAGGGACCGTCTTCTAATGATGCAAAGATCATCGCCAGAGGCTCAGCAATCTCCACTCTTGCTTCCCACAGTAGCCTGGGGTATATCTCATCTGGTCCCAGTGACTTATCCAACTTGATGCATTCCAAAAGATCCAGCACATCCTCTTCCTTAATATCTACATGCTCAAGCTTTTCAGTCCACTGTAAATCATCCCTACAATCGCCAAGATCTTTTTCCGTAGTGAATACTGAAGCAAAGTATTCATTAAGTACCTCTGCTACCTCTTCTGGTTCCATACTCATTTTCCACTGTCACATTGGTTCTATTCTCTCATGTTTTATCCTCTTGCTCCTCACATACTTGTAGAATGCCTTGGCGTTTTCCTTAATCATGTCCATCAAGGCCTTCTTATGGCCCCTTCTGGCTCTCCTTATTTCATTCTTATGTTCCTTATAATCTTTAGATTCATATCATTACCTAGTTTTCTGAACCTTTTGTAAGCTTTTCTTTTCTTCTTGACTAGAATTACAACAGCCTTTGTACACCATGGTTCCTGTACCTTACCATCCCTTCCCTGTCTCATTGGAATGTACCTATGCAGGTATATGGAGGAATCTAAGGTGGGGGCTTATATGGGAGGCAGGGTTTGAGGGTTGGCACAACATTGTGGGCCGAAGGGCCTGTACGGTGCTGTAGTATTCTATGTTCTATGTTCTAACTCCATGCAAATATCCCCTGAACATTTGCCACATCTCATCTGTACTTTTCCCAAGAACATTTGTTTCCAAGTTATGCTTCCAAGTTCCTGCCTGATAGCCTCATATTTCCCCTTACTCCAATTAAATGTTTCCCTAACTTGTCTGTTCCTATCCCTCTCCCATGCTATGGTAAAGGAGATAGAATTGTGATCACTATCTCCTAAATTGTCTCCCACTGAGAGATCTGATACCTGACCAGGTTCATTTCCCAAAACCATATCAAGTACAGCCTCCCCTCTTGTAGGCTTATCTACATATTATCTACAGATTGTGGAACTGCTGTCTCTCAGCACCACAGAATAATGTTCTATCTGGACCAGATAGTAGTGCTGTTTGCTCTCGGCACCACAGAGTATGGTCCTATCCTGACCAGATTGCTGATCCCCTCGCTCTCAACACCATAGACTCTTCAGTCCTGACCTGATTGTAGAGCTGCTCATTCTCAGCACCACAATTTAAGGCTCAAACCTATTCTTTGATATTGTCTGTGTGCAGCTTGCACATGTCCCTCTCTGCAGCTTCCTCTCATTTGCCAAAGTGTGTAGTGACAGTGGATTATTATATCCAGACCATACTTGGGGAATTGACATAAGAGAAGGCCCAGAGGGGTTTCATGAGAGATCAGAAATGAAAGGGTTAATGCATAAGCTCTGGATCTCTACTCACTGAAGTTTAGAAGAGTGAGGGGAATCTCACTGAAACTTATTGAAAATTCAAATGCTTGGTTCAAGTGGTTGTCGAGAACATGCTTCCTGTAGTAGGTGAGTTGAGGACGAGAGGGTACAACTTCAGAATAGAAGAATATCCCTTTGGAACATAAATGAGGAGGAATTCTTTTAGCCCAAGAATGGTGAATCTGTGGAATTCAATGTCACAGACAGCTATGGAGCGTCAGTCACTCGGTGTATTTAAAATGGAGTTTGATAAGTTCTTAATTAGTCAATGGTTATGGGAAAAATGGTTCAGTTGTAGCCTCTCCAAGTCAAGGGGAAGAAGTAGTCACCACAACCTCCACACACAAAATCGCAGCAGGTCAGACAGCATCTATGGAAATGAATAAACAGTCGACAGTTTGAGCTGAGACCCTTCATCATGACTGGACGGGAAGGGGGTAGATGTCACAATAAAAATGTGGGAGGATGGTTAGTAGGAGAAGTTAGAAGGTGAAAGGTGAAGCCCAGCGTGTGTGGGAGGGTGGATGAAGTAAGAACCTGGGAGGTGATAGCTTGGAAAGGCAAGATGCTGAATATGAAGGAATACTGTATACGGTGCTGTGGTGAGTACGTGGTCAAAGAGTTGGAGGGCAGCAGAGATCACAGAGAGGGGGCAGTGAGAGAAGGTTTCACTGAACTCCCATCGAAGAGAAGATTTCATCTCCTTCAGAGCCAGCATACCTTGAACAGATTGAATGTATTTGCCCCCTGGTTTCCTGTCACTTTTCAGACAGGAATCAACAAGGAAAAGGTAATGAGAAGAAAAATGTCCCACTTTAAGCCTCTGAGTTCCCCTCATGACATCATTGAAGGCCACGGTCATACAGAGAGGTGTTGAAGCAAGTTTTGTCATTCCCTGTGAGTGTTATTTTGGTTGTATTGTGTGTGCATATTCCTCAGGGGATTCCTCTCTCCTTCCAGGCAGGTTGATAGAGGTTTTTTGTCTTTGTCTGTCGGAGCAGAGCCCCTGACAGGAAGCATGTTCTCTAAGGACCCTCGATTGGTCTGAATCAACCATGGATGTTGAGCCCTAGTTGTGATATGCAAGACAGTGTGCAAACCTTTATAGTTCAGTATGGAGAGTAGTGTGTAAACATATTTCTTACGTTCTTCTCAAGCTCCTCCTCTCCACACAGCTGATGAATCCAAAGGAACGGCAGAGACCGATACAGTTACAGGAATTACGGCATTACAGGAACTGCCAGTCAGCACTGAGCTCTACGCAGGACTGCCTTAGGGTCTCCAGCTCTGGATTTTTCCTTGGGATTTACTCCAAAAGCTTTCTCCATGAGTGGGTATAGTCACAAGGCAGAGGAAGTTTGAGATCAGAGTTTTCCTTCTTCTAGATGAGCTGCCAACCACGGCTGACGAGCCCCATCTGCCTGAAGCAATTGGTTTCAAGGCACCAATAACCCAGCTTTGTCCTTCCTCCTGGCAGTAGAAACAGTTCTGCCAAGCTTGGTAGCTAAACCACACATGAAGGCCTGGAGCTGGGCTTGAATGTCTCTGTCCAGGAGGGCACTGGAGACCCCATTACATTCTGGGGAGATATCAGAAGGTCACTGAATTAGTACAGGAAATGGGTAGCATGGCAGCATAGCAGCTCGCATAATGCTTTACAGCACCAACTGTAGGATCAGGGCTCGATTCCTGCCACTGTCTGCAAGGAGTTTGTATATTCTCACAGTAACCGTGTGGGTTTCCTCCAGGTGCTCTGGTTTCCTCCCACATTCCCAAGATGTACAGGTTAGGGTTAGTGAGTTGTGGGCATGCATGTTGGTGCTGGAAGCATGGCAACACTTGTGGGCTGGTCCCAGCACATCCTCAACTCAAACAACACACTTCACTGTATGTTTTGGTGTTTTGATGTACATATGACAAACAAGGCTAATTTTTAATCTTTGGTTTAGCACTGAGTTAAATGATGTACGTAGTCTTACTGAATGATGGAGCAGGTGTGATGGGCTGATTGGCCTTCTCTAGATAACACACACAAAATGTTGAAGGAACCCAGCATGTTAGGGAGTATCTGTGGAGAGGCACTGTTTCAATAGGTATATTTAATGTCAGAGAAATGTATATAATATATCCTGAAATTCTTTTTCTTTGCAACCATCCATGAAAACAGAGGAGTTCCCCAAGGAATGAATGACAGTTAAATGCTAGAAACCCAAAGCCCACCCCAGCACCCCGTCCCTCGCATAAGCAGCATCAAGACAAAGATTCCGTCACCCACTCCCCCCCCCAGCAAAAAAGCATTGGCACCCCCCACTGAACACTCAAGCATGCAGTAAAGCGTCACTGTTGCATAATGGTCAGACCGTAAGACCACAAGACCAAAAGACTTAGGAGCAGAATTAGGCCATCTGGCCCATCAAGTCTGCTCTGCCATTCAATCATGGCTGATCCTTTTTTTAAATCTCTTCCTCAACCACAATTCCTGGCCTTCTCCCCGTAACCTTTGATGCCATGTCCAATCAAGTACCTATCAATCTCTTCCTTGAAAACACCTTGGCCTCCACAGCTGCATGTGGCAACAAATTGACCACTCTTTGGCTAAAGAAATTTCTCCACATTTCTGTTTTGAAGGGGCGCCCCTCTGTCCTGAGACTGTGTTCTCTTGTCCTAGATTCTCCCACCACAGGAAACATCCTTTCCACATCTACTCTGTCTAGGCCTTTCAACACTCAAAAATTTCAATGAGATCCCCTCTCATTCCTCTGAATTCCAGCGAGTACAGACCCAAAACCATCAAACATTCTTCATATGATAACCCTTTCATTCCTGGAATCTTCCTTATGAACCTCCTCTGGACCCTCTCCAAAGTCAACACATCTCTTCTGAGATGAAGGGCCCAAAACTGTTCACAATACTCAAGGTGAGGCTTCGCCAGTGCCTTATAAAGCCTCAGCATCACATCCTTGCTCTTGTATTCTAGACCTCTTGAAATGAATGCTAACATGGCATTTGCCTTCCTCACCACCGACTCAACCTACAAGTTAACCTTCAGGTTGTTCTGCACAAAGACTCCCAAGTCCCTCTGCATGTCAGATTTTTGGAACTTCTCCCCATTTAGAAAATAGTCTGCACATTTATTTCTACTACCAAAGTACATGACCATGCATTTTCCAACATTATTTTTTCATTTGCCACTTTCTTGCCCATTCTCCTAATCTGTTTAAGTTCTTCTGCATCCAACCCATTTCCTCAACACTATCTGTCCCTCCACTAATCTTCGTATCATCTGCAAAGCCATCTATTTCATCATCTAAATCATTTATATACAGCACAAAAAGAATTGGTCCCAACACCAACTCCTGTGGAACACCACTAGTCACTGGAAGTCAACCTGAAAAGGATCCATTTATTCCCACTCGCTGTCTCCTACCAATCAGCCAATGCTCTAACCATGTCAGTAACTTTCCTGTAATACCATGGGCTCTTATCTTGGTAAGCAGCCTCATGTGTGGCACCTTGTCAAATGCCTTCTGAAAGTCCAAATATACAACGTCCGCTATATCCCCTACATCCTCTTTATCTATCCTATTTGCAATCTCCTCAAAGAATTCCAACAAGTTTGTCAGGCAGGATTTTTCCTGAAGGAAACCATGCTAACTTTGTACTGTCTTGTCCTGTGTAATCAAATACTCCATCACCTCATTTTACTCTAACATCTTCCCAACCACTGAGGTCAGGCTAACTGGTCTATAATTTCCTTTCTGCATCATCTTGTCTTATTATCTTGTCTTATTGAGCTTTAATAGGCTGAATGAAGTGCCTGCACTCTGTTCGGTTGCTGAGGTGCTCCATTGGTTGTGGTCCACCATGGATGCTTTACCCTAGCTGTGTACGTTCCAGTCAATATGCAAGACAGGGCAGAACAATATGGAGAGCAGCTGTGTCCATGCAGCTCCCCACAGAGTTCTCAAACTTTTTCTAACCGGGTTAATTCAGCTTCATCACAAACTAAACTTGTCCACAAACCAGGCTGCCTGACAACAGCGCTGAGTATGGTCTCTTTTTCCTGCGGCTGCCATCAGGAAGAAGGTATAGGAGCCTCAGGACCCACACCAGTAGGTTCAGGAACAGTTATTACTCATCAGTTATCAGACTCCTGAAACCGAGGGGATAACTTCACTCTCCCCGTCACTGAACTGTTCCCACAACCACTTACATGGATTCTTCAACTTACGTTCTCAATATTTATTGCTTATATATGTATTATTATTGTTATTTCGTTTGTTTCTTTGTATTTCCTGTGAATGGAAACGAGAAAGCACAGGCAGGTAAGCAGAGGGGGAGGGGTGGGTCTGTTGGTAAATAAATAAATCAAATCCTTAGAAAGACGTGACAGAGGATCAGAGGATGTAGAATCCTTGTGAGTTAAGAAACGACAATGGTAAAAATAACCTGATGGGAGTTATATATAGGCCTCCAAACAGTAGCCAGGATGTGGGGTACAAATTATAACAGGAATTAAAACAAAGTATGTAATTAGGGTGATGCTACAATAATCATGGGGGATTTTAATATGGAGGCAAATTGAGAAAATTAGGTTGGTGCTAGATACTAAGCGAGGGAATTTGTAGAATGGCTATGAGGTGGCTTTTTAGAAAAACTTATAGTTGAGCCCACTAGGGGAAAGGCAATTCTGGATTGGGTGATGTGTAATGAAACAGATTTGATTATACTTTTATACTTTATACGTTATTGTCGCCAAACAATTGGTACTAGAACGTACAATCATCACAGCGATATTTGATTCTGCACTTCCCACTTCCTGGATTACAAATATTAAATATTAAAAATAGTTTAAATTAGTAAATATTAAAAATTTAAATTATACATCAAAATAGAAAATAGAAAAATGGAAAGTATGGTAGTGCAAAAAACCGAGAGGCAGGTCCGGATATTTGGCGGGTACAGCCCAGATCCCCGGGTCAGGATCCGTTCAGCAGTCTTATCACAGTTGGAAAGAAGCTGTTCCCAAATCTGGCCGTACTAGTCTTCAAGTTCCTGAGCCTTCTCCTGGAGGGAAGAGGGATGAAAAGTGTATTGGCTGGGTGGGCCATGTCCTTGATTATCCTGGCAGCACTGCTCCGACACCGTGTGGTGTAAAGTGAGTCCAAGGACGGAAGATTGGTTTGTGTGATGTGCTGCACCGTGTTCACGATCTTCTGCAGCTTCTTTTGGTCTTGGACAGGTCAACTTCCATACCAGATTTTGATGCACCCTAAAAGAATGATTTCTACTGTGCATCTATAAAAATTAGTGAGGGTTTTAGGGGACAGGCCAAATTTCTTTAGTTTCCTCAGGAAGTAAAGGCACTGGTGGGCCTTCTTGGCAGTGAACTCTGCTTGGTTGGACCAAGTCAGGTCATTTGTGATATTGACCACGAGGAACTGAAAGCTTTTGACCTCTTCCACTTGCGCACCACCGATGTAAATTGGGTCGTGCGGTCCGCTACTCCTTCTGAAGTCAACAACCAATTCCTTTGTCTTGCTGACGTTGAGGGATAGGTTATTGTCTTCACACCATGCCACCAGGTTCTTAATTTCCTCTCTGTACTCAAACTCATCATTACCCGAGATACGGCCTACAATTGTTGGGCCATCAGCAAACTTATACATTGAGTTTGATGGAAACTTGGCTACACAATCATGGGTGTACAGTGAGTACAGCAGGGGGCTGAGTACAAAGCCTTGTGGGGCACCGTTGCTCAGAGTGATTGTAGAGGAGAGCTTGTCCCCTGTTTCTACAGCCTGGGTCCTATCTATGAGGAAGTTGAAGATCCAGCTGCAGTGCTAAGGCCCAGGTTCCAGAGCTTAGGAATCAGTTGATTTGGAATGATGGTATTAAAGGCAGACCTGTAGTCAATGAAAAGGAGCCTAACGTATGCATCTTTATTCTCCAAGTGTTCTAAGGGGGAATGTGGGGCCAGCAAGATGGCACCTGTCATTGACCTGTTGCTCCGGTAGGTGAATTGCAAAGCGTCGAGGTTGACCGGTAGGCTGTGGTTGATGTGTGCCGTAACCAATCTCTCAAAGCACTTCATAGCAATTGATGTCAGAGCCACAGGTCAATAGTCATTCAGGTATGCCACCTTGCTCTTCTTCGGCACTGGGATTATTGTTGCCTTCTTAAAACACGAGGAGATCTTAGACTGAGGCAAGGAGCAGTTGAAGATGTCAGCAAACACTCCAGATAGCTCGCTTGCACAGGCCCGGAGAACCCATCCTGGGACGCCATCTGGGCCCAACGCCTTCCTTGGATTTATCTTCAAGAACGCCTTTCTAACGTCCTCCTCGGTGACGATGAATCTCGATGCCACCAGGTCCGGTTCATCTGGAGGGAGCGGGACGCTCCTCTTCTGTTCAAGTCTTGTGTAGAATACGTTAAGTTCATCAGGAAAAGAAGCGCCACAGTTATTGATATTCTCAGCCTTTTCTTTGTGCCCAGTGATCTCATTTAGACCCTGCCATAGTCTACTGGCATCCCTTTGGTTAGCCTGTGCTTCCAACTTTTTTTTTCCGTTAACATAGAAACATAGAAACATAGAAAATAGGTGCAGGAGTAGGCCATTCGGCCCTTCGAGCCTGCACCGCCATTTATTATGATCATGGCTGATCATCCAACTCAGAACTCTGTACCAGCCTTCCCTCCATACCCCCTGACCCCCGTAGCCACAAGGGCCATATCTAACTCCCTCTTAAATATAGGCAATGAACTGGCCTCAAGGAGCAGTTGAAGATGTCAGCAAACACTCCAGATAGCTCGCTTGCACAGGCCCGGAGAACCCGTCCTGGGACGCCATCTGGGCCCAACGCCTTCCTTGGATTTATCTTCAGGAACGCCTTTCTAACGTCCTCCTCGGTGACGATGAATCTCGATGCCACCAGGTCCGGTTCATCTCTGTTTCCTGTGGCAGAGAATTCCACAGATTCACCACTCTCTGTGTGAAGAAGTTTTTCCTAATCTCGGTCCTAAAAGGCTTCCCCTCTATCCTCAAACTGTGGCCCCTCGTTCTGGACTTCCCCAACATCCGGAACAATCTTCCTGCATCTAGCCTGTCCAATCCCTTTAGGATTTTATACGTTTCAATCAGATCCCCCCTCAATCTTCTAAATTCCAACGAGTACAAGCCCAGTTCATCCAGTCTTTCTTCATATGAAAGTCCTGCCATCCCAGGAATCAATCTGGTGAACTTTCTTTGTACTCCCTCTATGGCAAGGATGTCTTTCCTCAGATTAGGGGACCAAAACTGCACACAATACTCCAGGTGTGGTCTCACTAAGGCCTTGTACAACTGCAGTAGTACCTCCCTGCTCCTGTACTCGAATCCTCTCGCTATAAATGCCAGCATACCATTTGCCTTTTTCACCACCTGCTGTACCTGCATGCCCACTTTCAATGACTGGTGTATAATGACACCCAGGTCTCGTTGCACTTCCCCTTTTCCTAATCGGCCACCATTCAGATAATAATCTGTTTTCCTATTTTTGCCACCAAAGTGGATAACTTCACATTTATCCACATTAAATTGCATCTGCCATGAATTTGCCCACTCACCTAACCTATCCAAGTCACCCTGCATCCTCTTAGCATCCTCCTCACTGCTAACACTGCCACCCAGCTTCGTGTCATCCGCAAACTTGGAGATGCTGCATTCAATTCCCTCATGCAAGTCATTAATATATATTGTAAACAACTGGGGTCCCAGCACTGAGCCTTGCGGTACCCCACTAGTCACCGCCTGCCATTCTGAAAAGGTCCCGTTTATTCCCACTCTTTGCTTCCTGTCTGCTAACCAATTCTCCACCCACACCAATACCTTACCCCCAATACCGTGTGCTTTAAGTTTGCACACTAATCTCCTGTGTGGGACCTTGTCAAAAGCCTTTTGAAAATCCAAATATACCACATCCACTGGTTCTCCGCTATCCACTCTACTAGTTACATCCTCAAAAAATTCTATGAGATTCGTCAGACATGATTTTCCTTTCACAAATCCATGCTGACTTTGTCCGATGATTTCACCGCTTTCCAAATGTGCTGATATCATATCCTTGATAACTGACTCCAGCAGTTTCCCCACCATTGACGTTAGGCTAACCGGTCTATAAATCCCTGGTTTCTCTCTCCCTCCTTTTCTAAAAAGTGGGGTTACATTAGCCACCCTCCAATCCTCAGGAACTAGTCCAGAATCTAACGAGTTTTGAAAAATTATCACCAATGCATCCACTATTTCTTGGGCTACTTCCTTAAGCACTCTAGGATGCAGACCATCTGGTCCTGGGGATTTTTCTGCCTTCAATCCCTTCAATTTACCTAACACCACTTCCCTACTAACATGTATTTCGCTCAGTTCCTCCATCTCACTGGACCCTCTGTCCCCTACTATTTCTGGAAGGTTATTTATGTCCTCCTTAGTGAAGACAGAACCAAAGTAATTATTCAATTGGTCTGCCATGTCCTTGCTCCCCATAATCAATTCACCTGTTTCTGTCTGCAGGGGACCTACATTTGTCTTTACCAGTCTTTTCCTTTTTACATATCTATAAAAGCTTTTACAGTCCATTTTTATGTTCCCTGCCAGTTTTCTCTCATAATCTTTTTTTCCCTTCCTAATTAAGCCCTTTGTCCTCCTCTGCTGAACTCTGAATTTCTCCCAGTCCTCAGGTGAGCCACTTTCTCTGGCTAATTTGTATGCTTCTTCTTTGGAATTGATACTATCCCTAATTTCTCTTGTCAGCCACGGGTGCACTACCTTCCTTGATTTATTCGTTTGCCAAACTGGGATGAACAATTGTTGTAGTTCATCCATGCAAGCTTTAAATGCTTGCCATTGCATATCCACCATCAATCCTTTAAGTGTCATTTGCCAGTCTATCTTAGCTAATTCACGTCTTATACCTTCGAAGTTACCCCTCTTTAAGTTCAGAACCTTTGTTTCTGAATTAACTATGTCACTCTCCATCTTAATGAAGAATTCCACCATATTATGGTCACTCTTACCCAAGGGGCCTCTCACGACAAGATCGCTAATTAACCCTTCCTCATTGCTCAAAACCCAGTCCAGAATAGCCTGCTCTCTAGTTGGTTCCTCGACATGTTGGTTCAAAAAACCATCCCGCATACATTCCAAGAAAGCCTCTTCCTCAGCACCTTTACCAATTTGGTTCACCCAATCTACATGTAGATTGAAGTCACCCATTATAACTGCTGTTCCTTTATTGCACACATTTCTAATTTCCTGTTTAATACCATCTCCGACCTCACTACTACTGTTAGGTGGCCTGTACACAACTCCCACCAGCGTCTTCTGCCCCTTAGTGTTACGCAGCTCTACCCATATCGATTCCACATCTTCCCGGCTTATGTCCTTCCTTTCTATTGCGTTAATCTCTTCTTTAACCAGCAACGCCACCCCACCTCCCCTTCCTTCATGTCTATCCCTCCTGAATATTGAATATCCCTGAACGTTGAGCTCCCATCCCTGGTCACCCTGGAGCCATGTCTCTGTGATCCCAACTATATCATAATCATTAATAACAATCTGCACTTTCAATTCATCCTCCTTATTACGAATGCTCCTTGCATTGACACACAGAGCCTTCAGGCGCTCTTTTACAGCTCTCTTAGCCCTTATACAATTATGTTGAAAAGTGGCCCTTTTTAATGCTTGCCCTGGATTTGTCGGCCTGCCACTTTTACTTTTCTCCTTAGTACTTTTTGCTTCTACCCTCACTTTACACCCCTCTGTCTCTCTGCACTGGTTCCCATCCCACTGTTGTGAACTAACCTCCTCTCTCCTAGCCTCTTTAATTTGATTCCCACCCCCCAACCATTCTAGTTTAAAGTTTAAATTAGCCCCCGCTAATCTCCCTGCCAGGATATTGGTCCCCCTAGGATTCAAGTGTAACCCGTCCTTTTTGTACAGGTCACGCCTGCGCCAAAAGAGGTCCCAATGATCCAAAAACTTGAATCCCTGCCTCCTGCTCCAATCCCTCAGCCACGCATTTATCCTCCACCTCATCGCAAGATGGCGCCGGTAACTGGCGACTTTGCGCATGCTCTCCTGAGAAAACTGCCCTCTCCACTATCCTATACCAGAGAAACCCTTCTAAACCTCCAATCTAGCAAGATCAAGATCAACAACACCCTGGCGAAGCTACTGACCCAGCTGGAGACCACCGCACCAGAACTGCTTCTTAAACTACGGACCGCACCTGGACACAGACACTTCTCCGGAGCGACCACCATAAAACCCCGTTGGTGGCCATCCACAGCTGCCGGAAGTGAGGTCTCCGCCGCCGACCTCGGAAATCGAGCCCGAGGCTCGACTGGAGCGGAGGCCTCCGCAATCGGGACTTGTTTCAGCCAGGAGCCCGGCCCTCTGGGATTAAGAGTCAGCTTCGAGGCCAGACCCAATCGACAGCCCGGGCCCCCAGTAGCTGGAAGTGGCAACGGAGCCTCCCCTGTTACTCGGCCCGACCCGGAGCGCACGACGACGCGACCTGCCAATTGATCCCCGCGAGATGCGTCCACCTACCTCAGAGAGCTGACAACAACACACTGCATCGATGGAAACCTGGAAAGATGCACTATTTGCTGAGTGTGAGGGGATCCAGGAGTGCCCCTATTAACTGTTTGGAGAGAGACATTTATCATTGATGGTTTGTTTGGAAAGGAGAGAGATAGAGACGAAGATTAACCGTTGGACTGTCACTTTAAGGCATTGGAAGTAACTTTGGATTTTTACTGAGTTTGGAGTTGGAGCTAGCACCGAGCAGCTCATAAGTTGTTATGGTGACCAAAGGCAGTGTTATTTAATGGACACTCGATATTATGATTTTTAGCAGGTTGTTGATATTTCTTCAAGGACTTGTTGCCTGCTTGTGCATTTCTTCACAGACAAAGGAAGGAGGGACTCTTTCAATGACAGGTGATGCTCAGCACAGAGAAATAAATGGGAGGTCAGATGGTACGGACCTCAGACACATGATCTGGACACTGAATGAGCATTGTTGTGCCCGCAGAGAAAGTGGGGTTTTGGAGGATCAAACAGGCGGATTGATCTAAATTACCATTCCACTGCTGAAGAAGGGGTTGACTGGTGGGGAGTTGTCTATGTGTCCACCCTTGCCAGGGTGATAGCTCCACCACAGGAAAACCGGTCCCCCTGGTTAAAGTCACAGTCGGTGACTTGTAAAGGATTTCGAAGGACAACGAGAAGATCAACGGCATCAGCTCACCTGAAGACTCAACTCACTCTCTCTCCATCACTACTCAACTAAATACCACGAACTGAACTGAACTGAACTTTACTCAACATCATAAGACTGTATCTTTTTACCCCTAGACTTAAAGAAGCTTGGTTTTCATACATATATATTTCCACACTTACTGATTTACGTACTTATATATATATTCATTGCTAACCTGTGTGATTTATTTACTTTGATATTACTGTATTGCATAGTTACTAATAAATATTATTAGTTTATAGCAATACTGGACTCCAAAGTGTTTTCCATCTCTGCTGGTTCTTTATTCCTGTCACGGGGTATGTGACACTGAGGAAGTGTAGGAGAGAGAGCTTAAAGTAAAAGAATCCTTAGGAACAAGTGATCATAATATGATTGAATTCACCCTGCAGTTTGAGAAGGAGTCAGATGTATCAGTATTACAGTGGAATAGTGAGAATTACAGAGGTATGAGTGAGGAACTGGCCACAGTTGACTGGAAGGGGACACCAGCAGGGATGATGGCAGTACAGCAATGGCTGGAGTTTCTGGGGTCAATTCAGAAGGTGCAGGATAGATACCCTGTACATCCCCAAGATTATGTAATATTCTAAAAGGTGGATGACCGTGGCTGACAAGGGAAATCAAAGAGAGCATAAAAACAAGGGAGAGATGGCATATAATATACAAATATTGATGGAAAATTAGAGGATTGTGAAGCTTTTAAAAACCAACAGAAGGGAACTAAAAAAAACATAAGGAGAGAAAAGATGAAATATGAAAGTAAGTTTCCCAAAAATATCAAAGAGCGTACCAAAAGTTTTTTCAGATATGTAAAGAGTGATAGAGAAGTGAGTGGATATTGGACTGCTGGGAAATGTCACTGGAGAGGTAGTAATTGGGATCAAGGAAATGGCAGAGGAACTTAATAAGTATTTTGCATCAGTCTTCACTGTGGAAGACATGAACAATATGCCAGAAATTCAGAGGTGTCAGGGGGCAGAATTGAGTGATCTTGCTAATACTAACAAGAAGGTGCTTGGGAAACTAAAAGGTCTGAAGGCAAGTCACCAGAGCTAGATGGTGTATATCCCAGGGTTCTGAAAGAGATTGTGCAGGCATTAGTGATGATCTTTCAAGAATCACTAGATTCTAGAATGGTTCTGGTGGCCTGGAAAATTGCAAGTGTCACTCCACTCTTTAAGAAGGAAGGGAGACAGAAGAAAGTAAATTATAGGCCTGTTTGCTTGACTTCAGTAGTTAGGAAGATGTTGGAGTCCATTATTAAGAATGAGGATTCAAGTTACTGGAATGTTAAGGGAGGCCAAAGCTAGCACGGTTTCCTCAAGGGAAAATCTTGCCTGACAAATCTGTTGGAATTCTTTGAAGAAATAACAAGCAGGATAAACAAAGGAGAATAGGTGAATGTTGAGTACTTGGATTTTCAGAAGGCCTTTGACAAGGTGCTGCTCATGAGGCTGCTTAACAAGATAACAACTCATAGTATAATAGGAAAGATATGAACATGGATAGAGCATTGGCTGATTGGCAGCAGGCAAACGGGGGGGGGGGAATAAAGGGAGCCTTTTCTGGTTGGCTGCTGGTGACTAGTGGTGTTTGCAGACATTGGTATTGGGACCGCTTCATTTCACGTTGTATGTAAAGACAAATGTAGGTCCCCTACAGACAGAAACAGCTGAATTGATTATGGGGAGCAAGGACATGGCAGACCAATTGAATAATTACTTTGGTTCTGTCTTCACTAAGGAGGACATAAATAATCTTCCAGAAATAGTAGGGGACAGAGGGTCCAGTGAGATGGAGGAACTGAGCGAAATACATGTTAGTAGGGAAGTGGTGTTAGGTAAATTGAAGGGATTAAAGGCAGATAAATCCCCAGGGCCAGATGGTCTGCATCCCAGAGTGCTTAAGGAAGTAGCCCAAGAAATAGTGGATGCATTAGTGATAATTTTTCAAAACTCGTTAGATTCTGGACTAGTTCCTGACGATTGGAGGGTGGCTAATGTAACCCCACTTTTTAAAAAAGGAGGGAGAGAGAAACCGGGGAATTATAGATCGGTTAGCCTAAGATCGGTGGTGGGGAAACTGCTGGAGTCAGTTATCAAAGATGTGATAACAGCACATTTGGAAAGCGGTGAAATCATCAGACAAAGTCAACATGGATTTGTGAAAGGAATATCATGTCTGACGAATCTCATAGAATTTTTTGAGGATGTAACTAGTAGAGTGGATAGGGGAGAACCAGTGGATGTGGTATATTTGGATTTTCAAAAGGCTTTTGACAAGGTCCCACACAGGAGATTAGTGTGCAAACTTAAAGCACACGGTATTGGGGGTAAGGTATTGATGTGGATAGAGAATTGGTTAGCAGACAGGAAGCAAAGAGTGGGAATAAACGGGACCTTTTCAGAATGGCAGGCAGTGACTAGTGGGGTACTGCAAGGCTCAGTGCTGGGACCCCAGTTGTTTACAATATATATTAATGACTTGGATGAGGGAATTAAATGCAGCATCTCCAAGTTTGCGGATGACACGAAGCTGGGTGGCAGTGTTAGCTGTGAGGAGGATGCTAAGAGGATGCAGGGTGACTTGGATAGGTTGGGTGAGTGGGCAAATTCATGGCAGATGCAATTTAATGTGGATAAATGTGAAGTTATCCACTTTGGTGGCAAAAATAGGAAAACAGATTATTATCTGAATGGTGGCCGATTAGGAAAAAGGGAGGTGCAACGAGACCTGGGTGTCATTATACACCAGTCATTGAAAGTGGGCATGCAGGTACAGCAGGCGGTGAAAAAGGCGAATGGTATGCTGGCATTTATAGCGAGAGGATTCGAGTACAGGAGCAGGGAGGTACTACTGCAGTTGTACAAGGCCTTGGTGAGACCACACCTGGAGTATTGTGTGCAGTTTTGGTCCCCTAATCTGAGGAAAGACATCCTTGCCATAGAGGGAGTACAAGGAAGGTGCACCAGATTGATTCCTGGGATGGCAGGACTTTCATATGAAGAAAGTCTGGATGAACTAGGCTTGTACTCGCTGGAATTTAGAAGATTGAGGGGGGATCTGATTGAAACGTATAAAATCCTAAAGGGATTGGACAGGCTCGATGCAGGAAGATTGTTCCCGATGTTGGGGAAGTCCAGAAGGAGGGGTCACAGTTTGAGGATAAGGGGGAAGCCTTTTAGGACTGAGATTAGGAAAAACTTCTTCACACAGAGAGTGGTGAATCTGTGGAATTCTCTGCCACAGGAAACAGTTGAGACCAGTTCATTGGCTATATTTAAGAGGGAGTTAGATATGGCCCTTGTGGCTACGGGGGTCAGGGGGTATGGAGGGAAGGCTGGTGCAGGGTTCTGAGTTGGATGATCAGGCATGATCATAATAAATGGCAGTGCAGGCTCGAAGGGCCGAATGGCCTACTCCTGCACCTATTTTCTATGCTTCTATGTTTCTATGTCAATGATTGGGATGATGAAATTGATGGCTTTGTGGCCAAGTGTGTAGACGATACAGATATAGGTGAAGGGGCAGGTAGTATTGAAGAAACAGGAAGTCTACAGTATAACTTGGACAGATTGGGAGAAGGGGCAGATGGAATATCGTGTAGGGAAGCGTATAGTCATGCACTTTTGTAGAAGGAATAAAGGCATAACCATTTCCTAAACCGGGAGAAAATTGAAAAATCCGAGTTGCAAAGTGACTTGGGAGTCCTTGTGTAGGACTCCATAAAGGTTAACTTACAGCTTGATACGGTAAGGAAGGCAAAGGCAATGCTAGCATTTTAAGAGAAATGGAGTACAAGAGCAAGGATGTGATGCTGGGGCTCTGTAAGGCATTGGTTATACTGCACTTGAAATAATGTCAGCAGTTTCGGGTCCTGACCTGAGAAAAGATGGGATGGCTTTGAAGAGAGTCCGGAGGAGATTGACATGAGTAGTTCCAGGAATGAAAGGGTTAACATATGAGGAGTGTTTGATGGTGCAGGGCCTGTGTTCTCTGGAGTTTCGAAGGATAACGTGGGATGAGGTGGTGTTGCAGCAACAACATTGCACTCAGTGTCTGTAAGACCAAAGAGTAAGCGGGGCTTATTGCTCAGGATTAAAAGAAGCTACAGAAAGTTGTAAAATTAGTCAGCTCCATCTTGGGTGCTAGGCTCCACAGTATCCAAGACATCTTCAGGGAGCAGTGCCTCAGAAAGTCAGCATCCATTATTAAGGACCCGCAACACCCAGGACATGCCCTCTTCTCCTTGAGACCATCAGGAAGGAGGTACAGAAGCCTGAACACACACTCAGCGATTCAAGAACAGCTTCTTCCCCTCTGCCATCTGATTCCTAAATAGACATTGAATCTATGAATACTACTTCACTTTTTTATTATTTCTATTTTGCACTATTTTTAATCTAACTGTTATATATACAGTAATGCCTGAGACAGTGTGGTGGAGAAAGGAGGTGTTTGGTTGAAAGATTTACTGTAATTGATTTACTTATGTAATTGATTTACTTAAGTATTTATTTTTTTCTATATTATCGTGCATTGGTCTGTACCGCTAAGTTAACAACTTTCACGACATATGCCGGTGAAAATAAACCTGATTCTGATCTCATTGAAACCTACCAAATTATTGAAAGACCGAGACAGTGTGGATGTTTCCTTTGTGGTTGAGTCTAGGACCAGAGGACACAGCCTAAGAATAGAGGGACGTCTGTTCAGAACAGAAACATAGAAAACCTACAGCACAATACAGGCCCTTCGCCCATGATGTTGTGTCGAACATGTACTTATTTTGGAAATTACCAAGGGTTACCCATAGCCCTCTATTTTTCTGAGTTCCATGTACCTATTCAGGAGTCTCTTAAAACACCCTATTGTATCCACCTCTACCACCATCGCCAGCAATCCATTCCACACACACACCATCCTCTGAGTAAAAAACTACCATCTCCTCTGTACCAGCTTCCAAGCATCTTAAAACTGTGCCCTCTCGTGCGAGCCATTTCAGCCCTGGGAAAAAGCCTCTGGCTATCCACATGATCAATGCCTCTCATCATCTTGTGCATCTCTATTAGGTCACCTCTCATCTTCCGTCGCTCCAAGGAAATAAAGCTGAGTTAACTCAACCTATTCTCATAAGGAAATTCCCAATCCAGGCAACATCCTTGTAAATTTCCTCCGCACCCTTTCTACGGACTCCACATCCTTCCTGTAGTGAGGTGACCAGAATTCAGCACAGTGCTCCAAGTGGGGTCTGAGTAGGGTCCTATATAGCTGTAACATTACCTCTCAGCTCTTAAACTCAATCCCATGGTTGATGAAGGCCAATGCACTGAATCCCTTCTTAACCACAGAGTCAACTTTGTGTAGCAAATTTGAGTGTCCTATGGACTCGGACCCCAAGATCCCTCTGATCCTCCACACTGCCAAGAGGATTACCATTAATACTATATTCAGCCATCATATTTGACCTACCAAAATGAACCACCTCACACTTATCTGGGTTGAACCCCATCTGCCACTTCTCAGCCCAGTTTTGCATCCTATCAATGTCTCATTGTAACTTACGACAGCCTCCACACTATCCACATGTCAGGATGCTGGAGCAGGGATCCAATCGCAGACCCAGTACTGTGCACACAGTGATATTAATTGAGTAACAAATCCCAAGGTGCAAACAAGGTCAGTGTCAGAGTTCAGGCAGAGATCAAAACATCCAGAGAAATCCAAAAACCGGAATCGGGAAACAGTCAGAGTTGATATTCACACAGACAGAGTACAGATACGAATGCTGGAAAGGCTCAGGAAAATTCACTGGCACAATCTGGCAAAAAAACAGGTGAAAACACAGGACCGAAATACACTGAGCAATAAACAGAGAGGCAGATGATAGGTGGAGCACAATGAGACAGAAACCACAGCAAAACAGGTAATAATGAGAAGCAGATGAGAGACGGAATACTCAGTAATACAGAGGCCGGAGTAGAGCAGGAGCGGGGACAGGAACACATGGCAATACAAAACCACAGACTGACAGCTTGAGGAAAACACACAAAAAGACAGAGTTCAACTGGAGGTACTGACACCACAACAACCCCAAACCTTGTGTCATCAGCAACTTTACTCTCCCTCCACTTCCTCATCCAGGTCATTTATAAAAATCAGTAAGAGAAGGGGTCCCAGAACAGATCCCTAAGGCACACCACTGGTCACCGACCTCCAAGCAGAATATGACCCGTCTACAACCACTCTTTGCCTTCTGTGGGCAAGCCAATTCTAGATCCACAAAGCAAGGTCCACTTGGATTCCATGCCTCCTTACTTTCTCAATAAGCCTTGCATGGGGTATCTTATCAAATGCCTTGCTGAAATCCATATACACTACATCTACTGCACCAACTTCACAAATGTGTTTAGTCACATCCTCAAGAAATTCAATCAGGTTCGTAAGGCACGACCTGTCTTTGACAAAGCCATGCTGACTATTCCTAATCATATTATGCCTCTCCAAATGTTCAGAAAACCTGCCTCTCAGGATCTTCTCCATCAACTTAGCAACCACTGAAGTAAGGCTCACTGGTCTATAATTTCCTGGGCTATCGCTACTCCCTTTCTTGAATAAGGGAACAACATCTGCAATGCTCCAATCATCTGGAACCTCTCCCGTCACCATTGATGATGCAAAGATCATTCCCAGAGGCTCAGCAATCTCCTCCCTCACCTCCCACAGTAGTCTGGGGTACATCTCCTCTGGTCTCGGTAACTTATCCATCTTGATGCTTTTCAAAAGCTCCAGCAAATCTTCTTTCATAATGTCAATATATTCAAGCTTTTCAGTCCGCTGTAAGTCATCCCTACAACTGCCAATGTCCTTTTCCATAGTGAATACTGAAGCAAAGTATTCATTAAATACCTCCGCTATCTCCTCTGGTTCCATACACACTTTTCCGCTGTCACACTTGATTGGTCCTATTCTCTCACGTCTTATCCTATTGCTCTTCACATAATTAAACACAGAAACATAGAAAACCTACAGCACAATACAGGCCCTGTGGCCCACAAAGTTGTGCTGAACATGTCTCTACCTTAGAAATTACTAGGGTTACCCATAGCCCTCTATTTTTCTAAGCTCCATGTACCCATCCAGAAGTCTCTTAAAAGACCCTATCGTATCCACCTCCACCACCGTTGCTGGCAGCCCATTCCACGCACTCACCACTCTCTGAGTCAAAAACTTACCCCTGACATCTCCTCTGTACCTACTCCCAGCACCTTAAGCCTGTGCCCTCTTGTGGCAGCCATTTCAGCCCTGGGAAAAAGCCTCTGACTATCTACATGATCAATGCCTCTCATCATCTTATACACCTCTATCAGGTCACCTCTCATCCTCCGTCACTCCAAGGAGAAAAGGCCGAGTTCACTCAACCTATTCTCATAAAGCATGCTCCCCAATCCAGGCAACATCCTTGTAAATCTCCTCTGCACCCTTTCTATGGTTTCCACATCTTTCCTGTAGTGAGGCGACCAGAACAGAGCACAGTACTCCAAGTGGGGTCTGACCAGGGTCCTATATAGCTGCAACGATACCTCTCGGCTCCTAAATTCAATTCCACGATTGATGAAGGCCAATACACCGCATGCCTTCTCAACCACAGAGTCAACCTGCGCAGCTGCTTTGAGCATCCTATGGACTCAAGACCCAAAGGTCCCTCTGATCCTCCACACTGCCAAGAATCTTACCATTAATACTATATTCTGCCATCATATTTGACCTACCAAAATGAACCACTTCACACTTATCTGGGTTGAACTCCATCTGCCACTTCTCAGCCCAGTTTTGCATCCTATCAATGTCCCGCTGTAACCTCTGGCAGCCCTCCACACTATTCACAACAGCCCCAACCTTTGTGTCATCAGCAGATTTAGTAGCCCATCCCTCTACTTCCTCATCCAGGTCATTTATAAAAATCACGAACAGTAAGAGTCCCAGAATAGATCCCTGAGGCTCACCACTGGTCACTGACTTCCATGCAGAATATGACCCATCTACAACCACTCTTTGCCTTCTGTGGGCAAGCCAGTTCTGGATCCACAAAGCAATGTCCTCTTGGATCCCATGCCTCCTTACTTTCTCAATAAGCCTTGCATGGGGTACGTTATCAAATGTCTTGCTAAAATCCATATACACTACATCTACTGCTCTTCCTTCATCAATGTGTTTAGTCACATCCTCAAAAAATTCAATCAGGCATGTAAGGCACGACCTGCCCTTGACAAAGCCATGCTGACTATTCCTAATCATATTATACTTCTCCAAATGTTCATAAATCCTGCCTCTTAGGATCTTCTCCATCAACTTACCAACCACTGAAGTAAGACTCACTGGTCTATAATTTCCTGGGCTATCTTTACTCCCTTTCTTGAATAATTCTGCAACCCTCCAATCCTCCAGAACCTCTCTCGTCCCCATTGATGACGCAAAGATCTTCGCCAGAGGCTCAGCAATCTCCTCCCTCGCCTCCCACAGTAGCCTGGGGTACATCTCATCCGGTCCCAGCGACTCATCCAACTTGATGCTTTCCAAAAGCACCAGCACATCCTGTTTCTTAATATCTACATGCTCAAGCTTTTCAGTCCACTGAAAGTCGTCCCTACAATCACCAAGATCCTTTTCCACAGTGACTACTGAAGTAAAGTATTCATTAAGTACCTCTGCTATTTCCTCTGATTCCATACACACTTTTCCACTGTCACACTTGATAGGTCCTATTCTTTCACGTCTTATCCTCTTGCTCTTCACATACTTGTAGAATGCCTTGGGGTTTTCTTTAATCCTGTCTGCCAAGGCCTTCTCATGGCCCCTTCTGGCTCTCCTAATTTCCTTCTTAAACTCCTTCCTGTTAGCCTTATAATCTTCTAGATCTCTATCATTACCTATTTTTTAAACTTCTCATAAGCTTTTCTTTTCTTCTTGACTAGATTTATTACAGCCTTTGTACACCATGGTTCCTGTACCCTACCATAACCTCCCTGCGTCATTGGAATGTACCTATGCAGAACTCCGCACAAATATCCCCTGAACATTTGGCACATTTCTTCCGTACTTTTCTCTGAGAACATCTGTTCCCAATTTAATCTTCCAAGTTCCTGCCTGAGAGCCTCATAATTCCCCTTACTCCAGTTAAACACTTTTCTAACTCGTCTGTTTCTATCTCTCTCCAGTGCTATTGTAAAGGAGATAGAATTATGATCACTATCTCCAAAATGCTCTCCCACTGAGAGATCTGACACCTGACCAGGTTCATTTCCCAATACCAAATCAAGTACAGTCTCTCCTCTTGTAGGCTTATCTACATATTGTGTCAAGAATCCTTCCTGAACACACCTAACAAACTCCACCCCACCTAAGCCCCTTGCTCTCGGGATATGCCAATTGATAATTGGGAAATTAAAATCTCCCATCATGACAACTCTGTTATTATTACATCTTTCCAGGATCTGTTTCCCTATCTGCTCCTCGATGTCCCTGTTACTATTGGGCGGCCTATAAAAAACACCCAGTAAAGTTATTGACCCCTTCTTGTTCCTAACCTCCACCCACAGAGACTCCGTAGACAATCCCTCCATGGCATCCACCTTTTCTGCAGCCGTGACACTATCTCTGATCGACAATGCCACACCCCCACCTCTTTTGCCTCCCTCCCTGTCCTTTCTGAAACATCTAAAGCCTGGCACTTGAAGTAACCATTCCTGTCCCTGAGCCATCCAAGTCTCTGTAATGGCCACCACATCATAGCTCCAAGTACTGATCCACGCTCTAAGCTCATCCACTTTGTTCACAACACTCCTTGCGTTAAAATAAACACATCTCAAACCTTTGGTCTGAGTGCGTCCCTTCTCTATCACCTGCCTATCCTCCCTCACACACTGTCTACAAGCTTTCTCTATTTGTGAACCAACCACCTCTCCCCCAGTCTCTTCAGTATGGTTCCCACCCCACAACATTTCTAGTTTAAACTGTCCCCAGTAGCCTTAGCAAACCCCTCCCCCCCCCCGCCAGGATATTGGTCCCCCTCGGATTCAAGTGCAACCCATCCTTTTTGTACAGGTCACACCTGTCCCAAAAGAGGTCCCAATGATCCAGAAATCTGAATCCCTTCCACCGCTCCAATCCGTCAGCCACATATTTATCCTCCAACTCATTCTATTCCTATACTCACTGTCGTGTAGCACAGGCAATAATCCCGAGATTACTACCTTTGCAGTCCTGCTTCTCAACTTTCTTCCTAACTCCCTGTAGTCTGTTTTCAGGACCTCTTCCTTTTTCCTACCTATGTCATTGGTACGAATATGTACCACGACCTCTGGCTGTTCTCCCTCCCACTGCAGGATATCTTGGACGCGATCTGAAACATCCCGGACCCTGGCATTTGGGAGGCAAACTACCATCTGAGTTTCTTTCCTGCATCCAGAGAATTGCCTGTCTGACCCCCTAACTATAGAGTCCACTATCACTACTGCCTTCCCCTTCCTTTCCCTATCCTTCTGAACCACAGGGCTGGACTCTGTGCCAGGATGGCCACTGTTGCTTCCCCCAGGTAGGCTGTCCCCCCCTCAAATGTATTCAAATAGGAGTACTTATTGTCAAGGGGTACAGCCACAGGTGTACTCTCTAGTACCTGACTCTTCCCTTTCCCTCTCCTGACTGTGACCCACCTGTCTGTCTCCCGTGGCCCCGGTGTGACCACCTGCCTATAACTCATTTCTATCACCTCCTTGCTCTCCCTGACCAAGCGAAAGTCATCGAGCTGCATCTCCAGTTCCCTAATGTGGTCCCTTGGGAGCTGCAGCTCGACACACTGGGTGCAGGTATGGCCGTTTGGGAGGCTGGGAGACTCTAGGGCCTCCCACATCTGACACCGAGAACAGAACACCGGCCTCACACACATACTTCCTTTCCACAATTAACACAGGTAAACCTACCTTGCCTCGTCCCATTGAGCCAAAGCCCTCTCACTCTGCTGTCCATTCCGAAGGCTGCCCGCTGGATATAGCGGACTTCTTTTTAAACGTTTCCCGCTCTGCTGGCTGTCGTCACATGCCTGCACAGTCTTGCCTCTCTTTACCCCGAGTAGTAAAATGCCTTTGCTCCAGAAATCCTTAGCCGTTCCACTCGCGGCCTTCTTGCTTGAATACTTGTAGAATGTCTTGGGGTTTTCCTTAATCCTGCTCACTAATTTTCTTTTTAATTTTTTTTTCTACTGCTCTACCTTCATTAATGTGTTAGTCACATACTCAAAAAATTCAATCAGGCTTGTAAGGCACTACCTGCCTTTAACAAAGCCATGTTGACTATTCCTAATAGTCATATGGAATGAATGAGTAATTTCTTTAGCCAGAGATAAGATATAAAGTCCTAAGACAGAGCAGTAGAATTAGGCCATTTGGCCCATCGAGTCTGCTCTGCCATTTCATGATGGCTAATATAATTTTACTGGCAGCCCTAATCTCCTGCCCTCCCCCCAACCAATATCCCTTCATTCCCTGACCAATCAAGAATTTATCAACCTCTGCCTTCAATATACATAAAGTCTTGGCCTCCACTGCTGCCTGAGGCAAAGAATTCCACAGATTCACCAACATTTGGCTAAAGAAATTCCTCCTCTTCTCCAGTCTAAAACGATTCCCCTCTTTTCTGAGGCTGTGTCCTCTGGTCTTAGACTCTCCCACCATAGGAAACAACTTCTCCACATCTACTCAATCAAGGCCTTTCACCATATGATAGGTTTCATTGAGGTTACCCCTCATTCTTCTGAATTCGAGTGAATATAGGCCCAGAGCCATCAAATCCTCTTTATATGATAAACTATTCAATCCTGGAATCATTTTCATTAACCTCCTTTTCATTAACCTCCTTTGAACCCTCTCCAGTTTCAGCAGATCCTTCCTAAGGTAAGGGGCCCAAACCTGCTCACAACACTACAAATGAGGCCTCGCCCTGCTTTATAAGTGAGTCTGTGGAATTCATTGGTACAGACAGCCGTAGAGGCCAGGTCACTCGGTATATTTCCATGGAGGTTGATAGGTTCTGATTAGTCAGGTTATGGAGAAAATGGGGCTCAGAGGGATAATAAATGAGCCATGATGAAATGGCAGGGTAGATTCGAAGGGCTGAATAGCCTAATTCTGCTCCTCTGTTTTATAGTTTAAGCCTGAAATCTCACCTCACCAGGTTAAAGAAGAGCTACTTCCCTTGAACCATTCAATTCTTGAAACAATCAGCAGAAGCTGAATAGTTTTGTGCGCTCGAATGGGCTTTGTTATTCTAATTGTGTCCTTTCTTGTAAAAGTGGTGTGTAAGGTACGTTTTTTCTTGTGAGTTCTGCCTATGTGTGCCTGTGATGGTGCTGTTTCATTGCATGTGTACGTATCATGCACGTGACAGTAAACTCTAGTGACTGACCTGAGTTTCCTTCCTTTGCCAGTGGACCTAAACTGGTAAACCAAGCTTTCAGTTTAACTAAAATCAAAAACTCTGCAGGTTGAACTTTATAGCACAGGAACAGAATTTAGGTCAGCAATGTGTCAACCACGACACCAAATTAATTATGTAAAATCCTGACTAAAACCAGAAAATGCACGTAATACCCAGCAGGTCAGGCAGCGTTGGTGAGGATAGAAAAAGAGTCAGTGTTCCAGCAATTTTTCTGATATTCTGATCTTTGATTTCAGGTTTCAGTTTAATCCTGGATTAAAGCCAATGGATGGAGAGCCAGCTTCCAGGCCATACTCTCCTCTCATTGCTGCCACTGGGTAGGAGGGACAGGAGCCTCAGGTCCCACACCAGCCTGTTCAGAAACAGTTATTACCCTACAATCATCCAGTTCTTGTACCAGAGGGGATAACTTCACTAAACTTCAACTCTGAACTGATTCCACAATCTATGGACTCACATTCAAGGACTCCACATCTTGTGTTCTGAGTTATTTATTTACTTATTACTATAATATGTTTATTTTTGTTTTGCTCAGATTGCCTTCTTTTGCACATTGGTCTTTGTGTGTAGTTTTTCATCGGTTCTCTTGTGTTCCTTTGTTCTGTGAATGCCTGCAAGAAAACAAATCTCTGAGGATTATACTTTGACATATACGTACTTTGATAAAAAACTTAAATTTACTGTATGTTTTATTCTAAAGCCAGGCAAACTGGAACACTTTATCCATTTATAACTGTAATGATCCACACTGATAAATCCGGGGTGGCGTAATGCCTGAGGAACTCAGCAGATCAAGCAGCATCTATGGAAAGGAATAAACAGTCGACGTTTCAGTCTGAAACCCTTCATCAGGGCTGGAAACGGGTGGAATCTTGAAACATTGAAGATGTCTGTCTGTGGCATTGTCCATCATAACTCACACAAGTGAGTTAGCAGCGTTCATCAAACTTCCACTGAAGTGATAAAAAGATTCTCCACGCCACTCAGTGGAATCAGTTCTCCAAAATTAAGCTGAGGAGAAGGCTTCTGTACAACAAAGGGAATGTTTGGTCATGAGTACTTTATGATTGATAACACAGGCAAGGCTTTGTCCCCTTAATAAAACTGTTTCATGGTCTTTCATTCTAAATATGCGCTGACTGTCTTACGAATGCAGGGCTCCACTGAGAAGACTAAAATATTCTGTGAATATTTGAATATTCGGCATTAAGTGCCCAGGATAAAAGGACCAACAAGCCAGGCTATTGATCTGCTCCCTGCTGCACCTGCCTCAGGGTGCACAGTGGGAATCCCGAGTCAAAATAACAAAAGATGCAAGCGGAACCCTTTCAGTTGCTAAAGCATGTTGCATCTAGTCCTGCACTAAAAGAATGTGAGCCTAGCAAGGCATTAAATTGTCTCAACTCACATTAAATGCAAGTCTTTTTCTCTACCGACCTCTCTCAAATGAGCAGAAGACTGCAGGAATTTACGCCAACGTCTGGCTGCTGGTGAAATATACAGAAGGTCCGTGTCAACAACTTGTGCAGGAGGTGTGGTTGCTGGGATTGGCAACATCTCGTCCACAATCACCACCAGCACAGGTGCACCACAAGGCTGTGTGTTTGGCTCCCTGCTCTACTCACTTTACACTTATGACTGTCGGGCTGAGCACAGCTCCAAACCCGTATTCAAGTTTGCTGACAACACCACTGTTGATGGCCAACTCAGAGATGGTGATGAATCAGCATACAGGAGGGATGACTGACAATCTGGCCGAGTGGCGCCACAATATCACTGTCAGGTCAGCAAGACCCAGGAGCTGATTATTGACTTCAGCAGGAGGAAAGCATAGGTCCTTGAGCCAGTTCTCATCGAGCAGGTCAGAGGTGGAGAGGGTCAGCAAACTGAAATTCCTCAGTTTATCTGTCCTGGGTCCGGCACGTAAGTGCCATTGCAAGGAAAACATTGCATCACCTCTTCTTTCTTAGAAGCAGGTGAAGATTTGGCGTATCATCTAAAACTTCAATAAGCTTCTTTAGATGTGCAGTGGAGATTATATTGACTGGCTACATCATTGTCTACTATGCAAATACCAATGCTTTTGAATAGAAAAGCCTACAAAAATTACAGGTATGGCCCAATCTATCATGGGTAAAACCACCCCGTATATCTACATAGAGCACTGTCACGGGAAAGTAGGATGCCCACCATCCAGGCCATGCTCTCTTCTCTCTGTTACCATTAAGAAGGAGGTATTGGAGCCTCTAGACCCACACCACCAGGTTCAGGAACAGTTATTACTCCTCACCCTACAGGCTCTTGAATCAGAGGGGATAACTCAAACTTCACTCACACCAACACTGAAATGTTCTCACAACCTATGGACTCACTTTCAAGGATTCTTCATCTCCTGTTCTCAATATTTATTTTTTATTATTATTATTATTATTATGTGTTGGCGCGTGGCCAAGTGGTTAAGGCGTTCCTCTAATGATTTGAAGGTTGCTAATTCGAGCCTCAGCTGAGGCAGTGTGTGTGTCCTTGAGCAAAGCACTTAACCACATATTGCTCTGCGACAACACCGGTGCCAAGCTGTATGGGTCCTAATGCCCTTCCCTTGGACAACATCAGTGTCGTGGAGAGGGGAGACTTGCAGCATGGGCAACTGCCAGTCTTCCATACAACCTTGCCCAGGCCTGCACCCTGGAAACCTTCCAAGGCACAAATCCATGGTCTCATGAGACTCAAACAACAGGAATTCTGCAGATGCTGGAAATTCAAGCAACACACATAAAAGTTGCTGGTGAACGCAGCAGGCCAGGCAGCATCTATAGGAAGAGGCGCAGTTGACGTTTCAGGCCGAGACCCTTCGTCAGGACTAACTGAAGGAAGAGTGAGTAAGGGATTTGAAAGCTGGAGGGGGAGGGGGAGATGCAAAATGATAGGAGAAGACAGGAGGGGGAGGGTTGGAGCCGAGAGCTGGACAGGTGATAGGCAGAAGGGGATACGAGAGGATCATGGGACAGGAGGTCCGGGAAGAAATACGGGGGGGGGGTGACCCAGAGGATGGGCAAGAGGTATATTCAGAGGGACAGAGGGAGAAAAAGGAGAGTGAGAGAAAGAATGTGTGCATAAAAAAGAGTAACAGATGGGGTACGAGGGGGAGGTGGGGCCTAGCGGAAGTTAGAGAAGTCAATGTTCATGCCATCAGGTTGGAGGCTACCCATACGGAATATAAGGTGTTGTTCCTCCAACCTGAGTGTAGCTTCATCTTTACAGTAGAGGAGGCCGTGGATAGACATGTCAGAATGGGAATGGGATGTGGAATTAAAATGTGTGGCCACTGGGAGATCCTGCTTTCTCTGGCGGACAGAGCGTAGATGTTCAGCAAAGCGGTCTCCCAGTCTGCGTCGGGTCTCACCAATATATAAAAGGCCACATCGGGAGCACCGGACGCAGTATATCACCCCAGTCGACTCACAGGTGAAGTGATGCCTCACCTGGAAGGACTGTTTGGGGCCCTGAATGGTGGTAAGGGAGGAAGTGTAAGGGCATGTGTAGCACTTGTTCCGCTTACACGGATAAGTGCCAGCAGGGAGATCAGTGGGGAGGGATGGGGGGGACGAATGGACAAGGGAGTTGTGTAGGGAGCGATCCCTGCGGAATGCAGAGAGAGGGGGAGAGGGAAAGATATGCTTAGTGGTGGGATCCCGTTGGAGGTGGCGGAAGTTACGGAGAATAATATGTTGGACCCAGAGGCTGGTGGGGTGGTAGGTGAGGACCAGGGGAACCCTATTCCTAGTGGGGTGGTGGGAGGATGGAGTGAGAGCAGATGTACGTGAAATGGGGGAGATGCGTTTAAGAGCAGAGTTGATAGTGGAGGAAGGGAAGCCCCTTTCTTTAAAAAATGAAGACATCTCCCTCGTCCTAGAATGAAAAGCCTCATCCTGAGAGCAGATGCGGCGGAGACGGAGGAATTGCGAGAAGGGGATGGCGTTTTTGCAAGAGACAGGGTGAGAAGAGGAATAGTCCAGATAGCTGTGAGAGTCAGTAGGCTTATAGTAGACATCAGTGGATAAGCTGTCTCCAGAGACAGAGACAGAAAGATCTAGAAAGGGGAGGGAGGTGTCGGAAATGGACCAGGTAAACTTGAGGGCAGGGTGAAAGTTGGAGGCAAAGTTAATAAAGTCAACGAGTTCTGCATGCGTGCAGGAAGCAGCGCCAATGCAGTCGTCGATGTAGTGAAGGAAAAGTGGGGGACAGATACCAGAATAGGCACGGAACATAGATTGTTCCACAAACCCAACAAAAAGGCAGGCATAGCTAGGACCCATACGGGTGCCCATAGCTACACCTTTAGTTTGGAGGAAATGGGAGGAGCAAAAGGAGAAATTATTAAGAGTAAGGACTAATTCTGCTAGACGGAGCAGAGTGGTGGTAGAGGGGAACTGATTAGGTCTGGAATCCAAAAAGAAGCGTAGAGCTTTGAGACCTTCCTGATAGGGGATGGAAGTATATAGGGACTGGACATCCATGGTGAAAATAAAGCGGTGGGGCCATTCTGACATGTCTATCCACGGCCTCCTCTACTGTAAAGATGAAGCCACACTCAGGTTGGAGGAACAACACCTTATATTCCGTATGGGTAGCCTCCAACCTGATGGCATGAACATTGACTTCTCTAACTTCCGCTAGGCCCCACCTCCCCCTCGTACCCCATCTGTTACTCTTTTTTATGCACACATTCTTTCTCTCACTCTCCTTTTTCTCCCTCTGTCCCTCTGAATATACCTCTTGCCCATCCTCTGGGTCACCCCCCCCCGTCTTTCTTCCCAGACCTCCTGTCCCATGATCCTCTCATATCCCCTTCTGCCTATCACCTGTCCAGCTCTCGGCTCTATCCCTCCCCCTCCTGTCTTCTCCTATCATTTTGCATCTCCCCCTCCCCCTCCAGCTTTCAAATCCCTTACTCACTCTTCCTTCAGTTAGTCCTGACGAAGGGTCTCGGCCTGAAACGTTGACTGCACCTCTTCCTATAGATGCTGCCTGGCCTGCTGCGTTCACCAGCAACTTTATGTGTGTCTCATGAGACTAATGGATGCCTATATATTATTATTATTATTATTATAGCTGCCGCTGCTACTGTGCGATCGAGAATCTCCGGAGGGGAATGCCCCAAATCCTCGGCTTTGCCCATTGCCTGTTGCCCGGTCGAGGCGCTCGGCAGAGATGGTGCTCGGTGCTCGGTGCTCGGTGTCGGAGGGCTGGTTGGAGGCTCAAAGTTTTCGGACGGACACAAGATTCGGCTGTGGTCGGGTGTTTCCAGGGTGCTGCATCGGCAAGTTTGCGGCGCTGGAAGCTCATGGCATGGAGAGTTTTTCTTCCTTCTACCGTCTGCGTGAGATGATGGGACCTTCAAGAGACTTTGAGACTTTTTTTTACCGTGCCCATGGTCTGTTCTTTATCAAATTACGGTATTGCTTTGCACTGTTGTAACTATGCGTTATAATTATGTGGTTTTTGTCAGTTTTTCAGTCTTGGTTTGTCTTGTGTTTCTGTGATATCATTCTGGAGGAACATTGTATCATTTCTTAATGCATGCATTACTAAATGACAACAAAAGAGGACTGCGTGTCCTCATAATCTAATCTACATAGAAACATAGAAACATAGAAAATAGGTGCAGGAGTAGGCCATTCGGCTCTTCGAGTCTGCACCACCATTCAGTATGATCATGGCTGATCATCCAACTCAGAACCCTGTACCAGCCTTCCCTCCATACCCCCTGACCCCTTTAGTCACAAGGGCCATATCTAACTCCCTCTTAAATATAGCCAATGAACTGGCCTCAACTGTTTCCTGTGGCAGAGAATTCCACACATTCACCACTCTCTGTGTGAAGAAATTTTTCCTAATCTCGGTCCTAAAAGGCTTCCCCTTTATCCTCAAACTGTGACTCCTCGTTCTGGACTTCCCCAACATCGGGAGCAATCTTCCTACAACTAGCCTGTCCAATCCCTTTAGGATTTTATATGTTTCAATAAGATCCCCCCTCAATCTTCTAAATTCCAGTGAGTATAAGCCTAGTCGATCCGGTCTTTCATCATATGAAAGTCCTGCCATCCCAGGAATCAATCTGGTGAACCTTCTTTGTACTCCCTCTATGGCAAGAATTTCTTTCCTCAGATTAGGGGACCAAAACTACACACAATACTCCAGGTGTGGTCTCCCCAAGGCCTTGTACAACTGCAGTAGAACCTCCCTGCTCCTATACTTGAATCTTGCTATGAATGCCAACATACCATTCGCCTTTTTCACCACCTGCTGTACCTGCATGCCCACTTTCAATGACTGGTGTACAATGACACCCAGGTCTCGTTGCAGTTCCCCTTTTCCTAATCGGCCTCCATTCAGATAATAATCTGTTTTCCTGTTCTTGCCACCAAAATGGATAACCTCACATTTATCCACATTAAATTGCATCTGCCATGAATTTGCCCACTCACCTAACCTATCCAAGTCACCCTGCATTCTCTTAGCATCCTCTTCACAGCTAACACTGCCACCCAGCTTCGTGTCATCCGCAAACTTGGAGATGCTGCATTTAATTCCCTCCTCCAAGTCATTAATATATATTGTAAACAACTGGGGTCCCAGCACTGAGCCTTGCGGTACCCCACTAGTCACTGCCTGGAAGCCAGGTTGGTGGGGGGGGGGGGGCGGGAATGAAGTAAGAAGCTGGGAGTTGATGAGTGGAAAAGGCAAAGGGCTGGAGAAGAAGGAATCAGATAGAAGAGTAAGATATACCATGAGAGAAGCACGGGCACGAGGGGAGGTGATGGGCAAGTGAAGGGTAGACGTAACAGGGCAGAGTGGGGAATAGAAGAGAGAAGGGGGAGGGAAAAATTACCGGAAGTTGATGTTCATGCCATGTTCCTCTTCTTCTTGTAAGCTTTAATGACAGTTGGCAGACCAACATAAAATACATTACCACCACAAAGTGAGTTGGTGTGGAGCAACAAGACAGGAAGTATACCCACTAAGTTCACCTTTCCCCCAAAAAAATCACAAAGAATTCTAAAAGTCTAATGCTTTTTCAGAAACTCAAATCTGCACATATATACATTAGAACAGCAGTGATGTCCAAACAAACTCTTCATGTTAAACTGTGTCTGTCCCAAAGACTTCAATCTAGCAATTAGATGTTTCCTTTGCACCTGATAGGATTGGCATTCAAATAATATATGCTGCAGTGTTTCTTGACAAATGCACTCCCTGCAGATCCTAGTACTGTATCATGCATATTAATTCTGAACAAGGAACTATTCAACCCTGTACATCCAATATGTAAATGTGTAAGTGTAACATCTTCCCTCCTTTTATTCACACCCCCCAGTTGAGTTCTCACCATTCTCTGAATTTTATATAAATGCTGTCCTTTCTTTTCTTTATCCTAACTTTGCTGTCACAGTGATCAAATGGTGTTTTAAATGGAGGCTAATGCAAAGGCACCACTACATTTACATGCTTAATTTTAGTGATGGCTTGGCTGGAGTGTCTGTCACCTCACTTCCTTCAACTACAACATGGGCAGGAACCGATAAGAAATGCAGACACACACCGGGACCCTGCAGCCTCCGTAGATGTTGGCGAATCTCTAGAAGAATGTCTGCCCACAGTTTAAAATCCTGTTTTAATAGATGTCAAAACCAAGAACGAATCAGAGCACAGAAATACATAAGCAGGGCTAATTTCTTCGACCCATTCCAAGGCTAAAATGATAGCATACATCTCAGATGTGAAACAAACATTTTGATAATCTTTTCACCTGAAATTTGGAACCGAAACAGAAACACCTGAATGACCTGTCACTGGATCTTTCGAACCACCTGTGTAGATAGGTAAGGAGCAATACCTGCCTTGTATATATTGATGAACTTCCTGGGCCACAGACACTCAATCACTTCTCACCTTGATCTTTCCCTGAAGCCTCAGATCAACCACAGTCAAATGGAAAAACCATGGAGCAGTGACAGAAAGGGATACACTGAGTCCATAATCCACATTAAGCAACCCAAGAGTCTGTGCCCATTCATTACCCATGCAGCCAAAACAAAAGACCTTACGAATGCTGTGCTTCCAATGCTGTACTAATATTGAACAACTTTGTTGTCTTACATTAACCCAATAAGCCATTGCCAACTGTAACCTGCATTGTGCTCATACCGTCAGGTTGAAGGCTACCTCAGATACCTCATCAGTCACATTTTTTATCACTTCTTCTGTAGCTTCATTAAAAAACGGCTGAGGTTTGCCTTTCACCAATCCATGCCAATTTTCACAAATCATGCACCTGTCCAACTGTTGGCTCAATTACTGTTGATTGAGATTCCTCCTGAACACACTACATAAATTTCTCTCCTTCTCTAACCTGCACATTGTTGCCATCTCAGCTCCAGGCCTGTTTCATTGCAATGTCAGCCCTTTACTCTTCCACCTGTCCCCTCTCAGCTTCTTGCTTCACCCTTCCTCACCAGCTCTAATCTATCATCTGTCAGTTTCTCATACAGTCATGGACACTGACAGCATAGAACCAGGACTGTTGTTTCAATGCACTGATGCTGCTCACAGTACAAGACAGAACACAGACTGTTACAGCACAGTTCAGGCCTTTCAGCCCACAGTGTTGTGCCGACCTTTTAACCTACTCTAAGATCAACCTAACCCTTCCCTCCACATACCCTCCATTTTTCATTCATCCATGTGTCTAAGAGTCTCTTTAGTGCCAATGTATCTGCCTCTGTCACCATCCCTGCCAAGGTGTATCACGTCCGCCCATCTCTGTGCCACCATCCCTGCCAGGGTATATCACGCCCGCCCAACTCTGTGTCACCATCCCTGCTAGGGTGTATCACGCCCGCCCAACTCTGTGTCACCACCCCTGCCAAGGTGTATCACGCCCGCCCATCTCTGTGCCACCATCCCTGCCAGGGTATATCACGCCCGCCCAACTCTGTGTCACCATCCCTGCTAGGGTGTATCACGCCCGCCCAACTCTGTGTCACCACCCCTGCCAAGGTGTATCACGTCCGCCCATCTCTGTGCCACCATCCCTGCTAGGGTGTATCACGCCCGCCCAACTCTGTGCCACCATCCCTGCCAGGGTATATCACGCCCGCCCAACTTTGTGTCACCACCCCTGCCAGGGTGTATCACGCCCGCCCAACTCTGTGCCACCATCCCTGCCAGGGTGTATCAGGCCCGCACAACTCTGTGCCACCATCCCTGCCAGGGTGTATCAGGCCCGCACAACTCTGTGCCACCATCCCTGCCAGGGTGTATCAGGCCCGCACAACTCTGTGTAAAAAACCTGCCTCTGACATCCCCTGTACTCTCCTCCAAACACCTGAAAATTATCACCCCTCTTATAAACCATTTCCACCCCGGCAAAAACTCTCTGATTGTCCTCTTTATCTCTGCCTCTTATCACCGCTCATCCTCCTTCACTCCAAACACAAAAGCCCTAGCATGCTGACTCTTTTCTCATAAAACAATCATCACTGTGGCAGTTTATTGTTACATGTTGGTGACTTTTTCCGCTTCATGTTACATCAGCGGAAGTTCAGTTTTCCTTTACACATCATTCCCTGAGCATTGGTCCAAGGGAAGTTGATTGGAAGGGGAGACGAGCAGGAATGATGGCAGAACAACAATGGTTGGAGTTTCTGGGGCAGTTTGGAAGGCACGGGGTAGATACATTCCAAAGATAAATAAGTATTCTAAAGGGAGAATGAGGCAACCATGGCTGACAAGTCAAAGATATCATGAAAGCTAAAGAGAGGGCATAATATAGAGCAAAAGTTAGTGGGAAATTAGAAGTTTGGGAAGCTTTTAGCAACCAACAGAAGGCAACTAAAAAAACCCAAGAGGAGGGAAAAGATGAAATAAGAAGATAACCTAGTTAATAATATCAAGGAGGATACCAAAAGTTTTTTCAAATATATGAAGAGTAAAAGAGAGGTGAGAGTAAATATCAGACCACTGGAAAATGATGCTGGAGAGGTGCTAATGGGGGAAAAGGAAATGACAGATGAACATAATAAGTACTTAGCATCAGCCTTCACTGTGGAAGAGTCTAGCAGTATGCCAGAAATTTGAGTGTCAAGGAGCAGAAGCGAGTGCAGTTGCTATTACTAAGGAGATGTTGCTTGGGAAGATGAAAGTCTGGAGGTAGGGACAGATAAGTCATTTGGATCAGATGGACTACACCTCAGGGTTCTGAAAGAGAAAGCTGAAGAAATTGTGGAGGCATTAATAATGATCTTTCAAGAATCACTAAATTCTGGAATGGTTCCAGAGGACTGGAAATTTGTAAATGTCACTCTACTCTTCAAGAAGGGAGGGAGGCAGAAGAAAAAAATGATTCCAGGAACGAAAGGGTTAACAAATGAGGAGTGTTTGATGGCTCTGGCCCTGTACTCATTGGAGTTTAGGAGAATGAGGTAGGATTTCATTAAAATCTATTTAATACTAGACAGAAGTGGACCTGGAGAGATGTTTCCTATAGTAGGGGAGTCCAGGACCAGATGGCACAGTCTCAGAACAGCAGTGAAGAGGAATTTCTTTAGCCAGAGGGTAATGAATCTGTGGAATTCATTCCCACAGGTGGATTTGGAGGCAAAGTCATTGAGTATACTTAAAGCAGAGTTTGATAGGTTCTTGGTTAGTCAGGGTGTCAAAGGCTATGGGAAGAAGGCAGGAGAATGGAGTTAAGAGGGTAATAAATCAGCCATGATGGATTGGTGGAGCAGACTTAGTGAGCCAATTCTGCTCCTATGTCCTATACCTTTTCTGTAGATACCATCCCACAGCATGCATGAGAAGGCTCCCAAAGTCTGGGCTTTCCCCATTGAACCTCTGCAGTAACTACACCCACTTCAGCCCTCCCTCAGCATGAGCAAAATTAAACAAAGTTCATTCTAGTGAATCACAGTGATCAAAGTGGCCATAGTTTGTTAAACTCTCTAGAAGACTGTGAATCACCCAAAGGATCCACTCACTTCAAGCATTGTGTTTGTTCTGGTCATCACACTATAGGAAGGAAGTGGTTGGAGGTAGGTGCTGAGGAGATTCACCAGATCTTCAAATTCAGTCAAAGTACATTGATTATCGAAAAATATAAACAGAATACGACTCTGAGACTTGCCCTCCCACAGGCAGCCACGGAACACAGAAACGCCATGGAACCCGGTCAAGAAAATATCAAACACCCAATGCACGAGGAAAGAACATTAAGACCATAAGATATAGGAGCAGAAGTAGGCCATTTGGCCTATTGAGTCTGCTCCGCCGTTCAATCATGGGTTGATCCAATTCTTCCAGTCATCTCCACTCCCCTGCCTTCTCCCCATACCCTTTGATGCCCTGGCTAATCAAGAACCTATTTATCTCTGCCTTAAATACACTCAATGACTTGGCCTCCACAGCCACTCGTGGCAACAAATTGCACAGATTTACCACCTTCTGACTAAAGTAATTTCTCCACATCTCAGTTCTAAATGGTCGTCCTTCAATCCTGAAGTCGTGCCCTCTTGTCCTGGAATCCCCTACCATGGGAAATAACTTTGCCATATCTAATCTGTTCAGGCCTTTTAACATTTGGAATGTTTCCATGAGATTCTCCCTCATTCTCCTGAACTCCAGGGAATACAGCCCAAGAGCTGCCAGATGTTCCTCATATGGTAACCCTCTCATTCCTAAAATCATTCTCGTGATTCTTCTCTGAACCCTCTCCAATGTCAGTATATCCTTTCTAAAATAAGGAGCCCAAAACTGCACACAATACCCCAAGTGTGGTCTCATGAGTGCCTTATAGAGACTCAACATCACATCCCTGCTCTTATATTCTATACCTCTAGAAATGAATGCCAACATTGCATTCTCCTTCTTCACCACTGACTCATCCTGGAGGTTAACCTTTGAGGTATCTTGCACAAGAACTCCCAAGTCCCTTTGCATCTCTGCATTTTGAATTCTCTCCCTATCTAAATAATAGTCTGTCCATTTATTTCTTCCACCAAAGTGCATGACCATACACTTTCCAACATCGTGTTTCATTCGCCACTTCTTTGCCCATTCCCATAAATTATCTAAGTCTCTCTGTTTCCTCAACACTTCCCACTCCTCCACCTATCTTTGTATCATCGGCAAATTTAGCCACAAATTCATTAATCCCATAGTCCAAATCATTGACATAGAAACATAGAAACATAGAAAATAGGTGCAGGAGTAGGCCATTCGGTACCTTCGAGCCTGCACCGCCATTTATTATGATCATGGCTGATCATCCAACTCAGAACCCCGCCCCAGCCTTCCCTCCATTCCCCCTGACCCCTGTAGCCACAAGGGCCATATCTAACTCCCTCTTAAACATAGCCAATGAACTGGCCTCAACAGTTTGCTGTGGCAGAGAATTCCACAGATTCACCACTCTCTGTGTGAAGAAGTTTTTCCTAATCTCGGTCCTAAAAGGCTTCCCCTCTATCCTCAAACTGTGACCCCTCGTTCTGGACTTCCCCAACATCGGGAACAATCTTTCTGCATCTAGCCTGTCCAATCCCTTTAGGATCTTATACGTTTCAATCAGATCCCCCCTCAATCTTCTAAATTCCAACGAGTACAAGCCCAGTTCATCCAGTTTTTCTTCATATGAAAGTCCTGCCATCCCAGGAATCAATCTGGTGAACCTTCTTTGTACTCCCTCTATGGCAAAGATGTCTTTCCTCAGATTAGGGGACCAAAACTGCATACAATACTCCAGGTGTGGTCTCACCAAGGCCTTGTACAACTGCAGTAGTACCTCCCTGCTCCTGTACTCGAATCCTCTCGCTATAAATGCCAGCATACCATTCGCCTTTTTCACCGCCTGCTGTACCTGCATGCCCACTTTCAATGACTGGTGTATAATGACACCCAGGTCTCGTTGCACCTCCCCTTTTCCTAATTGGCCACCATTCAGATAATAATCTGTTTTCCTATTTTTGCCACCAAAGTGGATAACTTCACATTTATCCACATTAAATTGCATCTGCCATGAGTTTGCCCACTCACCCAACCTATCCAAGTCACCCTGCATCCTCTTAGCATCCTCCTCACTGCTAACACTGCCACCCAGCTTCGTGTCATCCGCAAACTTGGAGATGCTGCATTTAATTCCCTCATCCAAGTCATTAATATATATTGTAAACAACTGGGGTCCCAGCACTGAGCCTTGCGGTACCCCACTAGTCACTGCCTGCCATTCTGAAAAGGTCCCGTTTATTCCCACTCTTTGCTTCCTGTCTGCTAACCAATTCTCCACCCACACGAATACCTTACCCCTAATACCGTGTGCTTTAAGTTTGCACACTAATCTTCTGTGTGGGACCTTGTCAAAAGCCTTTTGAAAATCCAAATATACCACATCCACTGGTTCTCCCCTATCCACTCTACTAGTTACATCCTCAAAAAATTCTATGAGATTCGTCAGACATGATTTTCCTTTCACAAATCCATGCTGACTTTGTCCGATCATTTCACCGCTTTCCAAATGTGCTGTTATCACATCCTTGATAACTGACTCCAGCAGTTTCCCCACCACCGACGTTAGGCTAACCGGTCTATAATTCCCCGGTTTCTCTCTCCCTCCTTTTTTAAAAAGTGGGGTTACATTAGCCACCCTCCAATCCTCAGGAACTAGTCCAGAATCTAACGAGTTTTGAAAAATTATCACTAATGCATCCACTATTTCTTGGGCTACTTCCTTAAGCACTCTAGGATGCAGACCATCTGGCCCTGGGGATTTATCTGCCTTCAATCCCTTCAATTTACCTAACACCACATCCCTACTAACATGTATTTCACTCAGTTCCTCCATCTCACTGGACCCTCTGTCCCTTACTATTTCTGGAAGATTATTTATGTCCTCCTTAGTGAAGACAGAACCAAAGTAATTATTCAATTGGTCTGCCATGTCCTTGCTCCCCATAATCAATTCACCTGTTTCTGTCTGCAGGGGACCTACATTTGTCTTTACCAGTCTTTTCCTTTTTACATATCTATAAAAGCTTTTACAGCCTGTTTTTATGTTCCCCGCCAGTTTTCTCTCATAATCTTTTTTCCCCTTCCTAATTAAGCCCTTTGTCCTCCTCTGCTGAACTCTGAATTTCTCCCAGTCCTCAGGTGAGCCACTTTCTCTGGCTAATTTGTATGCTTCTTCTTTGGAATTGATACTATCCCTAATTTCTCTTGTCAGCCATGGGTGCACTACCTTCCTTGATTTATTCTTTTGCCAAACTGGGATGAACAATTGTTGTAGTTCATCCATGCAACCTTTAAATGCTTGCCATTGCATATCCACCGTCAATCCTTTAAGTGTCATTTGCCAGTCTATCTTAGCTAATTCACGTCTCATACCTTCAAAGTTACCCCTCTTTAAGTTCAGAACCTTTGTTTCTGAATTAACTATGTCACTCTCCATATTAATGAAGAATTCCACCATACATCGTAAAAAGTAACGGTTCCAACACTGGCCCCTGTGGAACTCCACTGGTAACCAGGAGCCAGCCAGAATAGGATCCCTTTAGTCCCACTCTCTGTTTTCTGCTGATCAGCCAATGCTCCACTCATGCTAGTAACTCCCCTGTAATTCCATGGGCTCTTATCTTGCTAAGCAGCCTCATGTGCGGTACCTTGTCAAAGGCTTTCTAAAAATCCAAGTACTCCACATCTACTGCATCTCCTTTGTCTACCCTGCATGTAGTTTCCTCAAAAAATTGCAGTGGGTTTGTCAGGCAGGATCTTCCTTCCAGTAAACCGTGCTGGTTTTGGCCTATCTTGTCATGTGCCTCCAGGTACACCGTAATCTCATCCCTAACAATTGATTCCAACGACTTTCCAACCACTGATGTCAGGCTAACAGGTCTATAGTTTCCTTTCTGCTGCCTCCCACCCTTCTTAAATAGCGAAGTAACATTTGCAATTTTGCAGTCATCCGGTACAATGCCAGGATCTATCGATTCTTGAAAGACCATTGTTAATGCCTCCACAGTCTCTCCAGCTACTTCCTTCAGAACCCAGGGGTGCATTCCATCAGGTCCAGGAGATTTGCAGCAAATTGTGCAAATGGCAAAAAAATGAGTGAACAACACATAGAATATCAAACATCAAAGCAGCAGTCCTGTCGTATTCAGTTTAGTTAGTTCAGTTCAGTGGCCTGCTTGTAGCCAGTGCAGACCGCTGGGCTATTCTTCATCGAAGTGTCCCAGTCCGCACCTATCACCCTGATCAAACCGCCCAAAAATAGCAAGGAACCAAGTAACCTGAATCAGGAACACATGCAACATGAACCTCAAACTCTCCAAAACAAAAAACAACGCTGCTTGGATTGGAGGACTTCAGTTCTGGAGAGAGCAGACAGTCTGGGCTTGTTTCCCCTGCACTGCTGGAGGCTGTGGGTGAACTGATACAAGTATACAACATTATAAGAAGCGTACTGTAGATGGAGTAGAGAGTTACACACAGAAGATGCTGGAGGAACTCAGCAAGCCAGGCAGCATGTATGGAAATGAATAAACAGCTGAAGCTTTGGCCCAGGATTCTTCATCAGGACTGGCTGATGGAGGATCTCAGCCCAAATCGTCTACTGTTTATTCATTTCCATAGATGCCGTCTGACTTGCTGAGTTCCTCCAGTATGTTGTGTGTGTTGCTTTGCTCTAGTATCTGCAGAATCTCTTGTGTTTGGAGTAGAGGTTTAGTGTCTTTTTCTCATGGTAGGTAGAGGCCCAGGTTTAAGGTGAGGGAAAGGAGTTTTAAAGAGGATTTGAAGGTAATGTTTCTTACGCAGAGTATCTGATGTTTCGAACTTGTTACCAGAGGAGATGGTGGAATCAGATACACTCTCTACATTTAGATAGACACTTGAATGCACTAGGTGCATAAGGATATATCCCTAATGCATTTGAATGAGGAATGGGAGGATGGAAGGGCCATTACAGGGCATGGTAAACTGATAATGACTGTGAGGTAGGAGAGCGGTGGTGGGGAAGGATGTCAAGATCGGAGTTGAGCTAAGGTACAGTTGATAGAGAGGCGTAGGAATGGGTAAGAGGAGAATTTACTGAGACCTCCCCAGGCTAGGCTCCATTACCTCAGAACTCGGCAGGTGAAGTTTCTTTCAGTTGTACTGGGGGTCTCAGAGTTGAACCCGGAGCAAAGGTTCTGATGTTTCACTGTCTACCAGAATCTGGATAGACAGAGGCTGACTAGCATAAGCAAGCATGGATTTGTGTGTGGGAAGTCGTGCTTGAAGAGATAACCAAAACAGTAGATACAGGTAGGGCAGTATCTATTTGGACTTTAGCAAGGTCTTCGCCAAGGTCCCACATGGCAAGCTGTATGGATGGTTGGGTTCAATGGAATCTTTAAGACCATAAAACCATAAAACGTAACGGCAGAATTAGCCATTTCACCCATCAAGTCTGTTCTACTATTCGATCATGGCTGATTTATTTTCCCTCTTAAACCCATTCTCCTGTTATCTCCCGTAACCTTTGAAAATTAAGTACGTGAACCTCTGCTTTAAATATTCCCAAGGTCCTCCACAGCTGTCTGTGGCAATTAATTCTACAGATTCACCATGCTCTAGCTAAAGAATTTCCTTCTCATCTCTGTTCTCAAGGGACGAACTTGCAATCTGATGCTGTGCCCTCTGGTCCTAGATTCCCCCACTATGAGAAACATACTCTCCATGTCCACTCTCTCTAGGCCTTTCAGTATTCAATGGGTTTCAATGAATTTTTCCTTCATTCTTCTAAATCCCAGTTAGTCCAGGCACAGAGCCATCAAATGCTTCTCATATATTAAACCTATCTTTCTTGTATAACTGGTCTGGACTCTCTTCAGTGCCAGCAGATCCATTATAGGGATTAGGCCATAAGACCATAAGACAAAGGAGCAGAAGTCGGCCATTCGGCCCATCGAGTCTGCTCCGCCATTTTATCATGAGCTGATCCATTCTCCCATTTAGTCCCACTCCCCTGCCTTCTCACCATAACCTTTGATGCCCTGGCTACTCAGATACCTATCAATCTCTGCCTTAAATACACCCAATGACTTGACCTCCACTGCCACCTGTGGCAACAAATTCCATAGATTCACCACCCTGGCTGAAAAAATTTCTTCGCATTTCTGTTCTGAATGGGCACCCTTCAACCCTTAAGTCATGCCCTCTCGTACTAGACTTCCTCATCATGGGAAACAACTTTGCCACATCCACTCTGTCCATGCCTTTCAACATTCAAAATCTTTCTATGTGGTCTCCCCTCACTCTTTTGTCGGAAGAGATGATTAGACTTGGAATTGGTTTGGAAGTAGGACAGAGAGGGAGGTGTTGGAGGTTGGAAGTAGAAAGCAGAGGGTTGTGTTTGAAGGTTGTTTCTTGGACTTGAGACTGCTGACCAGTGGTGTGCTGCAGGAGTCAGTGTTGGGACCCTTGTTATTTATAGAAATGCATAAGGTCTATTTAGTAAAGTTGCAGATGACCCAACAGTTTGGAGAAGTTGATAATGAAGAAGATTATTGTAGATTACAGGGGGAAATCTTGATTGCTTAGGGAAGTGGGCTGAGGAATGGCAAATGGACATCAATACAGATAAATGTGAGGTGATGTATTTTGGAAAGTCAAGCTTGCATAGAGCTTGTACTATGAATGGTAGGATATTAGGGAGAGTAATGGAACAGAGGGACTGAGGAGTACAAGTACATAGTTATTGAAAGCGGCATCACAGGTAAACAGGTGGTGAAATGGGTGTTTACAATATTAGCCTTGTTGGGACATTATGATGCTGTTGAGTAAGTTGTTGGTGAGGTCACACTCGGAGAGTTGTGTGTGGTTTTAGTCACCCTGTCTGTGAGGAGACATGGTTAAACTGGAAATAGTGCAGAGAAGACTCATGAGAATGTTGCCAGAACTACAGAACCTGACTTAAAGGACGAGGTGATATAGTGTCATGGCTAATATGAGGTATAACTTTAAGGTGACTGAAGGAAAGTACAGGGGGTATATCAGAGGTGGATTGTTTACCCAGAGAGTGGTGGGTGTGTGGAACACACTGCCAAGGGTGGTGGTAGAGGTAGATACGTTTGGGGCATTTAAGAGGTTCTTAGGCACATGAATGATAGAAAAATGGAGGACTGTGTAGGAGGGGAGGGTTAAATTGATGGGAGAGTAGGTTAAAAGGTCAGCACAACACTGTGGGCCGAAGGGCCTGTACTGTGCTGTACTGTTCTGTGTTCTGTGGTGTATGGTCTATTGTCACATCTGAAGTGGTCACCCTGGTCACCAGCCCCACTTCCCAGCCCAGCAATGGCTTCCCTCACCCTCATTCCAAGCAGTGTCCACACAGGCTGCTGTGAAGGTGCAGGCTGCATGGCTGGGTACCCTGAAATGGTACATAGGCATGGAAATGAGAAGTATAAGATGCAGTAACCTCTCTCCCCCACCCCCTGCCACACATTGGTGAAATTATCTGACAATTGGAAGCAGGCTGTCTGCTTCAGTCAAGTGTAAAATTACTCCACCTGACAGAAGTATAAAGGCACAGAAGGAGGCAGGGACTCTGGCTGCATCAGGCATCACTGTCATAATGGCTAAAAACCCCTGCTAAAAGCTAAGATTAACGCTGCTGAGATTCCCATTGTTTTCCTTTCTGTCCAGGGTTACAACTAATGGCTCCTGGTTAGGCAGAAACCAACAATCTGTACAAGTGACCCCGTCAAAATGTTCTCAGTGGTCAAAATATCACAAGATATGAAGCTGGGCTGCAGCACCGATTAAATCATTAGAACAATTATTATTCAGCTGTCTGCTGGAGAGCCGTCTGCAAATGTGGTATCGCAGAAAAATACAATGAAGCACTTTAAAACTCCTTGACAGTAACGCCCAGTAGCCTGAGCCAAGAGCAGAGAGACCGACTGGTGAGTGACGACCACACTGTTTCTCCTCTGGAGAGTTCTTGTGATTGGGTGTCACAGGCAGGAAATGGACTGTGTAATGCCCTGTTTCTGCACATTATACATCTCAATTCTACATGTTGACTGAAATGTAGAGGAAGATCATGGACTTGCTGAGAAATGCCCGGGTTCTCTGCGTGCCCAGGACCCGAATGTAGAGGAGCCACAAGAGGATCTGCAGGTGCTGGAAATCCAGAGCAACACACACGGATACTGGAGGAACTCAGCTGTTCAGGCAGATTAATGGAGAGGAATAAACAGATGATGTTTCAGTCTGAGACCCTTCATCAGGACTGATGGACTGTAGGAAAGAGCTGTCAGTACCCAGGAGGGTAATTGGGAAACTGTTTTATTGTTGTCACTTGTACAGCGAAAACCCCAGAGCAACACATACAAAATGGTGGAGGAACTCAGCAGGTCTGGCAGCATTTCTGGAGGAGTCAATGTTTCAGGCCAAGACCTTTCACCAGGACTCCATAGATGCTGCCTGACCTGCTGAGTTACTCCAGCATTTTGCCTCAGTTGTTAAAGGTTTCCAGTATCTGCAGAATCTCTTGTGTCGATGATCAATGCGTTATCATGCTATCTCTACAGATCATGACAAACATCAGTATATTGAGGATGAATCTTGTCAGCCAAAGAGTGGCGTATCTGTGGAATTCATTGCTACAGGCAGCTGTGGAAGCCAGGTCATTGGATATATTTAAAATGGAGATTGGTAAGTTTGTGATTAGTAAGGGTATCAAAGGTTCCCGGGGAGAATGAGGTTGAGAGAGATAACACTCTCAATACGCTCCTATGTATTATAGTCTCACGGTCATACATCGAGGTAGTATTATCGAGGGAAAAGCAATAACTATCTCAAATCATGGTGAGTCAGCATACAGGAAGGAGATAGAGAGTATACTAACATGTTGTCATGGCAATATCCTCAATGTCCTCAAAACAAAAGAGCTGGTCATTGACTTCAGAAAGGAGGCAGTACACATGCTCCTGTCTACGTCAATGGTGCTGAGGATGAGACTGTCGAGAGCTTCAAGTGTTTAGGAGTGAATATCACCAGCATTCTGTCCTAGTCCAATCACGTTGATGTCATGACCAAGGAAGTTCACAAACGCCTTCTCTTCCTCAGCGGACTAAAGAAATTTTTCATGATCCGTCGGACCTTTGCCAGTTTATGTTGGTGCTCCATAAAAAGTGTTCTCTCTGGATACACCGCGGCTTGGTAGAACAACCCCTCTGTCCGTGAGCGGAAGGAACTGCAGAGCCTTGTGGACACAGCTCAGCTCATCACAGGAACCATCCTCCTCCCCTCTTTGGACTCCAGGGAGGTGAGAGTTGATATTGGACCACTGTAAAATGATGCTGAGAGAGGTTGCCGTTCAGCTCATCGAGTCTGATCCCAGATCCCACTCAACCCCACACTCCTGCCTTCTCGCCATATCCTTTGATGCCCTGACCGATCAGGAAACAATCAACTTCTGCCTTAAATGTACACATGCACTTGGCCTCCACCACAGTCTGTGGCACAGCGTTCCACAGATTTACTGGATAAGGAAATTCTTAATTACCTCTGCTCTACAGGGTCACCCCTCAACTCTGAGTCTGTGCCCTCTAGTTCTGGATACCCCCACTATAGGAAACATCCTCTCCACACGCACTCTATCTAGTCCGTTCAACATTCGGTAGGTTTCAGTGAGATCCCCATGTATTCTTCTAAATTCCAGTGAGTACAGACCCAAAGCTGCCAAACACTCCTCATATGTTAACCCCTTCATTCCCATAATCGTCTTCGTGAACCTCCTCTGGAACTTTTCCAATGACAATACATCCTTTTTTGAGATAAGGGGCCATATACTCCAGGTGTGGCCTGACTAGTGTCTTATAAAGGCTCACATTATGTATTTGTTTTTTATTTTCTGTTCTCCTTGAAATAAATGCCAACATTGCATTTACCTTCTTTACCACAGACTCAACCTGTGGATTAACCTTCTGGGAGTCTTGCACGAGGACTCCTAAGTCCCTCTGCATCTCTGATATTTGAACCTTCTCCTCATTTAGATAATAGTCCACACTAATTGTTCCTTTTACCAAAATGCATTATCATACATTTCCCAGCACTGTATTCCATCTGCCACTTTTTTTGCCCATTCTTCCAATTTGTCTAAGTCCTGCTGCAATCACATTGCTTCCTCAGCACTACCTACCCCTCCACCTATCTTCGTATCATCCGCAAACTTGCCACAAAACCATGAATTCCATTATCCAAATCACTGACAAACAATATGAAAAGTGGTGGTCCCAATACTGACCCCTGAGGAGCACCACTAGCCACCGGCAGCCAACCAGAAAATACCCCCTTTATTCCCACTCACCACCTTCTGCCTGTCAGCCATTCCTCTATCCACGCCAGTATTTTTCCTGTAATGTCATCTGAGGTAATGAAGTACTGTGAGAGGTTGGTTGTGACTAAAATCAACTCCTGACTCAGCAAGGACCTGGACCCACTGCAAAGTGCCTACTGTCACTATAGGTCTATGCCAGACATGATCTCATTGGCTCTTCAATGATCGATTGGATCATTGGATCCCCTCGACAATATTAGTACTTATGTCAGTCTGTTTTTTATTGACGACAGCTGAGCATGCAATACAATTATTCCTGCAGTTCAGATCAATGAGCTCTAAAACCGGGGCCTCTGTATCTCCTTCTGCAATTGGATCCTTGACTTCCTCACCAGGAGACCAGAGCCTGTGTGGATTGGAAAAACATCTCCCCCTCACTGACAATCAACACTGGCGCACTTCAAGGATGAATGCTTTACTGCTCTACTCTCACACACCCATGACTGCATGGTAGACACAGCTCAAATGCCATCTTTAAATCTGCGGATGACACAACTTTTGTTGGCAGAATTTCAGATGGTGATGAGGCATACAGGAGCGAGATATATACCAACTGGTTGAGTGGTGTTGCAACGACAACATTGCATCAACATCAGTCGGACCAAAGGACTGGTTATGGACTTCAGGAAGGGTAAGTCGAGGGAACACACTCCAGTCCTCATTGAGGGATCAGAAGTGGAAAGGGTGATTAATCTCAACTTCCTGGGTGTCAACAGTTCTGAAGATCTATCCATCCATCCACACCAGGTCTGTACATTCTCTCTGATCTTCTCCTCTCTGAGGCAGAATGTTCTGTCCTCAGTAAGGGCCTCACCTTTATCCCCCTGTGTCCACACCTCAGTGAGTTCCGTGCCCGCCATCTCGCTGAGCTCTTCTTATGCTGTCTCCATCTCCGTGCCTACTTCTTTGGCAAGGACTCTCCTCCCCGCACCAATATCCCCTTCTCCTGCCTTCAACCCTCCTCCTTTTCTTAGCTACCCCACTCTTGTCTTCTGCTGACTCCGGATGTTTATATCTCTAACTGCTGATAAGACATTAACTGTCTTGACTTTAATACTCTTCTCTCCAGTTCAAATCTCACTCCTTTTGAACATGCTGCTCTCCACTCTCTCTGCATTAATCCCAACCTCACCATCAAACCTGCAGAAAAGGGGGTGCTGTAGTGGTCTGGTGGACTGACCTTTACTTTGCTGAGGTCAGGTGACAACTGTCAAACATCTCCTCTTACATACCCCTAAAACAGGACTCCACTAAGGAGCACCAGGCCATTGCCTCCCACACCATCACCAACCTCATCAACTCTGGAGATTTCCCAGCCATTTCCACCAACCTTATAGTTCCTTTACCCCACACCTCCCATTTCTACCTCCTACCCAAGATCCATAAAACTGTCTGTCCAGGTAGACCCGTTGTTTCTGCCTGCTCCTGCCCTTCTGAACACATATCTGCATACCTTGACTCCATTTTATCTCCCTTGATTCAGTCCCTTCCTACCTACATCCATGCATTTCACATGCTCTTGGTCTCTTCATGACTTTAAATTCCCTGGCCCCAATTTTGTCCCATTTTCACTACGAATGTTCTGTCTCTATACTCTTCTATCTCCCATCAGGAAGGCCTTAAATCTCTTCACTTTTTCTGATAACAGATCTAACCAGTTCCCCTCCACCACAACTCTCCTTCATCTGACGGAACTGGTCCTCACTCTAAAAAATTTCTTCTTTGGCTTCTCCCACCTCCTTTAAGCTCAAGGCATTCCATGGGCCCCAGCTATGCCTGCCTTTTCGTTGGTTAGGTGGAACAGTCGAAATTCCAGGACTACACCGGCATTGCTCCCCAACTCTTCCTCTGCTACATTGATGACTGCATTGGTGCTGCTTCCTGAGCCCATGGTGAGCTTGTCAATTTCATCAATTTTGTCTCCAACTTCCACCCTGCCCTCAAATTTACTTAGTCCATTTCTGACATCTCCCTCTCCTTTCTCAATTTCTCTGTCCCCTTCTCTGGAGATAGTCTATATACTGATATATTTTATAAACCCACTGACTCTCACAGCTATCTTGACTCTATCTCTTCCCACCCTGTCACTTATAAAACTACATTCCCTTTTCTCAGTTCCTCTGTGTCCACTGAATCTGTTCTCAGGGTGAGGCTTTTCATTGCAGAGCAACTGAGATGTCCTCCTTCTTCAAAGAAAGGGGCTTCCCTTCCTCTAGCATTAACGTAGCCCTCACCCCCATCTCTTCCATTTCGTACACAAGTGCCCACAACCCATCGTTCTCACCTACCACCCCACAAGCCTACACATCCAGCACATAATTCTCCGTAATTTCCTCCATCATCAACTGGATCCCACCACCAAGTACATTTTTCCCTTCTCCCTAACTTTTTGCATTCCTCAGAGATTGTCCTTCATGTGACTTCCTTGTCCACTCATCCCTCCCCATGGATCTCCCTCCTGCCAATTATTTTTGCGAACAGATCAAATGCCACACCTCCCTCGCTACCACCCAGAGCCCCAAACAGTCCTTCCAGGTGAGGCGACACCTCACCTGTGAGTTTGTTGGGGTCATGTACTGCATCAGGTGCTCCTGGTGTGGCCTCCTGTATATCAGTGGTAGCCAGCATAGACTGGGACAGCGCTTCACCGAGTACCTTTGCTCCGTCTGCCACAAAAAGTGAGATTTCATGGTGGCCACCATTTCAATTCTACTTCCCATTTCTATTCCAACATATCAGTCCATGGCCTCCTCTACTGCCCCAATGAGGCCACATTCAGTTGGAGGAGCAACACCTTATATTCTGTCTGGGTAGCCTCCAAATTGGATTTCTTGAACTTTGAGTAATTACCTCAACCTCCTCTCCTTCACCATTCCCCATTCTTGTTTCTCTCTCACACCTTCTCTTCTTACCTGCCCATCACCTCCCTCTGGTGCTCCTCCTCGTTCCATGGTGTTGTATTCTCTGCTATCAGATTCCCTCTTCTCCAGCCCTTTATTTCTTTCACTTATCAACTTCCCTCCTCTTTACTTCACCCCGTCCCCTCTCCTGGTTTCTCCTATCACCAGCCAGCTTGTACTTCTTCCTTCCTGACCCCCACTTTCTTATTCTGACATTTTCCCCCTTTCTTTCCAGTCCTGATGAAGGGTCTTGGCCCAAAGCATCAACTGTTTCCTTTTTTCCGTAGATGCTGCCTGACCTGCTGTTTTGTGTGTGTGTCTTGCTTCTGAGGATCTATCCTGGGTCTAATATGTCGATGCAGTTACAAAGAAAGCATGACAGCGGCTATGTTTCATAAGTAGTTTGAGGAGATTCTAACAGGTTGCATCACCATCTGGTATGGCGGGACCACGACACAGGATCAAAATCAATTGCAGGAAGTTGTAAACTCAGTCAGCTCTATCATGGGCACCAGCCTCCCCAGTTTCCAGGACATCTTCAAGGAGCGATGCCTCAAAAATGCGACATTCATTGTTGAGGACTTACATCACCCAGGACATGCCCTCTTCTCATTGCTACCGGACCGACAGGAATGTGCAGGAAACTGCTGACAGAGTTCCAGACGCTTTTGATTTATTTAGGGATACAGCGTGAAACAGGCCCTTCCAGCCCTTTGAGCTGCACCACCCAACAATCCATTGATTTTACCTCAGCCTAATCACAGGACAATTTACAATAGCCAATTAAGATACTAACCGGTACTTCCTTGGACTGTGGGAGAAAACCGGATCATCCGGGGGAAACCTATGTGCTCTTGGGAAGGAACGTATAAGATTGCCTTCATAGAACGCAGAACTAAACTCTGAACTCTGCTAACCACCATGTTACCATGGTGTCCTGTTCAGCTTGGACACACAGTGTCTGAAATATAAGTTCAGTAAGAATAAGAATTGGGTGGAGATAAATTTCTACCAAAGGAGGTGTAAAGTGCTTCTTCCCTCTGCTAGCCTGCAGGTCACCCTTGGGCGAGGTGTAGCACCCGCTTAGCCCCCAGATCAGGGTCACGTGAAGACATGGGAGCGGGTGGTGGATGGTCATATGAGCAGCCAGTGCAGATCACAAGCCCTGGTTATGCGACCACTGACAGCAGGCAGACAATCTCTGAAGAGTATTGATAATGGCTGGGTCACCCATCTTGTAGAGACACTGCCCAGAAGAAGGCAATGGCAAACTACTTCTGTGAAAAATTTGCCAGGAACAATCATGGTTATGAGACCATGATCGCCCATGTTATACACCATAGCACAAAATACTGATAATGAATAATAAAATTGGAAAATTTCACATGAAGCTGTAAAACTCATCCTGGCTGGACGAAGGGGTTGGGAGATGATAACTCATGCACTTCTTTGGGAGTCTGTGAGAAATCTCCCACTTCTGGGGCCTCACTGACGTGTGAAATTATCCACTCCGACTGGTGCTGCTGTCTCACCAGGTTGTCTATCATGCACTCACTGGCCAGTTAATATTCCAGCAGACCTCTCTGTACATGGCAAGACTCCAATGTCCAGATTCCCAGATCCCCAGGCTGCTTCCATCTTCCTGCCCCTGTTCTCCACAACCCTGATATTAACTCTGCTATCCCCTGTCCCTCCATGTTCATTATCAATAACCCAACGCTCCTACATTCTGAATTCTGCACAGGCCCCACTTGAACTCCAGGTGTCTCCTGATCACATCTGGCTTCTGCTCAATATGTGTGTGAATGCTTGCTACAGGCGTTTTAATGACGCTACTCAATATCCAAGCCTGGTGCTTGTGAACAGGTCAGTCTCCTGATGCTCAGGGGTTCTAAAAGATAATGATTCCAGGACTGCACGGGCTGTGATACGAAGAACCTTTGACGGCTCTGAGCTGGTAGTCTGTAGAATTCAGAAAAATGAGGGGTGACCTCATTGAAACCCTTCAAATGGTGAAAGGCCTTGACAGAGTGGGTGTGGAGAGGATGTTTTCCTGTGGTGGGAGAGTCTAAGGCTTGAGCACACAGCCTCAGAATAGAGGGGCCCCAAGACTGCCACATTGCACATGAGAGGCACATCACCGTCTCAGGAGACATTGTAAAAACTAACTGCGAGCTAGCTTGTCCTCCGCCTCTTCTCGTCGAATCCTCTCGAGTCAAAGCCTCAAAGCTCCACTCCTTCACTGGCCCACTCACTCACTGGCCATTTTCTTTAGAACAGAGATGAGGAGGAATTTCGTTAGCCAGAGGATGGTGAATCTGTGGAATTCTTTGCCACAGGCAGCTCAGGAGGCCAAGTATATTTAAGGCAGAGGTTAATAGACTCTTGATTGGTCAGGGGATGAAGGGATATGGGGAGAAGGCAGGAGATTGGGGCTGAGAGCAAACGAGATGAAATGGTGGAGCAAAACAATGTTTCTACAAGATTACTCAAATATAGTTGAAATATTAAATATGCTACAGTAAATAGATAGATACTTTATTGATCCCAAAGGAACTTACAGTGTCACAGTAGCATTACAACTGCACAGGTATAAATATTGGAAGAGAAGTAGAAAGAATAAAAACTATGTTACCACAAACAGTCTGACAGGAGGGGGTCATCACGAGCCCCCACTATAGGTTGACTCACTATAGAGCCTAATGGCTGAGGGTAAGAATGGCCACATCTCTGCAGCAGCGCAGTTGAATTCATAACATGGTATTTTCTGAAAGTGTGATCAAACTTTTCGCTGAGAAGGACACTGGCTCCCTCTAGTGTGTAAACCAATTATGTGCGTAAAGATACATAAAAACGATTATAAAGATCAGCTTCATTTTTCAACGTGCACTTCGATATACTTACACACGGTGAATTGAACCCGGTTCACTGGCACTGTAGTAGTTTTACGCTAACCACTTAATGCACTTTTGAACTTTGAACTTTGTACAGTATCATATCTCCCTGGGCAATGTAGCCCCTCTCTAATGCGGCAGACTGTAAGGTCAGGAGTCCAATGAATGTGCAAGGGAACCATAGAGTAGTGATAAAACAATGATGTAGAAGTTTTTCTGAGGCATGTACTTCTGCCCATTTTTAAGTAAAAATGTAAGGAAAAGTCTGAGGGAAAATGGCTGTGAATCTGTTGATTCTCATTGAATCCGGTCCACAGATGTGCCTTCGGAATGGAGCTCCGAATCCTCACCTGGTGTGGGCCCACAGGAGGACTCTGGGCCTACAGGCCACTCCTGTCCTGCACATGACTGGTCTGACTGTAACAACATGGCCCATTTCAGAGAGTTAGTGATGGGCAACACATCCCACCCAGCCAGGAGCTTCCACATCAGGGAGCAACTCAGTTAAGAGTGCAAACAACAGGAATTCTGCAGATGCTGGAAATTCAAGCAACACACATCAAAGTTGCTGATGAATGCAGCAGGCCAGGCAGCATCTCTAGGAAGAGGTACAGTCGACGTTTCAGGCCGAGACCCTTCGTCAGGACCCTTCGTCAGGGTCTCGGCCTGAAACGTCGACCGCACCTCTTCCTAGAGATGCTGCCTGGCCTGCTGCGTTCACCAGCAACTTTGATGTGTGTAACTCAGTTATGAGCGTGCGTTTTGGGGGAAATGATGAAATGCAGGGCTCTGTGTGGTGTTGCAGAAGCTTGTGGGCTTTCCCCAGCATGTCCTTAGACATTGGCAAAACAACAATTTTCACTGCATGTTTTGATGTATATGTGACAAATAAAGCTAATCCGAGGAGGATGAGTGTGGAAAGATGGCACCAGTGGTTTTTGCAGATCCAGGCAACTTTGTCCATGAAACAGCTTATTCTTTTCTCATGCCTTTCCTTTCCTCTCAGGGTGGCTGGGGTTGTGTCCGAGTCCGTGATCTGCAGTTCGAACAATGGTTCCTCACAGTGGTGGCTCTTCAGGCTAGCTGTGTGGCCCGGTGCATTGTTACCTCCAGGAATGGCCTAGAAGATGTCTGCCTTCAGGGAGCAGGCCCGCAGTCGATCCGATTTCACCAACTCAAGCATCATGGAAGACTGAAACATTGGGACAGCAGGCTGTACCCAAGTGATCCTCCTCTCTCTCTCCTCTCATCAAGAGTGGGAGACTTTCGGTCCTCGAGTCGGGGCTCTTGGAGTGGCAATGCGGAAGTGTAACACTGAAACAGCGAGCTGCTGATTTCCACTCTTGTTGCGGGAGTGACCTCTCGCTCCCTCGCTGGTGAGAGGGAGCCTCTCTCAGGAACCAGTGCGGGGTTATGCAGTGTAGTTTTGATGGACTCTAGGTCAAGGTAACTTTGGGGGGCTTTTGCCACTGCTTGAATAGAGGGGGTGTGGGGGTATTGGTGCTTTTGCTGGCACAAGTGGGGTGGGGGAGGGTCAATGCTACTGCTTCTGCTTGTGCAACGGCAGGGGAGCGGGGATTAGGGGTTCTGATGTTTCTATCATTCACTCTATGGGAATGTCTGTGAAAAGTAAGAATTTCAGGTTGTAACTGTATCCATTATCTGATATTAAATTGAATCATTTGAGCCATTTGAACAATCTACCTCATTATGGTCTTACCCACTCTGTCTTTCTGCACTGTACTATGTGTTTTGTTCTGCATTCTGTTCTTGTTTTCCCTGTACTTTCTCAATATACTGATGTATGTAATCATTTGTAAGATGATACAAAACAACGCTTTCACTCAGTGCTTACTCTAGCCCAGCACTCCCACAGTGTCCTGGCTAAAGGGATCGGGGGGTATGGAGGGAAGGCTGGTATAGGGTTCTGAGTTGGATGATCAGCCATGATCATACTGAATGGCGGTGCAGGCTCGAAGGACCGAATGGCCTACTCCTGCACCTATTTTCTATGTTTCTATGTTTCTATGTTTCTCCTGAGTTAGTGTGGTGCTGGTCCTGGATGATGGAAGGATGATTGGCCCCATGGCTTCCACTGACCTGCACCTTTCACCACATAACTTCATATGTCTTTTCAGCAAAGATCCTTTCTCTGTTGCTCTGCCAGGGATGAGGTCCTTGGAGCTTCTGTTGGTGTTTCTGTAGCTCTGGGGTTTTACGGGATGGCGTTGATAGTTCCATGCACGACACTCCTCTTTTCATAGCTGGGCTTGGGACCATCCATGGCAGAGATTTTTCATTCAGTACATGTAACAAAATCTTAAAATATCTCCATTACAGTTTAAATCTCCCTACACTGAGAGTGAGACTACCCACACTGAGAGTGAATCTACCCACACTGAGAGTGAAACTACCCACACTGAGAGTGAGACTACCCACACTGGGAGTGAGACTACCCACGCTGGGAGAGAGAATACCTTCACCGGGAGAGATTCTGCCCACACTGGGAGTGAGAATACCCTCACTGTGTGTGAAACTACCCTCACTGAGAGTGAGTCTATCCTCACTGGGAGTGAGACTATCCACACTGGGAGTGAAACTATTCTCACTGGGAGTGAGACTATCCACACTGGGAGAGAGAATACCTTCACTGGGAGAGATTCTGCCCAAACTGGGAGTGAGACTATCCACACTGGGAGTGAGACTATCCACACTGGGAGAGAGAATACCTTCACTGGGAGAGATTCTGCCCAAACTGGGAGTGAGACTACCCACTCAGGAAGTGAGACTACCTTCACTGGGAGTAAAACTATCCACACTGACAGTGAGTCTATCCTCACTGGGAGTGAAACTACCCACACTGGGAGAGAGAATACCTTCACCAGGAGAGATTCTGCCCAAACTGGGAGTGAGAATACCCTCACTGTGTGTGAAACTCACATCCTGGGGCTTATTAAGCATCAGACTGGACTACATATTCAATCTCAATGTAACATATCACCACAGTGGTTAGAAAGATCTTATCTGGAAATCCCCAACTTCTAAGCAAATAAGATCTTAAGACATTGGAGCAAAATTAGGCCGTTCAGCCCATTGGTCCGCTAACCAGAATGTGTTTGGGCTGTGAGAGAAAATCAGAGCACTTGGAGGAAATGCATGCATTTCAAATAAACTCTTTCCGGAGGAGGCCAGGTTTGAACTCCGACGCCCTGATCTGTAATAACACCGTGCTTGCCGCTACGCTGCCGTGAATTTGGAATCTTGAATAGGCTGAAGGGCCTGTGTTGCGTTGTGTGTTGTCTGATTCTCTGATCCTATCACGCTCTGGGGACACCTGAGAGATTCAACATCTCATTGAGAGGTCAATACCACTGATGATGCAGCATTCTGCTCACAATGACCTGTGCTGGTCTGTCATATCCAACGATGATAGGAAATCTGTCCCGGAGGCTTCTGAAGTGGAAAAGCGGTTGCACTGGGGCACTTCCACTCTCTAACCTCGGAAGTCTGGGTCCAGTGATATGAACAAGTGCCGCGACTGGGGTGATCCTTGGTTGCAATGGATGACGATGACTTCTTCTGTGCCTTCACCCTCCCTGGAGCATCACTGAATCACCTTTCTGGTGGTTTTCACTGTAGATCTCATCTGTTGGGGCTGACACTGCATGCTAGGATAGGCACGTCCCTATCTCCTTGGGGGAGCTCGCCTGCTGAAGAGGAGTACTGCGGTGTGGCCACTGTTGCAGGAAAATAGCTACTTGGAGCCACTGAGTGCATAATGGGGACAAAAGGTGAGTGAGCTGCCCCAGACTGGACACGACGAGCCCCTTCACCAGAGGTTCTACCTTTTTCTGGACACACCGTACAGCCCACTCTGTCCTTCTGACCCGTAGTCAGAACCAAGGTGTCTGTTCAAGTGAGACAGCGCCCACTACCCAGTGATCTACAGCTGTGGCATGACCCAGGGAGGGATTACCATTTGAGTTTATTGTATCACCTGTTGATCAGTGAGACAGCCTGCTCTTTGAGAACTGTTAATGAACGAAATTGGCTAGGTGAGACTCAGTTGGAGTGATGTTTGCAGTGCGATAGTCACAGCACAGGAAAGTGATGTCTGCTCACTCACATCACATTAGTGGCTTGGTGCTGGGGGATCCATCTGTGACTAATGACACCAAATTCCAGAGGTCAGGAGTTCAAATCCCACCAGGTCAATAAACCTCCGCCTGCCCGGGCCCAGAGTAGAGGATCCTCAGGGCTTGCGATTCCATCAGTTTCTCTTCTGCATGGTTGATATTGTGAGCCAGGAGTGTCTACAGACGACTTGCGTCAATGAAGGACTCTGTTAGGATGTACAATTGCAGGGCATCCAGTAAAACCGGCACTGACCTGAATATGTACAGTGGGAAACACTTAATCGTGTACCGGAGAGGTACACATGATGACATACAGGGGGGTACACTCAACCATGTACAAGGGGGCACACCAGACTATGTACAAGTGGGGTATACATGACCATGCACAGCTGGCGTACACTTAACCGTGTACTAGCTCATAAAAACCGACAGAAGACAACCAAAAAAGTATTCAAGAAGGAAAAGATGGAATATGAAGGTAAGTTAACCAATAATTTTAAAGAACGTACTAAAAGTTTCTTCAGATACATGAAGTATAAAAGAGAAGTAAGAGTGAATATCAAACCATAGGAAAATGATGCTGGAGAGGTAGTAAAGAGAGACAAGGAAATGGTGAATGAATTGAATACGTATTTTGCATCAGTCTTCACTATGGAAGACACTAGCAATATGCCAGGGGTTTGAGAATGTCAGGAAGCACAAGTGTGTGAAGTTGGCGTGAAGTTGACATTACGAGGGAGAAGATTCTTGGGAAATTGAAAGGTCTGAAAGTGGTAAGTCCCCTGCACCAGATGGTGTACACCCCAGCGTTCTGAAAGAGGTGGCTGAAGAGATTGTACAGGTATCAGAAAAATAGAAACATAGAAAGCCTACAGCACAATACAGGCCCTTTGGCCCACAATGCTGTGCTGAACATGTACTTACTTTAGAAATTACCTAGGGTTACCTATAGCCCTCTATTTTTCTAAGCTCCATGTACCCATCCAGGAGCCTCTTAAAAGACCCTATTGTATCTGCCTCCAGCAGCCCATTCCATGCACTCACCACTCTCTGCATAAAAAACTTAACCCGGACATCTCCTCTGTACCTTCTTCCAAGCACCTTAAAACTGTGCCCTCTCATATTAGTCATTTCAGCCCTGGGAAAAATCCTCATCTTATACACCCCTATCAGGTCACCTCTCATCCTCTGTTGCTCCAAGGAGAAAAGGCCAAGTTCACTCAACCTACTCTCATAAGGCATGCTCCCCAAGCCAGGCAACATCTTTGTAAATCTCCTCTGCACCATTTCTATAGTTTCCACATCCTTCCTGTAGTGAGGTGACCAGAACTGAGCACAGTACTCCAAGTGGGGTCTGACCAGGGTCCTATGTAGCTGCAACATTTCCTCTTGGCTCCTGAACTCAATCCCACAATTGATGAAGGCCAACACACCATATGCCTTCTTAACCACAGAGTCAACCTGCACAGCAGCTTTGAGTGTCCTATGTACTCAGACCCCAAGATCCCTCTGATCCTCCACACTGAATTGAATTGAATTGAATTGAATTGACTTTATTTCTTACATCCTTCACATACATGAGGAGTAAAAATCTTTACATTACATCTCCATCTAAATGTGCAATCATAGTAATTTATAATAATTTATAAATTATTATAATTTACTATGAATTTACTGTAATTTATTATAATTTCTCTGAAGAAATCCCTTGGTGCCTGTCACATGATCTAATCTAGCCTCCGATCATGAGGACTGATGACACACCATTCATCAGTCTGTCTCCTCCTTCGAGAACGCACGCAGGGCTGACATTGAGGACAAAAGGAGAAGGAGGAAGAACCGTGACACAGCAGCACCAAACTCAGAACAGAATTTCCCTTGCAGCCGCTGTGGCCGGACCTGCCTGTCCTGTATTGGCCTCGTCAGCCACCAGTGAACCTGTAGCAGATGTTGGCAGGTCCCTTCCTAAATCTTCATCCGCGAAGCCAAGCCATGATGATGATAAACAGAGCAGTCAATGTAACATAGAGTTCACTCAAATCAGCATGAGTTAATCAGTCTGATGGCCTGGTGGAAGAAGCTGTCCCAGAGCCTGTTGGTCCTGGATTTTATGCTGTGGTACCATTTCCCGAATGGTAGCAGCTGGAATAGATTGTGGTTGGGGTGACTTGGGTCACTAATGATCATACAGGCCCTTTTTATACACCTGCCTTTGTAAATGTCCTGAGTCATGGGAAGTTCACATCTACAGATGCGCTGGGCTGTCCGCACCACTCTCTGCAGAGTCCTGCGATTGAGGGAGGTACAGTTCCCATACCAGGCAGTGATGCAGCCAGTCAGGATGCTCTCAATTGTGCCCCTGTAGCAAGTTCTTAGGATTTAGGGGCCCATACCAAATTTCCTCAACCGTTTGAGGTGAAAGAGGCGCCAAGAGTCTTACCATTAATACTATATTCTCCCATCATATTTGACCTACCAAAATGAACCTCCTCACACTTATCTGGGTTGAACTCTATCTGCCACTACTCAACCCAGTTTTGCATCCTATTGATGTCCTGCTGCAACCTCTGACAGCCCTCCACACTATCCACAACACCCCCAACCTTTGTGTCATTACTAACCCATTTACTAAAATTTATTAACCCATCCCTCTATCCAGGTCATTTATAAAAATCACGAGGAGAAGGGGTCCTAGAACAATTCCCTGAGGCACACCACTGGTCACTAACCTCCATGCAGAACATGACCCGTCTACCACCACTCTTTGCCTTCTGTGAGCAAGCTAATTCTGAATCCACAAGGCACAGTCCCATGCCTCCTTACTTTCTCAATAAGCCTTGCATGAAATACCTTATCAAATGCCTTGCTGAAATCTATATAAACTACTCTACCTCCATGAATGTGTTTAGTCACATCCTCAAAAAATTCAGTCAGGCTTGTAAGGCACCCCCCAATCCTCCGGAATCTGTCCCGTCCCCATTGATGATGTAAAGATCATTGCCAGAGGCTCGGCAATCTCCTCCCTTGCCTCCCACAGTAGCCTGGTGCATATCTCATCCTGTTCCGGTGCTTTATGCAACTTGATGCTTTCCAAAAGCTCCAGCACATCCTCTTTTTTAATGTCTATATATTCAAGCTTTTCAATCTGCTGTAAGTCATCCCTACAATCACCAAGATCCTTTTCCATAGTGAATACTGAAGTAAAGTATTCATTAAGTAGCTCTGCTACCTCCTCTGGTTCCATACACACTTTTCCACTGTCACACTTGATTGGTCCTATTCCCTCACGTCTCATTCTCTTGCTCTTCACATACTTGTAGAATGTCTTGGAGTTTTCCTTAATCCTGTCTGCTCATTAGTAATAAGCTCATTAGTACTGAGCTTTCAAGAATCAGTTGATTCTGGCATGGATCTGGCGGAATGGAAATTTGCAAATGTCACTCCATTCTTCAAGAAAGGAGAGAGACTGAAGAATGGAAACTATAGGCCAATTAGTCTAACCTCAGTGATTGGATGAATGTTGGAGTCGATTGTTAAGGATGTAGGTTTGTTGTACTTGGAGGCACAAGATAAAATAGGCTGTAGTCAGCTTGGTTTCCTCAAGGGAAAGTCTTGCCTGACAAATCTGTTGGAATTCTTTGAAGAAATAACAAGCAGGATCAACCAAGGACGATTGGTGGAAGCTGTGTACAGTACTTGGATTTTCAGAAGTCCTTTGACAAGTATCACACATGAGGCTGCATAACAAGTTCAGAGGCCAATTAATTCCAGGAAAGATACGAGCATGGATATAGAATTGGCTGATTGGTAGAAAGCAGAGTGGGAATGAAGGAAATTTTTATTGGTTGGCTGCTGGTGACTCATGGTCTTCCACAGGGGTCTGTGTTGGGACCATTTCTTTTTACACAATATGTCAATGACACGTGATGGAATTGAAGGCTTTGTCACAAAGTTTGTCACAAAGTTTGTCACAAAGGTAGTTTTGAGGAAGTAGAGAGGCTACAGAAGGACGTACACAGATTAGGAGAATGGGCAAAGAAATGGCAGATGGAATACAGTGTCAGGAAATGTATGGTCATGTTCTTCGGTAGACGAAATGAAAGAGTTGACTATTTTCTAAACAAAGAGAAAATTCAAAAATCTAATTTGCAAAGGGACTTGGGAGTCCTTGGGCAGGATTCCCTAAAGGTTAATTTGCAGATTGAATCTGTGGTGAGGAAGGCAAATGCAATTTGAAATGACTAGGATATAAAAGCATGTAATGTTAGGGCTTTATAAGGCACAGATGAGGCCTCACATGGAGTATTGCAAACAGCTTTAGGCCCTTATCTAAGAAATGATGTGTTGACATTGGAGAGGGTTCAAAGGAGGTTCACAAAAATGAGTCCAGTGGCTCTGGGCCTGGAATTCAGAAGAAGAATCAGAGCCATTAAATTTTCCTCGTATGATAAATCCTTCATTCCCATAGGTTTTTAAAAGCCTTCCAATTCTATCTTCATGCAAATTTTTGCTTTGTTGTACTCTTTGTTGTAAAAGCTCTTTTGCTTTTACATCAGCCTGGACTTCCCTTGTCAGCCATGGTTGTACTATTTTGCCATTTGAGTATTTCTTCATTTTTGGAATACATCTATCCTGCACTTTCCTCATTTTTTCCAGAAACACATGCCATTGCCGCTCTGCTGTCATCCCTGCCAGCATCTTCTTCCCATTTGCTTTGGTCAACTCCCCTCTCATACCACTGTAATTTCCTTTACTCCACTGAAATACTGCTATGTCAGACTTTACTTTCTCCCTATCAACTTTCAAGTTAAACGCAAGCATATTGTGATCACTACCTACTAAGAGTTCTTTTACCTTTAGCGCCCGAATCAACTCCAGTTCATTGCATGACACCCAATCCAGTATAGCCAATCCCCTAGAAGGCTCAAGGACAAACTGCTTTAAAAAGCAATCTTTTGGGCATTCAACAAACTCACTCTCTTGAGATTCATCACCAACCTGATTTGCCCAATATATCTGCATGTTAAAATCTCCCATGACTGTTATGACATTGCCCTTTTGACTCATCTTTTCTATTTCCTGGTGTAATCTGTAGCCCAAATCCCAGCTCGGGCTTTACTCTTTGGAGAGAAGGAGGATGAGAGGAGACATGATAGAGGTGTACAAGATAATAAGAGGAATAGAGAGAGTGGATAGCCAACGCCTCTTCCCCAGAGCACCACTGCTCAATACAAGAGGACATGGCTTTAAGGTAAGGGGTGGGAAGTCCAAGGGGGATATTAGAGGAAGGTTTTTTACTCAGAGAGTGGTTGGTGCGTGGAATGCACTGCCTGAGTCAGTGGTGGAGGCAGATACACTAGTGAAGTTTAAGAGACTACTAGACAGGTATATGGAGGAATCTAAGGTGGGGGCTTATATGGGAGGCAGGGTTTGAGGGTCGGCACAACATTGTGGGCCGAAGGGCCTGTACTGTGCTGTACTATTCTATGTTCTATGTTCTATGTTTTACTGCTGGGAGGCTTGTATATAACTGCCATCAGGGTCCTTTTACCCTTACATTTTCTGTACTCAACCCTCAAGGACTCCACATCTGATCCTATGTCACATCTTTCTAATGTTTTGATGCCAACCTTTACCAGCAGAACCATGCCATCCCCTCTGCCTACCTTCCTGTCTCTCTCATACAATGTGTGGCCTTGGACATTCAGCTCCCAAGTATAACCTTCCTTCAGCTGCAAATTAGTGATGGCCACAACATCATACCTGGCAATCTGTAACAGTGCAACAAGATTATCCACCTTATTTCTTATAATCTGTGCATTGAGATACAGTATAACACTTTGAGTATCGTAATTGCTGCCCTTCTCGATTCTGCATCCCTAATGCACTGATACCCACCAATTATGTCCTATCATCTGCAATGTCCTATCATCTGCCTACCCTTCCTGACAGTCCGACTGCATGCTATCATTGCTTTTTTTAAGCATCCGTCCTACCCTGAGCACTTTCACTCCAGTTCCCACCCCACTGCCACATTAGTTTAAACCCTCCCCAACAGCTCCAACAAACCCGCCCATGAGAATATTTGTCCCCCTCGGGTTCAGATGCAACCCGTCTCTTTGTACAAGTCATAACTCCCCCAGAAGCGATCCCGGTGATCGATGAACCTGAAGCCCTGCTCCTGAACCAGCTTCTCAGCCACGCATTCATCTACCAAATCATCCTGTTTCTCAAATTCATCCTGAAATTATTACTCTGGAGGTCCTGCTCCTCAGCTTTCTGCATAGCTCCCTAAATTCTCTCTCTCTTCAAGACCTCTTTGTTTTCCTTTCCTAAGTCATTGGTATCAATATGTAACAAGACATCTGGCTGCTCTCCCTCCCCCTCCAAAATGTTTTGGATGTGATCCAAGATATTCTTGACCCTGGCACCAGGGAGGCAATGTACCATCCGGGTGTCCCATTCACATCCACAGATCTCCTGTCTGTTCCTCTGACTATGTAGTCCTCTATCACTACTGCTCCCCTTTTCCCCCTCTTTTCCTTCTGCACCATGAACCCATGATCAGTGTCTGTAACCTGGTCTCCATAGCATTCCCCTGGGAGATCATCCCCCACAACAATATTCAAAATCGTATCCTTATTATTGAGGGCACTGGCCACAGGGGTGTTCTGCGCTAACAGCCTATTCAACTTCCAATCCCTTCTCCTGACAGTCACCCAGACACTCACTTCCTGCAACTTCGGGGTGTCTACCTCCCTGTAACTCCAATCGATGATCTCCTCACTCTCCCATACAAGCCGAAGGTCATCCAGCTGCTGCTTCAGATCCCTAACACGGTCTTCAAGGAGCTGCAGCCAGATACTCCCATCCTCTACATAATGTACTGGGTGGGCACAGGAGTACATTCAGCCAGAGACTCATTCCACCGAGATGCAGCACAGAGCGTCATAGGAAGTCATTCCTGCCTGTGGCCATCAAACTTTACAACTCCTCCCTTGGAGGGTCAGACACCCTGAGCCAATAGGCTGGTCCTGGACTTATTTCATAATTTACTGGCATAATTTACATATTACTATTTAACTATTTATGATTCTATTACTATTTATTATTTATGGTGCAACTGTAACGAAAACCAATTTCCCCCGGGATCAATAAAGTATGACTATGACTATGACTATACACTTCACACAGGTGTAGTTCCCCAGGAGACTCAGGGTCTCCCAAGACTCCAACATTCAGCACGGAGAACCTGCAACGGGCATTTAAACTACTCTATGCCTGACACAGTAAGTAAAAAGGGGAACTTAACAGAAACTTACCCTGACATCTTACCTAGAGCCAACCCTTTTCCAAGTTGAAGTCTCCCTTGAGTGACGCTCCCACTCTCACCACTGGCCCACTCCAACAATGGCCACTCTGTTTGTCCCCTCTGTACTTTTATTTACTCCTCACTGTGTGCTGCTCCCACTGCTGATTGGGTCATGGGAATGACAGAGCAGACTCGATGGGCCAAATGGCCTAATTCTAATCCTATATCTTATGGCCATGGTCTTACATGGGCTGCTCTTAACCGTGTACAGATGGGGTACACCTGACTGTATAGAGGTGAGGTACACCTGACCATGTATAGGTGTGGTACCCTGAACATGTACAGGTGGGTTACACCTGGCCACATAGAGATGGGGTACACCTGACCATGTGCATTTGGGGTACACTTAAACAGGTGCATAGAACATAGAAATTTACAGCATATTATAGGCCCTTCGGCCCACAATGTTATGCTGACCATGTAACCTACTCTAGAACCTGCCTAGAATTTCCCTAACGCATAGCCCTTTATTTTTCTGCTCCATGTACCTACCTAAAAGGCTCTTAAAAGATCCTACTGTATCCGCTTCAACCACTGCCATCGGCAGTGCATTCCACGCACCCACTACTCGCTGTGTGAAAAACTTACCCCTGACATCCTCTCGGTACCTCTTTCCAAACACCTTGAAACTATTCCCTTCATGTTAACCACTTCAGCCCTGGGGAAAAGCCTCTGACTATCCACATGATCAATGCATTTCATCATCTTATACACCTCTATCAGGTCACCTCTCATCTTCTATCACTCCAAGGAGGAAAAGCCAAGTTCACTAAACTTATTCTCATAAGGTACGCCCTCCAATCCAGGCAACATCCTTGTAAATCTCCTCTGCACTCTCTCTATAGTATCCACATCCTTCCTGTAGTGAGGTGACCAGAACTGAACACAGTACTCCAAGTGGGGTCTGACCAGGGTCCTATATAGCCATTATATTACCTCATGGCTCTTGAACTCAGTCCCACAGCCGATGAGTGCTAACACTGTCAACTTGCACAGCAGCTTTGAGTGCCCTACGGACATGGACCCCAAGATCTTGCTGATCCTCCACACTGCCATGAGTCTCACCATTAATATTATACTCTGTCTTCAAATTTGACCTACCAACATGAACCACTTCACACTTATCTGGTTTGACGTCCATCAGCCCATTCTGCATCCTATCGATGTCCTGCTGTAACCTCTGACAACCCTCCAGACTATCCACAACATTCCCAACCTTTGTGTTATCAGCAAACTTAATAACCCACCCTCTACTTCCTCATCCAGATCATTGATAAAAATCACAAAGGGGGGAGATCCCAGAACAGATCCCTGCGGAACATCACTGGTCACCATCCTCCACGCAGAATATGAACCATCTGCATCCATCTTCTGTGGGCAAGCCAATTCTGGATCCACAAAGCAAGGTCTCTTTGGATCCCATGCCTCCTTACTTTCTGAAGGAGCCTTGCATGGGGAACCTTATCAAATGTCTGACTGAAATCCATATACACTGCATCCACTGCTCTACCTTCATCAATGTGTTTTGTTACCTCCTCAAAGAATTCAATCAGACTCATAAGGCATGACCTGACCTTGACAAAGCCATGCTGACTATCCCTAATCAGATTATGTCTCTCCAAATGCTCATAAGTTCTGCCTCACAGGATCTTCTCCAACAATGCCCACCGCTGAGGTAAGACTCGCTGGTCTAAATTTCCTGGGTTGTCTCTACTCCCTTTCTTGAACAAGGGAACAACATTTGCAACCCTCCAATGCTCCGGAACCTCTCCCGTCCCGATTGATGACGCAAAGGTCATCGCAAGAGACTCAGCAATCTCCTTCTCATTTCCCACAGTAGCCTGGGGTACATCTCATCCGGTCCTGGTGACTAATCTACCTTAATGCTTTTCAAAAGCTTCAGCACATGGGGCATACCTGACCATGTATACATGCAGTTGGGGTATCCCTGACCGTGTAGAGGTGGGTACACCTGAACATGTGCAGGTGGGGTACACAAGACCATGTAGATGTTGGGTACACCTGTCCATGTAGAGGTGGGTAAACCCGACAGTGCATGTTAGAGTACACCTGGTCATGTATACGTGCGACACATCTTACCGTGTACAGGTTGGATTAAATGAGGTGGTTAAGGAGTTCAGCTTGTCACTGAACATTCTAGCAAACCTCTACAGATCCACTGTTGAAGCATCCTGACAGATTGCATCATGGTCTGGTGTGGCAATTTGAATACTGAAAGCTGCAGGGAGTAATGGATTTGGTCCAATTCATCATGGACAATTCCCTCCCCACCACCCATAGTATCTACAGGAGTCGCTGCCTCAGGAAGGCAATATCCATCATCAAGTATCCCCATCATCTTCTCCCAGCTACCATCGGGCAGGAGATATAGAAGCCTGAAGCCCCTCACCAGTTCACCGATCTGCGGAAAGATGTAAACAAGGTTGAAAGAGTGCAGAGAATGTTGCATGGACTGAAGGGCCTGAGTACTAAGGAAAGATTGAAAAGGTGACGATTCTATTTTTTGGAATGTACAAGATTGACAGGAGATTTGACACAGGTATACAAAATTATGGGGGGTATTGATAGGGTCAATGCTAGCAGGCTTTTTTCCACTGAATTTCGGTGGGACCACAACCAGAGGTCATGGGTTAAGGGTGAAAGGTTAAAAGTTTAAGGGGAACATGAGGGGAAACTTCATCACACAGAGGGTCGAGAGAGTGTGGAATGAGCTGCCAGCAGAAGTGGTGTATGCAATGTTTGAGAGAAGTTTGGATAAGTACATGGATGGTAGGGTACGAGGAAGGCTATGGATCTGGTGCAGGTTGATGGGAGCAGGCAGTTTAAATCGCTTGGCATGGACTAGATGGGCTGAAGGGCCTGTTTCTGAGCTGTATTTTTCTATGACTATGACTAGGTTCAGGAACAGCTACCTGAACATTCAGTTCTGAACCAAGGGCGGCACAATCTTAATCACAACAGTTTAGCAACACTGTGACCACTTTGGCCTAAAATGGACAGTTTAATTTTGTTCTAATTGTGTTCATTCTTGTGAAAAAAATGTAACTTATGTTTAATTTACTGTTTCCTTGTGAATGCTGCTTATCTGATGATTTGTGCCGGTGATGCAGCTGCAAGTCAGGTTTTCATTGCATCTGTGCACATGTGGATTTGTGCAGAGGACAGTAAACTCAGGTTTTGCCTTTGACCTTGATCTAGAGATGATCTTCACTCGCCTAAGTTTAAAGACGAGAAGGTGGCTCATCCGAACACCTCATGTTTTCCCTGTTCTGAATTGTGTCAAGGCAAGATTCTCCAACTTTTTTGAGGAGCCAGTCATACCTCAGGCAGAGGTTTCTGCCTCTTTCTCCCTCACTCCCTTTTTTAAATTGTGCCCGTCCTTGTGTGCAGAGGCAGTGAGTGATCAACGGTTCTTTCAATGAGTCAGGCTGCCCATATGCTTCACTGGGCCGGGGAAGCTGATTGAACAGATTCCTACTGATTATATTGAGTGACGTAGTTGTGGAGTACAGCCACCCCCGCTCCCTGGTGCTGGGAGATTTTGCTCCTCAATAAAATCACAGCAGGCATCTTCAAGCATCTCAGCAGCTTCAGTTTGTAACTTGGCACAGCAGCCGATTCATCAAAAAAGTGAATTGATATTCAATGTGAGAATAGTGTGAGTCCCACAACCGTCACGGCACAGAAAGCTAGGACTTGGCTGCCTTTGCCACAGTCCACTACTTCAGACTGCAGGAAATGAGGTTATTTGCCGCAGAGCTGCCATGGTTAAATCTGGGGCATAGAACATAGAGCGTTACTGCACAGGGTCTACGATGTTGTGCTGACCTTTCAACCTAGTCTAAGGTCAACTTAACCACCCCCCTCCCACATAGCCCTCCAATATTGCTACCATCCATGTGCCTATCTAACATGTTCTTCAATGTCCCTAATGTCCCTGCCTATACCACCAACCCCACTAGGGCATTTCACACACCCACCAATCTCTGCGTAAAAGATTCCCCCTGAAAATCTCCAATCACCTTAAAATTATGCCCACTTTGTATTAGCCATTTCCACACAGGAAATAGTCTCTGCCTATCCACTCCATCTATGTCTCTTATCATCACATACACCTCTCACCCTCCTTCACTCCAAAGAGAAAGCTCTGCTCACTCAACCTATCCTCATCAGACATGATCTCAAACCCAGGCAGCATCCTGGTGAATCTCCACTGAGCTTCCTGTAAAGCTTCCACATCCTTCCTGTAATAAGGTGACTGGAACTGAATGCAGTACTGTATTCCAAGTGTGGTCCAACCAGTGTTTAACACAGCTGCAACATTACCTGTGGCTCTTGACTCAGTCCCCTGACTACCGAAGGCCAACACACCATCTGCCTTCTCAACACCCTATCAACTTGCACTGCAACTCTGAGGGATCTACGGATGTGGACCCCAAGACCCCACTGCTCCTACATACTGTCAAGAACCTTGTATTCTGTATACCCTGTATTCTGCCTTCAAATTTGACCTTCCACAGTGAATCACTTCCACTTTTCCACGTTGAACTCCACCTGCCACTTCATTTCTCAGCCCAACCCTGTTGTAACCTATAGCAACCTTCTAAACTACCCAAGCCACCACCAATCTTCATGTCAGTGGGTTGAATATTATCAGCAAACTGGATTATAAATACTCAGAACACACACACACACACACACACACACACACACACACACACACACACACACACACAAAATTCCGTAGGAATTCAGCAGGTCAGGCGGCATCATGGTTTCCTGTGGTGAGGAGTCTAGGACTAGAGGGCACAGCCTCAGGATAGAGGGACATCCTTTTAGAACAGAGATGAAGAGGAATTTCTTTTGCCAGAAAATGGTGAATCTGTGGAATTCACTGCCACTGTTGGCTGTGGAGGCCAAGTCATTAGGTATATTTACTGTAAAGTGGAGGTTCTTGATTAGTATTAGCATCAAAGGTTACAGAGAGAAGACAGGAGAACAGGGTTGAGAGGGAAAATAAATCAGCCATGATGGAATGGTGGAGCAGACTCAATGGGCTGAATGGCCTAATTCTGCTCCCATGTCTCATGGTCTTATGGTCAACATTTCAGAAGGGTGTTGTTCAAGAATTCCAGCATCTGAAAACTATTTTCTGGTGTGCCAGAAGACAACTATCTTATTGACAACATCTACAAAGAATTAATAGTAATTTGAATTATTTTGGGTCTGAGTTACAAGTGTGAAACTCCATATATGAGGCACTGATCTTACCGTAGCTACCAAAGAAATGACTGTTTGAAGATACTACGCTGCAAGTTCAGGAGGGTAACTATTACTTCAGACAGACTGTCTAGGAAGTGAACAGATACAGCCAGTGAGTCCTGCTGTAGGGTCTCACCCGAAATATCGACTGTACTCTTTTCCTAGATGCTGCATGGCCTGCTGAGTTCCTCCAGCATCTACAGATTTTCTCTTGTTTGAGCTGAGAAAACCTCGGTGTAATAGACACGATAAACAGACAGCCTCAAAGGTGAGGTAGAGTGGAATAAGATGGTCCCCGTGGAGAAACGAAATGTGAGATTGGAGCAATGTGGGATGTACTGTAGGTACAGTAGCAGATAACACAGACATAGAAATTCACACATGTAGTAAATGTTTGCTTTGTGATGCTCCAAGGATCATTTTCACTGGGGGAAGTACAGCAAAATGGTCAGGTGTATATTGCCTCTACACGGTCAGCTGTATACCACCTCTACATGGTCGAGTGTATTCCACCTCTACATTGTCAGATGTACCCGATCTCTACATTTTCAGGTGTGTACCACCTCTACATGGTCAGGTGTGCACACGTCTACACATTCTGGTGTACCCCACATGCAGTCAAATACCCTACCTGTACATAGTCAGGTGTACCCCACCTTCACATGGTCAGTTGTACCCCAACTATACATAGTCATGTGTAGCCTACCTGTTCATAGTCAGTTGTATCCTCAGTTGAAATCTTTCAGTGACATCTACTGTCAAGAAAACTGTAGCATTGTTGTCATTTATGTCACACACACACACACACATCTTACATACATACAGACACAGACACACACACGCACATACATACACATACACACGTACACACACACGTACACACACACGCACACGTACACACGCACATTGTACAGACACACACACACACACTCACATATACACACGTACATACACGTGCATACACACACGTACATGTACACTCACACATCGTACAGAGACACACACACACACACACACACACACACACACACACGATACAATGGACAAACTTTTTGCTTTGGGTCCATATCCGGGCACATCCCTCCCCACTCTGGATATGAACAGGTAGGGTAGAATAGGTGCTACCTTAAGGCGACAACATCTATAATCGGAGATGTCCACCAACCCGGCCATACTCCTCTTCTTGCAGTTTTGGGCAGTTCTTCTTGAAGCTTTGAACACTACCTCACTTTTTTTATATACAGTATTTCAGTTTTTGCACATTTTTAATAATCTATTCAATATATGTAATTGATTTACTTGTTTATTTATTGTCATGTTTTAGTTTATTTTATTTATTTTTTCTCTCTCTGCTAGATTGTGTATCGCATTGAACTGCTGCTGCTAAGTTAACAAATTTCACGTCACATGCCGGTGATAATAAACTTGATTCTGATTACCATCAGGCAGGAGATACAGAAGCCTGAAGTCTCACATCACCAGGTTCAGGAATGGCTACTTTCCTTCACCCATTCAGTTCTGGAACCAGCGAGCCCAAACCTAATCACTGCCTGTGTACAGTAGCACTATGACACTTCTTTTAAAGAAGTGCAAGATCAGACCCGAGGACCTGGAGGAGGTTGCTGCTGACCGTACCACTTGGCGACAGCTGTGTAAGGACGGGGTTTGTATTCTGGAGATGGAAAGAACAACCAGAAGACAGCAGAAGGGAGTCAGGAGAAATGCAGCCATGGTTGCCACCACTACCACATATACATGTCCCACCTATGATAGAGCTTGTGGGTCCAGGATAGGACTGTATAGTCATCAAAGATCTCACCGTTAAAAGAGTGGACATCATCATTGGATTTCGATGGACAACTGAAGAAGAAGAAGAATGACAACTTTGACTACTTTGTCCTACAATTGACATGTTTAGTTCCAGCTGTGATCTTTCCAGTATAATTGATGTTTTTTGGTGAAAGTTGTGTTTCTGATGCTCTGTGACGCAGCAGCAAGCCAGGTTTCCATGGCATTTGTGCACACGTGGACCTGTAGGCATGGGAATGACTTTCACTGTACAGATCGTGCTCCCTTTTGGAAAGGCAGTCAGACTGATCAACATCTCCACCCACTGACTCCACCACGACTTTATCATTTCCTGTCAGTCACCTTATGTACAGACACTTCTGTCACAGTGTCACTTTATGGACATACACTCAACCTATGTGTATAAGTTATGTTATGTATTTATATTTATTACATTTTTGTAATATTATTGCTCTTTATTTTTGTTTTTTTGTGCAGCATCAGATCCAGAGTAACTATGACTATTTTGTTCTCTGTTACACTTATTTACAGGAAATGACATTAAGCAATCTTGAATCTCGAAATGCACCCACATTAAGGCACGGAGATAAGGAGTGACATTTCCTCGGACTAAATTTGGGAAGCGCCTCAGCTCACAGAGGGCAGAGATCTCTTCTGCAAGTGATAGATTAGCGAAATTTGATTTAAAATTGATAAATAAAGTATGAAGGGGAAAGATACAACTGGAATTACATTACACTTTTGCTGTGACCTTACTGGACAGCTGACAGGATTTGGAAGGGATGAGGATGGGGGTTAAAGAATAGCTGTTTGTTACCATGGCCCTGACACATGGAATTCTGCACTACTGACAATCTGCTCCCCAACTACACCACTGGACAAGGTGGTTTTCAGGCACTGCTCTCTGAGTGAACACTCTCCTGTCTGACAAGCAGATGTCAGCTGCTCCAAACCCCAGGACTCTAGAGACCACCAGCTTCAACTCCTAATCAAAACACTTTACTGATAAGATACAATCCTAAAGCAAACAGTGCTTTCATGAATATGCTAATTACTTCTTCCACTGATAACATGCCAATGTATCACTTCCTGTCCTCACATCTCAGAGTTAGCTTCTAAAGGAAGTTCAAAGTTCAAAGTAAATTTATTATCAAAGTACATACTACCTTTAGATTTGTTTTCTTGCGGGTATTTACGGGAGAAGTAAAGAATCTATGAGAAAATGTATATAAACAAAGATTGACACAAAAAAATGTGCAGAAGGTGACAACCTATGCAAATACAAAAGAAAGTAATACTGAGAATACGACTTGTTGAGTCCATAGGTTGCAGAATCAGTTCTGTGTTCGGGTAAGTGAAGTTATCCACTCTGGTTCAAGAGCCTTATGGTTCAGAGGTAATAACTGTTCCTGAACCTGCTGGTGTGAGCCCTGAGGCTCCTGTACCTTCATCCTGATGTCATCAAGGAGAAGAGAGCATGTTCTGGGTGGTGGGGGTGCCTGATGATGGATGCTGCTTTCCTGTGGCAGTGTTTTGATGTAGATGTACTCAATAGTGGGGCGGGCTTTGCTTGTAATGGACAGTATCGACCACTTTCTACAGACTTTGTTCTGTAACTCTATCTTCAACTTCTATAGTTGTACCATGGACAGCATTCTGACAGACTGTATCACTATCTGGTTGGTGATATGGAGGGGCTACTGCACAGGACCGAAAGAAGCTGCAGAGGATTGTAAATCTAATCAGCTCCATCTTGGGTACTAGCCTACAAAATACCCAGGACATCTTCAGGGAGCGGTGTCTCAGAAAGGCAGTGTCCATTATTAAGGACCTCCAGCACCCAGGGCATGCCCTTTTCTCACTGTTATCATCAGGTAGGAGGTACAGAAGCCTGAAGGCACACACTCAGCGATTCAGGAACAGCTTCTTCCCCTCTGCCATCCGATTCCTAAATGGACATTGAACCCTTGGACACTACCTCTCTTTTTTAATATATGTTATTTCTGTTTTTGCACGATTTAAAATCTATTCATTATACGTATACTGTAATTGAATGATTTATTTATCTTTAATTTATGTTTCTTCTTGTATATTAGGTATTGCATTGAACTGCTGCTGCTAAGTTAACAGATTTCACGACACATGCCGGTGATAAAAAACCTGACTCTGATTCTGATTCTGAGCTTCTGTCATCTTCAGTTCTGTAACTGAGCTGAATTTACATGAAGACAAGTGAAAGTGTTCATTGATGTATGTCTAGCCAGTGAAAACATAATGATGTGTGTGCACATCTCTGACTTACTCTGTACAGTCACCGCACAGAACACTTTAAGCAATACTTGATCAAGTCCAAGTTCACTTTATTGTCATTCAACTATACGCATGTATACCGCCAAATGAAACAAAGTTCCCCTGGACCAAGATGCACAACACAATACAGTACATATAACTCACATACACAACACATAAACACACAACTGAATTAACAAATAAAAAGGTGTGAATATTCTTTGATACAGATTAAAAGTATAATGTTATTAGCACTTCGCTTGTGATGAGGCCTGGGTGGAGGCAGGGAGTTCAGTGATCTTACAGCCTGAGGGAAGAAGCTGTTTCTCATTCTAACAGCTCTTGTCCTAATGCTACAGTACCTCCTGCCTGGTGGTAGGGGGTCAAAGAGATTGTTGGATGGATGGGAAGGATCACTGACATACAGATTGCCCTGTAAAATATCTGTAATGGGTGGAAGAGAGACCCCGATGAACCTCTGGGATTTAGAATGGAAAATGCAGCAGGGTGAAGAGGGGGAAGTATTAAATCCACGTTGTTTGCTGGGTTGGGTCTGATCTGCCCTGCTGAGTGCTTTGTGTATTTCCCCACTCTTTGTTTCTCATTTTCAACATCTGCCATTTATTCATTTGAAACACAGTATTTATTTTCTGCACATTTTAAAAGAACTTAAAAAACAGTGCCTTAATCTTTTATAGTGTTGCAAAGATTGATGGACTGTACTCTGAAGTTTATCCAAACCAAGTGACCTGAATGACATAATTAGGTAACATAGAGAAGGTCGATGATAGAACGTGATCCTTTGGGCCAGTTATTCTGGTCTGTCTGAGTGTATCCTCATCTCTCTCCAGGTCACACCCATGAGTATAGCCTGTTCTAATCTCCCTCGTGTTCAACTCATATCCATGAGTACAATCCTGGTCCAGTGTCTCGTGTTCTGATCATCCCCATGAATATAATCCCGATCCAATCTCCCTCGTGTTCAGATACCCCCATCAGTGCAATTCTCTTCAATCTCCCTCATGTTCCAATCACCCTCATGGGTATTACTGAGAGTTACTTCCCTACAGTTCTGATCGAAAACCTCCAAAACCTGGACCCCATACCTCTCTCTGCATCTGGATGTTCGACATCCTCACCGGAAGACCACAATCTGTGCGGATCGCAAATAACATCCCATCCTCGCCGGCAGTCAATACTGGTGCACCACAGGGATGTGTGTTTAGCCCACTACTCTGATCACTCTATACCCACGTTGGTGTAGCTAGGCATAGCTCAAATACCATCTATAAATTAACCATTGTTGACAAAATTTCAGATGGCGAGGAGAGGGCATATAGGAGTGAGATGCATCAGCTAGTTGAGTGGTGTTAAGATATAGGAGCAGAAGTAGGCCATTCAGCCCATTGAGTCTGCTCCACCACTCAATCATAGGCTGATCCAATTCTTCCAATTATCCCCATTCCCCTGCCTTCTCCCCATACTCTTTGATGCCCTGGCTAATTAAGAACCTATCTATCCCTGCCTTAAATGCACCCAATGACTTGGCCTCCACAGTCGCTTGTGGCAACAAATTCCACATATTTACCACCCTCTGACTAAAGTAATTTTTCTGCATCTCTGTTCTAAATGGTCATCCTTCAATCCTGAAGTTGTGCCCTCTTATCCTAGACTACCCTACCATGGGAAATAACTTTGTCATACCTAATCTGTTCAGACCTTTTAACATTCAGAATGTTTCAATGAGATTCCCCCCTCATTCTCCTGAACTCCAGGGAATACAGCCCAAGAGCTACCAGATGTGCCTCATATAGTAACCCTTTCATTCCTGGAATCATTCTCGTAAATCTTCTCTGAACCCTTTCCAATGTCAGTATATGCTTTCTAAAATAAAGAGCCCAAAACTGCACACGATACTCCATGAGTGCCTTATAGAGCCTCCACATTACATCCCTGCTCTTATAATCTATACTTCTGGAAATGAATGCCAACATTACATTTGCCTTCTTCACCACCGACTCAACCTGGAGGTTAACCTTTAGGGTATCCAGCACAAGGACTCCCAAGTCCCTTTGCATCTCTGCATTTTGAATTCTCTCCCCATTTAGATAATAGTCTGTCTGTTTATTTCTTCCACCAAAGTGCATAACCATACACTTTCCAACATTGTATTTCATTTACCACTTCTTTGTCCATTCCCCTAAACTATCTAAGTCTCTCTGCAGGCTCTCTGTTTCCTCAACACTACCCGCTCCTCCACCAATCTTTGCATCATCAGCAAATTTAGTAATAAATCCATTAATCCCATCGTCCAAATCATTGACATACACCGTAAAAAGCGGTGATCCCAAAACCAACCCCTGTGGAACTCCACTGGTAACTGAATAGGATCCCTTTATTCACACTCTCTGTTTTCTACCAATCAGCCAATGCTCCACGCATGCTATTAACTTCCCTGTAATTCCATGGGCTCTTATCTTGCTAAGCAGCCTCATGTGTGGTACTTTGTCAAAGGCCTTCTGAAAATCCAAGTACACCATGTCTACTGCATCTCCTTTGTCTACCCTACTTGTAATTTCCTCAAAGAATTGCAGTGGGTTTGTCAGGCAGGATTTTCCTTTCAGGAAACCATGCTGGCTTTGGCTTATCTTGTCATGTGCCTCCTGGTACTCTGTAATCTCATCCCTAACAATCGATTCCAACAACTTCCCAACTACTGATGTCAGGCTAACAGGTCTATAGTTTCCTTTCTGCTGCTCCCAGCCTTCTTAAATAACAGAGTAACATTTGCAATTTTCCAGTCATCCAGTACAATGGCAGAATCTATCAATTTTTGAAAGATCATTGTTAATGCCTCCGCAATCTCTCCAACTACTTCCTTCAGAACCCATGGGTGCATTCCATCAGGTCCAGGAGATCTATCCACCCTCAGACCATTAAGCTTCCTCAGCACCTTCTCAGTCGTAATTTTCACTGCACATACTTCACTTCCCTGACACTCTTGAATGTCCGGTATACTGCAGATGTTTTCCATTGTGAAGACTGATGCAAAATACACATTCAGTTCCTCTGCCATCTCTGCGTCTCTCATTACAATATCTCCAGTGTCATTTTGTATTGGTCCTATATCTACCCTCGAATCTCTTTTACCCTTTATATACTTAAAAAAACTTTTAGTATCTTCTTAGATATTAGTCACCAGCTTCCTTTCATAATTCATCTTTTTCTTCCTAATGACCTTCTTAGTTTCCTTTTGCAAGGTTTTAAAAACTTCCCAATCTTATATCTTCCCAGTAGCTTTGGCTTCCTTGTACGGCCTCTCTTTCGCTTTTACTTTGGCTCTGACTTCACTTGTCTGTCATGGTAGCGTCCTTCATTCATTCGAAAATTTCTTCTTATTCAATGTAACAACATTGCACCCAACATCAGTAAGACCAAAAAAACCTATTGTGGGCTTCAGAAAGGGTAGGACGATGGAACATACGTAGTCCTCACAGAACGATCAGAAGTGGAAAGAGTGAGCAGTTTCACTATCTTTGAGGATCTATCCTGGGCCTGAGGTATCAATGCAGCTACAAAAAGACATGACAGTGGCTGTATTTCATTAGGAGTTTGAGGAGGTTTGGTATGTCACCACAGACACTCTCAAATTCTTACAGATGCACCATGGAGAGCATTCTGACTGGCTGCATCACCATCTGGTAATGGGGGTGGGAGAGGGGGCACTACGGCACAGAATCTCAGCAGGTCGCAGAGACTTGTAATCTTAGTCAGCTCCATCATGGGCACATAGTGTTCATCATCCGTCATCACGGACCCCCATCACCCGCTTCATGCCTTCTTCTCATTGCTTCCATGAGAATAGAGGTACAGGAGGCTGAAGACACACACTCAACGTTTTAGGAACAACTTCTTTCCTTCCACCACCAGATTTCTGAATGGACATTGAACCCAGAACACTACTTCACTACTTTTTAAAAATATTTTTGCACTACTTACTTAATTTAACTTTTAAATATATTACAGTAAGTACGTTTGTATATATATAGATATACTTAGTGTAATTCATGTATTATATTGTACTGCTGCCACAAAGTTATCAAATTCCACGACATAAGCCAATGATTTTAAACCTGATTCTGATTGAGTTGAAGGGGAAATCATGCTTTATTGATCAGCGAGGAAGTTCTCGCTGGAATGGTGGAATGAACGTAGGAAACCCAGTCTGTATTTGTCCACCTGAAGCGGGAGGTGGATATCCCACAGTCCCTGAACACATGGTCAGCTGTTGTCCTCACGGAGCGGCAAATGATCACACATTAACTCTGTAATTGCGCCCCTGCTGCTCCCTGAGGTACCCAATTGTGATTGAGGCCCTGGTGGGAGATCAGATGAAGAGAAGGTACTCTGACAGCATGCAGGGACAGTGAGGTGGGGAGAGATTGAAAGTCACATCAGTCACCCTGTGTATAACTGATTAAATATTTGGGTCATCTCCTAATTTACTGATAATTTGGGTTCTCTGATTCATGGAAATTCCATGGGCTACAGCCCAGATCTGCTGAAAGCTCTCTCAGATGTAAATACCGCTCAGTGGGGCTGTTGCTTTTGTTGACTTGCTTTGACAAGTTCTTGCTAACTCAAACAATTTGAAGCACTTCACATATTTGTGCAAATCATTGAAATGTTTTTCACTGCTGCTTGTTGTTGTTTGCACACAGTCTTCCCCCTTCACACATGGCTCCTCTCACCCTCCCTGATGTCCGCACCTTGCCATTTGATCAGCTCAGGAGACAAATGGTGTTGAAAATCAAACTGGGAGCCTGGGGGGAGCAAGACCAGGTCACGTCTCAACCCCCGTGACTCTGGTATGTAGAGGCTGTGAGAACAGCCGATCGTATCTGCCCAAATCATTATCTCCTTACCCAGCAGGCAGGGGCTGAGGCTTTTCAAAATTTCAAAGTTCCAAAGTAAAATTGCTCTCAGACTATGATACTGTGCTCAGTTCTGGTCACCTCACTACAGGAAGGACATGGAAACCATAGAAAGGGTGCAGAGGAGGTTTACAAGGATGTTGCCTGGATTAGGGAACATGCCTTATGAGAATAGGTTGAGTGAACTTGGCCTTTTCTCCTTGGAGCAACGGAGGATGAGAGGTGACCTGATAGAGGTGTATAAGATAATGAGAGGCATTGATCGTGTGGATAGTCAGAGGCTTTTTCCCAGGGCTGAAATGGCTGCCACAAGAGGGCACAGGTTTAAAGTGCTTGGGAGTAGGTACAGAGGAGATGCCAGGGGTAAGTTTTTTACGCAGAGAGTGGTGAGTGCGTGGAATGGGCTGTGGCAACGGCGGTGGAGGTGGATACGATAGGGTCTTTTAAGAGACATTTAGATAGGTACATGGAGCTTAGGAAAATAGAGTGCTGTGGGTAAGCCTAGTCATTTCTAAGGTAGGGACATGTTCGGCACAACTTTGTGGGCCGAAGGGCCTGTATTGTGCTGTAGGTTTTCTATGTTTCTATGTTTCTACCTCCTTGAGATTCATCTTCTTGCAAGCAGCCACAAAACCAAGAAACACATCAGAATCCATGAAAAACACCATACAGTCAAGGCCAACAAACATCCAATGTGCGAAAAAAAGCACAAATCGTGCAAATAATAAAAATGAAAACAAATAGATAATGCGAATTGCAGAGTCCCGGAAAGCAAGTCCGCAGCCACAGAGCCAATTCAGTGCTGAGGAGAGCGAGGCTGGTTCAGGAGTGCTCAGCGAGTAAACGTGGCTCTGCACTAAACTGAGCTTGGTGCTGTGGCCTGCCATGGCGGCCCCGGGCTCTGTTTATGAGTGCTCCATGATGTTTATTTGATTCTGGGCTGAACTGAGCTTGATGCTGTGTCTATGGGCTCCCTTTTGCTCTGAATGCTAATTGCTTATTTTCACTGTTGGGACATTTTTTTTCTCTCTGCACGTTGGGGTGTTTGACAATCTTTTATTTACATAGGTTCTGTTGGGTTTCTTTGTTTCGACCGATTTAGATGCCGTGCCGCCTCGGAAAGGTTGGGCACAGGCAGAATGGAGGCAGCAAGCTGCAGGCCGCAGAGAGTGTATCGAGGTGATTGAACCGATGTTTGGGCATTGATTCAGGTGACAGGCCAGACTGAAAAGGTCAGGCTGTCAGGGCCCGAAGCAAAGGATGGGCCGGTTCAGCTCACGGCTTCACAACGTTTCCTCGGCTTTGCGCTGAACTTCAGTTCAGAAGGCTGCTTGCTTGCAGTTATTGTTGCATGATTTTTTCTCTCTCTCTGGACATTGGGTGTTCACTGGTCTTTTTTTTAGTGGGTTCATTTGGGTTTCTTTGTTTTATGGCCGCCTGTAAGGAGACAAACCTCAAGGTTGCATAAGGCATACATACTTTGATCGTAAATGCACTTTGAACTTTGATGATGGATGCTGCCTTTCTGTGACAGTGCCCTCTGTAGATTTGTTCAATTACATGAATGTTCCCTTCAAACTGCATGATTAAACTACAATTCATGAGGTACTTCACCTTTCTTGATCACGGTGTGGTAGCATGGTGCTTGTGTTAATGCACTGATATTTGAAGGGCTGGTTTAAATGCCACAACAGCATCTGGGGGTGGGTGTTGCTGGGGATTTAAATTCAGTTTAAAAAGAGACAGCCACCAGACAGTAAAATTGTCATTTGCCATATAAAAGTAATCCCCTCAATGTTCAAAACTAATACTTTCTAAGTTCAAAGTTCAAATTCAAAGCAAATTTATTATCAACATTTTTTGAGATCCATTTCTATCAACCATTTATAGGAAAAATAAAGAACTTACAAAATCAAACAAAGACTGACAAACAACCAATTTGGAAAGGAAGACAAACGGCAAATAACAAAAAAAAGCTGAGAACGTGGGTTGTAGAGTCCTCGAAAGTGAGTTATGGAATCAGTTCAGAGCTGAGGTGAGTGAAGTTATCCCCTCTGGTTGAAGAGCCTGATGGTTGAGGGATAATAACTGTTCCTGAACCTGACCGTGAGGGCCTGAAGTTCCTATACCTCCTGCCTCATGGCAGCAGTGTGAAGACAGCATGGCATGGATGGGGATGGTGGGGGGGGGTGGTCCTTGATGAAGGATGATGCTTTCCCACAACAATATTTCATGTAGATGTACTCAGTGCTGGGATGGGCTTTACCTGTGATGGATTGGACCGTATCCGTCATTTCTGTCAGGCTTTCTGTTCCTGAGCATTGGTGTTTCTATGATACAACTGGTTAGGATACTCTCCACCCTTTAGGAAAGAAGTTCTCCTTGTTTTCTCTGTCAAGGTCTGTGCAACTCCGGGTAAATGCAGGTCACTGATCAATCTCTTCAGAGTGACAAATTACTATGACAGGAGAACAAGGGAAAATGGCAGCAGGACTAGGCCATTTGACCCCTCAAGCCTGCCCTGCCATTCAATGTGATCTGCCGTAGGCCTTGGTCTCCTCTTCTCTCAGAGTTCCGCAAGGCTCTCAGTTGCCAGATCGATCAAACATGTGCCTACCTCATTCGGAGGCCCTCTGTTGATTGGGGTGGGCCATGGATGTTGCCTCCTAGCTGTCTATGAATGAAAAGGTCAGGGTGTCAGGGCCCAGGCAGTACGATTTGGAGAGTAAGCTGTTGCCCATGCAACATTCTCCCTCTCTCCATGAAGATGATGAATCCAAAGGAATGGCAGAGACTGATGCAGTTTGGCACCAGCAGCATCAGAGGAGTTGCCAGTCAGAGTTGAACTCAACGTAGGACGGCCTTATCCTTCCCCATTAGTGGGTATAGTCGCAAGGTGATGGAGGTTTGAGTTCAGAGGTTTCCTTCTCCCAGGTGAGCTGCCAACCAAGGCTGTTGAGCTCCATCTGTCTAAAGTGACTTGCTTTAAGAGCCAGTAACCCGCCTTTGGCCTGGAGAGGGATAGACGCCACTGGGCCAAGACACACAACATGATGAACACAGCAACAGACCCTATACCGGACTGGTGGCTGCCCAGGTCACCAAGGACCGTGACATCCGTTGCACACCAGGGCAGAGGTGTCAAGTTTGCTACTGGTGAAACCTCACCACAGAGTACCTGTGGGAGAGCCTACATCTCATTAGCCACATGGAACGTGAGAACACTTGCCCAGTCAGGGAAACTGCAGGGGCTTGCATATCTAGAGAGATCTACCTGGCACATTGTGGGACTCTGTGAGATCAGGTGGAAAAACCTCGGTGACCATCTCACTGAGGAAGGCCATATCCTGTAAACAGTAGAGAACTTGACAAACATACCAGCGGCATAGGATTTCTTGTCAATAAGATTATCAAGAACTCAGTACTCAGGTGCTGCACAGTAACCAGCAGGCTTATTTCTATCTGCCTTACATCAGCACCTTTCAACAGTAATTACAGGCCTACACACCATCAACTGACTGTGAAGATGAGCAAGTGGAGGAATTCCACTCCTAACTCCAGGGCATCGTTGACAAGGTGGACACAAACACACTGAAAGACTGGAAGGAATTCTGCGGCCCCTCCTGTATTGTCGTAACCAATGAGTGAGGATTACGCCTACTTGAGTTCGCCGGCTACAACAACATGGTGCTTGTGAACACTCTAAGAGAGCACAAGGCATTGTGATGCTGGATCCGGCACGCATCCAATGGAATACATCACAGCCAGATCGATTACATACTGGCGCAGAACCGGCTTCGGTCTGGGATCAAGAGAGGCACAACAAGGACATTCCCAGGTGCTGATATCGGTAGTGACCATGACCTGGTGATTATGAACTTTAAAATCAGGCTGAAGAACAGACTTCGACAGACTGAAGGACACCCCCATCGCCGAATCCTTCAAAGCTATAGTTGGCTGAAAACTTGCACCACTCCTGACGCTTGACGAAAATGCTGAAACATTGACAGCAAAGTTCAATGAAGTGATGATAGAAACAGCCAATGAGATACTTGGAAAACACTGCCAGAAAACCTAACCCTGGATAGCAGAGGAGATCCTAGAAATGTTTGACACTAGAAGAGGCCTGTTGAAAACTGAGAACACAACAACTAGATCTCTAGCATACAAAAAGATCAGCAAGATCAGGAAAAACATGATCAAAGCCAAGGAAGAATGGATTGAGAGAGAGTGTTCAGAGGTAGAAGATAGCCTGAACAAGAACAACAGCAGACAAGCATTTCAAATTGTGAAGGACCTCACTAAACAGAGACCGTCACAAGTCAGCACCAAAGATGGATACTGTCTCACGGAAGAAGAAGATATTCAGAGTATTATTCAGACCTTTACAACCATCAGACCCAAGGAGACCACAGTGTACTCATAACCCAGGACTCATCAAATGACGATGACTTTCCAGTTCTGCAGGAAGAAGTAGAAGCAGCAGTAAGTTGCTGAGGAATGAGAAATCTGTAGAAACAGTCAACATCCCAGCTGAGCTGATAAAACATGGAGGAGAGACAGTGATAGACATCCTCACCAATATCTGCATCAAAATCTGGCAGATCAGGGAATGGCCAACACCCTGGACAAAATCATTCGTCATCACTCTCCCCAAGAAAAGCAACTTACAGCAGTGCCAGAATTATAGAACTATAAGTCTTATCAGCCACGCAAGCAGAGTGATGTTGAAAGTCATCTTGAACAGACTGAAACCACAGGCAGAAGAAATTATCACCGAAGAGCAGGCTGGATTCAGAAGTGGAAGAAATACAACAGAACAGATATTCAACCTCCGATACTGTGTGAGAAATACAACCAACATCAACAGGACATCTTCAAGAAGGCATTTGATACGGCACGATGCAGTCTGGGCCACAATGAAGAGATACAACATGGGCCAGATGCTGATCCAAGCCATCAAGCAGCTCTACGCCAAAGCTAGCAGTGTGGTACTTGCTCAAGGCACAGTTGGAGAGTGGTTCCACACAATGGAAGGAGTTTGACAAGGCTGCCTACTTTCATGCATGCTGTTCAACAGTTTCCTGGAGCAAATAATAACAGATGCCCTGTAAGGCCATATCGGTACAGTCAGCATCGGAGGACAGATCATAACCAACCTCGAGTTCACCGATGACATTGATAGGCTGGCAGGAAGTGAGGAGGAATTGGCCTGCGTCATGAACTATCTGGATGATACATCTACCAGATATGGAGATCAGCACAGAGAAAACCAAACTGATGAGAAACATTGAGGAGCCAATCACAACAAATACCACAGTCAGTGGACAAGAATGAGAGACTGTCAAACAGTTCAAGTATCTTGGCACCATCATCAACCAAGAAGGATCAAAGCCTGAAGTCCTTGCAAGAACAGTCCAAACAACGATGCTGGATAAACTAAAACCAATCTGGTGAGACAATCACATTGTGCTCAGATCCAAGTTGAACTCCTGTATACACTTGTGCTCGCCATCTTCTTGTATGCATGCGAATAATGGACTTTGTCAGCAGAGCTGCAAAAGAAGATCCAGACAGTAGAAATGAGATGCTTCAGAAGGCTCCTTGGCACCTCCTATACAGACCATGTCTCAAAGGATGAAGTACGACGAACCATCACCCAGCTCGAGACACGGCGAAGATCTACTGCTCACAGTAAAGAAGAGGGGCCTGAGATGGTACGGCCACATAACAAGATCAAGTGGACTCTCAGAGACCATTCTTCAGGGAATAGTGCAGCGAAAAGAAAAAGGGACAGACAGAGGAAAAAATGGGCAGACAATATTGCAGAGTGGACCAGAGAGAGCTTTGTCGCAACCCAGGTATTCATCCACAACTGTGGAAGACGGAGGCAACTGGTGCAGCTCTCATCGATACAATAACCCAGGTGCATTGTGGGATCCATAGCCATAACCTTAACCCACCTCTCCTCTTCTCCTGTCTGTAGAAACCTCTTTAAACCCTCTCCCCCCTCTACCCCCCTCCCATAATCTAACTTCACAGGCCAGAGACTCACCTCCCTCAACAAGAGGAAGTACTAGGGTTATAGATGAACGCCCAGAAAGTTCCCAGCAAGGCTTGGAGATAAATACTCATTTTAATAAGTTAAATTGGTAAATTGGTCTACTCTTGTCACATGTAACCACATTTGATAATGAAAGCTTTTAGCACATTGGCCTTCATAAATCAATGTATTTAAATACAGACGACGGGATGTTATGTCAAATTGAAAAAGACGTTGGTGAGGCATAATCTGGAGTATTGTGTGAAGTTTTGGTCACCTACCTACAGAAATGATGTAAACAAGATTGAAAGAATGCAGAAATAATATTACAAGGATGTTGCCTGGATTAGGGAGCATGCCTTGTGAGAATAGATTGTGTGAACTTGGACTTTTCTCCTTGGAGCAACAGAGGATGCGAGGTCACCTGATAGAGGTGTTTAAATTGATGAGAGGCATTGATCGTGTGGATAGTCAGAGACTTTTTCCCAAATCTGAAATGGCTTCCATGAGAGGGCACGATTTTAAGGTGCTTCGAAGTAGGTACAGAGGAGAGGTTAGGGGTAAATTTTTTTATGTAAGGAGTGGTGAGTGCGTGGAATGGTCTGCTGGCGACAGTGGTGGAGGCGGATATGATAGATTCTTTTTAGAGACTCTTGGATAGGTATATGGATCTCAGAAAAATAGAGGGCTATGGGTAACCCCAGGTAATTTCTAAAATAAGTACATATTCAGCACAGCATTGTGGGCCAAAGAGCTTGTATTGTGCTGTAGATTTTCTACATTTCTATGTTTTTATGTCTTTCAGAACCCTAGGATGCAGTTCATCTGGCCCAGGTGACTTGTGTACCCTTAGGTCTTTCTGCTCTGTGGCACCTTCTCCCTTGTAATATTATCTGCACTCACTTCTCTCCCTTCACACGCTACAACATCTGGCACACTGCTAGTGTCTTCCAGTGAAGACTGATGCAAAATACTCATTTAGTTCATCTACCATCTACGTTATTATTTCTATGGTCTCATTTTCTAGTGGTCCTATATCCACTCTCATCTCTCTTTTATTTTTTACATACTCTAAAAAATTTAAACTATCCACTTTGATATTGTTTGCTAGCTTGCTTTCATATACAGTATCATCTTTTCCCTCCTAATGATTCTTTTAGTTGCTCTCTGTAAGTTTTTAAAAGCCTTCCAATCCTCTATCTTCCCGCTAATTTTTGCTTTGTTGTCTGCCCTCTCTTTTGCTTTTACATTTGCTTTGACTTCCCTCGTCAGCCACGATTGTACTATTTTGCCATTTGAATATTTATTTGTTTTTGGAATACATCTATACTGCACCTTCCTCATTTTTCTCGGAAACTCATGCCATTGCTGCTCTGTTGACATCCCTGCCAGCAGCTCCTTCCAATTTACTTTCACCAACTCCTCTCTCATACCACTTTATTACACTTTCCTTTACGACACTGAAATAGTGCTGTCAGACTTTACTTTCTTTCTATCAAAAAAGAACCTATCAACCTTCATTTTAAATATACCCTATGATATGGCCTCCTGTGTCAGTGACAATGCACTCCACAGATTTCTCTGGCTAAAGAAATTCTTCCTCATCTCTGTTCTAAAAGAACATCCATGTATTCTGATGCTGTGCTCTCTGGTTTGGGATTCTTCCATGAGAGGAAACATTCTCTTCACATCCACTCTATCTTGGCCTTTAATTATTCAATAGGTTTGAATGAAATCCCCACTCACTCTTCGAAACTCCACCGAGTACAACCCGGAGCATTAATACACCCCTCATATGTTACACTTTCATTTCCAGAATCATTTTCGTCACTAGACCCTCTTCAATGCCAGCATATCTTTTCTTAGATAAGGAGCCAAAAACTGGTTGCAATACTCCGAGTGCAATCTGACCAATGACTTATAAAGCCTTGTTCGCCCCTTGATGGTGTGGGTTTCCTGCAGATGTTACAATTTCCTCCTGTACTCTAAACACATACGGGCTAGGCTTAGTAAGTTATGGGCATGCTATATTGGTACCGGAAATGTAGCGACTCTTGTGGGAGCCCCTCCAGGACATCCTTGGATTGTGTTTGTCATAGAATCATAGAAATGTACACCACAGAAACAGGCCCTTTGGCCCATCTAGTCCATGCTGAAACATTTAAAGTGCCTACTCCCATCAACCTGCACACGGACCATAATCCTCCATACCCCTCCCATCCACGTACCTATCCAAACCTCCAAAATGTTGAAATTGAGCTTGCATGTACCACGTGCTGTCAACCCATTTTATACTCTCACAACCCTCTGGGTGGTCCTTCTGAGGTGCAATACTGCACTTGTCTACAATAAATTCTATCTGCCATTTTACAGCCCATTTTTCCAGCTGGGCCAGATCCCACTGCAAGCTCTGATAGTCTTCCTTGCTGTCCACTACACCCCCAATCTCAGTGTCATCTTCAAATTTGCTGATCCAGTTAACCATATTATCATCCAGATCATTGATATAGATGACAAACAATGGACCCAGCATCCATCCCTGTGGCACTCTACTAGGCATAGGCCTCCAGCTAGAGGCAATTCTCTGTCTTCTCCCACAAAGTCAATGTCTAATCCAATTTACGACCTCACCCTGAATGCCGAGTGATTGAACCTTCTTCACAAACCTTTCATGTGGGACCTTGTCAAATGCCATGCTGAAATCCTTGTAGAGAACATCCACTGCCTTTCCTCTGTCTACTTTCCAGGTAACTTCCTCGAAAAATTGCTATAAAGCTAGTTAGACACGACCTGCCATATGCTGGCTATCCTTAATTAGTCCACGTCTATCCAAATACTGCTATATCTGGTCCCTCAGAATACCTTTCAATAACTTTCCCACTACTGATGTCAGAATCACCGGCTTGTAATTTCCTGGTTTATTTTTAGAGCTTTTCTTAAACAGTGGAACAGCATTGGCTATCCTCCAATCCTCTGGCACCTCACCTGTCACTAAAGATGATTTAAATATCTCTGTAATTGCACTAGAAATTTCTGCACTTGCCTCCTGCAGGCTCTGAGGGAATACTTTGTCTGGCCCTGGGGATTTATCCACTCTGATTTGCCTCAAGACAGCAAACACCTCCTCCTCTGTAATCTGTACAGGGTCCATGACTCCACCGCTTCTTTGCCTCACTTCTATAGACTCTGTGTCTGTCTCCTGAGTAAATACAGATGCAAAACATACATTTAAGATCTCCCCCATCTAGTTTGGCTACACAAATGGTTTACCATTCTAGTCTTCCAGAGGATCCATTTGATCCCTAGCAATCCTTTTGCTCTTAACACATCTGCAGAATCCCTTAGGATTCTCTTTCACCTTGTCTGCTGGGGCAACCTCATGCCTTCTTTTAGCCCTCCTGATTTTTTTCTGAAGAGTACTCTCACATTTCTTATACTCCACAAGTGTCTGCCTATAGCTACCATGCACCTCTTTTTTTTTAACTTAACCAGTGCCTCAATATCTCTTGAAAACTAAGGTTCCCTGTTATCCTTACCTTTCATTCTGACAGGTACATCCAAGCTATGTACTCTCAAAATTTCACTTTTGAGGACTTCTCTCTTACAAAGTACATCTCTGCCAGAAAATCCACACTTGCCAGATCCTTTCTGATGTCATCAAAATGGCCTTTCTCCAGTTCAGAATCTCAACCCAAGGACCATACTTACTTTGAGACAAATGACATTGTAATCACTAATGTAAAATGTTCCCTTACACAAACCTCTGTCCCCCGCCCTGTGTTATTCCCTAGTACCAGATCAATAATCGCACACTCTCTCAGTGGATTTGATTGAATTTATTTAAATCTTATGTCTGTCCCACAATGTAAGGAATAAAAAGTCTAATCACTTGTAGTAAGAAGCTGTCCTGTAGCCTGTTGGTCCTGGTTTTAAATGCTGTAGACAGAAGCAGCTGAAACAGTTTATTGTTGGGGTGACTGGTGTCCCTGATTATCTTCCAGGCATTCTCTACACACCTGCTGCTGTAAATGTCGTCAATAGAGGGAAGTTCACATCCACAGATGTGCTGGGCTGTCTGTACCCCTCTCAGCAGTGCCCAGCAATCAAGGTTGATGCAGTTCCTGTACCAGGTGGTGATACAGCCAGTCAGGATGCTCTCAATGGTGCCCCTGTAGAAGGTCTTGAGGATCTGGAGGACTCATGCCGAACTTCTTCAGTCTCCTGAGATGGAAAAGACACTGTTGTGCTTTTTTTGCCACACAGCTGGTGTGTACAGTCCAGGTGAGATCATTGGTGACGTGTATAGCAAGAAACCGCTCACCCTCTCAACTGCAGACCCGTTGATGTCAATTAGGGCGAGCCTGTCTCCGTTCTTCCTGTAATCCACAGTCAGCTCTTTTATTTTTTGGACATTGAGGGAGAGGTTGTTACCTTGGCCCCACTGTGGCAGGGTGTCAACCTCTCCTCTGTAGGCTGTCTCATCACCACTAGAAATAAGGCCGATCAATGTCGTGTCATCTGCAAATTTGATCAGCAGATTGGAGCTGTGTGTGGCAGCACAGTCAGGGTGTAAAGGGAGTAGAGGACGGGACTCAGGACACAATCCTAGTGGGCATCTGTGCTGAGGCTCAGAGGTGAGGGAGCCCATCCTTACTACCAGTTGGCAATCCAATAGGAAGTCCAAGAATTAGTTGCACAAGGCCAAGGCCTCTGAACTTCTTGTTGAGTCTGGAGGGAATTATTGTTAAGGATTTGGCCTGAACACTGGGTCGAAGGGCCTCTGCTGGTAGCTCTGGATCACGACAGTCTTTAATTTCTGTTTTCTTTCACCTGGCCATGGGGGCTCTGGCCCAGCCCCTTTCCTTTTTGGACTTCCTCCAATTACCTGCTTGTCTCCTCATTTGCACCCACCTGTTTCTAATTTTCACTCATTACCCCATCCATTTAAACACTGCCTTGAGTAATATTCTCTGCCAAACTGTATTCTTTACCAGGAAAAGGGTTGAGGTAGGGAAGAAGTTAAGGATGTATGGGGTTGAATTAGAAAGGGTTGCATCATTTAAATTTCTGGGAGTTATATTTGATTCACGATTAACATGGGCAGACCATATCAGGAAAGTTGAGGAGAAATGTAAAAAAGTAATAAATGTGATGAGATGTTTGACTGGTAGGGAATGGGGAGCAAGTTGTTCAGCTTTGAAGAGAATGTATGTGGCTTTAGTAAGATCTGTATTGGATTATGGAAATATAGTATATGGATCAGCAGCTAGGTCTCTTATAAGGAAACTGGATGTGATTCAGGCTCAGGCCTTGAGAGTGTGCAGTGGGGCTTTTAAAACGTCACCAGTGTCAGCCCTACAGGTAGAAATGGGAATAATGCCTTTGGAACTAAGAAGGATGCAACTGATGGCAAACTACTGGGCTAACTTGCAGGGGCACAATGATTCTCACCCTACTAAAGGAGTGTTGCAGGAGTGCTGGGAAAATGGGAGGTTTCAGAGGGATACCTTTAGTCGGGTAGGGAATGATATCGTGAAAGAATGTGGAGTGTTTGATCTGAGGATAAGTCCTTCAGTAGTTTATCCGGTTGTAGCTCCATGGAAGCTTGTATGGCCTGACATAGACTGGCATTTGTTAGAGATAAAAAGGAAAGAAAGATATAAAACAGATTTGGTAAATGCATTTAACTGTCATGTGATGGAAAAGTATAGTGATTATACTCACATTTATACAGATGGTGCGAAGGAACCTGAAACAGGAGTGACAGGGTTTGGGGTGGTAATACCAGCGAAAGAAATTGGAATCAGCAGAAGAACATCTAATAAGTTAGGGGTGTTTACAGTGGAGATGCTGGCAGTGTTGGTTGCATTGCAATGGGTGCAGAAAGCCAGACCATCCAAAGCATTGATATGTTCAGATTCATCCTCAGTTCTAGCAAGTTTAAGGTCTTTTCACACAAACAGTCGGCAAGATGTACTTTATGAAGTCCTTCAGTTAGTTACAAGAATTGCAAATCAGGGAGGTCAGGTAAAATTTCTATGGGTTCCAGCACATGTAGGGGTGAAGGGGAATGAGAGGGTGGATGAGTTGGCAAAGAGGGCGTTAAAGACAGAAAATGTGGAAATGCACATTAGTATCAGTAAAGCAGAGGTTAAGTGTGTAATCTGGGAAAAAGTCAACTGAATGTGGCAAGAAAGATGGGACAGGGAGGGGAAAGGGAGGCATTTATATCAAATACAAAAGAGTATTGCAGTTACTAGGGTAGGTAATGGAAACAGAAGAGAGGAAATTGTGTGGACTAGGTTAAGGCTGGGGCACTGTGCATTAAACAAAACATTGAAAATGATAGGGAAACACCAGACAGGATTGTGTGAGGAATGTCAGGAAGAGGAGTCAGTAGAACATGTAGTTCTGAGTTGCAGGAAATATGGGATACAGAGAGAGATGATGAGAAATAAATTAAGGGAGTTGGGGATGCAGGAATTTACATTAAAAAGGTTGCTGGGCATGGGTGAGAGAGCACAAGTCCGGGTATTTTTAGCGTTTTTAAGGGGTACAGGGGTTTTTTATAGAATATGACGAATAAACAGGAATAGGATACTAGGATGGTCAAAGATGGGAGGGTGAAGTGTAGGTTTTGTGTGTGTGTGTGTGTGTGCGTGCGTGTGTGTGTGATTGGGTGAAGGGATTTAGAATGTATGTCTAGTGCACATTCTGGAACAGAGGGTGGCGGTAATGCACCATTAAGCTGGATGCCAACCGCCGTAAAACAAGATACAGACAGACAGTATTCTCTGCCAGTTTGTCCCAGTTCTGACCTGTCATTGTGACTTCTGCCAACTGATTTTGCCTGATTCTGTGTCTTGGATTTTGCCTGTGTGCTCTGGATTGTCTGCCCTTGCCTGATGGCCTTTCCTGGTAAGACCTCTGCCTGCCATTTTGGATTTGTGCCTGCCTTCTGTTTTTGAAAGACTGTTGCCTTTGTGCTCCCTAACAAACCCTGGTGAAAAAGTATTCATTGGTCTGCACTTGAGTCCCACTGAAACCCAACAATTATAGTGTTGAAAGCTGAACTGTAGTCCAGGAACAGCATTCTAATGTATGCATCCCTCTTCTCCAGGTGAGTGAGGAGCACAAGGGAGACATTCTGTAATAATCAGTACACCAATTGTTTGGAATCAACAGACTTTGGTGTCTGAGAGCTAGGTGTGTCTACTGCCTCACACTGCCCCCCCCCATCCTGCTCTTGGCACTCCTTCTTTCCCACCTATCCCACACCCCTCCTGTGGTGCTCCACCCTCACTGTTTCCAACATCCCTTGCTTCTGCCAAATTTAGAAACTTGCTCTCTGTTGACAAATACAGTATTGTGCAATGGTCTTAAGCACCATAGCTATATATGTGCCTAAGACTTTTGCACAGTAGTGTTGATATAATGCTGAAGCTTTATAAGGCATTGGTCAGGTCACACTTGAAGTATTGAGTAGTTCTGGGCTCCTTATCTAAGAAAAAAAAAATCTGTTGATATTGGAGAAGGTTCAAAGGTGGTTTACAAGAATAATTCCAGGAATGAAAGGGTTAATGTATGAAGAGTGTAGGATGGCTCTAGGCCTGTTCTCACTGGAGTTTAGAATAATGATTTTTTTCTTTAATTGAAGTAATCAGTTGAATATTGAAAGGCCTAGATAAGCAGATGTGGAGAGGATGTTTTCTATTGTGGGGGTGTCCACAACCAGAGGGCACAACCTCAGAACAGAGAGATGTCCATCTAGAACAGAGATGAGGAGGAATTTCTTTATCCAGAGGGTGGTGAGTTTATGGAGTTCCTTACCACGGACAGCTGTGGAGGCCAAGTCATTGGGTATATTTGAACTGAAGATTGATAGGGTCTTTATTAGTCAGGACCTCAAGGGTTACAGGGAGAAGGAAGGAGAATGATAATAAATCCACCATTATGAGCAGACTTGATTATGCTCCTATGTCTAATGGTTGTATGGTCTCATGTGACAAATAAAACTAATCTTTCCTATTTCTGTCTTGAGTATGTCAACAAACTCATTCGTAAGGCCAGTGATGTTGTGGGGATGGAACTGGACTCTCTGACAGTGGTGTCTGAAAAGAGGATGCTGTCTAAGTTGCATGCCATCTTGGACAATGTCTCCCATCCACTGCATAATGTACTGGGTGGGCGCAGGAGTACATTCAGCCAGAGACTCATTCCACCAAGATGCAACACAGACCGTCATAGGAAGTCATTCCAGCCTGTGGCCATCAAACTTTACAACTCCTCCCTTGGAGGGTCAGACACCCTGAGCCGATAGGCTGGTCCTGGACTTATTTCCTGCATAAATAATTTACATATTACTATGGTTTTATTACTATTAATTATTGTGCAACTGTAATGAAAATCAATTTTCCCTAGGATCAATAAAGTATGACTGACTATGGTGGAACTTCACCATGGACAGTTCCAATCCCAGATGTGGAAGGAGGAGTGCTGGGCATGGGGCCAGTGACCTCATCCTATTTAAAAACCCAAAGTCACAGAAATGCCCACAGAAGCTCCAAAGTCCTCATCCCTGGGAGAGGAAGGGTACAACAAGAAGATGGGCTGCACCTGGAAACAGCATGAAAGACTAGCCCAGAACAGAGGACTGTGGCAGGCTGAGGCTGCTGTCAGTGGCCTGTGCTCAGTAGGGTGATGGGTTTAAGTTGGTAAGTATGTCTTGGTGGAGATGTGTGCATCTCTGTTGAGTGGGCAAGGGGGCTTTAAAGAAGATAAACATGGGGGTGAAGAATAGAAAGGGTGGTGGTAGGGTAGGAAGTATAAGGCTTGTGTGGAACAGAAGCACCAATGGCCTTGAATGGAAAACCCTACAAAACATAATGGATGCAGCCCAGTTAATCTTCATCTTATCTTCCCAATATTTATTGCTTACTCATTTTTTACTTATTTTGCTTTTTTGTATTTGCAGTTTGTTGACTTTTGAACATTGGTGGTTTGCCTGCCCTGTTGGGTGTGGTCTTTCATTGATTCTATTGTGTTTCTTGTATTTACGATGAATGTCTCCAAGAAAATGAATCTCAGGGTTGTATCTGGTGAAATGAATGTACAGTACTTTGAATGTTGAACTTTGAACTCAGTGGTGGGCCTGACTAGTCTTGTCTGCACTGCATTTCTGACCTGATTCAATGCAACAACCATTGGAATGAACATCCCTGGAATCTCAGACTGAGGATGAAGGTGGTGTCACACAAACACAGCCAGATGTCTCTCGCACCTTTTAAATGATCATTACTCAGGTTGTGTGTTAGACTGAGAATCGAAGGGGGAGGCGGGGCACTAAATGTTCATTACCCTCGCATCTGTTGTCTGTTTTAACTGCTGTGGATGGGCTTGGGGAGTCTCCTGTGATCATGCTGTGAAACCTCTGATGTTTAGCAGCTTGTTATGAATAGACACTCAGACACAGGAGCACCAGGACAAATACAGGCCAGCTGCCTGACAGCAGACTCTGATAGTTGGGAATCTGATAGCGAGCACTGTGCACAAAATGCTGGAGGAACTCAGCAGGACCAGCAGCAAATATGGAGGGTAACAAACAGAGAACGCAGAACAAGAACAGGTCCACAATGTTGTGCTGAACAAATTAAATTAGTAATCAAATGGCCAGCTAGACTAATCCCTTCTGTCTACACAATCTCCATATCCTCTATTCTCCTCACATTCATGTCTATTAAAAGTCTCTAATGTATCTACCTCTACCACCACCCCCAGGCACCCAGTGCTCTCTGTGTGTGTGGGGGGGTAACTTGCCCCTCGCATCTCCTTTGAAATTACCCCCTCTCACCTTAAATGCAGGTCCTCTGGTATTAGACATTTCAACCCTGGGGAAAAAGATATTGTCTGTCTATTCTGTCTATGCCTCTCATAATCTTATAAATCTTTACCAAATCTCCCTCAGCTGCTCCAGAAGATAGCCCAAGTTTGTCCAACCTCTTGTTATAGTGCTTGCCTTCTAATCCAGGCAACATTCTCATAAACAACAGGAATTCTGCAGATGCTGGAAATTCAAGCAACATACATCAAAGTTGCTGGTGAACGCAGCAGGCCAAGCAGCATCTATAGGAAGAGGTGCAGTCGACGTTTCAGGCCGAGATCCTTCGTCAGAAACATTCTCATAAACCTCTTCTGCACCCTCTCCAAAGCCTCAACATCTTTCCTGTCATGGAGTAACCAGAACAGTATTCAATACTCCAGATGCGGCCTATCTAGAGTTTTATAAAGCTGCAACATAACCTCCTGACTTTTGAACTCAGTGTCTCGACTAATAAAGGTAAGTATTCAATAAGCTGCCTTACTCACCCTATCATCCTGTGGAGCCACTTTCAGTGCGCTATGAACTTGAACCTCAAGATCCCTCTGCTCATCAGCACTGTTAAGGGCTTTAAATCGTGAACACGGCGCAGCACATCACACAAACCGATCTTCCGTCCGTGGACTCACTTTACACCGCACGCTGTCGGAGCAGCGCTGCCAGGATAATCAAGGACATGACCCACCCAGCCAACACACTTTTTGTCCCTCTTCCCTCTGGGAGAAGGCTCAGGAGCCTGAAGACTCGTACGGCCAGAATTGGGAACAGCTTCTTTCCAACTGTGATAAGACTGCTGAACGGATCCTGACCCGGATCTGGGCCGTATCTCCAAATATCCGGACCTGCCTCTCGATTTTTTTTTTGCACTACCTTACTTTCCATTTTTGTATTTTCTATTTATGATTTACAATTTAAGTTTTTAATATTTACTAATTTTTAATCCAGGGAGTGGGAAGCACAGAATCAAATATCGCTGTGATGATTGTACATTCTAGTATCAACTGGTGACAATAAAGTATAAAGTAAATTCCTTTACATTTGACCTACCAAGGAACAATGCTTCTCCTTTGCCAGGTTAAACTCCATCTGCCATTTTTCCACCTCTCAATTGAATGGACAGTCAAAGTTTCAGGCTGAAATCCTTCATCAGGATCTGCAGATTTTCTTGAGTCTGATTTGGAAAATGGTGGATTTTAAAAAGTTGTTAATATTTGGGATATGGCAGCCTACCCAGCCTCTCTGCATAACTGCTCCATCCCAGTGAACAAGGATGACTCAATAATAATGGTCATTTAGACACAGGATCTGCATTTACTGACTCGGTTCACAACACAAGAACTTACACAACTGAACATCTGTGTTCACATCTACTCGGTTTCCATGAACAGTCAAAGAAGTCAATGAAAGGGAGTTCATGCTGGCTAGACCTTTCTCAGGGTCCTAATGTGGGGGTCCTCCACATCTGTGATGGTTCATCTCTGGAGAGTTGTTCAATAGTTCCATTTAATGTCAGATAATCTATACAATATATAACCTGAAATTCTTATCTGCAGACATCCTCAAAACAAAAGAAAAACACCAAAGAATGAATAACAGGAAAAAAAGAACCCCAAAGCCCCCTACACCCTCTATGCACAAGCAGCAGGAAGTAGCATTAGCCCTCCCCCTCTTCCCCCAGCTGGCTCTCGCATAAAGCATCAGCATTCCCACCACCCACCATGCAGGAAATAGTACAGGCCCCAAAGAGAGACCATGGCCAACAGTACATTAACAATAACTGCTCACTCCAACATTTCCACATCCCACAGGCTCTCTCACGAACAAGGGAGAGATGGATATCACTCCTTCCACAGTGACAGGGGAGACAACGGTCACTGTTTTAATGTTAGTCATTCTGCCTCACCGGCCAGAGACAGATCGATTGATTACCCAGTGCAGAGACTTTCAACCTCCACTCTCACTCTCTTTGATGTTCCAGTTCAGTTTGTGACACCAGCGAGAATTTGTGTCCACAGGGCTGCACTAGGCCCTGAAGTCGCCCGTCTTCGGTTTGAACATGGAGATATTGAGACACGGCTGACCAGCACACTCCAAAAACAGGAACACACTGTTGTGCTGAGCTGCAATTCTGAGTGCTTCTGTAGATCAAAGATCCCGATAGGACCCTTGCCACCCTGAAAAGGGAAATAGAGGCATCAGGACAGGAAGAATTTAACTGCTTCACTAATAAGCTGGGAGAAGCCACACTCTGGCGCCACCTTTAGCTCTGCCCGTGCTCTCAAAATCCTCCATTCTTATTCTTTACCAGATTGATCTGTGATGTTTCAATTTTGTAGGCTCAAAGTCATCTGACTGACCTGTGTCAGTTTCTCAATCAGTCACTGAAAGCAAGCATGCAAGTACAGCAGGCTGTGAAGAAAGCTAATGACATGCTGGCCTTCATAACAAGGGGAATTGAGTATAAGAGCAAAGAGGTCCTTCTGCAGCTGTACAGGGCCCTGGTGAGACCACACCTGGAGGACTGTGTGCAGTTTTATCTCCAAATTTGAGGAAGGACATTCTTGCTATTGAGTGCAGCGTAGGTTCACAAGTTTAATTCCCGGGATGGTGGGACTGTCATATGTCGAAAGATTGGAGCGACTGGGCTTGTATACTCTGGAATTTAGAAGGCTGAGAGGGGATCTTATTGAATCGTATAAGATTATTAAGGGATTGGACACGTTGGAGGCAGGAAGCATGTTCCCGTTGATGGGTGAGTCCAGAACCAGAGGCCACAGTTTAAGAATTAGGGGTAGGCCATTTAGAACTGAGTTGAGGAAAAACTTTTTCACCCAGAGAGTGGTGGATATATGGAATGCTCTGCCCCAGAAGGCAGTGGAGACCAAGTCTCTGGATGCTTTCAAGAAAGAGATGGATAGAGCTCTTAAAGATAGCGGAATCAAAGGTTATGGGGATAAGGCAGGATCTGGATACTGATCGTGGATGATCAGCCATGATCACAGTGAATGGTGGTGTTGGCTCGAAGAGCCGAATGTCCTACTCCTGCACCTATTGTCTATTGGAGGGTGGGCTCCAGTGGAGAGGCCATTGTCAGAGTGTGCCAGTGATAGAATGTAAGACTTGGGTTTAGCCGGCTTCAGCATGAACAGTTAAGAAGCAGCAAACCTTTTTTTGGTATAGAATGGTCAGGATGGAATGGTCCTTCTGTCAGATGTGGGAATTCAGAATACTGGATAGTTTCCCTGATGACTACATCTGTGGGAAGTGCACACAACTTCAGTGCAAGACTGGCCAGGTCAGTGAAATGGAGCTGGGCTGACATGTATTCAAGATCATTCAGGAGGCTGAAGGTATTGTAGACAGGACTTTTGAAGAGGTGGCCACACCCATGGTACAGGCTTCAGACCGTGACAGGTGACCACCAGGAGAGGAAAGGTGATTAAGAAGTCAGCGCAGGGTACCCCTGAGGCCATTATCCCCTGCAAAAAGTATACTTCCGAGGACACTGCTTGCAGGGATAACCTATTAAATCACGGTAGCAGCAGCCAGGCTGGTGGCACTGTGACCAATTCTGATGTTTCATAAGGAAGGGTAAAGTCAGCCAGTGCAGCAGTTATAGGGGACTCGATAGTTAGGGGGACAGAAAGGAGATTCTGTGGCTGCAGAAGAGACACCAGGATGGTGCTTTGCCTCTCCCTAGGGTCATTGATGTATCGGAGAGGCTGCAGGACATTCTGACAGGAGGGGAACAGCCAGATCTCATGGTGCATATTGGCACCAATGTCACAGGCAGAAAAGGGGAAAAGGTCCTCTTGCATGAGTATATAGAGTTAGGAAAGAGTCTGAAAGGAAGGACCTCCAAGGCTGTAATCTTTGGATTACTCCCTGTTCCATGGGTGGGTGCAGGTCGGAATGGGGTGCAGCACAGATGAACAAGTGGCTGCTGAGATGGTGCAGGGGACAAGGGTTCAAGTTCTTGGATCACCGGAACTTTTTCTGGGGAAGGGGTGATCTGTATAAGAGGGAGGGGCTGTACCTGAACTGGAGGGGAACCATTATCCTGGCTGGGAGATTTGCTGGTGCTACCCAGGGGAGTTTAATCTTACAGGGGGCTGGGTATCAAAGCCCCCAGGTCAGTGAGGGAAAGATCTGACCAGCAGGCAGATGTCAGGGAAAGTACTGAAAGGCAAAATCAAAACTTTTTTGATATGATGGGTTGGATAGTTTGAAGGCATCTATTTTAATGCTAGGAGTGATGAACTTGGAGCATGGATCAGTACATGGAATTACAATGTTGTACTGTTACTGAAACTTGGTTGAGAGAAGAGCAGGAATGGATAATTAATGTACCAGGTTTTCAAAGTTTTAGAAAAGATAGAGGAAGAGATACAAGTGGTGGGGTGGGAGTTGCACAACTAACTAGGGAGAATATCACAGCTCCACTCAGGAGAGACCTAATGGAGGGGTCAAACACAGAGTTCATTTGGGTGGAACTCAGGAACAGAAGGGTGCAGATGAGATTATACTACAGACTCTCTAACAGCCACCAGGACAGAAAAGTAATCAGATTAAGGAAATGTGTTTATATATTAAAAAAAAGTTGTTATGGGGGATTTTACTTTCCCTAATACAAACAGGGACCTCCTTAGTGTGAAAGGTTTAGATGGGACATTTAGATTGTGTTTTCCCCTATTCCTTCACCTTTCCTGCCTATCACCTCCCTGCTTCCCCTCCCCCACCCTTTTATCTTTCCCCTTACTAGTTTTTCACCTGGAACCTACCAGCCTTCTCCTTCCCACCCTCCCCCCCCACCTTCTTTATAGGGCCTCTGCCCCTTCCCCCACTACAGTCCTGACGAAGGGTTCCAGCCCGAAACGTCGACCGATCTTTTCCATGGATGCTGCCCGACCTGCTGAGTTCCTCCAGCGTGTTGAGTGTTGCTTTGAGCCCAGCGTCTGCAGAGTATTTTGTGTTTAGAAGGGGCAGAGTTTAAGTACATCCAGGAAGGTTACTTGAATCAGTATGTGGACAGTGAAATGAGAGGAGGGGCCGTACTGGACCTGGTGATGGGTAACGAGCCTGATCAGGTGACTGATCTTTCAGTGGATGAACAGTTAGGCAACAGTGACCTTGGCCTCCAAGATAGCTATAGATTAGGATAGGTATGGTCCTTGCGGGAGAGCTTTAAATTGAAAATTATGAAGGCATTAGGCAGGAACTGGGAAGCATTAATTGGGAGCGTCTTTTTGGCAAGTCCACATCAGACATGTGGAGGGCGTTTGACAATCAATTGTACAGAGTGCAGGAAAGGTGTGTTCCTGTCAGAGGGAAGGATAGAGATGGAAAGACAAGAGAACATTGGATGTCCAGAGAGGTGATCAATTCTGTCAAGAAGAAAAAGGAAAAGCGTGTGAAGCTTCAGAAGCTGGGATCAAACGAAGCACATGAGGCATATAAAGAAACCATGAAAGAACTAAAGAAGGGAATTACGAAAGCCAGGAGAGGCCATGAAAAGACCTTGGCAAGTCAAATTAAGGTGAATCGCAAGGCATTTTATACATACAACAAGATAACTAGGAAAAGGGTGGGACCACAAGGATAGAGTGGGGAACCTTTACTTGGATGACAGAATGTTAGTGAGATACTAAGTGCATACTTTGCTTCAGTATTTACCAAGGAAAAGGATCAGGATATCAGTGCTGAGTGTACAAATACGTTAGGGAGTTTAGAGGTCAAGGTGGAGGAAGGTGTGGGCCTCCTAATGAATATTAAGGTGGATAAACCCTGGGATCTGATGGAATTTGCCCCAGGTTATTGAAGGAGGTGGGAGATGAAATTGCTGGGCCCTTGACCAGTATCTTTGTCTTCCCTGGACACAGGCATGATCCTGGAGGACTGGCAAGTGGCTAATGCTTATCTCTGTTTGAGAAGGAAACAAGGGAAAATCTGAGAACTATAGACTGGTGAGTCTCACATCAGTTGTAGGAAACTTGCTGGAGAAAATTCATAGGGATAGGATATGTGAGTATTTGGGAACCCATGGCCTGATTAGGGAGAGTCATCATTGCTTTGTGTGTGGTAGGTCATACCTTACCAACTTGACTTGAGTTTTTGACAAGGTGATGAGAGAGATTGATGAATGTAGGGTAGTGGATGGCATTTACGTGTATTTTAGTAAGATGTTTGATGAAGTCCCTCATGGAAGTCAAATCTAAAAGATTAAGATACATGTAGTCCGTGGCAAATTGGCTGTTTAGATTCGGAACTGGCTTGCACATAATGGTTGAAGGGACATTCAAGCTGGAGGTCTGTAAATAGTGGAGTTCTGCGTGGATCTGTGCTAGGACCCCAGATGTTTATAAATAACCTGAATGAAATTTCAGATGGGTATGCTTGTAAATTTGTGGATGATACCAAGATTGGTGGAGTTGTGGATAGAGTAGAAGACTGGCAAAACATGCAGCATGATATAGATTGGTTGCAGATATGGAGTTTAACCAAAATAAATGTGAGGTGTTTCACCTCGTAGGTCAAATGCAGGGAGATTGTATACTGTTAAGGGCAAGATCCTTACCCATAAGACCATAAGCAATAGGAGCAGAATTAGGCCATTTGGCCCAGCAAGTCTGCTCTGCCATTTCATAATTTTCCTCCTGGCCCCAATTTCCCGACTTTTCCCTATATCCCTTCATGCCCTGACCAATCAACCTCTGCCTTAATAGTGTTGCTGAGCAGAGAGATCTTGTGATCCAAGTTCAGAGCTCCTTGAAAGTGGCTACACAGGTCAATAAGGTGGTTAAGAAGGCTTATGGAATGCTCGCTGTTATTAGTTGAAGCATTGAGTTCAAAAGTCAGGAGGTTATGTTACAACTTCATAAAACTCTGGTTAGGTCACATCTGGAGTATTGCTTATAGTTCAGACTGTCCCACAGGATGTTGAAGCTTTGAAGAGGATGCTGAAAAGGTTTTACCAGGATGCTGCCTGGTTTAGAGATCATGTGCTATCATCAGAGGCTGGGTAAACTTGAGCTGTTTCCTCTGGAACTCTAGAGCCTGAGGAGAGATCTGACAGAGGTTTACAAGATGATGAGAGGCATAGATAGAGTGGACAGAGTATCTTTCCTAAAATGTCTAATACTAGAGGGCATGCATTGAAAATGAGTGGGTAGGTTCACGGGCTAAGTTTTTCACTCAGAGCCATGGATGCCTGGAATGCGCTGCCTGATGTGGTGTAGAGGCAAATATATTAGAGGCTGTAAGAGACATTTGGATAGGCACATGGAGGTAAGGAAGATGGAGGGATGTGGACATCGTGTAGGAGGATTAGTGTTTGGGTATTTTTGATTTGGTTTTAGGCTGGTTTAGCACAACATTGTGGGCTGAATGGCCTTTTCCTAGGCTGTACTGTTCTATTACCCACTGTGCACTGTGCTTCGGACAAAACCTGCAAGTCTTCGGAAATTTGACAAAGTAACATAGTTCAAGTTTGTCATCTGACTGTACAATCAATCTAAACAATATTCCTCCAGACCACGGTGCACCCACTAAACATATACATACACAGCCCATAAACCAAAATATTACCACAAATATGGTAATAAAATATAATTTAAAGTGCATGTAGTGTGCAGCATATGTAAATCGTAAACAGTCGCGGCTCGCTGTCCCTGTGATGAAACCTCGGTGGTGGCAGGACATTCATTAGTCTCACAGCCTGAGGGAAGAAGCTGTTACCCAGTCAACAGTCCTAGCCCTGATGCTCCTGAGTCAGCTTCTCGAATCTCTGCCTTCACACGGTACACATGACAGACTGCACAGGAATGACTGAATGTCCAATGTGCTTAATGGTCCAATGGATCTGTGTTAGATCCTTGGACTTTTCTGTATGAGGATGCTGCAACAGTCACTTTTGTCTTTAAAAAAATTTCCCCCTGGTCCATTACCCCACCCACACCTGCCAAATTCAGAGGACTGAGGCCTGACACATGCAAATTTGAGAGACCAGGGCCAATGACTAGAGGTAGTTTGGAGTTCAGAACTCCTGTGCTTGGAGTCCTGGGGTGTGTGTGTATGTGTCTGTGTGTGTGTGTGCCTGTTGTATGTGTCTGTGTGTCTGTTTGTGTGACTGTGTATCTCTATGTGCGTCTGTATGCATGTGTCTGTTTTTGTGTGAGTGTGTGGGTCCCTATGCATCTGTTGTTTTTTTAGTGCAATTGTGAACAATAGGCAAATCAGAAATGCTGATCAAGTCAACTAGTTCCCAAAGAGAACTGATAGTCCAATCAGATGGTTCACTGATGCTCAGTGATAGAACACAAAAAATAATATGCATATTTGTGTGTCTGTTTTGTGTGTGTCTGTATGTGTGTATAGTTCTAGCTGTGTGTCTGTGTATGTGTGCATTTGTGTGTCTATGTATGTGTATGTATGTGGCTGTGTATTTGTCAATTTTTGTGTATGTGTGTGTGTGACTGTTTCTGAGTGTCTTGTGTATTTGTGTGCGTTTGTCCATGTGAGTGTGTAAAGGTTTGTGTGTGCCTGAAATGGGTTTGTTTTGCTGTTGTTGGCTTGTTTTGATGTTCCTGCTTGTGTTCTATTGAATGTTGTGGACGTGCTGTGTTGCCACTGGACTGAGGAACAGCATTTGCAGGGGTCCCCTGCACATCGTCAGGTGTGTTGGTTGTTAACACAAATGAGGTATTTCACTGTCTGTTTCCATGTAGATGTGCTAAATAAATCTGAATCTGAAACTTCCAAATAATTAGTATTCTGACCTTGAGCAAGTGTTTTTCCCATTTTCTGAAGCCAGACGAAAAGCTCACTCCAGTTCTGACAGAGTTGCAGTTGAAGGCGGTTTTATTATTCCCCGACGTGTTACACTGCACAAAGAGCCCATGTAAAACAACAGTACTTCTCAGTCTTCGAATAAAGGGCATTGTGTGTGTTGCTCAGGTTCCAATGTTGATTGAAATTCCTTGCACCTCCAACAAGTGCAGTTAACTACTAAATCAAAGGTACAAACAATATAAAATGGACAGCTTGATGGTGAACACTAGTTGTTTAACAATGCGATACTGAGGAATCAGCATCAGCTGTGAACCCACAAGTAAGCAGTGAGATATAGTCACCGGGTCAGGTCACAGATCTCTCAGTGGGTGAGCATCTGGGGGACAGTGACCACCGCTCCCTGGCCTTCAGCATTATCACGGAAAAGGATGGAATCAGAGAAGACAGGAAAATTTTCAATTGGGGAAGGGCAAATTGTGAGGCTATAAGGCTAGAACTTGCAGGTATTAATTGGGATGCTGTTTTTGCAGGGAAATGTACTATGGACATGTGGTTGATGTTTAGAGATCTCTTGCGGGATATTAGGGATAAATTTGTCCTGGTGAGGAAGATGAAGAATGGTAGGGTGAAGGAACCATGGGTGACAAGTGAGGTGGAAAATCTAGTCAGGTGGAAGAAGGCAGCATACATGAGGTTTAGGAAGTAAGGATCAGATGGGTCTATTGAGGAATATAGGGTAGCAAGGAAGGAGCTTAAGGGGCTGAGAAGAGCAAGAAGGGGGCATGAGAAGGCCTTGACGAGTAGGATAAAATAAAACCCCAAGAACAAAAGGATGACAGGAGTGAAGGTAGGACTGATTAGAGATGAAGGTGGGAAGATGTGCCTGGAGGCTGTGGAAGTGAGCGAGGTCCTCAATGAATACTTTGGTATTCACCAATGAGAGGGAACTTGATGATGATGAGGACAATGAGTGATGCTAATGTTCTGGAGCATGTTGATATTAAGGGAGAGGAGGTGTTGGAGTTGTTGAAATACATTAGGATGGATAAGTCCCCGGGGCCTGACGGAACATTCCCCAGGCTGCTCCACGAGGCGAGAGAAGAGATTGCAGAGCCTCTGGCTAGGATCTTTATGTCCTCATTGTCCACGGGAATGATACAGGAGGAGTGGAGGAAGGCGGATGTTGTCCCCTTTTTCAAAAAAGGTAGTAGATATAGTCCTGGTAATTATAGACCAGCGAGCCTTACATCTTTGGTGGGAAAGCTGTTGGAAAAGATTTTTAGAGATGGGCTCTCTGGGCATTTAGAGAATCATGGTCTGATCAGGGACAGTCAGCATGGCTTTGTGAAGGGCAGATCGTGTCTAACAAGCCTGATAGAGTTCTTTGAGGAGGTGACCAGGCATATAGATGAGGGTAGTGCAGTGGGATGTGATCTATATGGATTTTAGTAAGGCATTTGACAAGGTTCCACATGGTAGACTTAATCAGGAAGTTGGAAGGCATTGGATCCAGGGAAGTTTGGCCAGGTGGATTCAGAATTGGCTTGCCAGCAGAAGGCAGAGGGTGGTGGTGGAGGGAGTACATTCAGATTGGAGGATTGTGACTGGTGGTGTCCCACAGGGATCTGTTCTGGGACCTCTACTTTTCGTGATTTTTATTAACGACCTGGATGTGGGGGTAGAAGGGTGGGTTGGCAAGTTTGCAGACGACACAAAGGTTGGTGGTGTTGTAGATAGTGTAGAGGATTGTCAAAGATTGCAGAGAGACATTGATAGGATGCAGAAGTGGGCTGAGAAGTGGCAGATGGAGTTCAACCCGGAGAAGTGAGGTGGTACACTTTGGAAGGACAAACTCCAAGGCAGAGTACAAAGTAAATGGCAGGATACTTGGTAGTGTGGAGGAGCAGAGGGATCTGTGGGTACATGTCCACAGATCCCTGAAAATTGCCTCACAGGTAGATAGGGTAGTTAAGAAAGCTTATGGGGTGTTAGCTTTCATAAGTCGAGGGATAGAGTTTAAGAGTCACGATGTAATGATGCAGCTCTATAAAACTCTGGTTAGGCCACACTTGGACTACTATGTCCAGTTCTAGTTGCCTCACTATAGGAAGGATGTGGAAGCATTGGAAAGGGTACAGAGGAGATTTACCAGGATGCTGCCTGGTTTATAGAGTATGCATTATGATCAGAGATTAAGGGAGCTAGGGCTTTACTCTTTGAAGAGAAGGGGGATGAGAGGAGACATGATAGAGGTGTAGAAGATAATAAGAGGAATAGATAGTGGACAGCCAGCACCTTTTCCCCAGGGCACCACTGCTCAATACAAGGGGACATGGCTTTAAGGTAAGGGGTAGGAAGTTCAAGGGGGATATTAGAGGAAGGTTTTTTACTCAGTGGTTAGTATGTGGAATGCACTGCCTGAGTCAGTGGTGGAGGCAGATACACTCGTGAAATTTAAGAGACTACTAGACAGGTATATGGAGGAATTTAAGGTGGGGGGAGGGTTATATGGGAGGCAAGGTTTAAGGGTCAGCACAACATTATGGGCTGAATGGCCTGTACTGTTCTGTACCATTCTATGTTCTATAGTAATTAGAAATAAACATAGAACACAGAATAGTACAGAAATAAAATAACAATACGAATCACGAAAGACACAATTAGTGACCATCACCCATTATCCGTTCTGGATACTGGGGGTCCCTGATAACAGATGCTGCTTTCCTGTAAAAGCACCTGGTGTAGATGGACTCAATAGTGGAGAGGGCTTGACCCATGATGAGCTGGGCAGTATCCACTACTTTCTGTAGGATTTTCCATTCAAGGCCATTGGTGCAACCAGTCAATATACTCTTTTAGATGACATGCCAAATCTTTACAAGCTCACTTTCAAGGAGACTTCATCTCATGTTCTTGATATTCATTGCTTATTTATTTAGTATTATTGATTTTTTGTTCTTTTGTATTTGCACAGCTTGCTGTCTTTTGCACACTGTTCATCCTGTTGGGTGCAGTCATTCACAGATTCTATTACGTTTCTGGTGTTTACTGAGTATGCCTGCAAGGAAATGAATCTCAGGGTTGTATCTGGTGACAGAGTTGCAGAATACACGTGGACTAAGATGTTAACTGTCCTGTGCTATCACCAGTGGGACCATCAGTTGATCTGCCACCTGTCTTCAGGAGTTTCGGCCCGCTTATGATCAAGACTCCCTCAAGGCCCACCACCTTGAGGGAGTCTTGATCACAAGTGGGCCAAAGTTCCTGAAGGCAGGTGGCAGATCAACTGATGATCCCACTGGTGATAGCACAGGACAGTTAACATCTTAGTCCATGTGTATTCTGTAATTCTGTCACCAGATACAACCCTGTGATAATAAATTTACTTTAAAATTTGAACTTTGAAATACATTAATCTGTAATGATCTTCTGCCCCTTGACTATCTCCATTTAGTACTATCTGGAAACTTAGCAAAAGACCAGCAACGTCTACCCACTGACTATTTGCCTACTTCCACTCCCTAAATCCTTTTTACTTGTCCTTGGCTGCATTTCCTACTTGCCTATCACTGAGTGTCCCATCAAACACTTGTTGGAAATCCAGATTACTGGCAGCCTCGCTCATACCATTGACTATGCTGTCACTTACTCGGGCCCTCATCTCCCAGTGGAGCACAGGTCACTGATGCCCCTCCCACCTCCATCGTCCTCTGATGTCAAAGGTGTGTTTGAAGTTCATCAACGCTTCTGCAATCACTACCGTCCATTGTACAGGAGATCGGTCTATACAGCTTCACTGAAGCCCTTGCCCATTTCCACCTCTCACGTCAGGACGTGGGGTTGGCCTTTGACAGGCATACTCATTTATCTTTCCAAATATTCAGTAATGTTGGTCAAACAAAACCCGCCTGTTGGAGCCTGCACTTTACAACACTTGCCATCTCTCGGAGTTCATCTTTTACCTCCTCCAGTAGGAACTGTTTTGTTTTCCACAATGCCTAGATTGGTCCATATTTCTCTGAACATATTGTCAAGTCAAGCCAAAGTCAAGACACTTTTTATTGTCATTTTGACCATAACTGCTGGTACAGTACGCAGTAAAAATGAGACGTTTTTCAGGACCATGGTGCTACATGAAACAATACAAAAACTACACTGAACTACGTAAGACAACACAAAACTACACTAGACTACAGATCCCTCACCTCACCTAGTTCAGTGGCACAGTTTCAGGGATTGGCCATTTAAAACAAGATAAGGATAGCAAATGAAGAAACTTACATTTATCTTAGAGGGATGTAGATGCTCAATTATTGAGTGGACTCCAGGGTATTTTGATGTACTAACAATAATTAAATGAATCTGAATCAGAATTTGACTCAAGATGAGATCAGTAAACTTCTGAAATAAAAGGATTGGTTTGCTTTTGTCACGATTACTGAGATACAGGGAAAAGCTTGTCTTGCATACTGATCATACAGATCAGATCATTACTTGGTGCATTGAGCTAAAACAAGGTAACAGATTGAAGAATAACTTCCTATTTTTATTTACTTAGAGCTACAGCACATTAATGAGCCCTTCCAGCCCAAAAAGCCCACACTACCTAATTACCCGAGCACCATCTTTGAAATGTGGTAGGAAAGCGGGGCACCCAGAGAAAGCCCACGTGATCAGGGGACAAAGTACCTTGCGGTCAGTGGTAGGAATTGAACCAGTGTCACTGGCCATTATGCCATCATATTGCCCAAATGATGGCGGCATTTGAGACCAGCCCCAGTAACCTGGCCATGGCCCTAATGCAGAAAAGGTGTGGTGCAGGCAACCGGGTTCAAGATTCAGGATTGCTTGATGTCATTTCCAGTACAAGGGTAAAGGAGAACAGAATAATTGTCAACATAAAAGATTCTGCAGGTGCTGGAGATCCAAAGCAACACACACAGAATGCTGCAGGAGTTCCGCAGCGCAGATAGTTTCTACAGAAATGAATAAACTGTTGATGTTTTGGGTCAAGACTGTTCTTCAGGACTGGAAAGGAAGAGAGCAGAATAAAAAGGTGGGGGAGGGGAAGCAGGACAAGCTAGAAGGTGATGGGTGAATCCAGGTGGGGAGGGGAAACAAAGGGCTGGGGCGGAAGGAGTCTGACAGGAGGGAAGTGTCAATTGTGGGAGAAAGGTGGAGGGAAAATATATTTTACCAGAAAGGGAAATCAATATTCATTCCATCAGTTTGGAGGATCCTTAAAGAAAGAGGACTTTTGAGATATCCTAGAACGGAAAGCCTCATCCTGGGAGCAGATGCAGTGGAGACTGAGGAACTGGGAATAGGGAATGGCATTTTGGCATGTGGCAGGGTGGGAAGAGGTATAGTCGAGGTCGTTATGAGAGTCAGTGGGCTTGGAGGTGTCAGTGGACAGTCTGTCTCCAGAGATGGAGACCGAGAAAGGGGAGAGAAGTGTCTAAGATGGACCAAGTGAATTTGAGGGTTGGGTGGAAGTTTGAAGTAAAGTGGATGAAATTGACGAGCTCAGCATGGGTGCAGGAAGCAGCACCAATGTAGTCGTCAATGTACTGAAGGAAAAGTTGGGGAGCAGTACCAGAATAGGTTTGGAACACAGACTGTTCCACATAACCAGTGAAGAGGCAGGCATAGCTGGGGCCCATGCAAATTCCCATAGCTACACCCTTAGTCTGAAGAAAGTGGGAAGAGCTGAAAGAGAAGTTATTAAGTGCGAGAACCAGTTCTGCCAACTAGAGGAGGGTGGTGGTGGTGGGGAACTGGTGAGGTCTATTATCCAGAAAGTAGCGGAGGGCTTTGAGGCCTTCTTGATGGGGAATGGAGGTGTATAAGGATTAGACATCCATAGTGAAAATGAAGCGGTCGGGACCGGGGAACTGGAAGTTATAAAGAGGTGGAGGGCATGGGAGGTATCACGGATGTAGGTGGGGAGGGACTGATCTATGGGTGACAAAATGGAGTCCAGGTAGGCAGATACAAGTTCGGTGGGACAGGAACAGGCAAAACTATGGGTCTACTGGGACAGTCAGGCTCGTGGATCTTGGGGAGGAGGTAAAACCGAGTGGTAAGGGGTGTGGGAATAATGAGTTTAGTGGCTGAGGATGGAAGGTCTCCGGAGTTGATAAGGGCAGTGATGGTGTGGGAGACAATGGTTTGATGTTTTTTTGGTGGGGTCCTGTTCTGGGGGTAAGTAAGAGGAGGTGTCAGAGAGCTGCCGTTTGGCCTCAGTGCGGTAGAGGTCCGTCCGCCAGACTACTACAGCACCACCTTTGTCAACGGGTTTGATGGTGAGGTTGGGATTAGTGCGGAGAGAGTGGAGGGCAGTGCGTTCAGAGGGGGGGAGGTTGGAATAGGAGATAGTAGTGGTGAAGTTGAGACGGTTGATATCTCGGCGACAGTTAGAGATGAAGAGATCAAGCGCAGGTAGAAGGCCTGGGCGGGGTGTCCAGGAGGATGAGGGTTGAAAACAGGAGAAGGGGTCATCAATAGTGGGAGGGGGAATCCTTGCCAAAGAAGTAGGTTCGGTTACGTAGGCGACAGAAGAAGAGTTCAGCGTCATGGCGGGCACGGAACTCACTCCATGGGCCAAATGGCCTAATATTGCTCCTATGTATGACGGTCTTCTCAGTCATACAAACCGTTCTTTGGCAATACAATAAATTGCTGTCTGAGTTTGACTCGTGCTTTCCAAAGGAAGGAATTTTAACAATTGCATTTCTTCTTCCCAAGCTTCAGTGAGTGATGTAGTTTGATCAAACTACTTGATCAAAGGTACAAAGCTGTATACAATACTGAAGTGCTGCAGAGGTCTGAGGCTTCGGTCTGTTTCACACACTGATATCAACCCCACCACACATTCTGACCCCGTCTGACACTGGAATGGGAAATGGAGCATTTTCCCTTAATAAGCAAAGGAAATGAGTGTTACTCTGCGATTAATTGAGACAATGCTGCGATCTGGCAGATTTGTCACACATGCCCTGGGCATTCCTATTGGATATTTCTGATTTAATGCACATCTTTGGCTCACAATTTGCAAGAATGACCTATTATCTTCTAACCCACAGAAAAGGACTATTCAGTGACTGGTTTAGGGTTAGGTGGGCCACATGGATTGGGTAAGGAGATTACTGAGGATTCTCAATGGTCTCCAAATTCTGTAAATACACATCTAGGATCTCAACGATCTTGAATTCCGGACTGCTGAATTCATCCTTCAATATTACTCCATCAGCATGGCTGACCTTACAATGTATTTGGAAGGTTTTGCAGACGCAGAGTCGAGGTTCTTTTATTTCCTTGAAGTGCCCTCTGTAGGTGGTCTAGATCTCAGGAGTACAGGAGGGCAGTTTGGCATGTATGGGCTGCCCTGGGAGGAGCAGTGCCTCTGGTGAATGGGCTTGTCCTGTCCAATCTGGGGCAGCTCACTCACCTTTTGACCCCTCTAGACACTCAGCTCACCTGTGGCTCCAATCAGCAATGGCCACACCCCCTTTACACCGCTAAACCAGGCGGGGGTAGCTAGCGGGCCTCACCCCCCGGTGGAATAGGGACATGTTGGGTGGATAAGAGCTATGGTAAGTTCCAACAGCTGGGGAGGTGGTTCTCACAGATCACAAGACAAAGGAGCAGAAGTAGGCCATTCGGCCCATCGAGGCTGCTCCGCAGCTCCCCCATGAGCTAAACTATTCACCCATCTAGTTCCAATTTCCGGCTTTTTCCCCATATCCCTTGATACCCTGACTAATTAGATACCTGTCAATCTCCTCCTTAAACACCCTCAATGATCGGGCCTTCACAGCTGTATGTGGCAATGAATTCCATAAATCCACGACCCTCTGGCTAAAAAAAAAAAATTCTCCTCATCTCTGTTTTAACTGGGTACCCTCTAATCCTAAGACTATGGCCTCTTGTCCTGGACTCGTCCACCAAGGGAAACAACCTTTCCACATCTGCTCTGTCCAACCGTTTCAACATTCAAAACGTTTCTATGAGATCCCCTCTCATTCTTCTATACTCTAATGAATACAATCCAAGAGCCGACAAACAGTCCTCATATGTTAGCCCCTGCATTCCAGGAATCATCCTCGTAAATCCTCTCTGAACTCTTTCCAACATCAGTACATCCTTTCTAAGATAGGGGGCCCAAAACTGCACACAGTATTCCAAATGAGGTCTCACTAGTGCCCCATAGAGCCTCATCAACACCTCCTTACTCTTATACACTATTCCTCTTGAAATGAATGCCAACATAGCATTCGCTTTCCTTACCGCCAATCCAACTTGGTGGGTAAACTTTAGGGTATCCTGCACAAGGACCCCCGAAGTCCCTTTGCACTTCCGATTTTTGAATTTTCTCCCCATCTAAATAATTGCCTGATTATTTCTTCCAAAATGTACAACCGTACATTTGTCAATGTTGTATCTCATCTGCCATTTCTTTGCCCACTCTCCTAAACTGACTAAGTCTCTCTGCAACCTTTCCGTTTCTTCAACATTTCCTGCTCCTCCACCTATCTTGGTGTCATCCGCAAACTTAGCCACAAAACCATTTAATCCATAATCCAAATCATCGATAAACATCGTAAAAAGAAGCGGCCCCAACACCAACCCCTGTGGAATACCACTAGTAACCGGCAACCAATCAGAATAGGATCCCTTTATTCCCCCGCCTTTGCTTTCTGCCTATCAGCCAATGCTCCACCCATTTCAATATCTTTCCTATAATTCCATGGGCTCTCATCTTATTAAGCAGCCTCATATGCGGCACCTTATCGAAGGCCTTTTGAAAATCCAAATACACAACATCCACAGCCTCTCCCTTGTCAATCTTATTCGAGATTACCTCAAAAAAATTCCAAAAGGTTGGTGAGGCAGGATCTTCCCTTCATGAAACCATGCTGGCTTCAGCCTATCTTGTCATGCACCTCGAGGTATTTCATAACCTCGTCCTTGAGGATTGACTCCAATATCTTTCCAACCACTGATGTCAGACTAATAGGTCTGTAATTTTCTTTTTGCTGCCTCCTTCCTTAAATAGTTGAACTACATTTGCGACCTTCCAGTCTTCTGGAACCATGCCAGAGTCTATTGATTCCTGGAAGATCATTTCCAATGCTTCCACAATCTCCAAAGCCACCTCCTTCAGAACCCTTGGGTGCACCTCATCTGGACCAGGAGACTTATCTATTCTTAGGTCTAACCCTTCCATTCAAGGGCATTAGTGTTTCCATACCAGGTCATGATGCAGAGTCATTATATTCTTCACTGCGTATCTATAGAAGTTTGTCAAAGTTTCATCTGACATGCCAAATCTAAGCAAACTTCTAAGAAAGTAGTCACTGCTGTGCTCTTTGTAATGTCACTTATGAGCTGGGCCCAGGACAGATCCTGAACTTAGGTGTGTGGGACCTAAGGGCTTCTGCTTTGGACTCATGTTCATATCAGACTGTTCCTCAGGGTTACAGAACAAGAGCATAAGATCAGCTCCATACCTTGGCCTCTTCAATGACAGCACTGAATCCAATGTACACAATCCCTCTGTTCTCCCAACCATTAACATTCCACATGGACCTTCAGGAATTACTGCGGAAATGCTAGGTTGAAACACATCTTTTGCAACATGTAAAATGCTGGAGGAACTCAGCAGGTCAGGCAGCATCTATGGAAATGAATAATCAGTTGCTGTTTTGAGTGCGACTCTTCATCAGGGCTTTTGTCTCTTGGCCAATAGCAGCCTGTGTGAAATTTCACTGTCTGGGTGTTGGATTATAGTACTGTACCTAATGGCAATGTTTCATAATGCTGCATTTCCTGTCTGCCTGATTAGCCTGAAATTTCTCTCTTCATTAGGACAATAGGATTTTATTTTTGAGCTTTTAAATTGGCCAATGAGCTTTTAATCATTGTAAAGCTGCAGGTTGCAAGACAGATTTCTTGTGCCCGTACTGACACTTCCCCAGTGAGTTTTATTCCAGAATATAAAGAGCATTCAGAATTTAACCATATCCTTCAAAAACAAGCATTGTCTTCAAATAATTGAAACAGCTATGGGGATTGCGGTAACTTTACCTGTGCATCTCTCTACAGAATCAGGTTTAATATCACCAGCATGTGTCATGAAATTTGTTGTTTTGAGGCAGCCATAAATTGCAATTCATAATAATAATAAATATTACAGAGACAAGAGTTTGTGGAGATGTTGGAAATGGAGGGCAGTCCACACAAACACTGGAGGAACTCAGCAGGTCAGGCAGCCTTGAAGGAAAGGGTTAAAGAGTCGGCATTTTGGGCAGAGACCCTCCTTCGGGGGAAGAATCCAGAGTAAGGAGGTGCGGGGTATGGGGAGGGGAAGGAGTACAAGCAAAAAGGTGATTTTGAGACCTGGTGATGGATATGGTAGATGGGTGAGGGAGGGGCATAATGTAAGAAGCTGGGAGGTGATGGGTAGAAAAGCTAAAGGGCTGAAGAAGATGGAATCTAATAGGAGAGGAGAGTGGACCATGGGGGAAAGAGAAGGAGGAGGGGCACCAGGGGGAGGTGATGGACAGGTGAAGAGTAGAAAAAAGTTGAGGGGGTCTAAATGGGGAATGGAAGAAGAGATAAGAGGGAGGGAAGGAATAACCAGGAGTTGAAGAAATAACATCAGGATGGAGGCTACCTAGAATGAATGAGGTGTTGCTCCTCCAACCTGAGAGTGGCCTCCTCCCAGTGGTAGTGGAAGCCAGTGACCAACATGTCGGAATGGGGATTAAAATTAAAATGGTTGGTCACTGAGAAAGTGCTTGACAATGTGACAAAAATTACAACAAGGTACACAAGAAATATATATTAAAAATAAATAAGTGCAAAAACAGAGCAAGAAGTGAGAGGATGTTGATGGCCCGTTCATAAATCTGATGGTGAGCGATGGGCAGGAGGTGGGAGGCTGCCCCTAAAATGCTGAGTGTGGGTCTTCAGGGTAGAATGAGAAGAGGGCACATCCCGGATGGTGAGGGATGCTGCCCTTCTGTGAATCATCACTGAAGACTGAGGTTAACCATCAGAGTGAGAGGTCCATCCTATACAGTAGAGGGATCTCCCCCTCCCACTTTCAAATCTCTTACTAGGTCTTCCTTCAGTTAGTCCTGACGAAGGGTCTTGGCCTGAAACGTCGACTGTATCTCTTCCTAGAGATGCTGCCTGGCCTGCTGCGTTCACCAGCCACTTAGACGTGTGTTGACTGTAGAGATCTGTACTCTTTAGTAACCCATGAACCCACAGTTCTAGCACCTGTGCATACTGAATACATTTACAATTATATTCTGAGATGCTCCTTTCAGTTACAAAGAAAGAAATTCTTGGGCTCAAAAATACTGTTTGTCATTTGAACTCGTCTCCAGTCGGTGTTTGAATGGTGTGGAATGTTGTGGAATGCTGTTCGATGTAGGAGGGCCGTCTTCCCAGTCTTATTCACAAACTTGGCAAAGGTTTAACTAGCTACCGCTGAGCTGTGGTGAGGGTTCACAATCAGATTCAGACATACTCACTACTCCCTCAGAGAGAAGGTACAGGAGCCTGAGGACAGGATTCAGGAGCTACTTCCTCCTCTCCACCATCAGATTTCTGATCTGTCCATGAGCCCATGAACACTGAGACACTATTCTTCTGTACTGACTATCTATCTACCACTTATTTATTGTGCCTTACAGTGATTCTTATGCAACACACAAAATACTGGAGCAGCTCAGCAGGACAGGCAGCATCTATGGAAGAAATTACAGTTGATGTTTTGGGCTGAACCCTTTCGTCAGGATTGGAGAAGAAAGCTGAAGAGTAGATTTGAAAGGTGGAGGGGGGAAGGGAAGAGAGAATGACGATTGAATGTGGACTAGGACCAGCCCGGAGAACCAGTGGGAAAACGAGCCTGGAGATGCGTTCCGCAGGACCAGCTAGTCCGTTCAATGTTCAAAGTAAATTTATTATCAAAGTACATTTTCTTGTGGGCATTCACAGTAAATAGAAAGGAACTTAATAGAAACAACGAAAAACTGCACACACAAAGACAGGTAATCAACCAATGTACAAAAAGCAATAAACTGAGCAAATGCAAAAAGGAACAAAACAAACAAAATAATAATAAATAAAGAATAAGTATCAAGAATATAAGATGAAGTGTCCTTGAAAGTGAGTCCATAGGTTGTGGGAACAGTTCAGTGATGGGCGAGTGAAGTTTTCCCCACTGGTTCAAGGGCCTGATAGTTGAGGGATACTAACTGTCATTGAACTTGGCGGTGTGAATCTTGAGGCTCCTGTGTCTTCCTGATGGCAGCAGTGAGAAGAGAGCATAGCCTGGGTGGTGGGGTCCCTGATGCTGCTTTTTTGTGACAATGCTCCATGTAGATGTGCTTAATGGTGGGGTGGGCTTTACCTGTGATGGACTGGGCTGTATCCACTACATTTTGTAGGCTTTTTCAATCAAGGGCATTATGTTTCCACACCAGGCTGTGATGGAATCAGTCAATATACTCTCCACTGCGCATCTATAGAGGTCTGGCAAAATTTTAGATAGCGTGTTGAATCTTTGCAAACATCTGAGAGTAGAGACGCCAGGGTGTGAAGATCAGCATGTTCTCCACAGCAGAGCCCCGCAAGTGGCTTCCTCTGCGTTGCTGAGGCACAAGGCAAGAAAACAAACTTGGTATAAGGGCATTCTGCTACAGCAGAGAGTAATTGTTTTCTGGAATGGAAGAAGTACAGACTGCCTCTTCTCTGCCCTGTGGTACTTGGAGCAACCGCCTGCACTGAGGACAGTTACTGACAGGATAGGGACTGATCTGCAGATTTAATTACAGGAGCTAGTGTCGGTGTATCTCGAAAGTTATTTGTCTAGGGACTTGTAGTGGTGCTCCATCTCACCCACCATCATGTGTTGAACAGTCAGTCAGTTACTGACCCCGTGAAGGAAAATGCAGCCATGCTCCAGTGCACACTGGGATGGTCAGGCTGGGTTTGACCAACAAGAGCAGGGTGGGACACATAGTTCACCCTCCTTTTCTGCAACTTCATGCAGGCTGATTTTCTATGGTTTTTATCTCTAGTGGAAGTTCATCAACCCGAAACATCAGCTAATTTTTTCTCTGTAGATATTAGCTGAGTTGTTGGAATTTTCTTACATTTTTACATTTTGATTTCATGCTTTCAGCATCTTGGGGTTACGTGTTCCCTGATGATTTCCCTTTTCCAAAGAGTCACTGAGACTGAGTTTAAGGCCTAGTATTCAGTGTCCCAGCATTGGTGAGTCTGGGGTTTGAAGCCTGGTGATCGGCGGCTACTGTGATTGATGCCAAAGATGGAGGATCTGGGTCAAATTGGAGGTTTAGACCCATTGGTCGGAGCACTGGGTCTGCAAATTTCTGTAAGTCCACTGTAGTTGTCAAAGGTCTAATGTCTGCGAGGTCAAGTCCGAATCTGGATGCACTGGAGGCTGGGGGCCAAAAACAGACTTGGCACTGGAGGGCTGTGTGTGCACATGGGTGGGAGGGGAAAACGGGACTTGTTTTGTTCTGTGTTCTGCTGAATACTGTCTGCATGTTATTTTGGCATCCAAATGTGTGGAGACACGTGGTCTGCTATCAGCACATCCGTGGGTGTAAGACCATATTAGACTATAAGACATAGAGTATTGGGCCGTTCAGTCTCTTGAGTTTGCTCTACTGTTCCATCACGATTGATTATTATTCCTTACACTATCTCTTTCTCCTACCTTCTCCCCGTAGCCTTTGACACCCTGACTGGTCGAGAACTTACCAACCTCTGCTTTAAATATACCCAGTGACTTGGCCTGCAAAGCCATCTCTAGCAATGAATTCCACAGATTCACCACCCTCTGGCCAAAGAAATTTCTTCTCTTCTCTGTTCTAAGCAGAGGTCCCTCTATTCTGAAACTGTGCCCTCTGGTTCTAGAGTCCACCACTATAGGAAGCATCCACTCCACACCTACCATCCACGCTATCTGGGCTTTTCGGTATTGGATCAGTTTCAACTGGCCCCCCGCCCCTCCTGGTTCTTCTATACTCCAGCAAGTACAGGCCCACAGCCATCAAACACTCCTCATACCCTTTCATCCCTTGAATTATTGGTGTGAACCTCCTCTGGACAATCTCCAATGCCAGCACAACTTTTCTGAGATAAGGAGCCCAAAACTGCTCACAACACTCCAAGCAAGGTCTGATCAATGCCTTACAAAGCTTCAGTCTCAGGTGCATTGGCTGCTAACACAAACAATGCATTTATCTGTACGTTTTGATGTACCTGTAGGTGTGACAAATAAACTTGAATCTAAAGTGAAAGTTCCAATTGACTTTCATTCTCTGCTTCCAGCAGCACATCCTTGATGTGTGGCAGCTTGCGAAGTAAAGACGCATCTCCCCTCGCCCCCTCTTTGGTCCTGTGAACCTTGTAGGGGTCACGTATGCTCTTTGATTCCAGTCACTTTCATTGCTTCTGCTGTGGCACGGCAGCAATACACTGGGTTGTCTAGTTGCATGGGTGGTGAGCACAACTCTTTGCAGGACCAACGAACTGGCTTCAATTCCTGCCACTGTCTGTTCTCTCCGTGACCCCGAGGGCCTCCTCCGGGTGCCCCAGTTTCTTCCCACGCTGGTTGGTAGATTAATCGATCATGATGAATTGTCCCATGATTAGGCGAGGTGGAGTGGCTGAAGAGGCCGGACAGGCCCATTCCGCCGCATCTCAACAAAAATGTACAAACAAATTTATCACTCATAAATGGGATTACCTATGTACAACAATGTATAATCACTCTAGCAATCAGCCTCACTTGTATCCATTACCCTATCCTTGGTTAATGCCCACAAGATACCGCAGAGGCTCAGCAGGTCAGGCAGCATCTATGGAGAGGAATAAACAGTCAACGTTTCAGGCCGAGACCCTTCATCAGGAGAAGGAAGGGGGCAAATGCCAGACTTTGAAGGTGGGGGGAGAAGGCGTACGCTTTGGAAGGTGATAGGTGAGACTAGATGAGGAGGGGCAACAGAGGGAGGTGATGGAGGAGAGGAGGAGGGAAGGAGGGAGGTGATGGAGGGAAGGAGGAAGGGAACCAGAGGGAGGTGACAGAGGAGAGGAGGAGGGAAGGAGGGAGGTGATGGAGGGAGGAGGAGGAGGGGCACCAGAGGGAGGTGATGGAGGGAGGAGGAGGAGGGGCACCGGAGGGAGTTGATGGAGGAGGGAAGGGGTAAGAGAGGAGCCAGAATAGGAAATGGAAAAGAGAGAAGGGGAAGGGTGGAGAAATTACTGAAAGTCGGAGAAATCAGCGTTCATGCTGTCAGACAGAATATGAGGTGTTGCTGCTCTAACCTGAACGTGGCTTCATCGTGGCATGAACCGACATGCGGAATGCGAATGGGTCTGGGAGTTAAGTGGTTAGCTACTAGTATGTATTTAATATTTCAGTAATATTAGTAAAGAATTCCACAGATTCACTGTTCTCTAGCTGAAGTTCCTCCTTATTTCTGTTCCAAAAGGTTGCCCCTGTACTCTGAGCCTGTCCCCTCTGGTCCTTGACTCTTTCCCCCATAGGAAACATCCTCTCCACACCCACCCTTTCACCATTCGATAGATTTCAATGAAGTCACCTCTCATTCATCTGAATTCTAGTGAATACAGTTCCAGAACCATCAAATACTCTTCATAAGACAAACGGTTCAATCCTGGAATCATTTCTGTGAGTCTCCTTTGAATCCTCTACAGTTTCAGCACATCTTTGCTAAGATAAGGTCAAGACAAAGTCAAAGCACATTTATTCTCAAAGTACTGCATGTATACTTTATACAGCCTTGAGATTCGCCTTCTTACCAGCGTAGGAAAACAAAGAAACCCAATAGGACCCATTAAAACAAAAGTCTGTCGAATGCCCAATGTTCAGAGAGAGAGAAAGAGAAAATAATATGCAAAAAACATTCAGTACTGAAGTTCACAAAAGAGAGTTCACACTGTGATAAGAGGCCCAAACCTGCTTACAATGCCCCAAGTGAGGCCTTGCCAGTGCTTTATAAAGTCTCAACATTACGTCCTTGCTTTTATATTCTAAACCTCTTGAAATGACTGTTAACATTTGCTTTCCTCACCAAAGACTTAACCTGCAAATTGACCATTAGAGAATCCTTCACGAGGACTCCAAAATCCCTTTGCACCTCAGATTTTTGTATTCTTTCTCCAATTAGAAATAGTCAACCCTTTCATTTCCTCTTCCAAAGTGCACAACCATACACTTCCTGACACTATACTCCACCTGCCACTTCTTTGCCTATTCTCCTAATCTGTCTAAATCCTTCTGTAGCCTATTTTCAAAACTATCTGCCCCTCACCCTACCGTCTTCAAACTTTGCAACAAAGCCATTGATTCCATCATCCAGATCATTGAAATATAACGTAAAAAGAACTGGTCCCAGCCCAGACCCCTGTGGAACACCACTAGTGACTGGCAGTCAGTCAGGAAAGGTTACCTTTATTCCCACTCTTTGCCTCCTGCCCATCAGCCACCACTTTATCCTTGCTAGAATCTTTCCTGTAATATTGTTTGATTAAGAATTCTTTGTTGTTTAGGTAATGCATTGTGGATTATATGTAACAGTACGTAAATGGCATACATCATTAAGCCATCATGTCATACATTTGCGCCTTGCTTAAAGTAAAAATGAGGTTAGATTTCGAGCTACACATAATAGTTGCTGGTGAACGCAGCAGGCCAAGCAGCGTCTCTAGGAAGAGGTGCAGTTGACGTTTTGGGCTGTGACCTTTCGTCAGGACTTCGTTGAGTCCTGATGAAGGGTCTTGGCCTGAAACGTTGACTGTACCTCCTCTTCCTCGAGATGCTGCCTGGCCTGCTGCGTTCACCAGCAACTATTATGTGTGTTGTTTGAATTTCCAGCATCTGCAGATTTCCTCGTGTTTGCGTTTTTAGATTTTGAGCTCCCTTGTTTTATGTTTTGGAGTTGCAAAATATAACAGTGGCGATGAGTTATTTTAAAATGAACCCGAGGTGACTACCTACCTGTTGAAGCGCTGCGAGATGCTCGAATTAAACAACAAAGTGCGGTGAAAAACAGTCCAGTTAAAAAAACAAATTGCAGCACAATTTTTTTCTTTGAGCTGAGTACACAGGGTTACAGTTTGGACAGCATGTAGCGTAGCAGTTAGTTTTGTGCTATTACAGCAATAGTGACCAGTGCTGTCTGTATATTCTCCCTGTGACCTTGTGGGTTTCACCTGTGTGCTCTGCTTTCCTCCCACCTTCCAAGGATATACAGGTTAGGTTTCGTAAGTTGTGGGCATGTTAGTTTGGCACAGAAAACGTGTATAAGATGATGAGAGGCATTGATCGTGTGGATAGTCGAGGCTTTTTCCCACGTCTGAAATGGCTAGCATGAGAAGGCACAGTTTTAAAGTGCTGGGGAGTAGATACAGAGGAGGTGTCAGGGGTATTTTTTTTTACACAGAGAGTGGTGAGTGTGTGGAATGGGCTGCTGGCGGTGGTGGTGGAGATGGATACAATAGGGTCTTTTAAGAGACTCCTGGACAGGTACATGGAGCTCAGAAAAATAGAGGGCTATGAGTAACCCTCGGTAATTTCTAAAGTACGTACATGTTCAGCATATCATTGTGGGCTGAAGGGCCTGTATTGTGCTGTAGTCCCCCTCCCCCTCCCCCTCCCCCCAGAAAAGATGGGGAGGGGTAGTAGGTCCAGCTAGAAGGTGGTAGCTGAAACGAGATGGGTGGCAGAGGAGGGGATGAAGCAAGAAGCTGGGAGGTGAAAGGTAAAGGGCTGGAGAAGGAATCTGGTAGGAGAGGGGAGTGGAATAGCAGAGAAGGAGGGAAGTAATGGGAAGTTTGGAGAAGATGGAGGAAGAGAAGGAGGGAGGTGTAGAGAAGCAGAGAGGACAGTGGGGAAGTGAAGAAGAGGGAAATGGGGGGGAGTCCCCTCCCCAACCCACTTGGCTTCACCTATCACCTTCAAGCTTGTCCCCCTCCCAACCCCCACCTCCTTATTCCAGCTGCTTCCCCCTTCCTTTCCAGCATCCACAGAACCTCTTGTGTTTATGATCTGCTGGAGGGCCTCGGCAGGTGGAGCAGCATTTGTGGAGGGAGTTGTCGATATTTCGTCTCCTAAAGTAGCATTCCTTTCTCCACAGATGCTGCTGAACTTACTGAGGTTCCCCAGCAGATTGTCTCACCTCAATCTTACTGAGGTTCCCCAGCAGATTGTCCCACCTCAATCTTACTGAGGTTCCCCAGCAGATTGTCCCACCTCAATCTTACTGAGGTTCCCCAGCAGATTGTCCCACCTCAATCTTACTGAGGTTCCCCAGCAGATTGTCTCACCTCAATCTTACTGAGGTTCCCCAGCAGATTCTCACCTGACCAGACTGGTGGCTGATTTGCTGCTCTCTGATGCTGACACATCACACTGCAACTTCCCAGTAAACGGACGAAACACAAGAGTTTCTGCAGATGCCGGAAATCCAGAACTGCACGCAAACTGACGGGAAAACTCAACAGGTCATTCAGCATCTATGGTAATGAATCAGCAGACAATGTTTCGGATCAGGACTCTCCATTTGGAAGCAGGCAGAATCCAGAATAAGAAGGTGGGGGGAGAGGAAGGAGAACAAGACGGCAGGCCAGGTGAAAGGGAAAGTGGGAGAGTAGTGGAGGAGGTAATGAAGTGAGGTGAGAGGTGGAAGAGGTAAAGGGCTGAACAAGAGGGAATCTAATAGAAGATGAGGGTGAAACATGAGTGATAGGGAAGGTAGAAGGTACCGGGGGGCAGTGATGGGCAAGGTGGAGGGTACCGGGGGGCAGTGATGGGCAAGGTGGAGGGTACCGGGGGGCAGTGATGGGCAAGGTGGAGGGTACCGGGGGGCAGTGATGGGCAAGGTGGAGGGTACTGGGGGGCAGTGATGGGCAAGGTGGAGGGTACCGGGGGGCAGGGATAGGCAGCCTAGCAGAAGAAAAGGTCTGATGGGGAAATATAACAAGAGAGAACGATGGAGGATGGAGAGGCACTGGAGGTTTGAGAAATCGATGTTCATGCCAGTTGGAGTATGAAGTGTGGTTTCTCCAACCTGAATTTGGCCTCATCATGGCAATAGAGGAGGCAGTGGACCAACAAAGAGTTCAGACTAACAGACCAAAGGTTGTTGCTATTTTGAAGAAGAATTTCCCAATAAATTTCCAAAAAAAAAATGTTTTATTTGACCTGCAGAATCTTTAAAGATTCTGCCAGTGTGAGGATGTGAAGAAATTTATTTTTTAAGATTCAAGTTTCAAGGTTGTTTTAGTGTTAAAGGAGAACAAATTCATTGTTGTGGAAGGGATTCCTTATGAGGTTACTGTCCTTTTCTCAGTACCTTTTTGTAATGCTACTGTGACACTGTAATTCCCTTTGGGATCAATAAAGTATCGATCTATGTCCTTGATGGTGGCTAGACTGGTGCTGCTGATGAGTGGGGCAGTTTTTACTATTCCGTGTGGATCCCTCCTGTCCAGTGCAGGACAGTTTCCATCCCATGCAGGGATGCAGCTTGTTAGGTTTCTCTCTACTGCACGTCTGTAGTCAGACATGTGCATAGTCCAGCCATCTTCAACCTCCTCAGCACGTAGTGGCATTGACGAGCTTTCCTGCTTGTGTAGTATCCTGTACTTGCTACCTGGAGGGAACTCTGAGACTGCACACTATCACACCCTGCATTATCTCGCTCTGTTCTGCTTCCTCAGAAAGATAAACATGAATTGAAGTTCAAAAGTTGAGGAGATTCCATGAGGATGCAAACCTAGTTAATGGTGACAAGGTCCCGCATGGGAGGTTAGTTAGGAAAATTCAGTCGCTAGGTGTACATGGAGAGGTGGTAAATTGGATTAGACATTGGCTCGATGGAAGAAGCCAGAGAGTGGTAGTGGAGGATTGCTTCTCTGAGTGGAGGCCTGTGACTAGTGGTGTGCCACAGGGATCAGTGCTGGGTCCATTGTTGTTTGTCATTTATATCAATGATCTGGATGATAATGTGGTAAATTGGATCAGCAAGTTTGCTGATGATACAAAGATTGGAGGTGTAGTAGACAGTGAGGAAGATTTTCAGAGCCTGCAGAGGGACTTGGACCAGCTGGAAAAATGGGCTGAAAAATGGCAGATGGAGTTTAATACAGACAAGTGTGAGGTATTGCATGTTGGAAGGACAAATCAAGGTAGAACATACAGGGTTAATGATAAGGCACTGAGGAGTGCAGTGGAACAGAGGGATCTGGGAATACAGATACAAAATTCCCTACAAGTGTCGTCACAGGTAGATAGGGTCGTAAAGAGAGCTTTTGGTACACTGGCCTTTATTAATCGAAGTATTGAGTATAAGAGCTGGAATGTTATGATGAGGTTGTATAAGGCATTGGTGAGGCCGAATCTGGAGTATTGTGTTCAGTTTTGGTCACCAAATTACAGGAAAGATATAAATAAGGTTGAAAGAGTGCAGAGAAGGTTTACAAGAATGTTGCCGGGACTTGAGAAACTGAGTTACAGAGAAAGGTTGAATAGGTTAGGACTTTATTCCCTGGAGCGTAGAAGAATGACGGGAGATTTGATAGAGGTATATAAAATTATGATGGGTATAGATAGAGTGAATGTAAGCAGGCTTTTTCCACTGAGGCAAGGGGAGAAAAAAACCAGAGGACATGGGTTAAGGGTGAGGGGGGGAAAAGTTTAAAGGGAACATTGGGGGGGGCTTCTTCACACAGAGTGTGGTGGGAGTATGGAATGAGCTGCCAGACGAGGTGGTAAATGCAGGTTTTTTAACATTTAAGAATAAATTGGACAGATACATGGATGGGAGGTGTATGGAGGGATATGGTCCGTGTGCAGGTCAGTGGGACTAGGCAGAAAATGGTTTGGCACAGCCAAGAAGGGCCAAAGGGCCTGTTTCTGTGCTGTAGTTTCTATGGTTTTTTTTTCTATGGTGAGCTGAGAGGGAGAGGTAGAGATATTCATGTGGTTCTCATTCCAGACAGATGCCTTTGGGTCTTTCCGCATCATTGCCATGAGCCTTATTGAGAGCAGGTTTGGGCCTCTTACCTAAAAAAAGATGTGTTGGTGTGGGGGAGGCTCCAAATGAAGTCCACAAGTGTGATTCCAGGAATGAAAGGGTTAACATATGAGGCGTGTTTGATGCCTCAGGGTGGGTCTGCACTCACTAGAGTTTGGAAGAATGCGGGAGCGGGCTCTTATTTGAACCTATCAAATATTGAAAGTCTGAAAATAGAGTGAACGTGGAGAAGATGCTTCCTATGGTGAGAGAGTCTAGACCCGAGGGAACATACTTAAGATAGAGGGATGCCCATTCAGAACAGATGAGGGATTTCTTTAGCCAGAGGGTAGTGAATCTGTGGAATTCATTGCCATGGACGGCTGTAGAGGCCAAGTCCTTTGGTATGTTTCAAGTGGAGGTTGATAAGATCTTGATTAATAAGGACATCAAAGGTTACAGGGAAAAGACAGAAGAGTGGATTAAGGGTGAAAGGTGAAATATTTAAGGGGAATATGAGGAGAACCTCTTCACTTAGAGGGTGGAATTGGTGGATGTGGGTTCAATTTCAACATTTAAGAGAAATTTGGATAGATATGTGGAGGGGAGGGGTGTGGAGGATTATCGTCTGGGTGTGGTTTGATGGGACTAGGCAGGATAATAGTTTGGACCAGCTAGATGGGTGAAACAGCCTGTTTCTGTTCTGTAGTGTTCTATGACTCTATGACCCTAATGTGACTGAGTGGGAAAATAATGATGGTATGGTGGAACAGACTAGATGGGTGAAACAGTTGTTTCTGTTTTCAAACACGAGGAAATCTGCAGATGCTAGAATTTCAAGCAGCACACATAAAAGTTGCTGGTGAACGCAGCAGACCAGGCAGCATCTATAGGAAGAGGTACAGTCGATGTTTCGGGCCGAGACCCTACATGGCCTGCTGCGTTCACCAGCAACTTTTATGTGTGCTGTTGTTTCTGTTCTGTAGTGTTCTATGACTCTGTGACCCTAATGTGATTGAGTGGGAAAATAATGATGGTATGGTGTAGCAGGCTTGATGGCTTAATTTTACTTCTATGTCTTAAGGACTTGTGGTGTAACTGCCATTTAAAATTCTTGAAATGGAGCAACTGCATTGGAGGCTGACCCTTCAGTGATCACTCGGTGCTGATCTTCAGTGTTTGCTCAGAGGCAGTCAGTGCTGCCCTCTGCTGGTCATAAGATGCTGCTCTACAGTGATCACTCGGTGCTGCCCTCTGGTGTTTGCTCAGAGAGGACCTCGGTGCTGCCCTCCGGTGTTCATATAATGATGCTATGCAGTGATCATTTGATAAAGTGAAGCACAATAAGTTATTTGAAATATTACAGAAAACTCTAGATCTAGATTTGAAAGACCTCGCCTAATCAGAAATCTGTACTAGGAGCAAACTGCCGCTGTAAGAATAGATGGAGAAGCGAGTAGTCAGTTTACGAAAATCAAGAGAGATGTTAGACAAGGGTGTGTTTTCTCCCCTGATTTATTTAACGTGTACAGTGAAACAATATTACAAAAAATAAGACACCCTGGAATCAAAGTTGGCGGTGAAAGCATCAATAATTTCAGATATGCAGATGACACTGTTAATTGCAAGTACAGAGGAAGAACTACAAAACTTAATTGATATAATTGTTGAAGAAAGTGCAAAAATGGGTCTATCTATCAATTGCAAAAAGACAATGTATGGTCATATCCAAAAAGAAGGAGAATCCTATCTGCAGGCTGAGAATAAATGGGGAAGACATAAAACAAGTACAGAACTTTTGCTACTTAGGAAGCTGGGTGACATCAGATGGCAGGTGCGACATGGACATCAAAAGAAGAATAGGGATGGCAAAAGACACCTTTACGAGAATGAAGAGTATACTGACCAATACTAAACTAGGCATGACAACACGTCTCAGAGTACTGAAATGTTACGTTTATCCAGTTATGTTATATGGCTCAGAATACTGGACAATATCTAGTAACATGAGGAAACGAATTGTAGCAGCAGAGATGTGGTTTTCGAGGAGGATGCAAAGAATATCATGAACAGAACGAATATCTAACGAGGATGTCATGAAAAGAGCAAACACAAAAATACAAGCAACACACATCAAAGTTGCTGGTGAACGCAGCAGGCCAGGCAGCATCTCCAGGAAGAGGTACAGTCGACGTTTCAGGCCGAGGCCCTTCATCAGGACTAACTGAAGGAAGAGCTAGTAAGAGATTTGAAAGTGGGAGGGGGAGGGGGAGATCCAAAATGATAGGAGAAGACAGGAGGGGGAGGGATGGAGCCAAGAGCTGGACAGGTGATTGGCAAAGGGGATACGAGAGGCTCATGGGAAAGGAGGTCCGAGAAGAAAGACGGGGGGGGGGGGGAGGACCCAGAGGATGGGCAAGGGGTATACTCAGAGGAACAGAGGGAGAAAAAGGAGAGTGAGAGAAAGAATGTGTGTATAAAAATAAATAACAGATGGGGTACAAGGGGGAGGTGGGGTATTAGCGGAAGTTAGAGAAGTCGATGTTCATGCCATCAGGTTGGAGGCTACCTAGACGGAATATAAGGTGTTGTTCCTCCAACCTGAGTGTGGCTTCATCTTTACAGTAGAGGAGGCCATGGATAGACATGTCAGAATGGGAATGGGATGTGGAATTAAAATGTGTGGCCACTGGGAGATCCTGCTTTCTCTGGCGGACAGAGCATAGGTGTTCAGCGAAACTATCTCCTAGTCTGTGTCTGGTCTCGCCAATATATAAAAGGCCACATCGAGAGCACCGGACGCAGTATATCACCCCAGCTGACTCACAGGTGAAGTGTCGCCTCACCTGGAAAGACTGCTTGGGGCCCTGAATGGTGGTAAGGGAGGAAGTGTAAGGGCATGTGTAGCACTTGTTCCGCTTACACGGATAAGTGCCAGGAGGGAGATCAGTGGGTAGGGATGGGGGGGACAAATGGACAAGGGAGCCACGTAGGGAGCGATCCCTGCGGAAAGCGGGGGGGGGGGAGGGAAAGATGTGCTTAGTGGTGGGATCCCGATGGAGGTGGCGGAAGTTACGGAGAATAATATGTTGGACCCAGAGGCTGGTGGGGTGGTAGGTGAGGACCAGGGGAACCCTATTCCTAGTGGGGTGGTGGGAGGATGGAGTGAAAGCAGATGTATGTGAAATGGGGGAGATGTGTTTGAGAGCAGAGTTGATAGTGGAGGAAGGGAAGCCCTTTTCTTTAAAAAAGGAGGACATCTCCCTCCTCCTAGAATGAAAAGCCTCATCCTGAGAGCAGATGCGGCCGGCAGAGATGGAGGAATTGCGAGAAGGGGATGGCGTTTTTGCAAGAGACAGGGTGAGAAGAGGAATAGTCCAGATAGCCGTGAGAGTCAGTAGGCTTATAGTAGACATCAATGGATAAGCTGTCTCCAGAGACAGAAAGATCTAGAAAGGGGAGGGAAGTGTCGGAAATGGACCAGGTAAACTTGAGGGCAGGGTGAAAGTTGGAGGCAAAGTTAATGAAGTCAACGAGCTCAGCATGCGTGCAGGAAGCAGTGCCAATGCAGTCGTCGATGTAGCGAAGGAAAAGTGGGGGACAGATACCAGAATAGGTTTGGAACATAAATGGTTCCACAAAGCCAACAAAAAGGCAGGCATAGCTAGGACCCTTATGGGTGCCCATAGCTACACCGTTAGTTTGGAGGAAGTGGGAGGAGCCAAAGGAGAAATTATTAAGAGTAAGGACTAATTCCACTAGACAGAGCAGAGTGGTGGTAGAGGGGAACTGATTGGGTCTGGAATCCAAAAAGAAGTAGAGAGCTTTGAGACCTTCCTGATGGGGGATGGAAGTATATAGGGACTGGACATCCATGGTGAAAATAAAGCGGTGGGGGCCAGGGAACTTAAAATCATCGAAAAGTTTAAGAGCGTGAGAAGTGTCACGAACATAGGTCGGAAGGGATTGAACAAGGGGTGATAAAACTGTGTCGAGGTATGCAGAAACGAGTTCGGTGGGGCAGGAGCAAGCTGAGACAATAGGTCGGCCAGGACAGGCAGGTTTGTGGATCTTGGGTAGGAGGTAGAAACGGGAAGTGCGAGGTGTGGGAACTATAAGGTTGGTAGCAGTAGATGGGAGATCCCCTGAGCGGATAAAGTCGGTGATGGTGTGGGAGACAATGGCCTGGTGCTCCTTAGTGGGGTCACGATCGAGGGGTAAATAAGAGGAGGTATCAGCGAGTTGACGCTGTGCCTCGGCAAGGTAGAGGTCAGTACGCCAGACTACAACAGCACCCCCCTTATCGACAGGTTTAATAGTAAGGTTAGGATTAGTGCGGAGGGAGTGGAGAGCAGAGCGTTCCGAAGGAGTGAGGTTGGAATGGGAACAAGGTGCGGTGAAGTCGAGACGGTTGATGTCCCGTCGGCAGTTAGCAATAAGGAGATCCAGAGCAGGCAGAAGACCAGAGCGGGGTGTCCATGAAGAAGAGGGTTGAAGACGGGAGAAGGGGTCATCGGTGGGGGTGGAAGAGTCCTTGCCGAAGAAGTAGGCTCGGAGACGGCGGAAGAAAAGTTCCGCATCGTGGCGAACACGGAACTCGCTGAGGTGTGGGCGAAGGGGGACAAAGGTGAGGCCCTTACTGAGAACAGAGCGTTCTGCCTCTGACAGTTGAAGGTCGGAGGGGATGGTAAAGACCCGGCACGGATGAGAGCTGGGATCAGAGGGGGGAGGGGGGAGGCTGGGGGTGTCAGTGGAGAGGGGAGGGTTGGGGTGAGAGGAAGATGGAGCCTCTGAGGGGCCAGGAGCTGACGGTGGGATCTGAGGGTGACGGGGGTTGCAGAGTGGCGGTGGGGGAAAGGGAGATGGGAGTCACAATAGCAGCACATAAAGACCCGGCCTGGAGTTTGTATGAGATCATGAAAAGGTAACGTAACTTCATTGGACATGTGATTAGGAAAGAAGAGTTAGAATGCGTGGTAATTATGGGAAAGATTGAAGGGAAGAAAGCAAGAGGAAGACAAAGACAAATGATGATGGAGACAGCAGCCAGAGAACTGGAAATGAATTCCAATGAATTGATCCACTTGACCCGAAACAGGAGTGTGTGGGCCATGGCAGTCAAAGCTCAAACTGGGCACGGCACCTGATGATGATGATGATGATACAGTGATCACTTGGTGCTGCCCATGGACATGAGAAAGCATGGTAAGGGCAGTTAATGAGGTGCAAAGACAGACTGAGATGAAGAGATCACTTTTCTCATCTAAGAATCTTTTAACAGCAGGGCAGTATCGATCCCTGAGCCTGGTTTGACAAATAATTCCTCTTCAAACTCCATATAATTGTGAAGATAAACCCTGCAGGTTGAAGAGAGGGACTGAGCCGTAAGCTAATTGAAAGAGGCCATTGGTACAAAGAGCTGCTTAAGATTGCTGTAGGTGGGGAGGGAATGATGGGGACAAGCTCCCTCTACCTATTAAATGCTCCCAATGGTGTGCGTCTCCAATAGCCTCTGACAACCAAGTCCAGCTTGGGGCCTTCACGTGGGCCTAGCTACTAAGCCTGTTAGAACCATTTCTACTGACTGGAGAAGGGGCAAAGGTGGACCACTGGCACCTTAAAACTCTGATCTCAAATCTCCTCTGCCTCAGAGGCGCCGGGAGTAAATCCTGCGAGAAAACTCTGGAGCTGGAATTCCTACGGCAGTCCTATGTTGACTGGCAGCTCCTGTGACGCTGCTGGTGCCAGACTGTATCGCTGGCAGCCATTTCCTCCGATCATCAGCTGTGTGGAGAGGAGAAGCTTACTACCCGGGCAGCAGCTTGCGCTTCATACTGTGCTGCCTTGACAGCTAGGATACAACATCCACGGTCCAGCGTGACCAACAGGGCGCTTCCTGGTACGAAGGGCTGAATGGGCAGCTCGTGCTGTCTCAACTTGTGGCTCAATGACCTTGAAGTCACCGTTTCCGAGGATTGAAATCAGAGGATAATGTGCAGTCTAAAAACACGAGATGCCTTGCTGTTAGAATGTTTATTATAGTGGAAGTGTCTGAAATTAGGGAAGGTTTTAATAAGCCAGGTGCTAGGAGCACAACACAGAAAGGGTCACATTTGGAGATTAAAGACACGAAAAGGAAATTAGAAATGAAGGAGGAATCTCTTACAACAGAGCCATGAGCTTGTGGAACAGATTACTGGCTCTCTGGGAATTGTAGAATTCTTAATAAGTTGCGAGACAGAATTAGACATTCATGCTCAGCAACTGTGACTCAAGGTTATTGGAAAGGAATCAAAGTGCACACTGCTGAAAGAACTGAGTAGGGTGAAAAACAAAGAAATACAAGAGAATTTATGAAAAACTACACATGAACAAAGACTGACAAACAGCCAACATGCAGGAGACAAACTGTGCAAAAGATAATACTGAGGAGGTGAGCTGTAGAGTGCTGGGTAGTGAGTCCGTAGGTTGTGTAATCAGTTCCGTACTGAGGTGAGTGAAGTTACCTACTCTGGTCAGGAGCACGATGGCTGTAGGATAATCACAAAATCTGCAGATGCTGGAAACCCAAACAACACCCACAGACAGACACACAATGCTGGAGGAATTCCCCAGCTCAGATAGGACCGAGACCTGTCAGTAGGACTTGTGAAGGGTCTCGGCAGGAATCGAACTGTACTCTTTTCCACAGATGCTGCCTGGCCTGCTGAGTTCGTCCAGCATTTTGTGTGTGTTGTCGGTAGGATAACAACCATTCCTGAACCTGGTGGTGTGGGATCTAAGGCTCCTGTACCTCTCCCTGAATGCAGTGGTTAAAAGAGGACATGGCCTGGATAGTGGATGCTGCTTTCTTGTGGTAACGCTTGTTGTAAATATGCTCAATAGTGGGGAGGGCTTTTCCTTTGATGGACTGGGCTGTATCCATCACTTTCTTTTGGACGTTTCCATTCCTCAGCATTCAGTTTCTATACCAAGCTGTGATGCAACCAAACAAGATGCTCTCCACTCTGCATCTAGAGAAGTTTGTCAAAGCTTTAGACATTGTGAGACATCTACACATCTACCCAGACTTCAAAGCAAGTAGAGGTGTTATTACGTCTTCTTTGTGATAGAGGAAGAGCTAATAGATTTACACAAGGAATTGGTTTATTATTGTCACACATACTGAGATACAGTGAAAAGCTTGTCTTACAGATTAGATTATTACACAGTGCACTGAGGAAGCTCAAGATGAAACAACAGAAGGTAGACAAGTGGAGGATATGTACTAGCATGTGTGACACCAACATCTTGTTTTGAAGAGAGATGAAGACTAACTGTTGGACTGTCACTTTAAGGCACGAGGAGGAACTGAGACCAACTTTTCTGCTGAGTTGGAGAGAGAGAAAGCACTGAACAGCTCGTAAATCACCATAGTGACCGAGGGCGGTGTTAATTGATGGACAATCGATGTTATAGTTTCTCCAGAGTATGTTTATACTTTCTCCAAGGACATTGCCTGCTTGTACATTTCTAACACAGACAAAGGAAGGAGGAGTTATTTGAGAGACAATTGGTACTTAGTACGGTGAGATCAATAGGAGGTCAGATGATAGACCTCAGGCACATGTTTTTGGACACTGAATGAGCTTTGTGGTGCCCAGAGAAAAAGTGGGTTTTTGGAGGATCAATCAGGCGGATCGATCAGTGGCTCTTGCAGTGTGAAAAGGGTGTGACCGGTGGGGAGTTGTCCATGTGTCCACCCTTGCCTGGGTTGATAGCTCCACCACAGAAAAACGTTCCCCTTTGTTGAAGTCACAGTTGGTGACTTTTAAAGGATTTCGGAGGACAACAGGAAAATCAACGGTGTCAGCTCACCTGAAGACTCAAATCTCTCCCTTTCTCTCTCCATCACTACTCAACTCAACACCATGACTGAACTGAACTTTACTCATTGTCGTAAGACTATCTATTTACCCCTAGACTTGAAGAAGCTTGGTTTTCCTATAATTTCCACACTTACTTAGATATAATCATTGCTAACCTGTTAGATTTATCTGCATTTAAATTACTGCATTGCGTAGATACTAATAAATAATAGTTAATAGCAATACTGGACTCCAAAGTGTTTTCCATCTCTGCTGGTTCTTTAACCCGTCACGGGGTACGTGACACATGGACTGGTGGAATGAATAGCCTATTTCTCTGTTGTAATATTGTGTAACACAATACTATGCAATGGAGCTATACAGATCAGCCAAAGTGGAAAAGGTTTGAGAGGCTGAATATCCTTATTTTCTTGCTATTGCCAAATATGTTAACAATCATGCAAACACGAGGAATTCCGCAGATGTTGGAAATTCAAGCAACACACATCAAAGTTGCTGGTGAACGCAGCAGGCCAGGCAGCATCTCTAGGAAGAGGTACAGTCGATGTTTCGGGCCGAGACCCTGATGAAGACCCTGCCTGGCCTGCTGCGTTCACCAGCAACTTTGATGTGTTGTACGTTAACAACCATATTGGGATCTACATCCAGAGGTTCTTCAAAGTTTCTGTGCAAGGTGACAGGGTGGTTAAGAAGGCAAATGATATGTTCGCCTTTATTATTCGGAGGATTGAGTTCAAGAGCTGAGGTAATGTTGCAACTCTATAAAACCCTGGTTAGACCACACTTGGGCGATTATGTTAGTTCTGGTCACCTCATTATAAGAAGGATGTTGAAGCTATTGAGAGGTTGCAGAAGAGATTTACCAGGATGCCGCCTGGATTAGAAAGCATACGTTAAGCAAGTTAGGGGCTTTTCTTTCTGGAGCAAATGAGAGATGACGTGATAGAGATGTATATGATGATTAGGGCGATAGATAGAGCAGGCAGCCTGAGATGTTTTACAAGGTTGGAAATAGCTAATATGAGAAGGCATAATTTTAATGTGATTGGAGGAAAGTGTAAGGGAATGTTAGGGGTAAGTTTACCATGAGGTGCATTAGCACTGGGGTTAGTGCAAGGCTTTTACAGCTCAGGGTGTTATAGTTCAGAGTACAACTCCAACACTGTCTGCAAGAAATTTGTACCTTCCCCTGCAACTGGATCCTTGGCTTCCTAACTGGAAGACCTCAATCTGTACAGGTTGGAAATAACATCTCCACCTTGCTGACAATGAACACTGGCACACCTCAGGGGTGTGTGCTTAGCCCACTGCTCTACTCTCTCTACATCCATGGCTGTGTGGCCAGGCACAGCTCGAAAACCATCTGCTGGTACAACCATTGTTGGCAGAATCTCAGATGGTGACGGGATGGTGTACAGGAGCAAAATATACCAGCTAGTTGAGTGGTGTTGTGATAACAACCTTGCACTCAATGTCACTAAGACCAAAGAACTGATTGTGGACTTCAGAAAGGGTAAAGCAAGGGAACACACAAACATCCTCAGAGATCAGAAGTGGAAAGAGTGAGCAGTTTCAAATTCCTGAGTGTCAGTATCTCTGAGAACCTAAACTGAATGTAACGTATCGGTGCAGGTATAAAGAAGGCGAGACAGCAGCTATATTTCATTAATAGTTTCAGGAGATTTGGTCTGTCATCAAAACAGTCGCAAATTCTGACAGACGTACCGTTGAGAGCATTCTAACTGGCTGCATCACTGTCTGGTATGGGGGGAGGCTACTACACAGGATTGAAGTAAGCTACATAAAGTTGTAAACTTAGTCAGCTCCATCATGGGCACTAGCCTTTGTAGTATCTGGGATACCTTCAAGGAGCAGTGTCTCAGAAAGGTGGTGTCCATCACTAAGGACCCCTGCCACCCAGGACATGCCCTGTTGTCATTGCTACCACCAGGAAGGAGGTACAGAAGCCCGAAGGCACTCACGCCGTGATGCAGGAACAGCTTCTTCCCCTCTGCCATTCAATTTCTGAATGGACACTACCTCACTATATTTTTATTTCTATTTTTTTTGCACTAATTTAAGTTAGCCATTCAATATATATATTCATATTGTAATTCACATTTTCTGTATTATGTATCACATTGAACTGTTGCCGCAAAGTCATCAAATTTTACAACATTTGCTGGTGATATTAAATCTTATACTAAGCCCTTCCCCTGTGCATGTGTGTTTCCTCCCACAGCCCAAAGACGTATTAGTTAGTAGGTTAATTGGTCACTGTAAATTGCCCTGTGATTAGTCTACAGTTAAATCGATGGGTTGCTGGGCAGCCTGGTTCAAAGGTCCAGAGGGCCTGTTCCGTTCTGAATCTCCACATAAAATGAATAATTAAACATTTAAGAGACTCTTAGGGACATGGATGGAAGAAAAATAAAGGGTTATGTGGGAAGGACGGGTAACATTGCTCTTAGGATAGGTTAAAATTTCATGCCTCATTCTCATTGCTACCATCAGGGAGGAGGTACAGAAGCCTGAAGGCACACACTCAGTGACTCAGGCACGCACAACACGCTGGAGGAATTCAGCAGGTCGGGCAGCATCCAAGGGTCAAAGCCTGAAGTCACGCACTCAGTGATTCAGGAACAGCTTCTTCCCCTCTGCCATCCGATTTCTAAATGGACATTGAACCCATGAACACTGCCTCTCTTTTTGCACTTACTATGTACTTACTGTAATTCACTTTTTCTATTATTACGTATTGCAATGTACTGCGGCTGCAAAGACAACAAATTCGGGACATATGCTGGTGATGTTAAACCCGATTCTGAAAGGGTCAGCACAACATTGTGGGCTGAAGGGCCTGCACTAATCGGTACTGTTCCACGTTCTATGTTTCATCATCTATGTTTACCTGTCAGCATTCACATTGTTTCTGAGCTACCTCGCACTATTTACCACTTTCAACCAAGAAACATGAAAGATTACACAACCCTTTGAAACAGCGAACATTAAAGTGTTGAGTATCGGAAGAAGTCTGTGCATTTTCTGAAAGTTCAAAGAACTGAAGTGAATGACATCGTCAGAGTGCTAAACCCAGGCAGATCTGCTAATAGGATTTTGAGCTATAATAGTATTGCCCAGGGCAGGTCAAATGTTGTAAATATTCTACCACTCTGCTGATTATATTCATTTTATATCCCTAGCCTATTTATACAATTATTGGAATTGGCAAAGTTTGAAACAAATCATTAAGAAAGCTCTTTATATGTAGCTAGGAATACTTTGTACTGTTGCTTTACACCGGTTTGCACTTTTAGCAGCAGGCTTGCATTAGACATAAAAGAACGGAGGCAGTTTCAAACCAGCATGTTTCAACCTCAGTGGTATTGGCAGAGTGGCCAGAATAAGGTATTGGCTACAAAGAGCAATAATGAAAAATTACCTCTCTGCTTTAAGGAGAAAAATTCAATGTTCAAAGTGAATTTACTATCGAAGTCGAGGCCTCTATTCGTCAGGGTTGGTCATGGATGTCGCGTTCTAGTTGTCGACATTAGATATGTAAGCTAGCGTGCAATATGGGACAGTACGATATGGAGAGTAAACTATTGCTCATGTGGAAGCCCCCCCTCCCCCGCCCGATCTCAATGCAGAAAAGGATTGGCAGAGATCGACACAGTTTGGCACCAGCGGCATCGCAGGAGTTGCCAGTCAGAGTTGAACTCAACGTAGGACTTCCTTCGGGACTCCAGTTCCGGATTTTTCCTTGGGGTATACTCCTGAAACCTTTCCTATGAGTGGGTTTAGCCACAAGACAGCAGAGATTTGAGATCAGAGTTTTCCTTCTAGATGAGCTGCCAACCACAGCTGACAAGCCCCATCTGCCTGAAGTGACTGGTATTAAAGCACCAGTAACCCATTTTTGCCCCTTTTCCTGTCAGTAAAGATGAATCTGCCGGGCTTAGTAGCTAAACCACATGTGAAGGCTGGGAGCTGGACTTGGTTGTCAGAGGCTATGTGAGACGCAAGTCATTGGGAGCATTTAATAGGTAGTGGGAGCTTGTCCCCACTACCCACCCCTAGCTGTCAATGACAACTTTAAGATTAGATTAGATTAGACTCGACTTTATTGTCATTGTGCCGAGTACAGATACAAAGCCAATGAAATGCAATTAGCATCTAACCAAAAGTGCAAAAGAATAGTGTTATTTACAAGATAACTGCGAATAAAAAGTAAGTGTTACCACACACAAATATAAAAGTACTGAGACAGTACAATATGGGTGCAATACTGCTTAGCGCTGTGATGTGAGGTTCAGCAGGGTCACAGCCTCAGGGAAGAAGCTCTTCCTGTGCCTGCGGGAGCGGAGGCTCCTGTAGTGCCTACCGGATGGGAGGAGAGTAAAAAGTCCATGGTTAGGGTGAGATGCATCCTTGATAATGCTTTTCACCCTGCCCAGGCAGCGTTTATGGTAGATGTTCTCAATGGTGGGCAACTGGGTGCCGATAATCCGCTGGGCAGTTTTCACCACACGCTGGAGTGCTTTGTGGCCCGATACGGGACAATTGTCATACTACACTGGTGAGTATGCTCTCAATGGTACAAAGGAACTATTATCATAGTATAGATAGATAGATATATAGATAGATACTTTATTGACCCCAAAGGAAATTACAGTGTCACAGTAGCATTACAAGTGCACAGATATACAAATATTAGAAGAGAAGTAAGAAAGAATAAAATAAGTTACCTTAAAAATAAGATGTACCGGATTTACAAGTCAAAGAGTACAAGATTTCCAAGTTCACGCTGATCAGATGGAAGTGCAAGAATTACTGCAACAGTATACAGTACACATTCACACCGTCCAGTTAAGAAGTGATGGTGGTATTGCACAGTATTGTACAGGGAGTCTGCAATAGCAGGGTCTAGTAAACAGAGTTAAACAGAGCTCTGGTAAACAGAGGTTAATAACAGTCTAACCCTTCCCCGGCTGTAGGGTGACTCATTATAGAGCTAATGGTTGACGGTAAGAATGACCTTATACAGCGCTCTTTGGAGCAGTGCAGATGTCTTGGTCTATCACTGAAAGTGCACACCATATACAACCCTGAGATTCATTTTCTTGTGAGCACCCACAGGAAAACAAAAACAGATTCCATGAGCAAAAACACACACAAAACAAAGACAGACAAACATCCAAACTGTAAAGGAGGGCAAATCGTGCAATCAATAAAAAATAACAGTGAGATTCTGAGCTGCAGAGATCCTGAAAGTGAGTCTACAGCCACAGAGTCTATTCACCACCGAGGCAAGTGAAGCCATTCCTGCCGGTCAAGAGCCCGATGGTCGTAGGGGACAACTGTTCCTGAAGCTGATGGTGTGGGACCCCAGGCTCCTGCGCCTCCTGCCCGATGGTCGTAGGGGACAACTGTTCCTGAAGCTGATGGTGTGGGACCCCAGGCTCCTGCGCCTCCTGCCCGATGGTCGTAGGGCAACAACTGCACTTATAGACATGTGCATCTACAAGTGGTGAACTTTAAAACAAAACCAGTAGAAACTTTGGTTTTAATGTATAAAGCTTCAGTGCTGTGAGGGTCTGGAAAAGATCGCTGGCATATTTAGCTGATAGATGTTTTATGTGGTTGAAATGATGATCCTCTGTCTGATTTTCCATTAGAGATAGAACTGAAAAGTAGAACATAGGACAGGCAGTAGAGCAGAGAAACAGATTATTCAGCCTACAGCATTGTGCTGAACCAAATAATCAGTAACTAAATGGGTAACTAAGCAAATTCCTTCTGTCTACACAATGTCCATATCTGTCCATTTTCCTCACATTCATGTACAATTGAACCATCTCTTAACGGTCACTAATGTATCTGTGTCGACCACCACCCCAGGCAGATGTTCACCAGCACCTCCAGTAATTTACAGCACTGAGAAATGACATGGGAAGTATTCACACGCGAATACCAGCAACGGAAATGTCTTCTCTGTAATCTCCTGAGGAACATTTTTTCCATTTTGAAGTTACATGGAAATTCACTGCAATTAACAGTCAGGGCAGCCTTGGAAATGCTCAGATGTGAAGATCTGGCCAAAACCGAATAACTCCGGCCGACAAGATTAAAAAAGGAAAAAAGGCTGAGATGTTCCTCGAGAATTAAAGAACGTAAAGATGTCATTTTATTTTAAGAGTGGTATATTTTAGCAGGTGTTAAGTCTTCAGTGTTTCACACCATTTATTTGCTGAATTGAGTTCTGATAGAACACCTTTTATAAGCTGTGTAAGGAAAAGGCAGTTCTGAGAAAGAACAAACACGTGTTTCTTAATTAGACAATCTAGCTAAAGGTCTCCTGTTTTTTTACACTGACTATACAATCCTTTGAGAGAGTCTCGTACCTGTAGGCCAATTCCTACCAGGACTAATGAAACCCAGACAGATCGAAACGTGTTCATTAGGGTGTGATTAGCTTTTCACAGGTGGTGAAGTTTAGTGAGTTTCTCCAGTGACATGGTAGCAATTCCATATAGTATGGACGTACCATCTGTTTGTTCCTCGACATGCATTCAATCTTTTCTTCATAGTGCTTCACAGACTGACGTCGGCCTGGAAGGGATGCACCGTGTGTTTCAAGAAACTATGTCCTGTGCCAGGGGAAAGGAAGAGCTGATGTTTGGCACAGTGGCTGGTGAGACCAAATTTAAAATGTTGAGCAGTAAATTAGCAAACTGTTTTATTATGCCTCGTACTGACGTACAACGTTTTGCATGCCATCCATACAGATCAATTCATTACAACAGTCCTTCGAGACAATCAAGGGAAAACAGTGACAGGATACGGAGTAAATTGTAACATTTACAGAGAATGTGCAGTGCAGGCAGATAATGAAGACAGTGCAATGCCGAGACAAGGTGGATTGTGAATCAAGAGTCTCTGATTGAACTAGAGGACTGTTCTATGGTCTTATAGGTATGGCTCAAAGGTAAATGTCAGGGAGTGTGCCCGCAGACAGCACTGGCATTGCCTTATCTTCACTCACTTGTAGTCTCAGCTGAAAGTTCTCCCCCCTGAGTTAAACATGCTGGGTTCCAATCCCAGTCTAGGGCGGTACAGTAGATAGTGGCTAGTGTAATTGCAGTGATCACAATAGGGTTTTAATTCCTGAAGCTGTGTGTAAGGAGTTTGTACATTCTCCCTGTGACCACATGGGTTTCCTCTGATATCCCCCCCCCCACATAGGGGTTAGGGTCAGTGAGTTGTGGGCACGTTATGTTGGCATGGTAACACGGTGACAGGTGCTGACTGCCCTCGACTTTACCTCAGACTGTATTGGTTGCTGATGCAAATGACACATCTCACCGTACATGTCAGTGTTTTGATGTACAGATGACAAATGAAGATAATCTTAGCAATTTAATTTCAAAAATCTAGCACAGGTCTGTGCCCGTTAGAGTGGCAGCTTTTGGGTGAGATGTTACACTGGGGGTCTTCTTTCGAGGAATGTAGAGTATCTACTCCTTCACCAGTTGTAGCAAAGCCAGTTCTTGTTGGTTGTTCATCATGTCCGACGATGACCAGGAAACCTGTGCGGGGGAGTTTTTAAAATGGAAAATACGTTGCACTGGGGCAATCCAATCTCTCAACTTCAGAAATCCTGGTTCAGTGGGTCAAGTGGTCATCACAACTGGGCTATTCCTCAGTTGCAGTGGATGACCATGACTGTTGGTACCTTGACCCTGTGGTGGACTGTTAGTACTGTCCTATCCATGAACTTATTCTCAGACAAAGTCAGGAATCAAAAGGTTGACCATGGTGGAACTCGTGTCCTGAGCTGCTTATATTTCAATGCAAGAAATATCATAGGAAAGGCAGGCGAGGTCAGGGCATGGATCAACATCTGGAATTATGATGAGCTCAATGCCTTCTATGCTTGCTTTGACCAGTAGAACAGGGAGGAACCATGGTGCACCCTGGTGATCCTCTGGTGTCAGTATCTGAAGATGACGTGCGGACAGTGAATTCAGAGTGCTGACCAACTGGCTGGTGTGTCCACAGATATCCTTAACCTCTCACTCCAGCACTGTATGTACCCACCTGCATCAAGCAGCCTTCAGTCGTACCGGTACCCATGAAGACCATGGTAACCTGTCTAAATGTCTATCGCCCAGTGGCACTTGCACCCACAGTGATGAGGTGCTTTGAGAGGCTGGTGTTGAAGCAGATCAGCTCCTGTCTGATTGGTGACTTGGATCCGCTCCAATTTGGCTGTCAGAGCAACTGGTCCGTCTCATTGTCTCCTCACACAATGCTGGAACATCTAGACAGCGAAGATGCATACATCAGGATGCTCTTTATCGATTACAACTTAGCATTTAACACCATCATCCCCTCAAAACTAATCAGTAAACTCCAGGGCATACACCTCAATACGCCCTTGTGCAATTGGATCGTGGATTTCCTCACTTGCAGACCCCAGTCAGTTCGGATTGGCAAAAACATCTCCTCTACAATCTCAATCAGCACTGGTGCACAGCAGGGATGTGTGCTTAGTCCCCTGCTTGACTCGTTTTACACCTATGACTGTGTGGCTAAGTAAAACTCCAACACCATATACAAGTTTGCTGTATCAAAGGGGGTGATGAATCAGCATACAGTCATCAGGGAGACTGAAAACTTGGCTGAGTGGTGTCATAACAACAACCTCTCAGTCAGTGTCAATAAGATCAAGGAACTGATAGTAGACTCAGGAAAGGGCAATCAGAGGCCAGTATGCATCAGAAGATCAGAGGTGGAGAGGATCAGTAAACTTAAGTTTCAGGGTGTCACTATCTCAGAGGAGCTGTCCCAGACCCATCATGTCAATGTAATTGCAAAGAAAGTACGACAGGGCCTCTAACTTCCTCAGGAGTCAGCAGAGATTCAGCATGTCATTGAAAACTTTAGCAAACCCCTATAGATATGTGGTGGACAGTGTATTGACTGGCTGCACTATGGGCTGGTATGGAAACACCAATCCCTTTGAGTGGAAAATCCTACAAAAGATAGTGGATTCAGCTGAGTACATCTCGGATAAAACCCATCCAACCACTGAGCTCCTCTACATGAAATGTTGCCGTAGAAAAGCAGCATCCATCATCATTAAGATCCTCACCACCCAGGCCAAGCTCTTTTCTCGCTGCTGCCATCAGGTAGAAGGTACAGGTGCTCAGGACACACACCACCAGGTTCAAAAACAGTTACTACCCCTCAACCATCAGGCTCTTGAACAAAAGGGAATAACTACAGTCATTCTATTTCTGGTGTTCCCACAACAAATTATCTCATTTTAAGGACTATTTGACTTGTAATTCGTTGCTCTTTACCTACTTTTGCATTTTGACAGCTTGTTGACTTCTATGCTCTTTCATTGATCCTGGTTACAGTTACTGTTCTATAGATTTGCTGAGTATGCCCACAGGAGAAAGAATCTGAGGGTTGTGTGTGGTGACCTGTATGTACTCTGATAATAAATTTTACTTTGAACTTTGATATTGTAACCGTCAGTGAGATTTTGTTGCAGGAGGGGCAGGACTGGCAGCTCAGTATTCTGGGGATCTGTTGTTTTAGCCGTGACAGGGCAAAAGGGATTAAAGAAGGAGGGATGGTGTTATTAGTCAGGGAAAATGTCACAGCAGTGCTCCATCTGAATAGACTGGAGAACTCATCTAGTGAGACGATATGGGTGGAACTGAGAAATAAGAAAGGTATGATCATGTTAATAGGGCTATATTTCAGACCACCCAACAGTCCTGGGGATTTAGAGGAACAAGAGATGACAGACAGTTACAAGTTAAGATTGCTATAGTAGGTGATTTTAACTTTCCACATAGTGACAGGGAGTCCCATACTGTAAAAGGACTAGATGGGATAGAGTTTGTCAAATGTATTCAGCAAAGTTTCCTTAGTCAGTACATTGAAGTCTGAACCAGAGAGTGTGTGATACTTGATCTGCTATTAGGGAACGAGACAGGGCAAGTGACAGAAGTTTGTGCAGGGGAACTCTTTGCATCTAGTTATCACAATGCCACTGGTTTCAAAGCAAACATGGAAAAAGAGAGGTCTGGTCTGTGGGTTGAGATTCTAAATTAGAGAAAATGATCTGAAAAGAGTGGATTGGGACAGGCTGTTTTCTGGCAAAGGTATACTTGGTAAGTGGGAAGCCTTCAAAAAAGAAATTTTGAGAGTACAAAGCTTGTCTGTGCCTGTCAGAGTAAAAGGTAAAGATAACAGGTTTAGGGAACCTTTTGGTTTTCAAGAGATATTGAGTCACTGGTTAACAGGAAAGGAGGTGCATAGCAGGTAGGAACAAATGAGGGGCTTACAGAGTACAAGAAATGACAGAGAACACGAGAAAGAAATCAGGAGGGCTAAAAGAAGGCAAGAGGTTGCCCTAGCAGACAAGGTGAAGGAGAATCCTAAGGGATTCTGCAGATGTGTTAAGAGCAAAAGGATTGCTAGGGATCAAATGGATCCTCTGGAAGACTAGAATGGTAACCGATGTGTGGAGCTGAAACAAGTGGGGGAGATCTTAAATAGATTTTCTGCACCTGTATTTACGCAGGTTGGTGGCACAGTGACATCAGCACCATACTCTGGAGCGAAGGTTCCCGAGTTTGAATCCTGTCGGGCCGCTCCCGGGCACGCTTTCCATCCCCGCCGGGTTGAGTGTCGAGCTCGCAACTCGGCCTCGTAAAAAAAAAAACTGTGCTGTGAGAAGGACGTGGGGAACCACTCACAGAATCTTTCCTCCAAGACATCTACTTGAAAAGTGGTCACTGAGGCTCTGGCAGAGTCTGGCACACACAAAAAAATTACACAGAAGACGGATACAGAGTCTACAGAAGTGAGGCAAAGCAGCATCAACTTCATGGACCCTTTCAGATTACAGAGGAGGAGGTCTTTGCTGCCCTGAGGTAAATCAGGGTGGATAAGTCCCCACGGCCTGACAATTGTCGGAGCCCTAGCAGAGATATTTCAAACATCTTTAGAGACAGGAGAGGTACCAGAGGATTGGAGGATAGCCAGTGTTGTTCTGCTGTTTAAGAAAGGCTCTAAACTTAAACACGGAAATTATAGGTTGGTAAGTATGACATGAGTTGTGGGAAAGTTATTGAAAGGTATTCTAAGGGATTGGATGTAATAGTATTTGGATAGACATGGACTGATTAAGGATAGTCAGCATGGCTTAGTGCATGGTTGGTTGTGTCTAACCAATCTTACAGAGTTTTTCAAGGAAGTTACCAGGAAAGTGGATGGAGGCATGGCAGTGGATGTTACCTGCCTGGACTTTAGCAGGGCATTTGACAAGATCCTGCATGGAAGGATAGCCAAGAAGGTTCAGTCATTTGGCATTCAGGATGAGGTAGTAAATTGGATTAGACGTTGGCTTTGTGGGAGAAGCCAGAGAGTGGTAGTAGATGGTTGCCTCTCTGACTGCAGTCCTGTAACTAGTGGTGTGCCGCAGGGGTCAGAGCTGGGTCTATTGTTGATTATTATCTATATCAACGATCTGGATAATAATGTGATTAACTGGACCAGCAGATTTGCAGATGACACCAAGATTGGGGATGTTGTGCACAGTGAGGAAGACTATCATGGCTTGCAGAGGGATCTGTATCAGCTGGAAAAATGGGCTGAAAAATAACTGATGGAATTTAATGCAGACAAATCTGAGGGGTTTCACTTTGGTAGGACCAACCACAGGAGGTCTCACACAATAAATGGTAGGGTACTGAGGAGTGTGGTAAAACAAAGAGTTAAGAACTTTCTACAGGGGCATAATTGAGAGCATCCTGACTGGCTGCATCACTGTCTGATATGGGAAATGTACCTCCCTCAATCGCAGGACTCTGCAGAGAGTGGTGTGGACAGCCCAGTGCATCTGTAGATGTGAACTTCCCACTATTCAGGACATTTACAAAGACAGGTGTGTAAAAGGGGTCTGAAGGATCATTGGGGATCCGAGTCACCCCAACCACAAACTGTTCCAGCTGCTACCATCCGGGAAATGGTACCACAGCATAAAAACCAGGACCAACAGGCTCCAGGACATCTTCTTCCACCAGGCCAGCAGACAGATTAATTGATGCTGACACAACTGTATTTCTTTGTTACATTGACTGTCCTGTTGTACATATTATTTATTACAAATTACTATAAATTGCACATTGCACATTTAGACAGAGGCGTAACACGATTTTTACTCCTCACGTACATGAAGGTTGTAAGGAATAAAGTCAATTCAATCCAATTTACTTCAATTCAAAAGGATCTGGGAATACAGATCCATAATTCATTGAAAGTGGTGTCACAAATAGATAGCATTGTAAAGAAAGTGTTTGGTGTATTATCCTTTATAAATGAAAATATTGAGCAAAGAAATGGAATGTTATGTTGAAGTTGTATAAGATGTTGTTGAGTTTGGAGTATTGTGTGCAGTTTTGGTCACCTATCTACAGGGAAGATGTAAGTAAGATTGAAAGAGTATCTAGAAAATCTACAAGGGTGTTGGTGGGTCTGGAGGACGTGAGTTATAAGGAAAGAATGAATACGTTAGGACTTTATTCCCTGGGATTTAGAAGATTGAGAGGAGATTTGATAGAACTATACAAAATTATGAGGGCTACAGATAGGGTAAATGCAAGTCGGCTTTTTTCACTGAGGTTAGGTGGGACACAACCACAGGTCATGGTTAAGGGTGAAAGGTGAGATGTTTAAGGGAAACATGAGGGGAAGCTTCTTCACTCAGAGGGCTGTGAGAGTGTGAAATAGCTGCCAGCACAAGTAGAGCATGTGAGCTGGATTTCAGCATTTAAGCGAAATTTGGATAGGTACGTGGATAGAGGGGTATGGAGGGCTACGATCACAGTGTAGGTTGATCAGACTAGGCAGTTTAAATGATTTCTGTGTATCTATGACTCTATCCAAATTTTTCATAAATGTCACAATCGAACCCATAGCCCCCCATTCCTGCTGGCAGCTCATTCCCTTCCGAGTGAAGAAGATTCCCCCTTATCTTCTCCTTAAACATTTTTCCTTTTACCCTTAACACATGACCTATGAACCTAATGCTCTCCATGAGGCACTGTCGAACCGCCCTCACTGGATCTCACTGTGGGTCTCATCTGCCCAGTCCGCTGGGGCTGACTTCATGTGCTAGCACAGGCACGGTCCTGCCTCACCGGTGTATCAGGCCAGGTGGCTACCCTCACCTGATTCAGGCCACCGGCTGAAGCCATGTACTGGGCTGTGGCTGTTGTCGCATGCAAACAACTCCTTAGAGCCACAGGTAAATGCTGAGAGTCCAGTGGGGCCAAAACATGAGTGAGCCTCCCCACAATGGACATGGCAAGCCCCTTCAACAGAGGCACTATCCCTCCTTGGATACCCAGTACACTCCAGCAGAACCACAGTAATGCCATTATCATGATAGTTTTGTGTACGCTTGCTCTTCCTGCATTTGATGCACCTCAGAAGCTGCAACACTTCAGGTAGGCGACATGAAAGGTGAGCTTTTGGGACCTAGCAGTTGTTCAGACATTAGTATTAATGCTCACAGACTGCAGCCTTTAAATCTCACAAAGTTTAACATATTACAAAACATAGAAGAGTGCAGCTTAGTACGGACCCTCCAACCCCCAGAGTTGTCCTGACCTTATCTGTGAGGATTATACATGAATAGTGCAGCTCAAGAGGACTATGGTAGTTGAGGGACCATGATGTAGATCGTACAGTATCAAAGGTTCTAGAAAATCTCCAAGATGTAGCATGGGTCCATCCTGACTGGTTGCACCAGCGTCTAGTGGGGAGGGGCCACTACACAGGATGGAAAAAAGCTGCAGAGAGTTGTAAACTCCGGCTGCTTCATCACAAGCACAACAATCCCCAGGCTCCAGGACACCTTTGCAAGGCGATATCTCGGGAAGGTGGCATCGACCATCCAGGACATATTCTCGTCTTGTTACCACCATCAGGGAGGTGGTACAAGTCGGAGCCTGAAGACACACGCTTAATGTTTCGGGAACAGCTCCTTCCCCTCCACCATCAGATTTCTGAATGGAAAACGAACCAATGAACATCACCTCACTATTCTTCTTCTTCACTGTTTAGCCTTGTAACTTACAATATCTTTTTTATGTACTGCTGCCGTAAAACAACAAATTTTACAACTTACGTCAGTGATAATAAATCTGATTTTGATTCTTATGTCATCTGTCATCCTCGGTCCCAAGGAATTACCTCCGAAGAAGAGCACAGAGTTAACTGGCCAATGTACACAAAAGGCTGGAGGAACTCAGCAGGTCAGGCAGCATCTGTGGAGAGGAATAAACAGTTGACGGTTTGGACTGAGATCCCATGTGTGTTCCTTATCATTTTCAACATCTGCAGAATCAGTTGTGCACAGAATTTATTGTCCTAATTTAGTTTTACAGATCAAATATTTACAGATTCCCTTGAAGTTATTCAAGTGAAAGTTTAAGTTCAAGTTTATAGTTACCCGACTGTACAAATATACAACTAGACAAAACAATGTTCCTCTAGACCACAGTGCACCCACAAAACATATATCACACACAGCACATCAGACAAGATATTGCCATAAGTAAGTTAATAAATATAACTCAGAATGCATGTGACGTGTGCAGCACAGTAAGAAGTCAACAGCTCACTATCCTAATGATGAGACCTCAGTGGTGGCAGTCTGGCAGTCCTAGTCCTGATACTCCTGTACCTCCTTCCTTTCAGTAGTGGATTAAAGAGTGCGTCGGATGGGTGGGAGGGATCCTCAACAATGCTTTGGGGTTTTTGTTTACAATGCTCCCGATAATTGTCACAAGTAGGGAGGAGGGAGACCCCGGTGATCTTTATATCTTTTCACATCCCAGCAAGGAGTGAGCCCTTGTGTGACCTTTCTCTCCACAACATCTCAGGACACAAGTGCGGTGGATGCCCCTATAACAAGCAAATTAACCTCAGGACCAGCTACACTGCTAATCCACCCAGTCAATGGTTCTCAGCTCAGTTAACTGGCCAAGCCTGCCATCTATTGATAACTATGTGCAACTGCACCCATACAACAGAAAACACAATGAACATGGTGACTGACACCTAATAATTATGTCAACCACTTCTGAATAAAAATGGGAGCAGTTTCCTTCCTGCACATTGAAACCATTAAGTGTTGCTTTGTGCTGAGAGGGATATTTATAGTTCCTCTGTAATGAGCAAACCAGCTGTGTTAAAAGCAGGATAGAAATGCAAGCCTTGGACATATTGTAAATATGATTGGACTCTGAATGAGTTGTCATTTCCCTTCAGTCTCTCTCACAGGAGCGAGCAGTGCTGGAAATGCATGTAGGGGTGAGGATAAATAGTTTCTGCAAGCAGTGGAAGTGATGAAGAGCCATAGAACTTCAATACGAAGTCAATCCAACAGCGTTCACTTCACTGGATTGGGGACAGCTGTCAGCAAACTGGTGTAATAACAACAACTCTTCAAACCACACCAGATGCAAACTCTCCCTGCCATAGCTAACCATGAAAACAAACAAAGTCAACGAGAACCGTATTAATGTATGCAGAACTGAGGGTGAAGCAGAAAGACCATAAGACCGTAATGCCATGGAGTAGAATGAGGCCATCCAGCCAATTGAGCCTGCTGAGAAACATCAACTTGATACTTTATACTTTATTGTCGCCAAACAATTGGTACTAGAACGTACAATCATCACAGCGATATTTGATTCCGCGCTTCCCACTCCCTGGATTACAAATATTAAATATTAAAAATAGTTAACATTAGTAAATACTAAAAATTTAAATTTTAAATCATAAATAGAAAAGAGAAAAATGGGAAGTAAGGTAGTGCAAAAAAACCAAGAGGCAGGTCCGGATATTTGGAGGGTACGGCCCAGATCCGGGTCAGGATCCGTTCAGCAATCTTATCACAGTTGGAAAGAAGCTGTTCCCAAATCTGGCCGTACGAGTCTTCAAGCTCCTGAACCTTCTCCTGGAGGGAAGAGGGATGAAAAGTGTGTTGGCTGGGTGGGTCGTGTCCTTGATTATCCTGGCAACACTGCTCCAACAGCGTGCGGTGTAAAGTGAGTCCAAGGACGGAAGATTGGTTTGTGTGATGTGCTGCGCCATGTTCACGATCTTCTGCAGCTTCTTTCGGTCTTGGACAGGACAACTTCCATACCAGACTGCACTCTTTTCCATAGATGCTGCCTGGCCTGCTGAGTTCCTTCAGCACTTTGTGTGTGTCATTCCATGATGTCCCTTTCAACCCCTTCTCCCTGCAGCTTTTGATTCCTTTACAGCTTTACACTTAACTCTGCATCATAAATGTTTTACCTTATTCTAGCTCAGTTCCTTAAAGTTGCCATAGCTGGGGGAGGTAGTGGAGATAAACTCCCACAATCTATTGAGTGTTCTCCAATGGCGTGCATCCTAAAGAGCCTCTGACTACCAAGTCCAGCTCTTGGCTGTCGCATGTAACTTAGCTCAGAAAAGACCTTTCTACTGGCAGAGGGGCAAAAATGGGTTACTGGCACCTTAAAACCAGCTGCTTTGGACTGATGGGGCTCACCTTGGAGAAGGAAACTCTGATCTCAAAGCTCTGCTGCCTTGTGGCTGTACCCACTCATGGGGAAGGCTTCGGGAGAAAACCCTGAGGGAAGATCCAGAGCTGGAAACCCTAAGGCAGTCCAACACTGAGTTCAATGCTGACTGGCTATGCCCGCGATGTCTTTAGTGCCAAACTATATCGGTCTTTGCCGTTTCTTTGGATTCATCAGCTGCGTGGATGGGGCAGCCTGCTACATGGGCAACAGCTTGCTCTCCATATCGTACTGCCCTGGTTTGCGTACCATGTGGACAGCTTAGACACAGCATCCACGGCTGACCCCGACCAACAAGGGCCTCAAACAATGCATAGTGTGAAGATTTGATTTGTATGAACAGTTCACAAAACAAGTTCTCCCACTGTTTCTTGGTATCTGTGTCAAAAATAAACCAACAGCAATAATTATGCCTTCCGGCCTTCATACCAATATAAATACTGACTGCAGAACAAAGAGCACATGGTATAAAATCATCTAAAACTTTAGGCTTTAGAGAGGGTGTAGAAGAGATTCACCAGGATGCTGCCTGGATTAGAGATCGTGTCTGACGAAGACGGGCTGAGTGAGCAGAGCTTTCTCTTTGAAGTGCAGGAGGATGAGAGGTGATTTGATAGAGGTGTACAAGATGATCATCTCTAGACAAAGAATGAGGGGACAGTCAGAGACTTTACCAGGGCAGGAATGGCCAGGGAGTATAATTCTAAGATGATGTCAGGGGTAGTTTTTTCACACAGAGGGTGGTTCACATGTGGAACACCTTGGTGGTGGAGGCAGATACAATAGAGACATTTAAGAGACTCTTAGATAGGCACATGGATGATAGAAAATGGGAGGGAAGGGTTAGAGTGATCCTGAAGAAGGTTGAAATGTCAGCACAACATCATGGGCCAAAGGACCATTGTAATGCAATGTAACACACATGAAATGCTGGAGGAACTCAAGGATCAGGTAGCATCTATGGAAAGGAGTAAGTAGTTAATGTTTTGGACCAAGAACCGTTCAGCTGGACACGGCCCAAAATGCTGACTGTTTATTCCTCTCCAGAGATGCTGCCTGACCTGCTGAGTTGCTCCAGCACTATATGTATGTTACTCTGCAGAATCTCCTGTGATGATGCTGTGCTGTAACGTTCTATATCTGTCCAGACCTCCCTGACATCACCCACTCTGCCATTTTAGGGAGCCTTTCCTTGGCTGAAAGGGACATGGGTTTTATCCACTAACACTTCAGTCAAAGAAGCGGCAATTATGGTGGGGTGTTTGAGCAGAGAGTAGCTAATTAGTTGTCTGGTATTGGGCTGAGGGTGTAAGACAAAGGAGCACAGACCCTGCTCAGTAACAGGAGACAAATAACAAAACCACCAGCTATCAACGACAAATAAACATCGATACCCTCTCACCCCTTTAATGCACAGCAGAGTGTGAATTGGACTTTGACACCTCTTAATTACTTCCTCATTAAGCTTTTCCAGCCAGTTAATTGCCGCACCGATGCTTTGAGAGAGAGGAAATGCCCAGCATGGCAGTAGATCACAGAGGTACCGTCTGGGAGTGGTGACAGAGGAAGGCAAGGATTCTGAGAATCACACCCCAACAATCATTGCAGGGCAAATTAACTCCTCAGATGAGATTCAGTGCGCTGGAGCAGCCCAGGAGAAAGGAGCAATTGTGACAGCCACATGGCAGTTAACTCTTGGGATGACAGCCAGTACAGATCTAGAGGGGGACCAGACGCTGCTGGAATTCGGAGTAACCCACAAAAACACTGGACAGTTGAGACAGGTTGAGCAGCATCTTCGGACAGTCGAACATTCGAGGTGAGATCCTTCCTCTGGACACAAAGAGGCAGTGAAGAATAAACACGAGATTCTGCAGACGCTGGAAATTTAGAGTAATGCTGGAGGAATTCAACGGGTCACACGACATCTATGAAGGAGAATGAACAGTCGACGTTTCAGGGTGAAACACTCATCAGGACTGGTCATCAGTCAGTGATGAAGGCTTTTAAATTATTTATTTAATGATACAGCCCGAGAACGAGTCCTCTCGGCCCAACAAACCTTTGCCACCCAATAACACCCATATGACCAATTGACCGACCAGTGGGTATGTTGGCGGGAACTGGAGCACCCAGGGGAAACGTGCAGTCACGGGAAGAAGGTGTACATTCCTTACAGACAGCATCGGTGATTGAACCCCGGTCCCTGACAGCATTACAATAACCGTCATGTTACCATGCGACGTCCCTTCTTCATACCCTGTCCCATACATCTGCATCACAGCTAGTACTAACCTGCTGCTAGAGACTGGGGGTCAGTCCTGGCCTCAGTGCTGTCTGAGTGGTGTTTGCAGGTTCTCCCAGCAGCCGCGTGGGATTCACTCAGAGGCTCTGGTTTCAGAATCAGAATCAGGTTTAATATCACTGGCCTACGTTGTGAAATCTGCTGTTTTGCGGCAGCAGTACATATAAAAATTATAAGATACAATAAAACGCATATATATAAAACTAAGTTACATAAATAGTTCATGGGTTCATGGTCCATTCTGAGATCTGATGGCAGAGGGGAAGAAGCTGTTCCTGTATTGTTGAGTGAGTGTCTTCAGGCTCCTGTACCTCCACCCTGATGGTAGCAATGAGAAGAGGGCATGTCCTGGGTGATGGGGAATCCCTAATGATGGATGTTGCTCTTTTGAGGCATTGCCTTTAAGGTGTCCTTGATTCTGGGAGGCTCATGCCCGTGATGGAGCTGAGTTTACAACTCCCACATTTCCGAGGGTAAGCAGATTGGTAAATGAATTTGTTTACTGTGAATTGCCCCAATGTCTAGGTGAGTGGTAGAATCGGGGGGGGGGGGGGGTCAGTGGGCAGGAGATGAGGCGTATGTGGGAAGAATAAAAACTACGATTAAGATGAGATTAGTGTTAATGCGTAGCTGATGTTGGCACAGAGATGGTGGACTGAAGTCTTATGTCTGTATGCTTCACGAGGAAATCTGCAGATGCTGGAAATTCAAGCAACACACATCAAAGTTGCTGGTGGATGCAGCAGGCCAGGCAGCGTCTCTAGGAAGAGGTACAGTCGACGTTTCGGGCCGAGACCCTTCGTCAGGACTAACTGAAGGAAGAGTTAGTAAGAGATTTGAAAGTGGGAGGGGGAGGGGGAGATCCAAAATGATAGGAGAAGACAGGAGGGGGAGGGATGGAGCCAAGAGCTGGACAGGTGATTGGCAAAAGGGGATACGAGAGGATCATGGGACAGGAGGCCCAGGGAGAAAGACGGGGGGGGGAACCCAGAGGATGGGCGAGGGGTATAGTCAGAGGGACAGAGGGAGAAAAAGGAGAGAGAGAAAAAGAATGCCTGTATATAAATAAATAACGGATGGGGTACGAGTGGGAGGTGGGGCATTAGCGGAAGTTTGAGAAGTCAATGTTCATGCCATCAGGTTGGAGGCTACCCAGACGGACTACAAGGTGTTGTTCCTCCAACCTGAGTGTGGCTTCATCTTTACAGTAGAGGAGGCAATGGATAGACATGTCAGAATGGGAATGGGATGTGGAATTAAAATGTGTGGCCACTGGGAGATCCTGCTTTCTCTGGCGGACAGAGCGTAGGTGTTCAGCGAAACTATCTCCCAGTCTGCGTCGGGTCTCGCCAATATATAGAAGGCCACATCGGGAGCACCGGACGCAGTATATCACCCCAGCCGACTCACAGGTGAAGTGTCGCCTCACCTGGAAGGACTGCTTGGGGCCCTGAATGGTGGTAAGGAAGGAAGTGTAAGGGTATGTGTAGCACTTGTTCCGCTTACACGGATAAGTGCCAGGAGGGAGATCAGTGGGGAGGGATGGGGGGACGAATGGACAAGGGAGCCGCGTAGGGAGCGATCCCTGCGGAAAGCAGAGGGGGGGGGAGGGAAAGATGTGCTTAGTGGTGGGATCCTGTTGGAGGTGGCGGAAGTTACGGAGAATTATATGTTGGACCCGGAGGCTGGGGGGGGGTGGTAGGTGAGGACAAGGGGAACCCTATTCCTAGTGGGGTGGCGGGAGGATGGGGTGAGAGCAGATGTGCGTGAAATGGGAGAGATATGTTTGAGAGCAGAGTTGATGGTGGAGGAAGGGAAGGCCCTTTCTTTAAAAAAGGAAGACATCTCCTTCGTCCTGGAATGAAAAGCCTCATCCTGAGAGCAGATGCGGCGGAGACGGAGGAATTGCGAGAAGGGGATGGCATTTTTGCAAGAGACAGGGTGAGAAGAGGAATAGTCCAGGTAGCTGTGAGAGTCAGTAGGTTTATAGTAGACATCAGTAGATAAGCTGTCTCCAGAGATAGAGACAGAAAGATCAAGAAAGGAGAGGGAGGTGTCAGAAATGGACCAGGTAAACTTGAGAGCAGGGTGAAAGTTGGAGGCAAAGTTAATGAAGTCAACGAGCTCAGCATACGTGCAGGAAGCAGTGCCAATGCAGTCGTCGATGTAGCGAAGGAAAAGTGGGGGACAGATACCAGAATAGGTACGGAACATAGATTGTTCCACAAAGCCAACAAAAAGGCAGGCATAGCTAGGACCCATACGGGTGCCCATAGCTACACCTTTAGTTTGGAGGAAGTGGGAGGAACCAAAGGAGAAATTATTAAGAGTAAGGACTAATTCCGCTAGACGGAGCAGAGTGGTGGTAGAGGGGAACTGATTAGGTCTGGAATCCAAAAAGAAGCGGAAAGCTTTGAGTCCTTCCTGATGGGGGATGGAAGTATATAAGGACTGGACATCCATGGTGAAAATAAAGCGGTGGGGGCCGGGGAACTTAAAATCATCGAAAGGTTTAAGAGCGTGAGAAGTGTCACGAACATAGGTCGGAAGGGATTGAACAAGGGGGGATAAAACCGTGTCGAGGTATGCAGAAACGAGTTCGGTGGGGCAGGAGCAAGCTGAGACAATAGGTCGGCCAGGACAGGCAGGTTTGTGGATCTTGGGTAGGAGGTAGAAACGGGAAGTGCGAGGTGTGGGAACTATAAGGTTGTTAGCAGTGGATGGGAGATCCCCTGAGCGGATAAAGTCGGTGATGGTGTGGGAGACAATGGCCTGGTGCTCCTTAGTGGCGTCATGATCGAGGGGTAAATAAGAGGAGGTATCCGCGAGTTGTCGTTGTGCCTCGGCAAGGTGGAGGTCAGTTATTTATTTATCTTTTATTATTATTAATTTTTTTTACTCTCTCTCCTTTTTCTCCCTCTGAACCTCTCACTATGCTCCTTGCCCATCCTCTGGGCTTCCCCCCCCCTTTCTTTCTCCCTAGGCCTCCCGTCCCATAATCTTCTCATATCCCTTTTGCCAGTCACCTGTCCAGCTACCTGGCTCCATCCCTCCCCCTCCTGTCTCCCCCTGTCATTTTGGATCTCCCCCTCCCCCTCCCACTTTCAAATCTCTTACTATCTCTTCTTTCAGTTAGTCCTGACGAAGGGTCTCGGCCCGAAACATCGACAGTACCTCTTCCTAGAGATGCTGCCTGGCCTGTTGCGTTCATCAGCAATTTTTATGTGTGTGGTCTGTATGCTTCCTCGGTTTAGGATACATTTGGTGTTTTACTCTACTGGTGTACAATCTGCATTTATTTACCACCTTCCCCTCATTAACACAGGCAATGCGCTTCTCGGGAATATATCGTAAAAACTAAAATATAAAAGCACAATATGATGCTGAGGCTTTAGAAGGAATTGGTCAGATTGCACTTGGAGTATTGTGAGCAGTTTTGGGCCCATTACCTAAGAAAAGGTGTGCTGGTATTGGAGAGGGTCTAGAGGAGATTAACAAGAATGATTCCGGGAACAAAAAGGTTAATGTATGAGAGACATTTGATGTCTCTGGGCCTGTACTCATTGGAGGTTAGAGGAATGAGGGGGGATTTCATTGAAACCTATTGAATATTGAAATGGTCAGGACAGAGTGGATGTGGAGAGGATGATTCCTCTCGTGGGTGACTCTAGGACCCTCGACTCCCCTCCCCTCGACGTTCCCCTCCCTAGGACCAGAAGGCACAGCCTCAGAATGGAGGGACATTTGTTCCATTTAAAGCCGAGATGAAGAGGAATTTCTTTAGCCAGAGAGTGGTGAATCTGTGGAATTCACTGCCACAAATGGCTGTGGAGGCCTAGTTACCGGGTATATTTAAGGTGGAGGTTAATTGGTTCTTGCTTGTCAGGGCATCAACGGTTATGGAGAGAAGGCAGGAGAGTGGGGTTGAGAGGGATAATGAATCAGCCATGATGGAATAGTGGGCTGAATGGCCTAATTCTGCTTCTGTCTTCTGACGCATGCTCTACGAAAACTCGCGGCCATGCTCTCTACAACCGCCGCAGTGACGTCAATCACAGCTGCATGCGCTGTCAGGCGCTCTGGGACACTCTGAGTTCAAGGTCAAATCCACACGGTCTCCCTCAGTGAAATACTCGTCAATGAAGACATGATCGCAGGCATCCGTCCTCAGTAAAGAGTGCATGCAAGGAAGCAAGGCGGGTTGAAGAGCAGAGAATTTTAGCTTAAAAAAGACTTCAGGATTTCAAGAGGTTAACTCTGTGAGAGTACAGGTCAATATCTTAAGTACAGTCTGTGTAGGACGTAGTAATATCGGAAATACAAACATAAAGTGTTACAAACACTCACAGATAAGGCACCATCTATGAAAAGTTAATATTTCATGTCCTCAGATCTCTGATGTCAGCTGTTTCTTTCTGTTCGTTGTTAGTTTGAGTTCCAGGTACACTGGTCAATTGTACAATCTCAGCTCTCACTGTATGCAACATGTCAAATGGAATTGGCTTTTTCTGCTAAAAATATCTATGATTCATAGTTGAAAAGGATGTTGGAGAAAAATTTTGGCTTATTTTTAAATCCAGGCTTCAAGTTATAGAAATATAACAGACTCCGTAGAAATTAATTACATGAAATCCTTTCTTTGCTTGTCAGCTTTGAAACTGATTTAAGCACTCGGGAGACATACTGTGAAATTAATATCACAGGAGATGGCATTTACTGCAATGTTACTCTTATCTTGGGGGTTAAGTAAATTGTCGACTTGTGGAAAATTGAAGGATAATTTTACTTTAATTATAATCTGAGATCAATTCTCGAGCCAATTATTGTTCAAACTTAGATAGGCAGATGCTTTTGTTGTAAGCAATTATTTTGTCATCGTTTTGATTCAAATTTAATTCATTCAGTTTTTTGTTTTACACTCATGGAGGTTATTTTCAAATCTTTTTAAGCAACACACACAAAATACTGGTGGTTTTGTGTGTGTTGCTTGGGTTTCCAGCATCTGCTGATTTTCTCTTGTTTGTATTTCAGTTATTTTTGTTGTTTTTTTGTGTGAGTCTGGAGATCTGAGCATTTTGTACGTATCTGTTGATGGTAGCAGCTATAATTTCTGCATCTGTCTACAAAAGAATCTATAGGAAGATGATAGTCTGGTCCCAGATGGTAGTGAAACTGGCCACCATAAACAGAGGCTGAGGTGTACTGTAAGGAATGAGAGAGAGGGTGGTGGGGTGGGAGGAGGACAGTATGGGCGGAACACTGCCATGGGAAGGTTACACCAAGCAGTCTGTTCTCTGTTGTTACATCTACTGTTAGCTACATTTGATTTCTGTGTTACATCACCCTGTGATCGGCACTGTCCCAACCAAAGGCCACACTTGGAGTACTGCGTCCAGTTCTGGTCACCTCACTATAGGAAGGATGTGGAAGCATTGGAAGGGGTACAGAGGAGATTTACCAGGATGCTGCCTGGTTTAGAGAGTATGCATTATGATCAGAGATTGGAGCTAGGGCTTTACTCTTTGGAGAGAAGGAGGATGAGAGGAGACATGATAGAGGTGTACAAGATAATAAGAGGAATAGATAGAGTGGATAGCCAGCGCCTCTTCCCCGGGGCACCACTGCTCAATACAAGAGGACATGGCTTTAAGGTAAGGGGTGGGAAGTTCAAGGGGGATATTAGAGAAAGGTTTTTTACTCAGAGAGTGGTTGGTGTGTGGAATGCACTGCCTGAGTCAGTGGTGGAGGCAGATACACTAGTGAAGTTTAGAAGACTACTAGACAGGTATATGGAGAAATTTAAGGTGGGGGCTTATATGGGAGGCAAGCAGCAGTTCAATCCAATACATAATATAGAAAAGAGAGGGAAAAATAAATAAATGAAATAAAACAATAATAAATAAACTCGTAAATCAATTACGTATATTGAGTAGATTTTTTTAAATGTGCAAAAACAGAAATACTGGATAGTAAAAAAAGTGAGGTAGTGTCCCAAGTTTCAATGTCCATTTAGGAATCGGTGGCAGAGGGGAAGGACATTTCTATCCTGCACCTTGTGGACTATTCCCAGAAAGTTTAGTTATATCCGCTCTGCCGTCATCCCCACCAGTATCCTCCTCCAATCCACCCGGGCAAGCTCCTCTCTCATGCCTCTGTAATTCCCTCTATTCCATTGTGATACTGATAAATGGGACTTATGCTTCTCCCTCTCAAATTGCAGTATGAATTCAATCATATTATGATCACTGGCTTCTAAGGGTTCATTTAGGTTAAACTCCCCCATAAGATCTGGGTTATTACACAACACCCAGTCTAAGATAGCCTTTCCCAGAGTAGGCTTGAGAAACCTGTGTGGAAGAGTCACCTGCTGCACCCACCCACAAAAATCCAGGTATGCAGAACTACCGTTATTACAACACCGCGATACGGCTCCGAAGCCTGGGTCTCGTACCACAAGCAAATCCAATTGTCCGAATGCTTCCATCAGCACTGCCGCTGCTCCATCGTAGGTATCGGCTTGCAGGATCGTGTGTCCAACAATCAGGTCCCAGAGAAGGTTTAACTTCCAGGCAGTGAAGCCACTTTGCTGCTCAAGCAGCTCTGCTGGTCAGGCCACGTGTCTCACATGGACAATGCCAGGTTACTGACAAACAGTACTCTACAGAGAACTCTCTCAGGGCAGGAGAGATCCTGGTGCCCTGCACAAGAGGGACCAAGACCAACTTAAGCAGCAGCTCTCTCAGGCGGACATTGAGGTCACTGAGCGGCAGCAGCTGGCTTGTGACAGAGACCGCTGGAGAACGCTGATCCACGGAGCAGCCAGGAATTCTGAGGAATCCCAAAGAGCGACTGCTGAAGGGAAGGGGAGATAGAGGAAGGATCCAACTTCCCAAGCGCCCACGTTCCAGCTGTTGCCGTGTCTGCGGATCCAGAATTGGCAATTCTTTACAGTCACCAACGATTGTGCCGGCGCTCCGGAGGACTCTCCTTCTCTCCAGCTCTCTGCACGCAAAGAGCCAGCCACCATCCCCAGTCAGCACGGTTTCCTCAAGGGAAAATACTGCCTGGCACATTTATTCCAATTCTTTGAAGAAATAATAAGCAGGGAAGACAAAGGAGAATCGATTGACGTTACAGAGATGTCAGGGATAAGTTTTTTTACGCAGAGAGTAGTGAGTGTGTGGAATGGGCTGCCAGCGATGGTGGTGGAGGTGGATACAACAGAGTCTTTTAAGAGGCTCCTGGATGGGTACATGGAGCTCAGAAAAATAGAGGGCTATGGGTAACCCTAGGTAATTTCTAAAGTAAGTACAGGTTCAGCACAGCATTGTGGGCCGAAGGGCCTGTATTGTGCTGTAGGCTTTCAATGTTTCTATGTTTCTAAGTACTTGGAATTTCAAAGGCCTTTGACAAGGTGCCACACATGAGGCTGCTTAACAAATTGTGAACCCATGGAGTTATGGGAAAGATTCTAGCATTGATAAAGCTGTGGCTGATTGACAGGAGCTAAAGAGTGGGAATAAAAGGAACCGTTTCTGACAGGCTGCCAGTAGCTAAAGGTGTTCATTAGGTGTCTGTGTTGAACCGATTCTTTTTACATGTCAATGATTTTGATGATGGAATTGATGGTTTTGTTGCAAAGTTTGCAGACAATATGAAAATAGCTGGAGGGGCAGGTAGATTTGAGGAAATCGAGAAGCTAAAGAAGGATTTAGACAGAATACAGGATTTAGAAATATCAGAATATGGTGTTGGGAAGTCTATGGTCATGCACTTTGGGAGAAGAAATGAAAGGGTTATCTATTTTCGAAATGGAGAGAAAATACAAAAAAGACTGAGATGCAAAGGGGCTTGGGATTCCCTAAAGGTTAATTTGCAGGTTGAGTCAGCAGTGAGGAAGGCAGGTTGAATGTTAGCTTTCATTTCATGAGGACTAGAATATAAAAGCAAGGATGAAATGTTGAAACTTCATAAAGCCTCACGAGGAGTATTGTGAGCAGTGTTGGGCTCCTTATCTTAGAAAAGATGTGCTGAAACTGGAGATGGTTTAAAGGAGTTTCATGAAAATGATTCCAGGATTGAATGGCTTGTTATATGAGGATGTTTGATGGCTCTGGGCCCGTATGCACTAGAATTCAGAAGAATGAGGGGTGACTTCATTGAAACCTATCAAATGGTGAAAGGTCTTGGATAAAGTGTATGTGGAGAGGACATTTCCTAGGGTGGGAGAGTCTAGAGGAGACAGCCAGAGAATAGAGAGGCATCCTTTTAGAATGGTAATGAGGAGGAATTTGTGAAACCGTGGAATTCATTGCCACAGGCAGCTGTGGAGGCTAAGTCTATATGTGTATTTAAGGCAGAGGTTGATAAATACGTGATTGGTCAGGGCATGAAGAGATACGGGGAGAAGGCAGTAGACTGGGGCTGAGAGAAAAATTGGATCACCCAATATCAAATGGCAGAGCAAACTTGATGGGCCAAATGGCCTAATTCTGCTCCTATATCTTATGGTCTTATCAGGACTAGATCAGGACTCCAGCCCTGATTAAGTGCCTGACCTGATATTGCTAACATTATTTTTGTAACTATATGTGCTATCATGTGTGCACTGTGGGGACGGTACGTGCTGTGTTTTCCACCCTGGCCTCGGAGGAGTGCTGTATCGTTCTGCTGTATGCATGTGTATGGCTGAATGGCAATTAAACTTGAACTTGAAATGCAAGACTGACTGTCCATTTCTGCCCACAAATGCTGCCTGACCTGCTGAGTTCCTCCAGCCATTTGTGCGTTGCTCCAGATTTCCAGCATTTGCCGTCTCTCCTGTCACTCCCAATGCTGGGATGTGTTAGTAGAGTAGAACTGATGAAGGCCTGAAGTTCTAACTCAGTTTCTCTCACCATGGATGCTGCATGATCTGATGAGTATTTCCAACATTTTCTGTTTAGCTTCAGATTTTATTACCTACAGCTATTGCTTTTGGATCTGAAACACCCTCAGTCTCTCTACCAGACTGATCTCGAAAACCATACTCAAAATGCCCTGTCCCTCATTATCTCTCTGACAGACTGATCTCAAAAACCATAGAAAGATAGAAACATAGAAAACCTACAGCACATTACAGGCCCTTCGGCCGAGGATGCCATGCCGAACGCATACTTATTTTAGAAATCCTAGGGTTACACATACCCCTCTATGTTTCTAAGCTCAATGTTCCTGTCCAAGAGTCTCTTACAAGACTCTATCGTATCCGCCTCCACCACCTTCGCCGGCAGTGTATTCAACACACCCACCTCTCTATGCGTAAAAACTTAACCCCTGATATCTCCTCTGTACCTACTTCCAAGCATCTTAAAACTGTGCGCTCTCGTGTTAGCCATTTCAGCCCTGGGAAAAAGCCTCTGACCATCCACATGATCAATACCTCTCATCATCTTATACATCTCTATCAGGTCACCTCTCATCCTCTGTCGCTCCAAGGAGAAAAGGCCAAGTTCACTCAACCTATTCTCACAGGGCATGCTCCCCAATCCAGTCAACATCCTTGTAAATCTCCTCTGCACCCTTTCTATGGTTTCCACATTCTTCCTGTAGTGAGATGACCAGAACTGAGCACAGTACTCCAAGTGACGTCTGACCAGGGTGCTATAGAGCTGTAACATTACCTCTCGGCTCTTAAACTCAATCCCACGGTTGATGAAGGCCAATGCACCGTATGCCTTCTTAACCACAGAGTCAACCTGCGCAGCAGCTTTGAGTGTCCTATGGATTCAGACCCCAAGATCCCTCTGATCCTCCACACTGCCAAGAGACTTACCAGTAATACTATACTCCTCCATCATATTTGACCTACCAAAATGAACCGCCTCACACTTATCTGGATTGAACTCCACCTGCCACTTCTCAGCCCAGTTTTGCATCCTATCGATGACCCGCTGTAATCTCTAACAGCCCTCCACACTATCCACAACACCCCCAACCTTTGTGTCATCAGCAAAATCCCTCCACTTCCTCATCCAGGTCATTTATAAAAATCACAAAGAGAAGGGAATCCAGAACAGATCCCTGAGGCACACCACTGGTGACTGACCTCCATGCAGAATTTGACTCATCTAAACCACTCTTTCCCTTCTGTAGGCAAGCCAGTTCTGGATCCACAAAGCAAGGTCCCCTTGGATCCAATGCCTCCTTACTTCCTCAAGAAACCCTTGCATGGGGTACCTTATCAAATATCTTGCTGATATTCATATACACTACATCTACTGCTCTATCTCCATCAATGTGTTTAGTCACATCCTCAAAAAATCCAATCAGGCTCGTAAGGCATGACCTGCCTTTGACAAAACCATGCTACCTGTTCCTAATCATATGATGCCTCTCCAAATGGTCATAAATCCTGCCTCTCAGGATCTTCTCCATCAACTTACCAACCACTGAAGTAAGACTCACTGGTCTATAATTTCATAGAGACATAGAAACATAGAAAACCTGCAGCACAATACAGGCCCTTCGGCCCACAATGCTGTGCCGAACATGTCCCTACCTTAGAAATTAGAGTTACCCATAGCCCTCTATTTTTCTAAGCTCCATGTACCTGTCCAAAAGTCTCTTAAAGGACCCTATCGTATCTGCCTCCACCACCTTTGCCAGCAGCCCATTCCACGCACTCACCACTCTCTGTGTAAAAAAACTTACCCCTGACATCTCCTCTGTACCTACTCCCCAGCACCTTAAACCTGTGTCCTTTTGTGGCAACCATTTCAGCCCTGGGAAAAAGCCTCTGACTATCCACACGATCAATGCCTCTCATCATCTTATACACCTCTATCAGGTCACCTCTCATCCTCCGTCGCTCCAAGGAGAAAAGGCCAAGTTTCCTGGGCTGCCTCTACTCCCTTTCTGGAATAAGGGAATGACATCCGCAACCCTTCAATCCTCTGGAACCTCTCCGTCCCCATTGATGATGCCTTCCACAGTAGCCTGGCGTATTATCTTGTCCAGTCCTGGAGACTTATCCAACTTGATGCTTTCCAAAAACTGCAGCACATCCTCATTCTTAATGTCTATTTGCTCAAGCTTTTCAGTCTGCTGTAAGTCATCCCTACAACCACTAAGATGCTTTTCTGTAGTGAGTACTGAAGCAAATATTCATTAAGTACCTCCGCTATCTCTTCCGGTTCCATACACACTTTTCCACTGTCACACTTGATTGGTCCTATTCTCTCATGTCTTATCCTTTTGCTCTTCACATAGTTGTAGAATGCCTTGGGGTTTTCCTTAATCCTGTCTGCCAACGCCTTCTCTTGGCCCTTCTGGCTCTCCTAATTTCAATCTTAAACTCCTTCCTGCTGGCCTTATGATCTTCAAGATCTCTATCGTTACCTAGTTTTTTCAACCTTTTGTAAGCTTTTCTTTTCTCCTTGAGTAGATTTTCAACAGCCTTTGTACACCACAGTTCCTGTACCCTACCATCCTTTCCCTGTCTCATTGGAACACACCTATGCAGAACGTCACGCAAATATCCCCTGAACATTTGCCACATTTCTGCCATATATTTCACTGAGAACATCTGTTCCCAATTTATGCTTCCAAGTTCCTGCCTGATAGCTTTGTATTTCCCCTTACTCCAAGTAAACGCTTTCCAAACTTGTCTGTTGTCCAAAAAAGGAGATAGAATTGTGATCACTATCTCTAAAATGCTCTCCCACTAAGAGATCTGGCACCTGACCAGGTTCATTTCCCAATACCAGATCAAGCACAGCCTCCCCTCTTGTAGACTTATCTATATATTGTGTCAGGAAACCTTCCTGAACACACCTAACAAACTCCACCCCATCTAAACCCCTTGCTGTAGGGAGATGCCAATCAGTATTTGGGAAATTAAATCTCCCACCACAATGACCCTGTTATTATTACACCTTTCTAGAATCTGTCTCCTTATCTGCTCCTTGATTGCCCTGTTACTATTGGGAGGTGTATAAAAAACACCCAGTAGAGTAATTGACCCCATCCTGTTCCTAACTTCCACCCACAGAGACTCCATAGACAATCCCTCCAGGACTTCCTCCTTTTCTGCAGCTGTGTCACTATCTCTGATCAACAGTGCCACGCCCCCACCTCTTTCACCTCCCTCCCTGTCCTTTCTGAAACATCTAAAGCCTGGCACTCTAAGTAACCATTCCTGCCCCTGAGCCATCCAAGTCTCTGTAATGGCCACAGCGTCATAGCTCCAAGTACTGATTCACGCTCTAAGCTCATCCGCTTTGTTCATGATACTCCTTGCATTAAAATAGACACACCTCAAACCATCGATCTGAGCGCATCCCTTCTCCATCACCTGCCTATCCTCCCTCTCACACTGTCTACAAGCTTTCTCTATTTGTGAGCCAACCACCCCTTCCCCAGTCTCTCCAGTTCAGTTCCCACCCCCCAGCAATCCAAGTTTAAACTCTCCCCAGTAGCCTTAGCAAGCCTCCCTGCCAGGATATTGGTCCCCCTGGGATTCAAGTGCAACCTGCCTTTTTGTACAGGTCACACCTGCCCCAAAAGAGGTCCCAATGATCCAGAAATCTGAATTCCTGCCCCCTGCTCCAATCCCTCAGCCACGCATTTATCCTCCACCTCACTCTATTCCTATACTCACTGTCACGTGGCACAGGCAGTAATCCCGAGATTACTACCTTTGAGGTCCTGCTTTTCAACTACCTTCCTAACTCCCTGTAGTCTGTTTTCAGGACCTCCTCCTTTTTCTACCTATGTCGTTGCTACCAATATGTACCACAACCTCTGACTGTTCACCTTCCCACTTCAGGATATCATGGATCCGATCGGAAACAACCTGGACCCTGGCACCTGGGAGGCAAACTACCATCCATGTTTCTTTTCTTCATCCACAGAATCGCCTGTCTGACCATACTCAAAATACCCTGTCCCTCATTATCTATCCTGCAGACTGATCTCGAAAACCATACTCAAAATACCCTATCCCTCATTGTCTCTCTGCAGACTGTTCTAGAAAACCATCTCTCATGTACTATATGACTTTGATGTCTGCCTGTTAGAGAAAAAGGAATCTGAGAAGAGAGGACAGTGGACCATGAGATATCAGGAAGGAGGAAGGGCCCTCCTCATCATTGAACACATCTACAAGGAGTTCTGCCACAAGGAAGCAGCATCTATCATCTAGGACCCCGCAATCCAGGTCATGCTCCCTTTTGCTGCTGCCATCGGAAGGGAGATACAGGAGCCTCAGGACCCACACCACCAGGTTCAGGAATAGTTATTACCATACAACCATCAGGCTCTTGAACCAGAGGGGATAACTTCACTTACCCCATTACTGAACTGTTCTCACAACCAATGGACTCATTTTCAAAAACTCTTCATCTCACATTCTCAATATTGTTTATTATTCTTATCTTTAATTGCACAGTTTATCTTCTTTGGCTCATCTGCCTTTGTGCGAGGTTTTTCATTGATTTTATTATGTTTTTTTGTTTTTACTGCATATACCAGCAAGAAAATGAATCTCAGGGTTGTATATGGTGACATATACAACCCTCAGTTGGCGCGTGGCCAAGTGATTAAGGCGTTTGTCTAGTGGTCTGAAGGTCGCTAGTTCGAGCCTTGGCTAAGGCAGCGTGTGTGTCCTTGAGCAAGGCACTTAACCACACATCGCTCTGCGACGACACCAGTGCCAAGCTGTATGGGTCCTAATGCCCTTCCCTTGGACAACATCGGTGGCGTGGAGAGGGGAGACTTGCAGCATGGGCAACTGCCGGTCTTCCATACAACCTTGCCCAGGCCTGCACCTTGGAGAGTGAAGACTTTCCAGGCGCAAATCCATGGTCTCGCAAGACTAACGGATGCCTATATGGTGACATATATGTACTTTGACAATAAATTTACTTTGAAATTTGAACTTTGTTACTGCTAGTTATTTGTCCCATCTCAGTGTCAATCAAATCCCACATGATTATTGAGACATTTTGTCCTAATTTCTGGATTTTTACCGGTCGTAACATTCCCATCATGGCAACAGACACAACATGCTGGAGGAACTCAGCAGATGAGGTGGCGTCTACGGAGAGGAATAAACAGTTGACGCCCTTCATCAGGACTAGAAAGGAAGGGAGAAGAAGCCGGAATAAAAGAGTGGGGGAGGGAAAGGAGGGAAAGCAGGTAATAGGTGAGACCAGGTGAGGGGGAAGGTGGGTGGGTGAGGAAAGAGAAATGACATAAGAAGCTGGGAGGGTATAGGTGGAAAAGGTTAATGGCTAAAGAAAAATGAATCTAATAGGAGAGGAGAGTGGACCATGGGAGAAAGGGAAAGAGGAGGAGAACCAGGGGAAGGTGCAGGGCAGGTGAGGAGAAGAGACAGGATGAGAGGGGAGTCAGAATGGGCAATGGAAAAAGGGAGAAGGGGGAATAGGAAGAAATTACCAGAATTTAGAGAATTCAATGTTCATGCAGTCAGGCTGAACGCTACCCAGTCGGACTGTTAGGAGTTGCTCCTCCAATAATGTTGCCCTGTGAAGAGGTTCAACAACATTTGCAGTCATTGGTTCTTTAAAGCTCATCAAATTAGGTTTTCCGAGCTAAATTATTTTCCCCTTCACTTTTTTCCTCCCCTCCTTTATTAACATCTCTCCTTTACCACCATAAACAAGAGAAAGTCTGCAGGTGCCAGAAATGCAAGCAACGCACACAAAATGCTGGAGGAACTCAGCAGGCCAGGCAGCATTTAGGAAAAGAGAACTGTCGAAGTTTTGGGCTGAGACCGTTCATCAGAACTGGCAAAAAAAAAGATGATGAGTCAGAGCTAGAGAATGTGGGGAGGGGAGCAAGAAGCACAAGGAGATGGGAGAAACCGGGCAGAGGGAGGGGTGAAGTAAAGAGCTGGGAAGTTGACTGGTGAAAGAGATACAGGGCTGGAGAAGGGGGAATCTGATAAGAGAGGAGAGAAGGCCATGGAAGAAAGAAAAGAGGGAGGAGCACTAGCGGGAGGTGATGGGCAGGTAAGGAGATAAGGTGAGAGATGGAAAAGGGAATGGGGAATGGTTAAAAGGGGGGGCATTATTGTTACGTCAAATGGCGACAACAGAATATGTGGGATCTCCCAGCGGCCCAGTGACACCCATTTTAATTCCACTTCCCATTCCCATTCTGACATGTCCATCCATGGCCTCCTCCACTGACATGATGAGGCCACACTCAGGTTGGAGGAGCAACACCTTATAGTCCGTCTCTGTAGCCTCTAACCTAATGGCAAGAAAGTTGATTTCTTGAACTTCTGGTAATGCCCCACCCCCTCTTTCACCATCCCCCATTCCCTTTTCCCTCTCTCACCTTATCTCCTTATCTGTCCAGCACCTTCCTTTCATGCTCCTCCCCCTTTTCTTTCTTCCATGGCCTTCAATCCTCTCTTATCAGATTCCCCCTTCTCCAGATCTGTATCTCTTTCAACAAACAATTTCCCAGCTCTTTATTTCATCCCTGCCACCACCCCCCCGCCCCTGGTTTCTCCTATCACCTTGTGTTTCTTCCTTCCCTCTCCCCACCTTCTAACTTTGACCCCTCATACTTTTTTCTCCAGTCCTGATGAGGGGTCTCGGCCCAAAACTTCGACTGTACTCTTTCCCATAGATGCTGCCTGGCCTACTGAGCTCCTGCAGTATTTTGCGTGTGTTGCTTAGATTTCCCATTTTGCCTTTTTCTTCTAAAGTTGAACTATCCCCAGATATTTAACTCCCTACCTTAGTCACCTTGTCAGCATCTCTTTGTTTAATTAACAGGCCCTCCCGGCCCAATGAGCCCACACTGGCAAATTACACCCATGTGACCGTGTAGCTGGTCTGTCTTTGGAAACTGGGGCAGCTGGAGAAAAGCCCTCGCGGTCACGGGGAATATGTATCAACTCCTCTCAAACAGTGTGGGAGTTAAGCCCGGAAAGCTGCCGCTGCTATAGTGTTAGACTAGCCGCCATTTTACGGTGTAGCCCCCAGTTTATCCCATTTCCCATTTCAAGAGAAGTTTAGAAGTCCTAAGCACATTTATTATCAAAATATCTGTCTATCTATATACAACCTTGAGATTCGTCTTCTTGCTGGCAACCACAAAACAAAGAAACATAATTGAATTCATGAGAAAGCCTCACACCACAAAGACTGTCAAATATCAAATGTGTGAAAAGAAAGAACAAATTGTGCAAACAATAAAAAAAAGCAATCAAAGAATCTGAGGAACATGAACGATAGTCCTTAGAGGTGAGTCCACAGCCACGGGGCCGGTTCGGTGCTGCAGCCAGTCTAGGAGCCCGATGAATGCAGGCCACAGGTGCAGAGTCAGTTCAGCGCTGAGCTGAGTACACCTTGGAGCAGTCAGCTGAACACCGGTTTGTCCTTCGCCCTCAGCCTTGACACCTTAATCGTCTTAATTTCAGTGCTTAAATCAACTAAACATCAGTTGCTTTATGCTCTTGGGCCTGGCCCCAGGCTTCCCTTTATGTGATGTTCCATCTTCTCTGTAATGCGATGACCAAAGCATTGAGCAGTTCCGAAGTTTACTGGTGTTGTACATTAAATAATAGTAATGTTATTAATGTTACATTACTTAAAGTAACATTAACATTAATATTAATCACAAACAAGAGAAAATCTGCGGATGCTGGAAATCCAAGCAACACACACAAAATGCTGGAGGAACTCAGCAGGCCAGGCAGCATCTATGGAAAAGAGTACAGTTGATATTAAAAAGCTGAGGAGTAGATTTAAAAGTGGGGGGAGTGGGGGAGAGAAACACAAGGTGGTAGGTGAAACCTGAAAGGGGAGGGATGAAGTAAAGAGCTAGGAAGTGGATTGGTGAAGGAGATACAGGGCTGGAGAAGGGGGAGACTAACAGAAGAGGACAGAAGGCCATGGAAGAAAGAAAAGGGGGGAGGAGCACCAGAGGGAGGCGATGAGAGGGGGCACTGAGATAAGGTGAGAGAGGGAAAAGGAGATGGGTGATAGCGAAGGAGAGGGGGGCATTACTGGAAGTTCAAGAAATATTAATGTTTGATTTAATATTCAAGAAAACCACCTCTTTAGCTAATGAATGGAAGTATTTCATGCCCTTTGTAACCACTATACTGGCACTTGGTCTTTAAGGATTTGTGGACAATCTGTAACTCTCTGCCACTCAAAATCCACCTGCTTATTGTACATTGTCTGTGGTCACACCTCAGCCACCTCTGGATTAAAGTGTGTTTCCCATTTTTCTGGCCAGCTGATTACTCTGTCTCTAATTCCCTGCCATGTGGAACCTCCCTTCTCACCATCACCCACACATTCAAACACTGGATCCACGATTATTCCGCTCCAGATAATTCTAAGTCATTAATAAATTACAAAACTATTACTACAAGCTTATTGCTTCCAAATTTAATTAACAGAATTTAAATTGCATTGTGGCCATGGTGGTGTTCAAACCATCAGGCTCCTGAACCTTGTGTGATTAACTTCACTCACCTCACTCAACACCAAACTGAATCCACAACCTGCAGACTCACTTTCAAGGACCTTACAACTCAGTATCATTTACTTCCTTTTATTGTTATCGTGTGCACAGTTCATGTGCCTCCGCACGTTAGTTGTTTGTCAGTGTTTACGGCATAGCTTTTCACTGATTCTGCTGTAATTATTTGTTCTACCAAGAAGATGAATCTCAGGTGACATATGGTGAGTATGGTGACATATCCTCAGGGCCACCTGAACAACTCTGTACATAAATGCACGCAGACATTGTCAAAAGGTTCAGTTGTTGTTCAGGCCAAACATCAGAATGGGGGAAAATGTGATCTAAGTGACTTTGACCGTGGAATTATTGTTGGTGTCAGCCAAGGGTGGTTGTTTGCGTATCTCAGAAACTGCTGGTCCCCTGGGATTTTCACACACAACAGTCTTTAGAGTTTACAGAGAACAGTGCAAAAAAACAAAAAACATCAGGTGAGCAGCAATTATAGAACATATAATTTTGTTCCCACAATGTTGTGCCGACCCTCAAACCCTGCCTCCCATATAACCCCCCACCTTAAATTCCTCCATATACCTGTCTAGTAGTCTCTTAAACTTCACGTGTGGATCTGCCCCCACCACTGCAGATGAAAACACCCTGTGAAAGAGAGAAGTCGGAGGAGAATGGCCAGACTGGTAAAGGCTGACAGGAAGACGGCAGCAACTCAAATAACCACGCATTACAACAGCGGTGTGCTGTAGAGCATCTCTGAACGCACAATATGTCGAACTTTGAGTGAATGGGCGACAGCAGCAGACGATCACGAAATACACTCAGAGGCCACTTTATTGGGTACTGAGTGTATTTAATCAAGCAGCCACGAAGTGTATCTGAACTGTGAGAATAAATTTACTCGGAACTTTTAAGTCGGTGTTTGAAACTTTACCCCGATTTGCATCTATCACAAAGACAACTGTTGTTTTAAAATGATTAATTCCTTCTATCTCTCCTGGCCTTTGTCCTGAAGGCAACAGCCCTGGGAAGCACTAGATCGCCCGCCGTGCTGGAGATTGACTGAATTCCATTGGTACCGAGAACCCTGCAGTGATATCTTGTGTCTGTGCTCGGAGAGAGCAGCACAGTAGCACAGTAGGCAGTGCTGCTGAAATCGGAATTGGTTGTTATTGTCATATGTACCAAGATACAGTGAAAGACTTTTCTTGTCTACTGTTCAGATCATTACATAGTGTACTGAGATAGAACAAGTTAGGTAGGTTGCCTGTGTAGAATGCAGACAGGAATACATGTGTGAGGTCAGTGTTCTGCGCTCGGTGTCAGATGTGGGAAGTCCTGGAGACTCCCAGCCTCCCGGACGGCCAAATCTGCGCCAGGTGTGTCGAGCTGCAGCTCCTAAGGGACTGGGCTAGGGAACTGGAGATGCAGCTCAATGACATTCGTCTGGTCAGGGAAAGTGAGGAGGTGATTAGAGAGGAGCTATAGGCAGGTAGTCACCCGGGGACCACAGGAGACAGAGAAGTGGGTAACAGTCAGGAGAGGAAAGGACAAGAGTCAAATACCAGAGAGCACCACTGTGGCTGTCCCGCTTAACAATAAGTACTCCTGTTTGAGTACTGTTGGAGGGACAGCCTACCTGGGGAAAGCAACAGTGGCCGCGCCACAGAGTCTGGTCCAGTGGCTCAGAAGGGTAGGGAAAGGAAGAGGAAGGCAGCAGTGATAGAGGACTCTATAGTTAGGGAGTCAGACAGGTGATTCTGTGGTTGCAGGAAAGAAACACGGATGGTAGCTGGACTCCCAGGTGCCAGGGTCCGGGATGTTTCTGATCACGTCCACAATATCTTGAAGTGGGAGGGAGAACAGCCAGAGGTCGTGGTACATATCGGTACCAACGACATAGGTAGGAAAAGGGAGGAGGTCCTGAAAACAGACTACAGGGAGTTAGGAAGGAAGTTGAGAAGCAGGACTGCAAAGGTAGTAATCTCGGGATTACTGCCTGTGCCACGTGACAGTGAGTATAGGAATAGAATGAGGTGGAGGATAAATGCGTGGCTGAGGGATTGGAGCAGGGGGCAGGAATTCAGATTTCTGGATCATTGGGACCTCTTTTGGGGCAGATGAGACCTGTACAAAAAGGACGGGTTGCACTTGAATCCGAGGAGACCGATAACCTGGCAGTGAGGTTTGCTACATCTATTGGGGAGACTTTAAACTAGAATTTCTGGGGGGTGGGAACCGAACTGAAGTGACGGAAGAAGAGGCGGTTGGCTCACAAATAGAGAAAGCTTGTCGACAGTGTGAGAGGGAGGATAGGCAGGTGATAGAGAAGGAACGCGCTCAGACTGATGGTTTGAGATGCGTCTATTTTAATGCAAGGAGTATTATGAATAAAGCGGATGAGCTTAGAGCATGGATCAGTACTTGGAGCTATGATGATGTGGCCATTACAGAGAATTGGATGGCTCGGGGGCAGGAATGGTTACTTAGAGTGCCAGGCTATAGATGTTTCAGAAAAACCATAAGACCATAAGACAAAGGAGCAGAAGTTGGCCATTCGGCCCATCGAGTCTGCTCCGCCATTTTATCATGAGCTGATCCATTCTCCTATTTGGTCCTGCTCCCCCGCCTTCTCACCATAACCTTTGATGCCCTGGCTACTCAGATACCTATCAATCTCTGCCTTAAATACACCCAATGACTTGGCCTCCACTGCTGCCCATGGAAACAAATTCCACAGATTCACCACCCTCTGGTTGAAAAAATTTCTTCGCACCTCTGTTCTGAATGGGCATCCTTCAATCCTTGTCACGCCCTCTCGTACTAGACTCCCCCATCATGGGAAACATGAATGAAACAAATGCCAACATTGCATTTGCCTTCTTTACCACCAACTCAACCTGGAGGTTAACCTTAAGTGTATCCTGCACGAGGACTCCCAAGTCCCGTTACACCTCAGAACTTTGCATTCTCTCCTCATTTAAATAATAGTCTGCCCGTTTATTTCTTCTGCCAAAGTGCATAACCATACACTTTCCAACATTGTACTTCATTTGCCACTTCTTTGCCTATTCTCCCAATCTATCCAAGTCTCTCTGCAGACTCTCTGTTTCCTCAGCACTACTGGCCCCTCCACCTATCTTCGTATTGTCAGCAAACTTAGCCACAAAGCCATCTATTCCATAATCCAAATCGTTGATGTACAATGTAAAAAGAAGCGGCCCCAACATGGATCCCTGTGGAACATCACTGGTAACCAGCAGCCAACCAGAATAGGATCCCTTTATTCCCACTCTCTGTTTCCTGCACAGACTATCCACGTATGTAACTTTCCCATAATTCCATGGGCTCTTATCTTGTTAAGTAGCCTCATGTGCGGCACCCTGTCAAAGGCCTTCTGAAAAGGACAGGGAGGGAGGCAAAAGAGGTGGGGGCGTGGCATTGTTGATCAGAGATAGTGTCACAGCTGCAGAAAAGGAGGAAGTCATGGAGGGATTGTCTACTGAGTCTCTGTGGGTGGAAGTTAGGAACAGGAAGGGGTCAATAACTCTACTGGGTGTTTTTTATAGACCACCCAATAGTAACAGGGACATCGAGGAGCAGATAGGGAGACAGATTCTGGAAAGGTATAATAATAACAGGGTTGTCGTGGTGGGAGATTTTAATTTCCCAAATATTAAACCATAAGACCATAAGACAAAGGAGCAAGAAGTCGGCCATTTGGCCCAGCGAGTCTGCTCCGCCATTTTATCATGAGCTGATCCATTCTCCCATTTAGTCCCACTTCCCCGCCTTCTCACCATACACTTTGATGCCCTGGCTACTCAGATACCTATCAATCTCTGCCTTAAATGCACCCAATGACTTGGCCTCCACTGCCACCTGTGGCAACAAATTCCATAGATTCACCACCCTCTGACTAAAAAAAATTCTTCGCATTTCTGTTCTGAATGGGCGCCCTTCAATCCTTAAGTCATGCCCTCTCGTACTAGACTCCCCCATCATGGGAAACAACTTTGCCACATCCACTCTGTCCATGCCTTTCAACACTCAAAATGTTTCTATGAGGTCTCCCCTCATTCTTCTAAACTCCAAGGTTGATTGGCATCTCCCTAGAGCAAGGGGTTTATTTGGGGTGGGGTTTGTTAGGTGTATTCAGGAAGGCTTCCTGGCACAACATGTAGCAAAGCCTACAAGAAGAGAGGCTGTACATGATCTTGTATTGGGAAATGAACCTGGTCAGGTGTCAGATCTCTTAGTGGGAGAACATCTCAGAGACAGTGATCACAATTCTACCTCCTTTACCATAGCATTGGAGAGGGATAGGAACAGACAAGTTAGGAAAGTATTTAATTGGAGTAAGGGGAAATATGAAGCTATCAGGCAGGAACTTGGGAGCGTAAATTGGGAACAGATGTTCTCAGGAAAATGTACAGCAGAAATGTGGCAAATGTTCAGGTGATATTTATGTGGAGTTCTGCATAGGTACGTTCCAATAAGACAGGGAAAGGATGGTAGGGTACAGGAACTGTGGTGTACAAAGGCTGTTGAAAAACTAGTCAAGAAGAAAAGCTTACGAAAGGTTCAATAAACTAGGTACTGATAGAGATCTAGAAGATTATAAGGCTAGCAGGAAGGAGTTTAAGATTGAAATTACGAGAGCCAGAAGGGGCCATGAGAAGGCCTTGGCGAGCAGGATTAAGGAAAACCCCAAGGCATTCTACAAGTATGTGAAGAGCAAGAGGATACAATGTGAGAGAATAGGACCAATCAAGTGTGACAGTGGAAAAGTGTGTATGAAACCAGAGCAGGTAGCAGAGGTATTTAATGAATACTTTGCTTCAGTATTCACTATGCAAAAGGATCTTGGCAATTGTAGGGATGACTTACAGCGGACTGAAAAGCTTGAGCATATAGATATTAAGAAAGAGAATGTGCTGGAGGTCCCAACATGATTTACAGTCGATTTTTTTGAAGTGTATTCACTGCTGTGATGTTCTGACCCATCTCAGAGATCAGTACAAGGGGGCAACCAAAACGTCCAAACATTTGTTAGAACACTGACATTTTTTCACTAAACTGTTTCTTCCATGTTCTAGTTCAAGTGCAAGTTCAGTTTATTGTCATTCAACTGTACACATGTACACCACCAAACAAAACAATGTTCATCCTGACCAAGGTGCACAACACAGTACATAGAATTCACACAATTATACCACAAATAATCTAATCTAATGGCTCCGTCTGTCTAAGTAGACAACGGATGCACCCGGTTTTCCGGGGCGCAGACCTGGGTGATGAATATAGAGATCCTGGGCTGCCCAGACATTAAGATCCCCCTCTCAGCCTTGCGGATGTGGTCTGAAGGAATGTGAAGCGGTACATTTGGCATCAGCTTGGCTGCAGGAGCTGCCGGGAGGTGACGTGATACATCATCCAACCGCCTTAGGGGCTCCACTCCGGATTTGTGTAGGATTTACTCCTGAGCCTCCTCTTCTCCCGAAGATACCCACAAGGCAGTGGGATCCGTAACCCTGGATAGGGGCCCATACCGGGTACTGTCAGCTGGAGCCAGCTGAGCCCGGGACTCGTGTAAGGCAGGGTCGTCACCCCCTGTAGTAGTGACATATGGAGCCACTACCCACTAAGGATAGGATAACATAGGTATATGGAGCTTAGAAATAGAGGGCTATGGGTAACCCTAGGTAATTTCTATAGTAGGGACATGTTTGGCACAGCTTTGTGGGCTGAAGGGCCTGTATTGTGCTGTAGGCTTTTCAAGTTAAAACAATAACAGAATGCAGAATAAACTGTCACATTTATAGAGAAAGTGCAGTGCAGGTAAACATTAAGGTGCAAGATCATAATGAGATAGTTTGTGAGGCCGAGAGACCATGTTACCATAGGGGGGATCCATGTAGTCATCTGATAACAGTGGGGTGGACTCTGCCCATGATCCTGGTGGTGTGAGCTTTCCAGCTTTTGTATCTTTTTCCGGACGAAGGGGGCGGAACAGAGAACGTGCAGGGCGGGTGGGGGCTTTGATTGTTCTGGCTGCGATATTGAGGCCGTGACAAGTGGCAACCGAGTCCACGCTGATGCAGCTGCTTTCTACGCTGTGTCCACAACTCTCTGAAGTTTCCAATAGAGTGAGGCGGGAGCATGTTTCTCCACTAGTACAGACCTGATGGGCCGAAGAGCTGCTGTATGTTTTTTATGGTTCTCTGAGGTCAGAGGAGAGAGAGAGAGAGAGGAAGGGAGAGAGGGGGGAGAGAGAGAGATGGGACTCCATCTGCTTCTGTTATTTGATTCCTCATGATCCTTTGATCTTCAAAGTGTTTCTCCCAGATAATCCAGGGCAAAGCAGTGAGATTGTGGGAGGGCTTGGACAAGCAGCCTTGCCTGTGGGCAGCCCGGTCCCCTCCTGTAAGTCTGCCTCATTGTGTCGATGCCAACACTGGCATGAGTGGAGCGGAACAGAGAGTGGAGTTTCTGCAGCTCTGTCCGTACCTGGGACACTGGGCACTTCCCTCTGCCCTGCTGTGGCAGAACCGCGCTGACCTTGATCTTCACTTTGCTACCTCTGCACAGGAGGTACTGGAGCTTAAAAACCACACTCAGTCATTCAGCAACAGCTTAATTCCCTCCGCCATCAGATTTCTCAGCACAACCTCATTGCACTAGTTATTTATTTTATAATTCATCGTAATTTTGTGTCTTTGCTCTGTATTGCTGCTGAAAACCAACAAATTTTACATCATATGTTCAGTGATTAGTGGGGTGGAGATATGTCTCTACCAAAGGAAAGGAAGTGTAAGGCACTCCTTCCACCTGGTAGCCTGCAGGTCACCCTTGGGCAAGGTTAGCCCCCACCCCCCCACAACGATCAGGGTCATGCGAAGCCATGGGAGCAGGTAGTGGATGGTCATAGGAGCAGCTGGTGCAGATCACAAGTCCTGATTATGTGATCACTGACGCCAAGCAGACAATCTCTGAAGAGTATTGATAACGGCTGGGGTCACCCATCTTGTAAAGACACTGCCCAGGAGAAAGCAATGGCAAACCACACTTCTGTAGAAAAGTTTGCCGAGAATAATCATCATGAAAGCATGATTGCCCAGGTTATATGACACAGCACATAATGATGATGATGATGATTTAAAAAAAACTCAACTCCTCAACTCAATACTTTGAATTTTGAAGTCCATCCTATTTGTGACATTTACAGGGAGCATTGCAGATAAAGAGCCCAAATCACTGGTGAATATCCCTATGACCCATCCCACAGTCTCTTTGACCACTAAGGAGGTACAAGAGCATCAGGACTAGGCCTGTCAGACTGGGTAACAGCTTCTTCCCTCAGGCTGTGAGACTAATGAATACCCTGTCACCAATGAGGCCTCTCACTAGGACAGCAAGCTGTTTACTGTTTACCTTTGCTGCATTTTGAATTAATATTTTATTAACTTATAGTATAATATTTTGTTTTACATATTGTGATATATGTTTTGTGGGTAACCATGGTCTGGAGGAACGTTGTTTCATTTGATTGTATATTTGTACAATCAGATGACAATAAACTTGAACTTGAACTTAAGCTCCCTCTTTACAACCATATCTATCCGTGATGCAACTTTCAAGGAAGTGTCAGATACAGTGACGTAACTAACAATGAAAGCAAACTACTGAAGCAGAATACCATACATAGAAACTTTGCTGCACAAGTGAACTTCCTCACAGTGTCTGCTCCTGTTCCACAGTCTGTACCACTATGCCTTTCAGAAACCTAGGCTGCAGTTCATCTGTTTTGGGTGACTTATGCATCCTTAGGTCTTTCAGCTTTTGAGCACCTTCTTCCTTGTAATAGTAACTGCACTCACTTCTCCTCCCTCACACCCTTCAACATCAGGCTCTCTGCTAGTCTCTTCCACAGTGAAGACTGATGCATAATACTCATTCAGTTCATCTGCCATCTCCTTGTCCCCTATTATTATTTCTCTGTCCTTATTTTCTAGTGATCCTATATCCACTCTCATTTCTCTTTTATGTTTTATATACTTGAAGAAGCTTTTTCTATCCATATTGTTTGCTAGCTTGCTTTCATATTTCATCTTTTCCCTCCTGATGATTCTTTTAGTTGCTTTCTGTCGGTTTTTAAAAGTTTCTGTCTTCCCACTAATTTTTGTTTTGTTGTATGCCCTGTTTTTTGCTTTTACATGAGCTCTGACTTTCCTTGTCAGCCACAGTTGTAATATTTTGCCATTTGAGTAATGCTTTGTTTCTGGAATACATCTATCCTGCACCTTCATAATTTTTCCCAGAAACACACGCCATTGCTGCTCTGCTGTCATCTCTGCCAGCATCTCCTTCCAATTTACTTTAACCAACTCCTCTCTCATCCACTGTCATTTCCTTTACTCCACTGAAATATAGCTGTGTCAGACTTTACTTTCTCCTTATAAAAATTCAGGTCGAACTTAATCATATTATGATCACTGCCTCTGTATTCTTTTATGTAAGAAATCAATAAAAATATTGAAAAAGAAAAGAGAACAGACTGGGAATAAAGGGATCCTATTCTGGCTGGCTGCCGGTTACCAGTGGAATTCCACAGGGGTTGGTGTTGGGACCGCTGCTTTTTACGATGTACGTCAATGATTTGGACTATGGGATTAATGGATTTGTGACTAAATTTGCCGATGATACAAAGATAAGTGGAGGAGCGGGTAGTTTTGAGGAACCAGAGAACCTACAGAGAGACTTATAGTTTAGGGGAATGGGCAAAAAAGTGGTAAATGAAATACAATATTAGATTAGATTAGATTATGAGGACACGCAGTCCTCTTTTATTGTCATTTGCATGCATTAAGAAATGATACAATATTCCTCCGGTGTGATATCACAGAAACACAGGACAGACCAAGACTGAAAAACTGACAAAAACCACATAATTATAACATATAGTTACAACAGTGCAGGCAATACCATAACTTGATGAAGAACAGGCCATGGGCACGGTAAAAAAAGTTCAAAGTCTCTTGAAAGTCCCACATCTCACGCAAATGGGAGAAGGAAGAAAACTCTCCCTGCCATGCCTGACCACAGTCCGACTCAGTCGTCCGAAAACTTCGAGCTCTGATCAGCCCTCCGACACTGAGTACCGAGCACCATCTCTGCCGAGCGCTTCGACCTCAGCCTCAGTCGCCAGCAGCAGGCAAAACCGAGGATTTTGGGGCCTTCCCTCCGGAGATTCTCGATCGCACAGTAGCAGTGGAAGTGAACCGGGCATTTCAGAAGTTTCTCCAGATGTTCCTCTGTGCTTCTCACGTCTGTCTCCATCAAATCAGAATTGTGCACGGCATCCTACTTACAAATACGATATCCTTTCACTGGAGAGCTGCGCACGCTGCGTCGCACCGCCATCTTCTCCTCCCACCGTATTGAAAAGTGCATGGTCATGAACTTTGGTGGAAGAAATAAATGGGCAGACTATTATTTAGATGAGGAGAGAATTCAAATTGCAGAGATGCAAAGGGACTTGGGAGTCCTTGTGCAGGATACCCTAAAGGTTAACCTCCAGGTTGATTCAGTGGTGCAGAAGGTGAATGCAATGTTGGCATTCATTTCTAGAGATATGGAATATAAGAGCAGGGATGTGATTTTGAGGCTCTATAAAGCACTCGTGAGACAACACTTGGAGTATTGTGTGCAGTTTTGGGCTCTTTATTTTAAAAAGGATATACTGACATTGGAGAGGGTTCAGAGAAGATTCACGAGAATGATTCCAGGAATGAAAGAGTTACTGTATGAAGAATGTCTGGCAGCTCTTGGGCTGTATTCCCTGGAGTTCAGGAGAATGAGGGGGGATCTCATAGAAACATTCTGAATGTTAAAAGGCCTGAACAGATTAGATATGGCAAAGTTATTTCCCATGGTAAGGGAGTCTAAGATAAGAAGGTATGTCTTCAGGATTGAAGGACATCCATTTAGAACAGAGATGTGGAGAAATTACTTTAGTCAGAGGGTGGTAATTCTGTGGAATTTGTTGCCAAAAGCAGCTGTGGAGGCGAAGTCATTGGGTTCATTTAAGGCAGAGGTAGATAGGTTCTTGCTTAGCCAAGGTATCAAAGAGTATGGAGAGAAGTCAGGGGAGCGGTGATGACTGGAATAATTGGATCAGCCCATGATTGAATGGCGGAGCAGACTCGATGGGCTGAATGGCCTACTTCTGCTCCTGTGTCTTATGGTCTTACAGAGAAGAGTCCCTTTTACTGAACCAATAATCAAAATTAGTTAATTTAAGATATATTTTGATATATTTTGACATTGGATATTAACCTGTTAAAACATTCTGATCATTAGCATCACACGCGGCATAGTGGAGAAACATCATACCAAAGTTGGGGGGGGGGGGTGTTAGGAGGTAAGGCACTCTCCACGAGCCTGTAGGTCACCCTTGGGCAAGATGTAGCACCTGCCCCCCACCCACCCGATTTGGGTCACATGAAGCCATGGGAGCAGGTGGTGGATGGTGGTATGAGCAACTGGTACATAGCATGTCCTGGTTATGTGAGCAGTAATGCCAGGCAGACAATCTCTGAAGAGTATTGATAATGGCTGGGGTCACCCGACTTGTAAAGACACTGTCCAGAAAAAGGCATTGGCAAACCACTTCTGTAGAAAAGTTAGTCAAGAAAAGTCATGGTCATGTAGATCGTGATTGCCCACGTCATACAACACAGCACACAATGATGATGATGATATTAGAGACAGTTATTGCAGGCTTTTGAAAATGATTGAATTCTTCAGCCTATCTAAGTTCATAAATTGTTTTATTATTGTCACTTATACGTACGTACGTTTGTTTTGTACTCCACTTCATTACAACACACACAAAATGCTGGTGAATCTCAGCAGGTCAGGCAACATCTGTGGAAATGAATAATCAGTCGATCTTTCAGGCTGTAGTGCATTGGGGAGTACATGGAAAACAACAACAGGATGCAGAATAAAGTGTTACCGTTACAGAGAAAGTACAGTGTGGGTAGACAATAAAGTGCAAGATGGTACATTGTAGATTAATTGTAAGATAACAAGTCAGATTGTGAGGTGTACAGTCCATCTCATACATGTAGTTTTGTTCAATAGATTTATAATAGTTGGAACGAAGCCTCCCTGAGCTGGTGATATGTGCTTCAGGCTTTTGTATCTTTTGCCCAATGGAAGAGAGGAGGAGAGAGAATGTCTTTGATTATGCTGGCTGCTTTACTGAGGCAGTGAGAAATATAGACAAGGTCCACAAAGGGGAGGCTGGTTTCCATGATGTGCTGAGCTGTGTCCACAACTCTCTACAAGTTCTTGTGGTCAAGGGTAGAGTATTTGCCATACCAAAGCATAATGCATCTTGTGTAGGATGCTTTCTGTGCTGTATCAATAAAAATTGATGAGGGTCAAAGAGGGTATGGCTCTTTGCACTGGTGAACTTTCTTAACTGTGGCATCTACTGGTTGGATCCGGACAGTGGATCAGTCTTCCAATCTATGTTGGGTCTCGCCAATGTAGAGGAACCTATACTGGGATGTAGTCGACAACCCCAACAGACTTGTGAAATACAGCCTCACCTGGAAGTACTGTTTGGAACCCTGAAAGGTGGTGAGAGAGGAGGTGTAGGGGTAGGTGTAGCACTTGTCCCGCATGTAGGGATAAGTTGATTCATATGGACCCTGTATATCAGGGACAATACTGATATTTTACCTTGTTCTGCTCCATACAGTCAAGACCAGGACATGAAACTGGGGACAGAGAGACAGCTATTGTTATACTCAGATTATTGGATAAAGACAAAATTAGCACATAGCACCTTACAATTCCTCCAGTGACCCCGTCAAATAATGGGATGGTCAAGGGCCAAGGGAGATATTCCCACTTATATTTCAGAAGGATGTATACTCGACTCCTCCGATAAATACTGGAGCACAAAATCTGGGTTGATGCTCTGAACTGGTAAAATGTTTATTGCTGTCATGTGTGCAAGTATACGCTGAAAACATTGGCCTACACACGCGAAACACTGGAGGAACTCAGCAGGTCAGGCCGCATCCATGGAAGTAATTAAACAGTTGATGTTTCAGGCCAAGACTCTTCATCAGGAGTGGAAAGGAAATGGGAAGATTCCAGAATAAGAAGGTTGGGGGCAGGGAAGGAGTGTAAGTTGGCAGGTGATCAGTGAGACCACGTGAGCAGTAAGAAGCTGGGAGGAGATAACTGAATGAGGTGACGGGCTGAATGAAAAGTCAACATTTTGGGCTGAGGCCCTTAATCACCACTGGAACGAAGTGGGAAGAAGCCAGAATGAAAGGCAAGGGGAGGAGCAGGAGGACGAGCTGGTGGTGATGGGACAATAGGTGGTGCTAGTGACAAGGGACCAGGAAGAACATATGCCTGTGGCAACAAGACTGCGGGAATACATGGTTGAAGTCAAAGGGGGTACTTGGAGAGAGGCTCTCACAGAACTCTTGAGGAAGAGAGGAGGCATATTTCTTCAGGGTATCATACTGTCCACTATCGCACTGTCATTTCCCTTTCTCTTCATATGACAAGCCGTTCAGTCCTGGAATCATTTTCATGAACCTCCTTTGAAATCTCTCCAGTTACAGCACATCATTTCTAAGACTGGGTGTGACTCAACCAGCACACCCCCTGGTGCACTTCGGTTAACCGGCCCCCTAGGCCTGAGTCGACATAGTAGTAGTAGTAGTATTTCTAAGATAAGGGGCCCAAAACTGCTCGCAATACTCCAAGTGAGGCCTCACCAGTGCTTTATAAAGCCTCAACACTACATCCTTGCTTTTGTATTCTAGTCCTCTTGGAATAAATGCCCACATTGCATTTGCCTTCCTCATAATGGACTCAACCTACAAATGAACCTTTAGGGAATCCAGCACAAGGTTACACATGTTCCTTTGCACATCTGTTTTTCAGTATTTTCTCTCAATTTAGAAAGTAGTCTACACTTTCATCTTTTCTACCAAAGTGTATGACCTTACAATTCCCATACTGTGTTCCATCTGCCACTTCTTAGCTCATTCTCCTAAGTCTAAATCCTTCTGTAGCCTCTCTACCTCCACAAAATTACCTGCCCCTCCACCTATCTTTATATCATCTGCAAACTCTGCAACAAAGCCATCAATTCTCTCATCCAAATCATTGACATATAACGTAAAAAGGATCAGCCCAACACAGATCCCTGTGCAACACCACTAGTCACTGGCAGCTAAACCGAAAAGGTTCCCTTTATTCCCATTCTTTGCCTTCTGCCAATTAGTCACTGATTTATCCATGCTAGAATACTTTCTGTAATAGCATGGGCTCATAATATGTTAAGCAGCCTCATATGGTGCACTTTATCAAAGGCCTTCTGAAAATCTGAATACACAACACCAATCGATTCACCTTTGACTACCCTGCTTGTTATTTCTTCAAAGAATTCCAACAGATTTGTCAAGCAAGATTTTCCCTCCAGGAAACCATGCTGACTTTATTTTATCATGTGCCTCCAAATACTCTGAGACCTCATCCTTAGTAGTCGATTCCAACATCTTCCCAACCACAGAGATCAGACTGAATTATGTATAGTGTCCTTTCTTCTGCTTCTCTCTCCTTCTTGAAGAGTGGAGTGACATTTGCAATTTTCCAGTCCTATGGAACCATTCCAGAATCTAGTGGTTCTTGAAAGATCATTATCAATGTCTCCATGATCTCTTCAGCCACCTCGTTCAGAACCCTGGTGCATACACCATCTGGTCCAGGTGACTGAAGACCTTTCAGTTTCCCAAGAACCTTCTCTCTGGTAATGATAGCTTCACGCACTTCATGCCTCCTGAAACCTGAAACTTCCACCATGCTGCTAGCGTCTTCCACAGTGAAGAATGGCACAAAATACTTATTCAGTTCGTCTGCTATTCCTTGTCTCCCATTGCTACCTCTCTAACATTGTTTTCCAGCAGTCCAATATCCACTCTTGCCTCCCTTTTACACTTTATGCATCTGAAGAAACTTTTGGTATCCTCTTTCATATTATTGGCTAGCTTACTTTTGTTTCCATCTTTACTTTCTTAATGACTTTTTAGTTGCCTTCTGTTGGTTTTTAAAAGCTTCCCAATCCTCTAACTTCCCACTATTCTTTGCTCTGTTATATGCCCTCTCTTTGGCTTTTATGTTGGCTTTGACTTCTCTTGTTAGCCACAGTTGTGTCACCAGTATTTTAGAATACTTCATCCTCCTTGGGATGTATATATATCCTGTGACTTCCGAATTGCTTCCAGCAATTCCAGCCATACCTGCCAGTGTTCTTTTCCAATCAATTGTGGCCATCTCCTCTCTCATGCCTCTGTAACTCCCTTTACTTGCTATAATATGGATACATACTGCTTTAGCTTCTCCTTCTCAAATTTCATGGTGAGTTTGGTCTTATTATGATCACTTAGCCCTAAAGGTTCTTTTACCTTAAGCTCTCTAATCAACTTTGGTTCATTGCACAACATCCAATCCTGAATAACTGATCCTCCAGTGGGCTCAACCACGAGCTGCTCCAAAAAGCCATCTCATAGGCATTTTAGAAACTCCCCCTCCTGGAATCCAGCACTAACCTAATTTTCCCAACTGACCCGCATAATGAAATCCCCCATGAATATTGTAACATCACACACAAGATGCTGGAAGAACTCAGCAGGCCTTGCAGTGTCTATGGAGAAAAAGTACAGTTGACCTTTCAGCCCGACTTTCCAACAATGCTTCTTGCATCGACATTTATGCAACACAGGACACTGGATGCACAATACTCAACCTTCTCTTGTTAGGGGTTGGTGCTTGAGCAGGAGGGACCTCAGCCAGACTCCTGCTGAAAACATCCGGCGGGGATGTGAGCCAGTGATGCCACCATTAGAGCATCTGTACTGAAGCCTCATCTTTCCCCTGCATCCCCACTGTCAGTCACTTCTGTGCCTCTTCGTCCACTTTAGACCCACACTCTTATAGATTGTACTCTACTTCTCTACTTTGCGGTGTGTGATTCATCAAAACGTGCAGTGAAACACACACACACACACACACACACACACACACACACATGCGCGCGCACACACACACACACACACACACACACACACAGACACACACACACATGCGCGCGCACACACACGGAGTCCAACCCTAGGACATGACACATCATCCATCCACGTTGCTGGAATGGAGGCCTTGACTCTGGATGCCCTTCATTATCTATCCACATCACACAGGAAGTGGAGCACAGGCCACGACTTCAGTAACCTCTAACTCCTCAACATCCCTGATCCTAAACCCGAATCTGACCTCAGATCCCCCCACATAGAAACATAGAAACATAGAAAATAGGTGCAGGAGTAGGCCATTCGGCCCTTCGAGCCTGCACCGCCATTTATTATGATCATGGCTGATCATCCAACTCAGAACCCCACCCCAGCCTTCCCTCCATACCCCTTGACCCCTGTAGCCACAAGGGCCATATCTAACTCCCTCTTAAATATAGCCAATGAACTGGCCTCAACAGTTTCCTGTGGCAGAGAATTCCACAGATTCACCACTCTCTGTGTGAAGAAGTTTTTCCTAATCTCGGTCCTAAAAGGCTTCCCCTCTATCCTCAAACTGTGACCCCTCGTTCTGGACTTCCCCAACATCGGGAACAATCTTCCTGCATCTAGCCTGTCCAATCCCTTTAGGATCTTATACGTTTCAATCAGATCCCCCCTCAATCTTCTAAATTCCAACGAGTACAAGCCCAGTTCATCCAGTCTTTCTTCATATGAAAGTCCTGCCATCCCAGGAATCAATCTGGTGAACCTTCTTTGTACTCCCTCTATGGCAAAGATGTCTTTCCTCAGATTAGGGGACCAAAACTGCACACAATACTCCAGGTGTGGTCTCACCAACGCCTTGTACAACTGCAGTAGTACCTCCCTGCTCCTGTACTCGAATCCTCTCGCTATAAATGCCAGCATACCATTCGCCTTTTTCACCGCCTGCTGTACCTGCATGCCCACTTTCAATGACTGGTGTATAATGACACCCAGGTCTCGTTGCACCCCCCCTTTTCCTAATCGGCCACCATTCAGATAATAATCTGTTTTCCTATTTTTGCCACCAAAGTGGATAACTTCACATTTATCCACATTAAATTGCATCTGCCATGAATTTGCCCATTCACCCAACCTATCCAAGTCACCCTGCATCCTCTTAGCATCCTCCTCACTGCTAACACTGCCACCCAGCTTCGTGTCATCCGCAAACTTGGAGATGCTGCATTTAATTCCCTCATCCAAGTCATTAATATATATTGTAAACAACTGGGGTCCCAGCACTGAGCCTTGCGGTACCCCACTAGTCACCGCCTGCCATTCTGAAAAGGTCCCGTTTATTCCCACTCTTTGCTTCCTGTCTGCTAACCAATTCTCCACCCACACCAATACCTTACCCCCAATACCGTGTGCTTTAAGTTTGCACACTAATCTCCTGTGTGGGACCTTGTCAAAAGCCTTTTGAAAATCCAAATATACCACATCCACTGGTTCTCCCCTATCCACTCTACTAGTTACATCCTCAAAAAATTCTATGAGATTCGTCAGACATGATTTTCCTTTCCTTACATCTCTGTCCCTAGACCACAACCCGACTCCTAACACCCCTAAAAACCATCCTTCCGATCTCGATGGACTGCTCAGTGCTATCTTGATCAGAAGAAGAAATGACTTCGATTTCTGACAAGAGGGTTGAAGGAGGATTTACTTAGAGTGTGAAAGATTAGGAAGAGTTTTGATTTAGTAGATTGTGGAGACTGTTTCCTAACTGGGGGAGGAAGGAGATGAGGAAGAACCCCAGCTAGAGTTCGGGAGAATTCTGTTATCGCAGGAGTTGCTTTGATTGGGAGTATGAACAAATACGTTAAGTGCATTAAAATGGGATGGGAGGAACAAGAGATTGCTACTGTTGGAATCTGGAGCTACAAAGCAAGAAGCTGGAAGAACTCAGCAGGTCTGTGGAGGGAAAGGAATGTTCCATAGTTCAGGTTGAGACCCCTCATCTGTACTGCTCCTTTCCTTGTCTGTTCATGTGTCTGTCTACCATCAGCCGGCAGCAGACTGAGTTCCCTCAGCAGCTTCCCGTTCTTTCAAAGGGGCATTGGACTGATTTGGGAAAAGGGCCTGTTCACGGGGCTGCCCAGGGGAAGAGCAGAGTGTGGGATTCATTTGTGAGACAGGACAGTCACGAAGGGGCTGAGTGACCTACAATACTGACTCATTCTCGGAACATACAGGTGATTGGAGTGGTTCATGGATAGTGTCACAATCACTGCCAGTTTAAGCACAGTTCTGTTTGTGTTCTGTACGTTATTGAGATTACTACTTCGGTTTTTAATTCATTAATTAGCACATTTCAACTCATTGCAAAGTGTTTGTTTTCCTGAACACTTGGTAATAATTACTGTCAGGCAAGTAAATAATACTTCCGTGGTAATTTAACATCTGTAGTTTAAATTACAGAGTAACATATGCAGCCCATTGTAAATTCTTATCACACTGCTCACTCTCGTTACTTGTTACCGCAACCCCTAAAGGGATACTTAAAATACTCTTCGATTGGCCCATGGATGATAGAAAAATGGACGGCTATGTAGGAGGGAAGGATTAGATTGATCTTAGAGCAGATTTGAAGGTCGTTACAACATTGTGGGCTGAAGGGCCTGTACTGTGCGGTAATGTTCTCTGTTCTATGTTCCATATTGTGTGGAAGGCAAATGTGATGTTAGCATTCATTTCAAGAGGACCAGAACTTAAAAGCAAGGATGTAATGTTGAGACTTTATAAAGCACTGGCGAGGCCTCACTTGGAGTATTGTGAGCAGTTTTGGGTCCCTTATCTTAGAAAGGTTGTGCTGAAACTGGAGAGGGTTCAAAGGAGGTTCACAAAAATGATTCCAGGATTGAATGGCTTGACATATGAAGAGAGCTTGATTGCTCTGGGCCTGTGTTCACTAGAACTCAGAAGGGTGAGGGGTGACCTGGTTGAAACCTATCGAATAGTGAAAGGTCTTGATAGAGTGGACATGCAGAGGATGTTTCCTATGGTGGAGGAGTCTAAGACCAGAGATAACAGCCTGAGAATAGAGGGGTGACCATTAACAACAGAGATGAGGAGGAATTTCTTTAGCCAGACTGTGGTGAATCTGTGGAATTCTTTGTGTATATTTAAGGCAGAGGTTGCTAGATTCTTGATTGGTCAGGGCATGAAGGGATGTGGGGAGAAGGCTGGAGATTGGGGCTGAGGGGAAAATTGGATCAGCCATGATGAAATGGTGGAGCAGACTCGATGGGCCAAATGGCCTAATTCTGCTCCTATATCTTATAGCCTTATGATCTCATGGTATGCTCTATGATTTACGTTTACTAATCACATTCTTACTCCCTTTCCCACATAGTCTCATCTCAGGACTTGTACTATAACCCACCCCTACCTTCACTTATCTTTATTTATTTATTTACTTTTATTTTGAGAAACAGTGTGGAACAAGCTCGTCCAGTCCATTGAGCCACACTGCCTAGACAACCACTGTCTGAACCCCAGCCTAGTCACAGGACAATTACAACGACCAGTTAACCTAGTGACTGGTTTGTCTTTGGACTGTGGGAGGAAACTGGAGCACCTGGAGGGAGCCCAGATGCTGCACAGGGAGGAACGTGCAAACTCCTTACAGGATGTTGTCAGAATTGAACTCTGATTCCCGGAAGTATAACAGCAATACGCTAACCACTACCCTACCATAGTGCCTGTTTTCATTCCTGACTGAGCTCTGGTCTGGCCAAACCATCATGTCCTCGGCCAACAGCGCTCTCCCCCTGTCCTTGATCTAATGCAGGCCCTCTTCTAACCACACCCCTACTTCACCGTTCCCAGGTTGTCCAATAGCTCTCAGTAATATAATTGTTGCATCCAGGTGCTACCTGTGTCCTCCTACCATGGTCTTGCTTCTTGACAGCACCATTTAGACTTTCAACTTGTACTTTGTACCAATATTGAGCACCTTGAGAGTGGAGATGGTACCACACCAACTCCGAAGAGAAATCTAGCGGGTCCCCTCTGACCTTCACCAATTTTTATCGAGATCCATCATGGCTTGGTACAGCAACTACATTGTCCAAAAATGCAAGAAACTGTGAGAGTTGTGAACACAGCTCACCACATCATGGAGGCCAGCCTCCCCTCCAGGGACTCTGTCTACACTTCTTGTATCTCAGTGAAGCAGCCAGCATAATCCTTTCCCCTCCCATCAGGCAGAAGATACAAAAGTCTGAAGGCACATACCATTGGGCTCAGGGCCAGCTTCTATCCCATTGCTATAAGACCATTGAACATTGAACAGTCCCCTAATACAATAATTCACCTCACAACCTATCTCGTTACAACCTTGCACCTTATTGGTTACCTGCATTGTCCTTTCTCTGTACCTGCAACACCTTATTCTGCATTCTGCTACTGTTTTACCTTGTACTACCTCAATGCACTGAGCACTGATCAATGTAAGGCGCCATGCAAGTTTAGCGGTTAGCGCGACACTATTACAACCCAGGCTGTTGGAGTTTGGATTTCAATCCTGGGGTCCTCTGTAAGGAGTTCGTATGTTCTCCCCATAGAATGCATGAGATTCCTCTGGGTGCTCTGGTTTCCTCCCACACTCCAAGGACGTACTGATGGGTAAGTTAATTGGTCATTGTAAGTTGTCCTGTGATAGGGCTGGGGTTAAATTGAAGGTTACTGGTGGTGTGGCTTAAAGGGCCCAAAGGGCCAGTTCATGCCGTATCGCTAAATAAACAAATAATGAATCGATCTGTATGGACAACCCTATACTTAGCTCACAGAAGGGTGGAAATGGATCATGGGCAGGCAGATGAGATAAGCTTAATTTGGCATGATGGTCAGCACAGAATCGTGGGCTGAGGGCCTGTGCTGTAGTGTTCTGTGTTCGATGTTCCCTGGTCTGACTTTGATGTCATCTCTCACTGTGCTTTCTCATTCTGTCTACAGCAAGCAGTAAGTGAACCCAGCAATACTGCCACCATTGTCCCAATCTGGCACCCCTCTTATCCCTTCTCTTCTCCTCAGCTGCCCATCTCCTCCCTCTGGTGCCCCTTATCCTTCCCTGTCTCCCATGGTCCACTCACTTCTCCGATCAGATTCCTTTCTTCTTCAGCACTTTTCCTTTTCTACCTATCACCTCCCAGCATCTCACCATCTGCCTCCCCCGCCCACCCAACTTCACCATTTTCACCTAGTTTCACCTATTATCTGCCAGTCTGTACTCTTCCACCCCTCACCCCCACAAAAAAAATTCTGGCTTCTGCCTCCTTCCTTTCCAGTCCTGATGAAGGATCTCAGCCTGGAGCATCAACCGTTCATTCATTTCCATAGATTCAGCCTGAGCTGCTGAGTTCCTCCAGCATATAGTGTGTACTACAGAGTCCTCAAAGTGGACCACAACAGGAACAGATCTGTGTCTTGTGAGCAGATTTCTTCTGTTGTATCCAACTTCTCTGTCATTAGTCACTGGCAAAGTCTAGCCAGAATGCACATAATTTTAGCTGAGCTCTTAAAGCACATTTTCAAGGATGTTGACAACATCTCTCACTGACCCTTTGCTAACAAACCGAATTTCTGCCAGTCTCTTTTTGAAACCAAATAGTGATTTCTATGATGTCTCATGACCCTGAGGTCACTGTAGGTCACTGATGTCACACCATGTTCTTATTTTCTGGGCTGAATTACCTCTGATCTTTGTAAGATATATTGAATAAATGCCCTTTCTGCAAACGTTCAGTGAAATACATCCTCCCCTTGTGAGGCCAGCAATGTGGAGCTCATTCCTTTGCCCTTCTTTGAAGCTTATGATGGTCACAACACTCCTTCCAGGAGTTTATGTTTTGGATGCTGTTAGCTGCTTGCCTGAACTGATAGCACATGGACCCTGTAACATCATCCCTCTGCATATTCCCACACATAGACTTCAGTAAAACTGAAGCCCCTTCCCACTGCCTTACCACTTATGAATAATGAGATTTGTTCAGGAACTCTGCCTTCCTGAAGTCAATTGTCCCGAGTTACTTTCTGTTACCTTCTTGTTTATTCTTCCTTAACATTTAAAGCACTGACTTTACTGCCAGAAAGCATTCAGCCCATCCTTCCCATATCAGTATTGTATACGGTTCTCAGATCAGAATCAGAATCAGGTGTAATATCACTGGCATCTGCCGTGAAATTTGTTGTTTGTGGCAGTAGTACATTGCAATACATAATAAAAAGCTATAACTTATAGGAAGGAATATAAATAAAAATTAAACAAGTAGTTCAAAAAGTTATGGTTACTCCATTGTAAGAAGGATATGGAGGAATTAGAGAGGGTGCAGAGGAGGTCTACCGGGATGTTGCCTCGATTAGAGGACAAGAGTTTGGACAAACTTAGGTTGTTTTCGCTGGAGCGGCAGAGGCTGAGAGGAGATCTGATAGAGGTTTATAAGATTATGAGAGGCATTGATAGAGCAGACAGACAATATCTTTTTCCCAAAGATTAAATATCTAATACCAGAGGGCAAGCATTTAAGATGAGATGGAGATGTGAGGGGCAATGCACTGCCGGGGGTGGTGATAGAGGCAGATACATTACAGACTTTTAAGAAATGTTTAGATAGGCACATGAATGTGAGGAAAATGGAAGGATATGGACTCAGAGGTATTACTTTAGTTGACCATTTGATTAATAATTTTATTGCTTTGACACGACTTTGTGGGCCAAGGGGCCTGTTCCTGTGCTGTACTGTTCTACGTTCTGTTTGATACTATTTCCTTCGGGATATCACTGAGGAGAAGATGGCGACGTGCCTGCGCGTGCGCAGCCCTCCAGTGTAAAATGATATCGTATCTGTTAAATAGGGGCCATGGGCAATTCTGATTTGATGGAGAATGGACGTGAAAGCACAGAGGAACACCTGGAGAAATTTCTAAAAAGCTCATTTGCTGCTGTCGTTACTGCGTGGTCGGGACTCTTTTGGAGGGTAGGCCTCAAAATCCCCGGCCTTGTCTGCTTTTGGTGACCAAGAAGGAGGTCGAATCGTTCGGACAGAGATGGCGCTCAGTACTCAGTGTTGGAGAGCTGATCAGAGCTCAAAGTTTTCGGATGACTCAGAGTCGGACTGTGGTCGGCATGGCAGGGAGAGTTCTTCCTTCTCCCGTCTTCGTGAGATGTGGGACATTTGAGAGACTTTGAACTTTTACTGTGCTCATGGACTTCTTCATCAAGTTATGGTATTGTTGCACTGTTGTAACTATATGTTATAATTATGTGGTTTTGTTAGTTTTTTCAGTCTCGGTCTGTCCTGTGTTTTGTGATATCACATCGGAGGAAATATTGTATAATTTCTTAATGCATGCATTACTAAATGACAATAAAAGAGGACTCTGTGTCTTCATAATCTAATCCTGTTTCCTGAGCTGTCTCCATACCTTCCAATATTCTTTTTAAATAAATCCGTTAAGTTAGACAGTCACACAACACAGAAACAGGCCCTTTGGTCCCACTGGCCCATCTCACCAAGATGTCCACCAGTCCGGGTTTACCAAGGACCCCTCAGTTAATGGTAAGGGTCAGTGGCATAATAGAGATTGGGAACCCCTGCTTATCCATAGACATTTCCAAATGTCTTTTAAATGTTGCAGTCGTCCCTGCCTCAACCACTTCCTCTGGCGGCACACACCATATACGTACCACCCTCAGCGTGAAGAATTGTTCTTCTGGTTCATTTTAATCTTTCTCCCCTCATCTTAACTCTATTCCCTCTAGTTTTTGGTTTCTTTTTCCTGAAAAAATTATGGAGTATGTGTCATGATTTAAAACTCCACTTTGAAATCACTCCTCAGTCTCCTGTGTTCCAGGAATAAAGTCCTTTCCTGCCCCACATCTCCCTGCAACTCAGGCCCTGAAGGTGCAGGAAACACCTTGTAAATTTCTGCACTTTCTCCAATGTAATTGTCTATTTTGCTATAACTGAACACAGTGCAGCCTCACCAATGTCTTGTACAATTGCAACCAAACATCCCCAACTCGCATACTCATTGTCCCAATGAAGACCTGAATATCAAATGCCTCTTCACTGCCCTGTCTATGAGATACTAAGATGGAGTGGGCAGCCAGCGCCTTTTACCCAGGGTGGAAATGGCAAATACAATGGGGCATAATTTTATGGTTGAAGGAAGGAACGTTGCTTAATTTAGTGGTAAGGTTGAATGACAATAAATTGAGCTTGGACTTGAACTTGGAAAGTATAGGGGGATATACTCTTGGGGAAGAGTGACCATAATATGGTGGAATTCTTCATTAACATGGAGAGTGATGTAGTTAATTCAGAAACAAAGGTTCTGAACTTAAAGAGGGGTAACTTTGAAGGTATGAGACATGAATTAGCTAAGATAGACTGGCAAATGACACTTCAAGGATTGACGGTGGATATGCAATGGCAGGCATTTAAAGGTTGCATGGATGAACTACAACAATTGTTCATCCCAGTTTGGCAAAAGAATAAATCAAGGAAGGTAGTGCACCCGTGGCTGACAAGAGAAATTAGGGATAGTATCAATTCCAAAGAAGTAGCATACAAATTAGCCAGAGAAAGTGGCTCACCTGAGGACTGGGAGAAATTCAGAGTTCAGCAGAGGAGGACAAAGGGCTTAATTAGGAAGGGGAAAAAAGATTATGAGAGAAAACTGGCAGAGAACATAAAAACGGACTGTAAAAGCTTTTATAGATATGTAAAAAGGAAAAGACTGATAAAGACAAATGTAGGTCCCCTGCAAACAGAAACAGGTGAATTGATTATGGGGAGCAAGGACATGGCAGACCAATTGAATAATTACTTTGGTTCTGTCTTCACTAAGGAGGACATAAATAATCTTCCAGAAATAGTAAGGGACAGAGGGTCCAGTGAGATGGAGGAACTGAGCGAAATACATGTTAGTAGGGAAGTGGTGTTAGGTAAATTGAAGGGATTGAAGGCAGATAAATCCCCAGGGCCAGATGGTCTGCATCCCAGAGTGCTTAAGGAAGTGGCCCAAGAAATAGTGGATGCATTAGTGATAATTTTTCAAAACTCGTTAGATTCTGGACTAGTTCCTGAGGATTGGAGGGTGGCTAATGTAACCCCACTTTTTAAAAAAGGAGGGAGAGAGAAACCGGGGAATTATAGGCCGGTTAGCCTAACGTCGGTGGTGGGGAAACTGCTGGAGTCAGTTATCAAGGATGTGATAACAGCACATTTGGAAAGCGGTGAAATGATCGGACAAAGTCAGCATGGATTTGTGAAAGGAAAATCATGTCTGACGAATCTCATAGAATTTTTTGAGGATGTAACTAGTAGAGTGGATAGGGGAGAACCAGTGGATGTGGTATATTTGGATTTTCAAAAGGCTTTTGACAAGGTCCCACATAGGAGATTAGTGTGCAAACTTAAAGCACACGGTATTGGGGGTAAGGTATTGGTGTGGGTGGAGAATTGGTTAGCAGACAGGAAGCAAAGAGTGGGAATAAACGGGACCTTTTCAGAATGGCAGGCAGTGACTAGTGGGGTACCGCAAGGCTCAGTGCTGGGACCCCAGTTGTTTACAATATATATTAATGACTTGGATGAGGGAATTAAATGCAGCATCTCCAAGTTTGCGGATGACACGAAGCTGGGTGGCAGTGTTAGCAGTGAGGAGGATGCTAAGAGGATGCAGGGTGACTTGGATAGGTTGGGTGAGTGGGCAAACTCATGGCAGATGCAATTTAATGTGGATAAATGTGAAGTTATCCACTTTGGTGGCAAAAATAGGAAAACAGATTATTATCTGAATGGTGGCCGATTAGGAAAAGGGGAGGTGCAACGAGACCTGGGTGTCATTATACACCAGTCATTGAAAGTGGGCATGCAGGTACAGCAGGCGGTGAAAAAGGCGAACGGTATGCTGGCATTTATAGCGAGAGGATTCGAGTACAGGAGCAGGGAGGTACTACTGCAGTTGTACAAGGCCTTGGTGAGACCACACCTGGAGTATTGTGTGCAGTTTTGGTCCCCTAATCTGAGGAAAGACATCTTTGCCATAGAGGGAGTACAAAGAAGGTTCACCAGATTGATTCCTGGGATGGCAGGTCTTTCATATGAAGAAAGACTGGATGAACTGGGCTTGTACTCGTTGGAATTTAGAAGATTGAGGGGGGATCTGATTGAAACGTATAAGATCCTAAAGGGATTGGACAGGCTAGATGCGGGAAGATTGTTCCCGATGTTGGGGAGGTCTAGAACGAGGGGTCACAGTTTGAGGATAGAGGGGAAGCCTTTTAGGACCGAGGTTAGGAAAAACTTCTTCACACAGAGAGTAGTGAATCTGTGGAATTCTCTGCCACAGCAAACTGTTGAGGCCAGTTCATTAGCTATGTTTAAAAGGAAGTTAGATATGGCCCTTGTGGCTACAGGGGTCAGGGGGTATGGAGGGAAGGCTGGGTTCTGAGTTGGATGATCAGCCATGATCATAATAAATGGCGGTGCAGGCTCGAAGGGCCGAATGGCCTACTCCTGCACCTATTTTCTATGTTTCTATGTTTCTATGATATCAGAGATGGTTTTTTCTACAGAGAGTGGTGGGTGTGTAGAATACATTATCAGGAGTGGTGGTAGAGGCAGACACATAAGCGGCATTTAAGAAACTCTTAGCTAGACACACGGATAAAAGAAAAATGGAGGAATACATGCAGGGAGGGAAGAGTTAGATTGATCTTGGAGTAGATTAAAAGGTCTGCACAACACTGTGGGCTGAAGGGCCTGTATTGTGTTGTAATGTTCTATGTTCTACCTATGACAACACCTTCAGTGAACAACGTACCTGTACTCCTCGATCCCTCTGTTCTACAACACTCTGCAAAGCTTGACCGCTCACTGTATAATACTTCACACTTTCTCTTGTCTATTATGTTCTTGTTATGGTGCAATCACAACAGAAGTTCTTTCTTTTCCTGCCTCACCTGCCTGTCAGAAGGCTGTGTACTTTGACCTGAACTCAGAGACCCGGTACAAAACCCGACATAAATTGGAGGAGTGTTTTGTTGAGCACCTTTGTAGTTTACTCAAAAGACAGGATTTCCGGGTGGCCAACCACTGTAAGTCCACCCCATTCCCCTTCCGACATGTTGGTCTATGGCCTCCTCTTTTTCCATGATGAAGCCACTCTCAGATTGGAGGAGCAACTTCTTACAGTATATTCCGTCCAGGTGGCCTCCAACCTGATGGTATGAATATCAATTTCACCAACTTCTGGTAAATGTTTTTCTCCCTTCCCCTTCCCTCATTCTGGCCTTTTACCTTTCTCCTCACCTTCCCATCACCTCCTCCTGGTGCCCCTCTTCCTTCCTTTTCTCCCATGGCCCACTCTTCTCTCCTATCAGATTCCTTCTTCTCCAGCCCTTCACTTTTCCCACCTATCACCTCCCAGTTTCCTACTTCATTCCCCTTTCCCCACCCACCTGGCTTCACCTATCATCTTCTAGCTTGTCCCCCTTCCCATCCCCCATCTTCTTATTTTGGCAATTTTACCCTTATTTTCCAGTCCTGATGAAGGGTCTTGGCCTGAAATATCGACTGGTTATTTCTCTCCATAGATGCTATCTGACATGCTGAGTTCCTCCAGCATCTTGTGTGTGTTACGCAGCACAAAGTCTCAGCTGATATTCCTGGATCATGTTTAATTATGGGATAGCCTCAAGGGGCTGATTGGCCTCCTCCTGTTCCAGTGCAATAGGCTTGAGGGGCTAACTGATGGTATTAACAGATCATAGGATCAATTCCATCACAGGCAAAGCTCTCCCCATCACTGAACACACAAGGAGCGCTGCCACAGGGAAGCAGCGTCCTTCATCAAAGATCCCCACCGTCCAGGCCACGCTCTCTTCTCACTGTTGCCATCAGGAAGGAAGTACAGGAGCCTTTGGTGTGACAGCACCAGGTTCAGACCAGACAGGCTCTTGAACCAGAGTAGATGACTTCACGCATCTCAACACTGAATTAATTTCTCAACTTATGGCCTCACTTTTAAGAACTCTTTACAACTCATGTTTTCAGTATTTATTTATGTATAGTTTTTCATAAATTCTATTCTTTTTCTTTATTTTCCTGTAAATGCCTGCAAGAAAACAAATCTCAGGGTAGTATATGGTAATATTTACATACTTTGATAATAAACTTACTTTGAACTATGAATGTCCTGCTGTTCCTATAGCTGAAACATTCCAAAACCTGTTTTGCAGTGCGGTGTCTCATGGTTTGAGTGAAACAGGTGATAAGCTCGTGATCCTGATGGTGTAACGGAAGTGAGCTGGCTTCCCCATCACCACCCTTCCACTCCAATCCCCTGTTTGTATTACCTTCTCCATTGCTCAGACCTGTCTCTACTGTGAATTGATTATGGGGAGCAAGGACATGGCAGACCAATTGAATAATTACTTTGGTTCTGTCTTCACTAAGGAGGACATAAATAATCTTCCAGAAATAGTAAGGGACAGAGGGTCCAGTGAGATGGAGGAACTGAGTGAAATACATGTTAGTAGGGAAGTGGTGTTAGGTAAATTGAAGGGATTGAAGGCAGATAAATCCCCAGGGCCAGATGGTCTGCATCCCAGAGTGCTTAAGGAAGTAGCCCAAGAAATAGTGGATGCATTAGTGATAATTTTTCAAAACTCGTTAGATTCTGGACTAGTTCCTGAGGATTGGAGGGTGGCTAATGTAACCCCACTTTTTAAAAAAGGAGGGAGAGAGAAACCGGGGAATTATAGGCCAGTTAGCCTAACGTCGGTGGTGGGGAAACTGCTGGAGTCAGTTATCAAGGATGTGATAACAGCACATTTGGAAAGCGGTGAAATGATCGGACAAAGTCAGCATGGATTTGTGAAAGGAAAATCATGTCTGACGAATCTCATAGAATTTTTTGAGGATGTAACTAGTAGAGTGGATAGGGGAGAACCAGTGGATGTGGTATATTTGGATTTTCAAAAGGCTTTTGACAAGGTCCCACATAGGAGATTAGTGTGCAAACTTAAAGCACACGGTATTGGGGGTAAGCTATTGGTGTGGGTGGAGAATTGGTTAGCAGACAGGAAGCAAAGAGTGGGAATAAACGGGACCTTTTCAGAATGGCAGGCGGTGACTAGTGGGGTACCGCAAGGCTCAGTGCTGGGACCCCAGTTGTTTACAATATATATTAATGACTTGGATGAGGGAATTAAATGCAGCATCTCCAAGTTTGCGGATGACACGAAGCTGGGTGGCAGTGTTAGCAGTGAGGAGGATGCTAAGAGGATGCAGGGTGACTTGGATAGGTTGGGTGAGTGGGCAAACTCATGGCAGATGCAATTTAATGTGGATAAATGTGAAGTTATCCACTTTGGTGGCAAAAATAGGAAAACAGATTATTATCTGAATGGTGGCCGATTAGGAAAAGGGGAGGTGCAACGAGACCTGGGTGTCATTATACACCAGTCATTGAAAGTGGGCATGCAGGTACAGCAGGCGGTGAAAAAGGCGAATGGTATGCTGGCATTTATAGCGAGAGGATTCGAGTACAGGAGCAGGGAGGTACTACTGCAGTTGTACAAGGCCTTGGTGAGACCACACCTGGAGTATTGTGTGCAGTTTTGGTCCCCTAATCTGAGGAAAGACATCTTTGCCATAGAGGGAGTACAAAGAAGGTTCACCAGATTGATTCCTGGGATGGCAGGTCTTTCATATGAAGAAAGACTGGATGAACTGGGCTTGTACTCGTCGGAATTTAGAAGATTGAGGGGGGATCTGATTGAAACGTATAAGATCCTAAAGGGATTGGACAGGCTAGATGCGGGAAGATTGTTCCCGATGTTGGGGAGGTCCAGAACGAGGGGTCACAGTTTGAGGATAGAGGGGAAGCCTTTTAGGACCGAGATTAGGAAAAACTTCTTCACACAGAGAGTGGTGAATCTGTGGAATTCTCTGCCACAGCAAACTGTTGAGGCCAGTTCATTGGCTATGTTTAAGAGGGAGTTAGATATGGCCCTTGTGGCTACAGGGGTCAGGGGGTATGGAGGGAAGGCTGGGTTCTGAGTTGGATGATCAGCCATGATCATAATAAATGGCGGTGCAGGCTCGAAGGGCCGAATGGCCTACTCCTGCACCTATTTTCTATGTTTCTATGTTTCTATGTTCAGTAATGCCAGTGATGTAATTCTGTAATATAATGATGTCACTGATGTAAGTGATGTAATGTCAGTGATGTAATTAGTGGATTCTATTGCAAAGGAGATGGATGTCCATATTTACTCACTCCAGCAGTAAACATAAATCATAAGACGTAGGAACAGAATCAGGCCATTACACCTTGAGTCTTGTCTGTCAATCTAGCATGGCTGATTTATTTTCTCTCTCAACCCCATTCCTCTGCCTTCTCCCTGAAATCTTTGACTCTTACTGATAAAGAACCTATCAATCTCCACTTTAGATATACTCAATGGTCCTAGATTCCCCCATGATAGGAAACATTCCCTCCACATGAAGGGATATGGGGAGAAGGCAGGAGATTGGGGCTGAGAGGAAAAATTGTATCAGCCATGATGAAATGTCAGAGCAGACTCAATAGGCCAAATGGCCTATTCTGCTTCTATGCCTTTTGGTCTTAAGATCATATGATGGAGCGTAAAGAAGGGGTTAATCTCATGCACCAATTCAGGCCCTCTGAGGGCCTTGATTCCCCTGAGTGTGACTGAGAGGTGAGAGTGCCAGGCAGCTGGTTGCCAGCCCTGTTCTGTACCATGGAGCGAACTGCTCACTTGTTGAGATCATAGATCACTTGTTGTTCATACCCACCAGCTGCAGACACTTGGCTGTAACACACACTCTCCCTGATTTTCCACAGGCCAGAAACTTTATGCGTATTTGTAACAGCTTATACTTGATTTTAATTTTCCAGGTTTTTGATTGCAGACTGGGAGCAGAATCAGTCAAGGCAGTGAGATAATAGTCTATGGTCTGTGGGGAATGAGACAACTAGCACAGTCCTGATGGGCTGAATGACCTACTTCTGCAACAATTGATAATTCTATTCTGATCTGAACGTAGGCACAGTAGTGTTGTGGTTAGCATAGGTCTTTACAATGCCCATCAATTCCCTTCTCTGCCTGTAAGGTGTTTGCATGTGACCATGTGGGTTTCCTCCAGGTGCCCTGAATTCCTTCCACATTCCAAAACCGTACAGGTTAGCTCTGTGTAACAACCTGATATGGAGACTGAGCAGGGCCAGAAGTCCACAGCAGAAGCTTAACGTGGTTTCCAGCACTGTGGATTATTGTTGCTAAATGCTGGGTTCGATAGGCTTTGCAGCACAATAGTGCAGCAGTTGCTGAAACCCTGTTATCGTTTCAGCCTCCCAGGACCAATTCCCGCCACTGTCTGTAAGGAGTTTTCTGTTCTCCCCGTGACTGTATGAATTTTCTTCACGAGCTCCAGTTTCCTCCCACATGTACGGGTTAGGATTAGTAAATTGTAGACATGCTCTTTTGGTGGCCGGAACCTTGGCAACGCTTGCAGGCTGCCCCAACGTACCCTCGGACAGTGTTCATCGATGACGCAAACAATACTTTTCACTGTTTCAATGTAGATGTGACAAAGAAAGTTAATCTCTAATGTCTAATCAAATAGCTCAGGGTAAACCCTGGAATTACCAGTCTCTGGAATCTTACCATTTTTTATGGTTCTTATACAGAATAAAAGTTCTGTTCAGCTGTGGGATGGTTTTCTCAGGGGTGGACACTGAGCTTTCAGGCAACTCAGGGAACAGATTTGGCATGGAATTGACAGGAAGTTGGCAGGAAATGGTTAATCCTTCCTGAGAGGTCTGGGATCATTTTGCTCCTGATCTTGATAGTTAATTTATTATGGAAGTACATATCATCATCAACATCATCATTAAGTGCCATGTCATATGACATGCATTAATATGGTCTTTCCATGACCATGATTGTTCTTGGCAAATTTTCTACAGAAGTGGTTTGCCATTGCCTTTTTCTGGACAGTGTCTTTACAAGATGGGTGACTCCAGCTGTTATTAATACTCTTCAGAGCTTGTCTGCCTGGTGTGAGTGGTTGCATAACCAGCACTTGTGATGTACACTAGCTGCTCACACGACCATCCACCACCTGCTCCCATGGCTTCATGTGACCCTGACTGGGGGAGGGAGCTAAGCAGGTGCTACACCTTGCCCAAGGGTGACCTGCAGGCTAGGAGAGGGAAGGAGCGCATCATATACTACCTGGAGACTCATTTTCTTGTAGGTATTCACAGTGGTACAGAGAGACACAATAAAATCAATGAAAAATAGACACCAAAGGAGATTAAATCTCCATCTCCCAAAGAGTTTCCTACCTGACCCCAATGGAACAATGCCCTATCAAGACCTTTCTGCTCCTCCACATCTCGTCTCCTGGTTATTCTTGATCAGTTTTGGAGTCCTCTTGGTGTCCACTCCTTCAGCTGGGAACTCTTCCCAGAATCTCCCTTTCTGTCTTGTATCTACACTTTCTAGTTACTGGTCCACATAGCTTACTGTTATATTCCACCTTTTCCTTCTTAATGACTTTTTTAGTTGCCTTCTGTTGGTTTTTAAAAGCTTCCCAATCCTCTAACTTCCCACTAATTTTTGCCCTGTTTTATGCCCTCTCTTTGGTTCTTATGTTGGCTTTGACTTCTCTCATCCACGACTGCATCATCTTGACTTTAGAATACTTCTTCCTCTTTGGGATATATATATATCCTGTGCCTTCCGAGTTGCTTCCAGAAATTCCAGCCATTGCTGCTCTGCACTCATCTCTGTCAGTGTTCTTTTCCATTCAATTCTGGCCATCTCCTCTCTCATGCCTCTGTAATTCCTTCTACTCCACAGCAATATAGATGCTGCCTGACCTGGTCGCTTCCTCCAGCATTTTGTGTGTGTTGAAGTGTATCATGTGGTTAAGGAGTTGGTGTAGGAGGAAGGGTGGCAGATGTTTGGATCATTGAGCTCCCTTCCAGAGAAGGTGGGACCTGTACAGAAGAAACAGTTTGCACATGGACTGGAGGGGGACTAATATCCTCATAGGAAGGTTTGCTAGTGCGGCATGGGGTGGTGGGGGTGGGGAGGAAGGTGGTGTCTAAACTAGATTGGGGGAATGGGAACCAGAGTGCCAGAACAGGTAGTGGAGAGGTCATGCAGACAGATGTTGTTCAGAACTCAAAGTTAGGAACCTACAGGTTGAGCATGGTCAACTCCTGTCCTGAGCTGCATATAATTTCAATACAAGAGGTATTGTAAGAAAGCAGTTGGACTCAGGCCAAGGACCAACACATGGAATTATGATTTTGTGGCCATTAGTAAGATGTGGTTGCAGGAGGAGCAGGACTGGCAGCTCAATATTCCATGTGGCAAAAGGAAAATTGTGGAGGGTGAGGATCAGTTCTGTCAGACAGAGAAGGGTGGTGGGAGATTGGCTGGTTTGTTTGTTCGGAAAGAAGCAGAAAGCTTTGAGGGATTGAAGTGTATAGGAACTGCACATCCAGGTGACAATGAGGGCTATGGAACTGAATGTTACTGAGATGATCAAGAGCCTGAGAAGTGTTATGGATGTAGGTGAGAAGGGACTGGATCAAGTGGGGTAGAATAGAATCAAGATATGAGGGTAGGAGCAGGCAGAGGCAATGGGCCTACCTGGTCAGTCAGGCATGTGGATCTTGGGCAGGAGGTAGAGACGAGAAGTGTGGGGCACGGGACCTATGAGTTTGGTAGCAGTGGATGGGATTCTCCAGAGTTGATGAGGTCAGTGGTGGTGTTGGAGACAATTTTCTGATGGCCAGCTTATACAGTTATTCGAGGAATTTACCAGGAAGTTTGATGAAGGCAAGGCAGTGGATGTTGCCTACATGGACTTCAGTAAAATTTTGACAAGGTCCTACATGGGAGGTTTTTCAAGTTGCTCAGCATTTGAGGGAGGTAATAAGTTGGATAAGACATTGGCTTTGTGGGAGAAGTCAGAGAGTGGTTGTAGATGGTTGCCTCTCTGACTGGAGTACTGCAGCGATCAGAGCTGTGTCCTTTGTTATTTGTCATTTATATCAACGATCTGGTTGATAATGTAGTTAAATGGATCAGTTAATTTGTGGATGACACCAAGATTGAGGGTGTAATGGACAGTGAAGAGGGTTATCGTGGCTTGCAGAGGGATCTGCATCAGCTGGAAAAATGGGCTGAAAAATGGCAGATGGAATTTAATACAGACCAGTGTTAGGTGTTGCATTTTGGTAGGACCAATCAGGGTAGGTTTTACACAATGACTGGCAGGGCATTGAGGAATGTGGTAGAACAAAGGGATCTAGGAATATAGGTCTATAATTCATTGAAAGTGGTGTCACTGGTTGATAGGGTCATAAAGAAAGCTTTTGGCACAATGGCCTTCATAAATCAAAGTATCAAATACAGGAGATGAGTTCTAATGTTGAAGTTTTGTAAGACATTGGTGAGGTGTAGTAAGGAGGATTGTGTGCAGTTTTGGTCAGTTGAAAGAGTACAGAGAAAATTTACAAGGATGTTGCTGGGTCTGGAGGACCTGAGTTATAAGAAAAGATTGAATAGGTTAGGACTTAATTCCTTGGAGTGTAGAACAGTGAGAAGAGATTTGATAGAGTTATACAAAATGATGAGGGGTATAGATAGGGTAATGGCAAGCAAGCTTTTCCACTGAAATTGAGTGGGCCTACAACCAGAGGTCATGGGTTAAGGGTGAAAAGTGAAAAGCTTAAGGGGAACAAGAGGGGAACCTCATTCACTCAGAGGGTGGTGAGAGTGTTGAATGAGCTGCCAACACAAATGGTGCATGCAAGATCAATTTCAACTTTTAAGAGAAATTTGGATAGGTGCATGGATGTAGGGGTATGGAGGGCTATGGTTCTGGTTCAGATCGATGGGAGTAGGCAGCTTAAATGATGCATCACAGACTTGAAGGGCCGAAGGGCCCGTTTCTGTGCAGTATTTTGCTATGACTCTATGTCTTATGGTCTTATGGAAAATTCATTCGAGGTACATCAGACAGGTCTGGTGTGGGAGTCTGAATACACCTAACAAAAACTTACTGCAGTGAAATTAGAGCAGTGAAAGAGCTCCTGCTTCATTTTATCTGCTGCTGTTTGACAAGCGCATATATCTGGGCAACAACCATGTGACGGGGTCATAAATCTCATGGTTCAGGGAATCTCGAGATGGGTGACATCATACTACAGGCACCAACATACACTGATATTGTTGGCAGCAAATGACTCATCAATTATACTTTTGTTTGGGTAGCCAAGTGTGTGACAGGTTCATAAAACCATATCCCTGTGAAAGAAATTCAAAAGTAGAGAGCTCAAAACTCCACACACTAATAATCTGGCCAGCAATAATTTGGCAGACAGTTGTTTTTGCCACTTTTGCTGCTGTTAAATTACAAACCTCTACATTCTGATATTACCACTATTGTGTCCTCTACTGTCCTCTACTGTGCCTATTGTCTTGTTTATTAATCATTGTACTGCCCTGCACTGTTTTGTGCACTTTATGTAGTCCATATAACCATATAACAATGACAGCACAGAAACAGACCATCTTGGCCCTTCTAGTCTATGCCGAACGCTTACTCTCACCTAATCCCACCGACCTGCACTCAGCCCATAACCCTCCATTCCTTTCCTGTCCATATAGCTATCCAATTTAACTTTAAATGACAATATCAAACCCGCCTCAACCACTTCTGCTGGAAGCTCGTTCCACACAGCTACCACTCTCTGAGTAAAGAAGTTCCCCCTCATGTTACTCCTAAACTTTTGCCCTTTAACTCTCAACTCATATTCTTTTGTTTAAATCTCCCCCACTCTCAATGCAAAAAGTCTATCCACATTAACTCTTTCTATCGCCTCATAATTTTAAATACCTCTATCAAGTCCCCCCTCAACCTTCTACTCTCCAAAGAATAAAGACCCAACTTGTTCAACCTTTCTCTGTAACTTAGGTGATGAAACCCAGGTAACATTCTAATAAATCTCCTCTGTACTCTCTCAATTTTATTGACATCTTTCCTGTAATTCAGTGACCAGAACTGTACACAATACTCCAAATTTGGCCTTAGCAATGCCTTGTACAATTTCAACATTACATCCCAACTCCTATACTCAATGCTCTGATTTATAAAGGCCAGCGTACCAAAAGCTTTCTTCACCACCCTATCCACATGAGATTCCACCTTCAGGGAACTATGCACCATTATTCCTAGATCCCTCTGTTCTACTGCATTCCTCAATGTCCAACCATTTACCATGTATGTCCTATTTTGATCAGTCCTACCAAAATGTAGCACCTCATATTTATCAGCATTAAACTCCATCTGCCATCATTCAGCCCACTCTTCTAACTGGCCTAAATCTCTCTGCAAACTTTGAAAACCTACTTCATTATCCACAACTCCACCTATCTTAGTATCATCTGCATACTTACTCATCCAATTCACCTCCCCATAATTCAGATCATTAATGTATATGACAATCAACAATCAACATTGGACCCAGTACAGATCCCTGAGGCACACCACTAGACACTGGTCTCCAATCTGACAAGCAGTTATGCACCACTACTCTCTGGCGTCTCCCATTCAGCCACTGCTGAATCCATTTTACTACTTTGATATTAATACCTAACGATTGAACCTTCCTAACTAACCTTCCATGTGGAACCTTGTCAAAGGCCTTACTGAAGTCCATATAGACAAAATCCACCGCTTTACTCTCATCAACTTTCCTAGTAACCTCTTCAAAAAAATTCAATAAGATTTGTCAAGCATGACCTTCCACGCACAAATCCATGTTGACTGTTCCTAATCAGACCCTGTCTATCCATATAATTGTATATACCATCTCTAAGAATGCTTTTCATTAATTTACCCACCACTGACGTCAAACTCACAGGCCGATAATTGCTAGGTTTACTCTTAGAATCTTTTTAAAACAATGGAACAACATAAGCAATACACCAGTCTTCCAGCACCATCCCCATTTCTAATGACATTTGAAATATTTCTGTCAGAGCCCCTGCTATTTCCACACTAACTTCCCTCAAGGTCCTAGGGAATATCCTGTCTGGACCCGGAGACTTATCCACTTTATATTCCTTAAAAGTACCAGTACTTTCTCTTCTTTAACCATCATAGTTTCCATAACTTCCCTACCTGTTTCCCTTACCTTACACAATTCAATATCCTTCTCCTTAGTGAATACCAAAGAAAAGAAATTGATCAAAATCTCCCTCATCTCTTTTGGCTCCACACATAGCTGTCCACTCTGATTCTTTAAGGGACCAATTTTATCCCTCACTATCCTTTTGTTGTTAATATAACTGTAGAAATCCTTGGGATTTATTTTCACCTTACTCGCCAAAGCAGCCTCGTATCTTCTTTTAGCTTTTCTAATTTCTTTCTTAAGCTTCTTTTTACATTCTTTATATTCCTCGAGCACCTCATTTGCTCCATGCTTCCTATATTTATTGTAGCTATCTCTCCTTTTCCGAACCAAGTTTCCAATATCCCTTGAAAACCATGGCTCTCTCAAACTTTTAACCTTTCCTTCAACCTAACAGGAACATGAAGATTCTGTACCCTCAAAACTTCACCTTTAAATGACCTCCATTTCTGTATTACATTCTTCCCATAAAACAAATTGTCCCAATCCATTCCTTCTAAATCCTTTCGCATCTCCTTAAAGTTAGCCTGTCTCCAATCAAAAATCTCAACCCTGGGTCCAGTCCTATCCTTCTCCATAATTATACTGGAACTAATGGTGATCATTAGTGATCACTGGACCTGAAGTGCTCCCCAACACAAACCTCCGTCACCTGCCCTATCTCATTCCCTAACAGGAGATCCAACACTGCCCCTTCTCTAGTTGGTACCTCTATGTATTGCTGCAAAAAACTATCCTGCACACATTTTACAAACTCCAAACCATCCATCCCTTTTACAGTATGGCCTTCCCAATCTATGTGTGGAAAATTAAAATCTCCCACAATCACAACCTTGTGCTTACTACAAATATCTGTTATCTCCTTACAAATTTGCTCCTCCAATTTTCGCTCCCCATTTGGTGGTCTATAATACACCCCTATAAGTGTTACCACACCTTTCCCATTCCTCAATTCCACACACATAGCCTCCTTAGATGAGCCCTCTAATATATCCTGTCAGAGCACCACTGTAATATTTTCTCTAACAAGCAATGCAACACCTCCCCCTCTTGTCCCTCCAATTCTATCACACCTGAAGCAATGAAATCCAGGAATATTTAGTTGCCAATTACACACCTCCTGCAACCATGTTTCACTAATAGCTGCCACATCATTCTTCCAGGTATCAATCCATGCTCTAAGCTCATCCACCTTTCTTACAATGCTCCTAGCATTAAAATAAATGCATTTAAGAAACTTTCCACCTCTTACTCTCTGTTTATCACTAACGGTGCAAACAACTTTACTATCTCCGTTTTCTTCCTTCTCCCGTACATCTGTTCTTACACTCTGGTTCCCCTCCCCCTTATATCTAGTTTAAATCCACTGGAGCCTCTCTCGCAAACCTACCTGCAAGAATATTTGTCCCCCTCCAGTTCAGATGTAAACCATCCCACTGGAACATGTCCCACCTTCCCTGGGAAACTGCCCAATTATCTATAAACCTGAAGCCCTCCCTCCTGCCCCATGTCTTCAGCCACGTGTTGATCTGCGCTATCTTACTATTTCTAAATCTGCCTGCACGTGGCACTGGTAACAATCCTGTGCAGGTCTGTGGTCTAGTGCAGTTTTTATGTTGTTTTACGTAGCCTAGTGTAGCCTTGTGCTGTCTCACACAGTCTAGTGTAGTTTTGTGTTTCATGTAGCACCATGGTCCTGGAGGAACGTTGTTTCGTTTTTACTGTGTACTATACCAGCAGCTTATGGTCAAAATGACGAATAAACTTGACTTGACTTGACTTGGTATTTTGTTTTTCAATAATTGGGGATTCATTATTGGTTTTCAAAGGGCATCAAATGTTATGGAGAAAAGACAGGAAAATGGGGGTTAAGATGTGAAATGGCAGAATCTTCCAGTTTAAGATGGTGCTGGTGAGACACAGTGATACTTTCCTGGCAACAAACAAATCTACTGACTACGCTATTAATCATATATTTTTGGCCAATGATCACTGCAATCAATAGCCTGTAAATTCCCTTTTTGGAGTTGTACTTTTGAACCACCTGTATGACTTGGCATTCGGTGACCGGAATCTCGAAGGCGCAGTGCAGCGGAGCAGCGGGTAAGGGCCGAATCAAGGCAGCGGGGCTTGGGCATGAGAGGGAGGAATAAACTGATATTTGGCCATTGCTGGAGAGAGCCTGGGACTGAATCGAAGCAGCAGGGCCAGGGTCCGGGAGCGAGGAACTAGCCGAAGCTTGGCCAGTTTAAGCACTGGGCCATGTTTGCTGTTGTGTGCTGGGGCAGCAGGCTGAGGGTAGCAGACACCAACAGAATCAACAAACTCATTCGTAAGGCCAGTGATGTTGTGGGGATGGAACTGGTCTCTCTGATGGTGGTGTCTGAAAAGAGGATGCTGTCCAAGTTGCATGCCATCTTGGACAATGTCTCCCATCCACTACATAATGTACTGGTTGGGCACAGGAGTACATTCAGCCAGAGACTCATTCCACCGAGATGCAGCACAGAGCGTCATAGGAAGTCATTCCTGCCTGTGGCCATCAAACTTTACAACTCCTCCCTTGGAGGGTCAGACACCCTGAGTCAATAGGCTGGTCCTGGACTTATTTCCTGGCATAATTTACATATTACTATTTAACTATTTATGGTTTCATTACTATTTAATTATTTCTGGTGCAACTGTAACGAAAACCAATTTCCCCCGGGATCAATAAAGTATGACTATGACTATGAGATTGGGAAAATCAGCAACAGGCTGAATTGATGCCGGGTTCGAGAGCAAGGAAAGGCCAGGCCTAATTAAATAATTTTCAATGCTGTCGAATATTATCAACTCTCTTGGACATGAGAGTACTCTAAACTCTTCATATTTTCTGGGACTGCACTTTACTGGTGCTCAATAAAATAAACACTGGCAGAATCTTTCCCATCTGATCAAAGTACCAGACATAAGTATAAATAATAAATCGTAACTTCAAACTGGAGGCAACGTGTGGATGACTGGATGCATCCTGATGGGATACAAGCTTTGCATCTTGTCACACAGGACCAGGGGGCACGGCCTCAGAACAGGGGGACGACCATTTAGAACAGAGATGAGGACGAACTTCTTTAGCCAGAGGGTGGTGAATCTGTGGAAGTCATTGCTATGGACGGCTGTAAGGAGACGAATCTCAAGGTTGTATAGAGTATACATACCTTGATAATAACTGTCCTTTGAACTTATGTTGTGTTTTGATGTTTTATGTTCTATGTAAGTAGAGGCTATGGGGAAAAGGCAGGAGAATGGGGTTGAGAGGGATAATAAATTAGTGCTAATGGAATAGCAGAGCAGACTCGATGGGTCGAATGGCCTAATTCTGCTCCTGTGTCTTATGGTCGTATGATCTTCACAGGCTACAGAGGGTTCATGCTGCAACTCCTTTGCATTTGATGGGAGAGAAAACTTAATGAGTTTAACATGAATATTTAGTCATACTTTATTGATCCCGGGGGAAATTGGTTTTCGTTACAATTGCACCATAAATAATAAATATTAATAGAACCATAAATAGTTAAGTAGTAATATGTAAATTATGCCAGTAAACTATGAAATAAGTCCAGGACCAGCCTATTGGCTCAGGGTGTCAAGGGAGAAGTTGTAAAGTTTGATGATCACAGGCAGGAATGACTTCCTATGACACTCTGTGTTGCATCTCGGTGGAATGAGTCTCTGGCTGAATGTACTCCTGTGCCCACCCAGTACATTATGTAGTGGATGGGAGACATTGTCCAGGATGGCATGCAACTTAGACAGCATCCTCTTTTCAGACACCACTGTGAGAGAGTCCAGTTCCATCCCCACAACATCACTGGCCTTACAAATGAGTTTGTTGATTCTGTTGGTGTCTGCTACCCTCAGCCTGCTGCTCCAGCACACAACAGCAAACATGATAGCACTGGCCACCACAGACTCGTAAAACATCCTCAGCATCGTCCGGCTCTTAATCTGCACCGAGCTGGTGTGATGTTGTGTTACTTACAGGAGAGAATTCCATGAAGGATTTCATTGACTGGGGTAACAAGGAGGGATATCAAGGTCAACTTTATTGTCATCTAACTGTACATATATACAACCAAACAAAAGAGCATTCCTCCAGACCACTGTGCTCCCACAAAACATACATCACACACAGCATATAAAACAAAATACCTCAACAAGTAAGTTATTAAAATATAATTCAAAATGCATGTAATGCACATCAGGGTTAGGTAAACAGCAAACAGCTTGCTGTCCTGGTGACAAGACCTCAGTGGTGACAGGGGATTCATTAGTCTCACAGTCTGAGAGAAGAAGCTGTTACCCAGTCTGGCAGTCCTAGTACTGATACTCCTGTACCCCCCCCCCCGATGGTAGTGAGTCAAAGTGGTAGGGATCCTCAGCAATGCTTTGGGCTGTTTGTCTGTAAATATCCTGGTAAATGTCACAAATAGTCGGGGTGGGAGACCCCGGTGATCCTCTCAGCGGTTTTTACTGTCCTCTGTAGGATCTTGCAGTCTGATGCCATGCAGCTTCCTTATCACGCAATGATGCAGCCAGACAGGACACTCTCAGTCAACACACATCAAAGTTGCTGGTGAACGCAGCAGGTCAGGCAGCATCTCTAGGAAGAAGTACAATTGACGTTTCGGGTCGAGACCCTTCGTTAGGACTAACGGAAAAAAGAGATAGTAAGAGATTTGAAAGTGGGAGACCCGAAATGATAGGAGAAGACAGGAGGGGGAGGAATGAAGCCAAGAGCTGGGAAGTTGATTGGCAAAAGGGATACAAGGCTGGAGAAGGGGGAGTATCACAGGACAGCAGGCCTTGAAAGAAAGAAAGGGGGTGGGGAGCACCAGAGGAAGATGGAGAAGAGGCAAGGAGTTATTGTGCGAGGGACAGAGAGAAAAAAAATTAGGGATGGGGTAAGAAGGGAAGGAGGGGCATTAACAGAAGTTAGAGAAGTCGATGTTCATGCCATCAGGTTGGAGGCTACCCAGATGGAATATAAGGTGTTGTTCCTCTAACCTGAGTGTGGCTTCATTTTGACAGTAGTGGAGGCCGTGGATAGACATATCGGAATGGGAATGGGACATGGAATTAAAATGTGTGGCCACTGGGAGATCCTGCTTTCTCTGGCGGACAGAGTATAGGTGTTCAGTAAAGCGGTCTCCCAGTCTGCGTCGGGTCTCACCGATATATAGAAGGCCACATCGGGAGCAACGGACGCAGTATATCACCCCAGCCAACTCACAGGTGAAGTGATGCCTCACCTGGAAGGACTGTCTGGGGCCCTGAATGGTGGTAAGGGAGGAAGTGTAAGGGCAGGTGTAGCACTTGTTCTGCTTACACGGATAAGTGCCGGGAGGGAAATCAGTGGGAAGGGATGGGGGGGACGAATGGACAAGTGAGTCGCATAGGGAGCGATCCCTGCGGAAAGCAGAAAGAGGGGAGGAGGGAAAGATGTGCTTTATCTAAGATTAAACAGGATTGGGAAAAGGAACTCAATTTGTAGAAAGCTATTAGAATGGGGACAGGGAGACTTGCATGTCCAAATCTCCTCAGAAAGTGAAGATGCTGCTGTGCCATCTTGACTGGTGAGGAGGTGTTGTGGGTCCAGGTTAGGTCGTCTGTTATGTTCACACCAAGGAGCTTTGTGCTTTTCACTCTGAGCCCAGTGGCTGAGCCATTGGAGAGTGGTCAGCCTGCGCCCTCCTGAAGCCCATAATCATCTCTACTGTCTTGTCCATGTTGAGACCCGGGTTGTTATTTTCACACCATTTGACAAGTCTCTCTACCTCCTCTCCGCACGCTGACTCATCATTGTTGTTGATGAGGCCAACCACTGTGGTGTCATCAGCGAACTTGATGATACGGTTTGAGTGGAATCTGGCAGAGCACTTGTGAGTTAATCTGTGCCCATTCACTAGCAGCGACACGAGAAGAGAGCTACCTTTTCACTTAGGTTTGTACTCAAGGTTAAAAGGCAGCACTTGGAATGGTGATCTTGTACAGCACAGCTCAATGGATACGATTAAATATTCCCATTTCAGCCTCATGCAGCTTAGAATCACAACTACTTCCAAGGTCTGTACAGTTAATAAAGATGACTAAATGTGATTGAATAAACTATCACTGCTTAAAAACAATAGAAACAATGCCGAATGTGGCCATACATCTTGCCGGATTCCTCGTAGGAAATGTGGCTGCAGGTCAGGAATACATGTGTTTAAGAAAACAGAATGTTAGACCCCTAATACCAACTACCTTGCTGGTAAGTATACAGGCTCCAGTAAATAAAATCAAAGATCTCAGAGCTAGGGAGCTGTACCTGAGGGACATTAGGACTGTGAACGTGCTTCGTTTCAACTGAGAAAAGATGTGCTGGCATTGGAGAGGGTCTAGAGCAGGTTCACAAAGATAATTCCAGGAATGAAAGCGTTATCATACGAGGAATATTTGATGGCTCTGGGTCTGTACTCACTGGAATTCAGAAGGATGAGGGGGGATCTCATTGAAAACTTTGGAATGTTGAAAGGCCTAGACAGAATAGATGTAGAAAGATGTTTCCCATTGTGGAAGAGTTTAGGACAAGAGGGCACAGCCTCAGAATAGAGGGTGTGTCCATTTAAAACAGAGATGTGGAGAAATTTCTTCAGCCAGAGGGTGGTGAATTTCTGGAATTTGTTGCCACAGGCAACTGTGGAGGTCAGGTCGTTGGGTGTACTTAAGGCAGAGATTAATAGCTTCTTGATTGGATGTGGCATTGAAGGTTATGGCGAGAAGGCCCAGGAGTGGAGCTGAGGAGAGGAAAAAAGGATCAGCCATGATTAAATGGTGGAGCAGTCTCGATGGGCCAAATGGCCTAATTCTGCTCCTACGTCTTATGGTCTATGGTCTTAACACCTTCCGTACCGGACACAGCAATTCGGATTGACGGGTTCACTATACACCGTCAGGATAGGACTGCTGAGTCTCTCAAAAGCAGAGAAGGCAGAGATTAATAGCTTCTTGATTGGATGTGGCATTGAAGGTTATGGCGAGAAGGCCCAGGAGTGGAGCTGAGGAGAGGAAAAAAGGATCAGCCATGATTAAATGGTGGAGCAGTCTCGATGGGCCAAATGGCCTAATTCTGCTCCTACGTCTTATGGTCTATGGTCTTAACACCTTCCGTACCGGACACAGCAATTCGGATTGACGGGTTCACTATACACCGTCAGGATAGGACTGCTGAGTCTCTCAAAAGCAGAGGTGGAGGTGTTTATTCATGATCAACACCTCCTGGTGTGCAAATGTATCAGTGTTGTCCCAATTCTGTTTACCAGACCAGGAATATCTCGCAATTAAGTGCCAGCCATTTTACCTGCTGTGAGGAGTTCTGCGCTCATTTTGGCAGGGGTGTATATTCCACTTCAGGCCAATGTCAAACAGGCTCTGGATGATCTAAGCAACGGGATCAACATGCACGACACAGCACGCCCTGATGCCTTCATCATCGTTTTGGGAGATTTTAACCAGGCCAGCTGGAAAAAGTCACTAAATAATTGCCAACAACAAATCACTTCCAGTATCAGAGGAAACAACACACTGGACCAGAGTGACACCACCATCAAGAATGCCTACTGTGCTAGTCCACACCTTCACTTCGGGAAGTCTGATCACCTGGCTGTATTTCTACTCCCAGAGACTGAAAACTGCAGCCCCAGCGGTGAGGACCAAGAAGGTATGGACAAGGGACGCACAGGAGTGCTTACAGGACATGGAGCTTAGAAAAATAGAGGGCTATGGGTAACCCTAGGTAATTTCTAAAGTCAGTACATGTTTGGCACAGCATCGTGGGCCAATGGGCCTGTATTGAGCTGTAGGTTTTCTATGGTTTCTAGGACAGCTTTGAATCGGTGGACTGGACTGTATTCAGGGATTCATCTTCAAATCTGGATGAGTATACTGCAGTTGTTACCAACTTCATCAAAACCTGTGTGGACGAGCGTGTGCCTACAAAAACTTGCTGTACATTCTCAAACCAAAAGCCGTGGATGAACCAGGATGGTACATAATAGGTACAATTAATGTCAGAGAAATGTATACAATTTACATCTAGAATGAATGACAGTTAAATGTTAGAACCCCAAAGCCCCCCAACTCCCCCTTCACACATAAGCAACAGCAAAGCGACGGCCCCCATCCCCCACCAGCAAAAAAGCACCTACCCCTCCACCGAGCACTCAAGCGTGCAGCAAAGCATCAATAAAGACAAAGACTTGCAGTACCCCAAAAACTACTTGTTCACCTGGTATTCAACATACCACAGGCTCGCTCTCTCCCTAATAAGGGCAAAAAAGGTATCCCCATTTTACAGCGAGAGGGGAGACATAACAAAACAACTCGCCGATTTATGGTATTAAAAGTCTGTTGTGTTGCTTTTTCCGAGCTCTGTGCACAAAGATCTTGGGTCTCTGTTCACACAGCCAGCAGCCAGTTCGCCGCTTTCGATCTTCCGTGTATTCCCACGACACACTAGTTTTCTGTGGCGGCACCACTGGAATATCCCACTGCAATTTGTCTGTCGCCACAATAGGTCTATGGCAGACACAAACTCAGTGGCTCCTCCCATTGTTGAGTTCTGTTCATTTGGACTGTATAAGTATTTAGTGGGAACGCCCACTTTCCCTGTAATGCAGGTGCACACCAGGGGGAAAGGGGGAATTGTGGGGTCAAAAGGTGGCGGACCTCATGTATTGAACTGAGACGTTGAAAAAAAAGTTGTTTGAACAAAAAAAAACCGTGTCTAATGTTTGGGCGTTAACAGTGGTAGCAGAGGATAGGTCCAATTATAGGATCCTGCTGGCACTTGATGGGAGCAAGCCTTACGAAAGCTGGAAAAATGAAATTGGAATATAGACTCATGTTACGGAACTGGAGAGGAAGCAACGAGCCTTGGCTGATGTGGTGTCACTTTCAGGAAGAACGACAGAGATCGCGACGGGAATTTCGGTGGAAGTCTTGAACAAAAATGAATGCACGAATATGCTAATAAAAACACTTGACGAAGGGTCTCGGCCCGAAACGTCGACCGTACCTCTTCCTAGAGATGGTGCCTGGCCTGCTGCGTTCACCAGCAACTTTTATGTGTGTTGCTTGTACACTTGACTTTGTTGTTTTTGATGGAAGGAAATGATTGGATGAATGAGGCATATTCAAACTTTGACAAAATTTACAGAGACAATTCTAAAAATATGGTTGATTATGTTATTGATTTTGAACAAATGTACACTCACATGTGTTAATACTAAATGGAACTTCCTGATGCTGTATTAGCCTTTAAATTGTTGGATACTGCATGTCTAAACATAAAGGACAGACATGTGCAATGACTGCATGTACAGAACTTACGTTTGCATCCAGGAAATCAACACTGAAGAGGCTTATTGGAGAGAAGACCGCTATGTCAGAATTAGTTTGAGTCAGGAAACAGCATGATCTTATTGAATTGCAGAGCAGGCTCGATGGGCCGGATGGCCTACTCCTGCTCCTATTTCTTATGTTCTTATACCTCACTGAACAGAAAAAAAAGTTTAACAAGTGTAGATCCACGAAGGACCAGACAAGGGTAACATTATCAGGCACAAATCCAATAAACAAGTACAGTAGGAGATCAAAGTGTGTGTTACGTTGAAGTATTTACCACTGGGCAAGAAACTGTCCGAACTAAACCGAACAAGTTAGACGAACTGAAGAAAATAACAGATCTGAAGATGTAGAAGAGTGCCATATCACATTGTTTGTGAAGGAATCACTTACTATTGCCGAGACATCTGAGGCAGAGGTTTTGATGATAGAGTCTCTAGGATCTGCGGCTATTGATACAGCACGCACACACACAGTGTGTGATGAAAAGTGAACTAAACCGAAACGAAGAGCAGAAACTGTGAACACAGATAAGCCTAGTAACAAAGCATTCAAATTTGGTGATGGAAAGATTGTACGTTTCACCGAAAAGAGTGAAAATTCCTGCAGAAATAGGGCAGACAAAATGTTACCTTGAAGTGGAGATGGTACCAGTGAACGTTCCATTACTCTTGAGTAAAACCTCCCTAAAGAAAGCAGGAGCAGTACTGGAGAATGACCAAGCAATGATCTCTCTTGAGCTCACCAGCTCTGGACACTGCTGTGTGAACATCCTAGATAAAGACATTAGCGAGAACCAATGTGAGAATGAAGTACTGGCTGTCACATGAAACATGACCATAGACAAAAAGTAAAAAGTGTTGCTCAAACTTTAAAAGTAGTTTGGACACACTCCAGTTGATAGACTTCAGAAACTGCTCAGGATTTGAAGAAACGAAGATGCAGATTATTTTCCCATTCTAAAGCAGATAATTGACAGCTGTGAGAAATGACAAAAATTTGGAAAGTCCAAACCCAAGCCTCCAGTTGGTCTGCCACTAGCATCTGAATACAATGAAACAGTAGCCGTAGACCTACTTGAACTGGAGCAAAGAGTGTGGTATCTCCACATCTTGGATGAGTTCACACGTTTCAGTGCTGGTACCAGCACAAATACAGAGACCCCAAGAGATAGCAAAAAAACTTCACCCATTCCTGGATTTGTGTGCATGGCCCACCTCGGAAAGTATTCAGAGATAATGGTGGTGAATTTAACAATGATGAATTCAGAGATATGGCGCAGAACTTTAACATTGGAACAAAATCATCAGTGGTAGATAGTCCTTGGAGTAATGGGCTTCTGGAGTGACACAATCAAATGCTTTCTAAAATAATGCTGAAGGTAAAGAAAAACAATGGCTATGACTGGAACACAGCCCTGGACTGGACCTTTATACCATGCACAATGTATATGGCTATAGCCCATAACAATTGGTGTTCAGCCAGAATCCAAACCTTCCCTCTGAACTGGTTGACAGACCACCTGCTGTAGAGGGCCCTACAAGGAGTGAGTGGGTAGGGAAACATATTTCAGCACTGCATGCATCAAGGAAGGCTGTCACTGAAGCAGAATGTTCAGAGAGATTTCAAAGAGCATTGAGGGCACAGGTCTATCCTCCAAATGACAAATATGACACAGGGGACAAAGTGCATTACAAAAGAATGGACTGTACAGAATGGAAAGGTCCTGGAGTCACCATTGGTCAGGATGGAGTTGTGGTATTCGTGAGACATAGAGGTACAAATGACAAATATGACACAGGGGACAAAGTGCATTACAAAAGAGCGGACTGTACAGAATGGAAAGGTCCTGGAGTCACCATTGGTCAGGATGGAGTTGTGGTATTCGTGAGACATGGAGGTACATATGTGGAAGAGCATCATTCCACACTACGTAGAGCACAAATTGAAGACCACCGGAACTCCATGGAGAATGATACAAAAATTGGAAAGCATTTACCTGGCACACTGTCACATAGCACAGACAGGGATGAGGGGAGTGCAGCTAAGGGCCCAAGAGAGTCGTTCAACAGTGCCACAGAACGTGTGGAAGAGAGTGCAGATGCAGACTCAACGGACTTCCTTGAACAGAAATGATCACAAGTGCAAAGATAACATGGAAGTTTCAGTCTTAAGAGGACAAACTGTGAGATTTGTAGACAAAACACAGGTACCTCACACAAAGCTGAAGTCTTAAGATGAGCAGGCAAAGCCACTGGGAGGAACAGAAGTTGTTACAACTTGAATTACATAGAACTAGTCATGGTCGCTGGCACTGCAGGGTCAGTCGCTATGTCATGTGTAGGCAGACTTCATATTGAATCAAGTATAGACCAGTCTGGACCATCTGAGAAATGTCAAGATGAAGATGACCTAGTAACTAAAGAGGTGTCATTTGAATCTGCAAAACAGGATGAAATCAGAAGTTGGAGAAATAATGGAGTGTTTGAGGAAGCCAGAGACATTGGCCAAAAGACAGTGTCTACAAGATGGGTGTGCACCCTGAAAGGAATTATACCAAAAGCACATCTTGTGGCTAGAGGTTTTGAGGAACTGAACATAAAAGAACTCCAAAAAGAACCTCACCAACATGTGCATCAGAGTCTCTACAACTACTTCTCTCAGTGATAGGTCAAAAGCACTGGCAACCCCATTGCATGGACATTCTTACAGGGAATGGACATTGACATTCAACTCCTGCCTGAAGCCAGAAGTGAAGGAACAATGTGGAAACTCAGAAGTGTGTGTATGGGATAGCAGATGCATCACACTACTGGTATAAAAAGATCAAGGAAATAATGTTGATAACAGATGGAAAAATATCATAAGTGGATCCAACTGTTTTTTTTTACTGGCAAGATTCAGGATATCATGTGATTGGAGTGCTTGGCTTCATATGGGGATGCTTACAAAACTTTGCCACAACAGCTCAAGTCAGCCGTTCAGGCTGGGTGCAGGGAATATGACAGATTCAGTACAACTGGAACAGTACAACTGCACCCAGAAACCTGCATCAGGAAACTTCAGACAATACGCATGTATTCACGTGCCACACAACGGCATGCACCCCTCAGTGAAGCTGAAGCTGAGAAACTTGGGTAAGAGACAGGTCAAATTCTATGGATGGCAAGGCCGAGCAGACCTGCAACTTGGCATCCAGCACAAAAAATGCCGATAGTATAAACTTTACATGAGACAAACAAGATGGTGCGCAAAATTCAATCTGAAGAAGAAGTCTTGAAGTTTCAACAGAAAGAGAAAGACTGCTCGGTGAGGTTAGTTGTCTTCAGTGATGCCTCTGTCAAATAGGGGCCGTGGACAATTCTGATTTGATGAAGACAGATGTGAAAGCACAGAGGAACATCTGGAGAAATTTCTGAAATGCCTGTTCGCTGTTGCTGCTACTGTGTGGTCGAGAATCTCCGGAGGGAAGGCCCCAGAATCCCCGGCTTTGCCTGCTGCTGGTGACCGAGGCTGAGGTCGAAGCTTTCAGATAGAGATGGTGCTAGGTACTCGGTGTCGGAGGGCTGATCAGAACTCAAAGTTTTTGGACGACTCAGAGTTGGACTGTGGTCGGGCATGGCAGGGAGAGTTTTCTTCCTTCTCCTGTCTGTGTGAGATGTGGGACTTTTGAGAGACTTTGAACTTCTTTACTGTGCCATGGCGTATTCTTCATCAAGTTATGGTATTGTTGCACTGTTGTAACTATATGTTATAATTATGTGGTTTTTGTTAGTTTTTCAGTCTTGGTCTGTCCTGTGTTTCTGTGATATCACACCAGAGGAATATTGTATCATTTCTTAATGCATGCATTACTAAATGACAATAAAAGAGGACTGCGTGTCCTCATAATCTAATAATCTAGTAATCTCACTTGGAAATCTCCCCGATGGGGAGGACTCAAAGGGGACATTTTATTGTACTGATGGGAGAAGAGGGAAGATTTTCACCTCTCTATTGACGATCAAAAAAAGATCTGAAGAGGTGTACAGAGTACGCAGACAGGAGAAACCCTTGCAATGTCTGAAGGTATTGGCAATGCTGTTTTTCTGGCCACACTCTATTCTGTGCTTTTCCAATGGGACCCAAAGAAGAACAGTCTGCATATAACTTGTGTCACAGCCAGCTACTCTTTGGTTGGTGCCATCCAATCCACCAAGTCAGTTACAGAAAAGAGAGCGATAAGCAGCATCAAAGCACTTGTCCAAGCACAGAAAATCCATCACGTTCTAGGTCAACTAGAAAGGACCACCTGGCTGACTGTCTCACAAAGGGAGCACCAGTTTAGCAAAGGCATTTGGTACCTCAAGGATGCATTAACATCAAGGGTTAGAATTAATTCACATGTCCTAATGGACATCTGAATTGTCTTTAATTAAAAAAAATGTTTAAATATATACATAAAAAAGGATGGGAGACTGTTGAGTTCTCTTCATTTGGACTATGTAAGCATTTAGTAGGCATGTACACTTTCCCCGTTATGCAAGTGCGCACCGGTGGTGGTGGGGGGGCGGGGTTTGTGGGATGAAAAGGTGAACTGAGACATTGAAAGAAAGTTGTTTAAACAAAAGTAAAGCGTGTCTTTATTGTTTGGGCATTTACACACATGGCCTTAGGGCACCTGGACAATACAAACACTTATGTCGGCATGCTGTTCATTGACTATAGCTCAGAGTTTTGCACCTAATTCTCTCCTCCCCGCTGATGATCAACACTGGTGCAACTTCGGGGTGTGTGCTTAGCCCACTGCTCTACTCTCTGTATACACATGACTGTGTGAATAGGCATAGCTCAAATACCATCTATAAAATTGCTGATGATACAGCCATTGTTGGTAGAGTCTCAGGTGGTGACGAGAGGGTGTACAGGAGTGTGATATGCCAACTAGTGGAGTGGTGTTGCAGCAACAACCTGGCACTCAATGTCAGTAAGACAAAAGAGCTGATTGTGGACTTCAGGAAGGGTAAGATGAGGGAACACAAACCAATCCTCACAGAGGGATCAAAAGTGGAGATAGAGAGTGATTTCAAGTTCCTGGGTGTCATGTTCTCTGAGGATCTGAGCTGGTCCCAACATATCGAAGCAGTTATAAAGAAGGAATTGGTTTGTTAACTAAAACATTTGAAAACTTCTATAGATGTACCATGGAGAGCATTCTGACAGGCTGCATCACTGTCTGGAAGGGGGTGGGGGCTAGTGGACAGCACTGAAAGAAGCTGCAGTCAGCTCCATTTTTGATACTAGCCTCTGTAGTATCCAAAACATCTTCAAGGAGCGGTGCCTCAGAAAGGCGACATCCTTTACTGTATTAGGAACACCCCAGCACCCAGGGCATGCCCTTTTCTCACTATCACCATCAGGTAGGAGGTACAGGAGCCTGAAGGCACACACTCAGCGATTCAGGAACAGCTTCTTCCCCTCTGCCATCCGATTCCTAAATGGTCATTGAACCCATGAACACTACAGCACTGTTTTAAATATATATATATTATTTCCATTTTTAATCTATTCAGTATACATACATATACTTACTGTAATTGATTTACTTATCTTTTCTTTCCATATTACCACGTACTGCATTAAATTGCTGCTGCTAAGTTAACAAATTTCACGACACATGCTGGTGATAATAAACCTGATTTTGATTCTGATTCAGTTATTCAGAGTTGTAATGCAAAGAATCACCGAGTGGGATTCATTAGAAAAGACAAATAAGATTAAGGCAAGTGCAAGTGGAGCGGCCATTGTGTGAGTGGCCAGTGTTAAAGTGGATTTGGCTCATCAGGCTTCAGGTGAGACCAGGCTTGGGTGAGGTACGTACAGCATTTGGTAAGTTTCTTTTCTTTTCTTTATTCTTCATTCCCTACCTGTAAGGGCACAGTTAGTGCAGTGAGAATGGCTGCAGGGGCAGTGTTTTGTTCTGTGTGTGAGATGTGGGGATTCTGGGAAACCTCCAGCCTCCCGGATAACCACACCTGTACCAGGTGCACTGAGCTGCAGCTCCTCAGAGAATGTGTTAAGGATCTGGAGCTGCAACTCAATGACCTTCGACTCATATGGGAGAATGAGGAGGTGATTATAGGAGCGACAGGGAGGTACTTACCCCTAGGCTGCAGGAGGCAGATAACTGGGTGACAGTCAGAATAAGGAAGGGAAATGGACAGGCAGTGTGAGTACCCCCCTGTGGCCGTTCTCCTCAATAATAAGTATGCCATTTTAGATACTATTGGGGGAGGGGGGAACAATCTACCAGGGGATAGCTACAGTGACCAGGCCTCTAGCACTAAATCTGGTGTTGTCACTGAGAAATGAAGAGTGATGAAGAGGACTACAGTGTTCATTGGAGATTCCATAGTCAGAGGAACAGAGACAAGGTTCTGTGGATGCGACAGAGATACTCGGATGGTACGTTGCCTCCCTGGTGCCAGGGTCAGGAATGTCTCAGATTGGGTCCGCAGCAGTCTAAAGTGTGAGGATGAGCAGCCAGAAGTCTTGGTACATATTGGCACCAATGACATGGTAGGAAAGGTGAGGAGGTCCTGAAGAGAGATGTTAGGGAGCTAGGTAGAAAGGTGAAAATCAGGAGCTTCAGGGTAGTAATTGCTGGATTGCTGCCTGTGCCACGCACCAGTGAGGGCAAGAATAGGATGACTTGGCAGATGAGGAACTAGTGCAGGGCAGCAGGGTTTCAGATTTATGGATCACTGGGATCTCTCTGAGGAAGGTATGAACTGTACACAAGGGACAGATTGCACCTGAATTAAAGGGGGTCCAATATCCTTATGGGCAGGTTTGCTAGAGTTGCTTGGGAGGGTTTAAACTAATTTGGCAGCGGGATGGGAACCAGAGTGATAATGCTGAGTATGAGGTTGTTGGTTTACAAATAAAGGCAGTGTGTACTGAAACTCCGAGCAAGGAGAGGCTGATGATAGGGCAAAATTACAGTCAACAGGATGAGTTGCAACACAAAAGCCGGACAAAATTGAAAAAGGTGAATACAGGACTGAAGGTGTTATATTTGACTGCACGCAGTAGACAGAAAAAGTTAGACCAACTTGTAGCACAGTTACAGATTGACATTTATGATGTTGTGGGCATCACTGAATCGTGGGTGAAAGAAGATTATAGCTGGAGCCTAACATCCAAGCAGACCCATTGTATCAACAAGACAGGCAGGGAGACAGAGGGTGTGGCATGGCTCTGTTGATAAAAAATGAAATCAAATCATGAGAAAAAAGTGACATAGGATCAGAAGGTGTTGAATTGTTGTGGATAGAGCTAAGGAACTGCAAGGATAAAAAGACCCTGATGGGAATTGTATACAGACTCAAACAGTAGTAAGGATGTGGTCTACAAATGGCAACAGGACATAGAAAATACATGCCAAAAGGGCAATGTTTCAATAGTATGGGGGACTTCAATATGCAGTTAGGTTGGTGTTAGATCCTAATAGGGGAGTTTCTAGAGTGTCTCTGTCCCAGGGTTCTGAAAGAGGTGGCTGAAGAGATTCTGGAGGGGTTGGTATGAGCTTTCAAGAATCAATTGATTCTGGTATGGTTCCAGAGAATGGGGAATTGTAAACATCACTTCACTCTTCAAGACGGGAGAGGGGCAGAAGAAGGGAAATATAGAAGAATTAGTCTGACCTCAGCGGTTAGGAAGCTGTTGGAGTTGATTTGTTAAGAATGTGGCTTCAGTGTACTTGGAGGCACATGATAAAATAGGCTGTAGACAGTATTGTTTCCCGAGGGGAATATCTTGGCTGACAAATCTTTAGGAATGCTTTGAGGATATAACAGGCAAGATAGACAAGGTAGAATCTGTGGATGTTGCTTACTTGGATTTTCAGAAGTCCCTTGACAAGGTGCCTCCCTTGAGACTGCTTAACAATTTAAGAGCCAATGGTGTTACAAGAAAGATACTTCATGAATAGAGTATTGGCTGATTGGCAGGAGGCAAAGAGTAGGAATAACGGGAGTCTTTTCTCATTGGCTGCCCATAACTAGTGGTGTTCCACAGGAGCCTGTGTGGGACCGATTCTTTTAACGTTACATGTCAAAGATTTGGAATATGGAATTGATGGCTTTCTGGCTAAGTTTGCATAAAATATGAAGATAGTTGGAGGGGTAGGTAGATTTGAGGAAGAAGAGAGGCCACAGAAAGATTCAGACAGATTAGGAGATGGGCAAAGAATTGGCAGATGGAATATAATTTCAGAAATAGTACGGTCATGCACTTTGATCAAAGAAATAGAAGTTTCTAAATAGAGAGAAGCAGAGGGACTTGGGAGTCCTCGTGTTGAATTCCCTAAAGGTTAATTTGCAAGTTGAGTCAGTGGAGATGAAAGCAAATGTGAGGTTAACATTTATTTCAAGAGGACTAGAGTATAAAAGCAAAGATGTAATGTTGAGGCATTGTAAAGCATTGGCGAGGCCTTGCTTGGAGTATTGTGAGCAGTTTTGGGCCCCTTATTTTCGAAAGGATTTGATGACATTGGAAGGGATTTAAAGGAGGTTCACAAAAATGATTCTGGGTTTAAAAAGGCTTGTCATATGAGGAGCATTTGATGGCTCTGGAACCGTACTCTCTCGAATTCAGAAGAAATAGGGGTGACATCATTGAAACCTATCGAATGTCGAGACGTACTGATAGAGTGGATGTGGAGAGGATTTCTTGTTGTGGATAGGTCTGAAACCAGAGGATACAGCTTCAGAATAGAGGAGCATCCTTTTAGAATGGAGATAAGGAGGAATTTCTTTAGCCAGAGAGTGGTGAATCTCAACCTCCTTCACAATGAGCATTGGAGACCCGTAGCTCATTTTGTGGAATGACTGAAACAGCCAAGCAAGTGCCCAATTCCATTTTGATTAAATTTCCATTCACTTCTAGTGTAAGCTAGATTGTTTGTCTATTGTTTGTTTTCTCATTGTAAATCTCAAAACTACCCTTTCCTGTGTCACTCCCATCATTATCAGATTTTTCATCAACAGCATGCAAATTATTGCACTGTTTTGAAACTGCAACTTGACTTATTAGCTTTTTCTCTTCCCTGAGTAGTCCATTTATTTTTGTATGCCTGACATGCTCTTTGCATGTGTCCTACTTTGCTGCATTTTCTGCAAATTTCATGTTTAAACCTGCATTTGTTTGGGTTATGTGAGTCCCTGCCACAACAGTAACACAATTTGTTCCATTAGCTCAGTATATAAAATCCAGTTATCTGTTGTGTAGTCATAGTCATAGTCATACCTTATTGATCCCGAGGGAAATTGGTTTTCATTACAGTTGCACCATAAATAATTAAATAGTAATAAAACCATACATAATTAAGTAGTAATATGTAAATTATGCCAGGAAATAAGTCCAGGACCTGCCTATTGGCTCAGGGTGTCTGACCCTCCAAGGGAGGAGTTGTAAAGTTTGATTGCCACAGGCAGGAATGACTTCCTATGACACTCTGTGTTGCATCTCGGTGGAATGAGTCTCTGGCTGAATGTACTCCTGTGCCCAACCAGTACATTATGTAGTGGATGGCAGACATTGTCCAAGATGCCATGCAACTTGGACAGCATCCTCTTTTCAGACACCACCGTCAGAGATTTCAGTTCCATCCCCACAACATCACTGGCCTTACGAATGAGTTTGTTGATTCTGTTGGTGTCTGCTACCCTCAGCCTGCTGCCCCAGCACACAACAGCAAACACGATAGAACTGGCCACCACAGACTCGTAGAACATCCTTAGCATCGTCCGGCAGATGTTAAAAAACCTCAGTCTCCTCAGAAAATAGAGACGGCTCTGACCCTTCTTGTAGACAGCCTCAGTGTTCTTTGACCAGTCCAGTTTACTATCAATTCGTATCCCCAGGTATTTGTAATCCTCCACCATGTCCGCACTGACCCCCTGGATGGAAACAGGGGTCACCGGTATCTTAGCTCTCCTCAGGTCTACCACCAGCTTCTTAGTCTTTTTCACATTAAGCTGCAGATAATTCTGCTCACACCATATGACAAAGTTTCCTACTGTAGCCCTGTACTCAGCCTCATCTCCCTTGCTGATGCATCCAACTATGGCAGAGTCATCCGAAAACTTCTGAAGATGACAAGACTCTGTGCAGTAGTTGATCAGATATGTCAGTCTTTCCATTGTAGCCAGCCATTTCCGCTTTTATTTGTGATTATTATTACCTGGCATTCACTGTTTATGAACCCCGAATTCTTCCATTTACTGCCTTTTTTTAAACTCTGCACATGCTGAGTTGCTTTTTCACTCGCCATTTCTCACTGCGCTTCATCAAGTTGGTAGCCATCTCGGATTAGTTTTTAAAAATACCTCATTTCCATTGTTATGTTCTGTAACTTCAAAACTAATTCAAAGGAAGACACGGGAGTCTGAAATGTGAGCCTAACTTGGTGTTTACTTTAAGCGAGGCACGTTCGTAGTGGAGCGATAACCTATGCAATTTATATATTTATATAATACAGCAAAAATTAGTGGGAAGCTGGAGGAATGGGAAGTTTTTAAAAACTAACAGAAAGCAACTAAAAAGTTATTAAAGAAGGCAAAGACAGAATACAAAAGGAAGCAAGCCAAAAATATTAAAGAAGACATTGAAAGTGTAAAAGAGAGTGGATATTGGACCACTGGAAAATAATGCTGGAGAGGTAGTAATGGGAACAACAAAAAGGCGGATGAACTAAATAAGTATTTTGCTGTGGAAGACACTGACAGTATTGTGGAAGTTCCAGGTTTCAAGGTCATGAAGTGTGTGAAGCTACCATAACTAAAGAAAAGTTTCTTGGGAAACTGAAAGGTCTGAAGGTAGATAAGTCACCTGGATCAGATGGTGCACACCCCAGAGTTCTGAAAGAGGTGGTTGAAGAGATTATGGAAGCATTAGTAATGATTGTTCAAGAATCTGGAATGGTTCTGCAAGACTTGAAATTTTCAAATGTCACTCTACTCTTCAAGAAGGGACAGAGGCAGAAAAAGGAAATCATAAGCCAGTTAGTCTAACCTTAGTGGTTGGGAAGATGTTGGAGTTGATTATTTAGGATTGCGGGGTACTTGGACAACATGATAAAATAAACCATAGTCAGCATGGTTTCTTCAAGGAAAAATCTTGCCTGACAAATACATTGCAATTTATTGAAGAAATAAAAAGCAGGATAGACAAATGAGAATCGGTTGATGCTGAGTACTTGGAGTTTCAGAAGTCCTTTGACAAGGCGCCACACATAAGACTGCTTAACAAGCTACGAGCCCATGGTATTACATAAAAGATTCTAGCATGGAAAAAGCAATGGCTGATTGGCAGGAGGCAAAGAGAGGGAATAAAGGCGGACTTTTCTAGTTGGCTGCTAGTGACTAGTGGTGTTCCACAGGCTTCTGTGTTGGGACTGATTCTTTTATGTTATATGTCAATGATACGAAGGATGGAATTGATGGCTTTGTTGAAAAGTTTGCAAACAACATGAAGTTTGGTGGAGGTGCAGGTAGTTTTGAAGAAGTAGAATTGCTTTAGAAAGACAGGCAGATTAAGAGAATGGGCAAAGAAATGGCAGATGGAATACAATGTTAGGAAGAGTATGGTCGTGTACTTTGGTTGAAGAAATGAAAAGGTTGACTGTTTCTTAAATTGAGAAAAACCATAAAAAACAAACACAAAGGGACTTGGGAGTCCTTGTGCAGGATTCCCTAAAGGGTAATTTGCAGGTTGAGCCTGTGGTGAGGAAGGCAAATTCAATGTTGGCATTCATTTCAAGAGGACTAGAGTATAAAAACAAGGATGTTATGTTGAGGTTTTGTAAAGCAGTGGCGAGGCCTTACGTGGAGAACTGTGAGCAGTTTGGGCCCCTTTTCATAGAAAGGGTATGCTGAAACTGGACAGGGTTCAAAGTAGATTCACAAAAATGACTCCAGGATTAAATGACATGTCGTATGAAGAGCATTTGATGGCTGTGGGTTTTTATTCACTAGGATTCAGAAGAATCCAACACCTCGACCTCATTGAGACCTACAGAATGTTGAAGGGCCTTGAAACAGTGCATGTGGAGAGGACGTTTCCAATGGTGGGAGAGTCTAAGACTAGAGTACAGAGCCTCAGAATCGAGGGGCATCCTTTAAAATAGATATGTGGAGGAATTTCTTTAGCCGGAGAGTGGTGAATCTGTGGAAGTCTTTGCCACACGTTGCTGTGGAGGCCGCGTCTTTACGTATATTTAAGACCAAGGTTGATAGATTCTTGATTGGTCAGGACATGAAGGAATAATGGGGCGGTCACAGCAGATCTCTGCCACTGTGCTTGGTATAGCTACCCCAGTTCCTTCCCGCTGTCCAGGAAAAGCTTGTATCATCATTGCTGGCTGAGGCGGAGAGGGCAGAAGTAATTTTAGCCCCCCAAGGCGTTCCAGCGTCCCCCCGCAAGCTGCGAGCCCGGGTTTGTGTCATTGAGGTGGAGGAGGAAACTGACGAGGAGGACCCCTTGAGACCCGTAAGGCCAGTGTCACGCTGACCCCGCCGTGAGCCAAGGAGCGATTGCTGCCACTGGTATGGTGAGGCAGGCCATGTGCCCCAGCACTGCTCTGCACCAGTGCCATGCCACGGCCATTAGGAGATGCTGAATGGGCGGTGCTGCTTGACACCACCAGTGGAATCTCTCTGTAGTTGCCTACCCGTTTGGGTGAAGAGCAAGGGTGATACACGGACTGAGTGGTGGAGGACATCAGATGGCGTGTGTTGGTGGACACCATCACCATCCTCTGTCCGGGTGTCCTCCCCAACATGGACAGCCATCTCCACCTGGGTGGTCAGCGATGGTGGTCCAGCAGGCTACAGTCACCGGCGATGTGAGGGAAGTGAAGGCTGCGTATCACAGTGAGGATAAGCACAGTGGAGCATTAGGTGTGGCAAGCCGACATCTGGGAGTCCTGCATCGTTGGCCTTGACCTGCTGTCCCGTTGGGGTCCCTTGAGGATGTGCCGGGGGCAGCACTCTACCGTGGCGCTGAAGCCGTGGCTCCCTGGCCGGGCATCTCCAGGGAGCAGACCAGGCTGGTGTGGCTACAACTACAACTGGCCAACCAAGTGCAGCTCACTGCGTCCCTGTTATCAGCAATCACATCTTCACAACGTGTTGACATCGCCAGCACGACCTCGCCGTCCTTTAGTGATACTGTCCAAGCAGTGCGAGGGCTGTGGTGGTGGAGCTGCCAGGGCTCAGATCAGGACCAGTGACGGCGGCAAAAAGACCTCTTGGACCAGCTCCTCAACACCTTTGCAGCCAGAGACGAGGAGTGCAGATGCAGAGGGCTGGTCCAACAGCATGTTAGCACTGGGGACACCCAGCCCTTCTACCTGCAGCCTCATTGCCTGTCCCTTGCCAAACGCCAGGGAGAGGAGCAGTGGATCAAAGCGGTGGCAACGGCTGGCATTATCAACCCATCTGACAGACCATGGGCAGTCCCAGCGGTGTTGGTCAGGGAGAAAGACGGGTTGTGGTGGTTCTGCGTAGACTACCGCTGTCTCAGTGTCATGACCTAGTAGGACTCCTTCCTGCTGCCCTGAATTGATGATGCCCAGTACAGTATTGCAGGTTTGACCTGCTTCAGCTCTCTGGGTTTCCACAGTGACTACTGGCAGGTCGAACTGCCTTCACTATTGGTCAAGGGCTGTGACACATCCAGGAAATGTCGTTTGCGTGTGTAATGTCCTTGCCACATGCGAGAGACTGATGGAGGGGGTGTTGGCTCACATTCTGTGGAGTCGCTGTGTCATCTGTTTGGACAATCTTCTGTTTTTGATGGTGCCCAATGCAAGATGCCTTTGCCACTATCTGCCCAACAAACCTGCATCTCAGCCCTGCAAAATGCTACCCGCTGTGCCGCCAGACAAAATTCCTGGGGCACGTGGTGAGTACGGAAGGAGTGGTAACAGACCCCGAAGAGTGGTGGTGGTCAGGGATGTCTCTGAGATTCACAGCTTCCAGGAGCTGGCATCTTACTACGACTGGTTTATTAAAGACTTTGCCACCATCGCCAGTTCCCTATTCCAGCTCACCAAAAAGGGGAGGCCCATTGCCTAGACTAACAACCGCGCTGGGATCAGCTCCAAGCTGTGCTAGCACAGAGCACAGTATCGCGATCCAGCACGCCCCGTTCATTGCTGACACAGACGCCAGCAATGGGGGCTCCGAGCAATGCTCTCACCGCGAGGGGGCCAAGGGGATCGTGTTGTGGTGTATTTCAGCCGCATCTTCAGCTGCCCTGAGCACGCAACAACAGCCAGGGTGGGGGAGTCCTCCACCCTGGATCTGCAGACTCAGCCCTACACCCTCAGTGGAGCGTGCTGGAGGTGTGCGACGGGTTGCTGTTCCACTGGAGGAGACAGACATCTCCTGCAGCTGGCCACGTGCCTCAGTGCTGCCGTCGGTGTACGGGCTGGTGCAGGCGAGCTGCACAAATACTTCTGCTGGCTTGTGTGCAGGCAGGATGTGGAGCTGTTCGCGCACTGCTGTGACCCTCGCATGTCCTCGAAGGGGCCGGGCTGCCAGTCTAGGGCACCAGTGCAGCAGTACCAGGTGGGGGCCCCAATGGAGCGCACAGAGATGGATTTCTCGCACTGACTCCAGGAACCGCTATGTTCTCATGGCCATGGACTGCTTCACAAAGTGGCCAGAAGCACACGCAGTCCCAGACCAGAGCCCCAACACTACCACTGACAGCCTCGTGGAGGAGTTCTTCTGCCATTTGGGCATCTCTGCGGAATTCCACAGTGACCAGGGGTTTAACTTTGAGGTGCAGGTGTTTGGCGAGGCCTACAGGTGGCTGGGAATCACCAAAATGCAGACCGCCCCCTTCACTGGCAAAGTGATGGGCTGGTGGAGCGTTTAACCAGCTTGCGGCTACACAGCTTGCTGTCCTCATCAGCCAACACCAGCGTGATTGGGATCATCTCCTGCCCCTCGTGTTGTGGGCATACCGGACAGCAGTTCAGGAGAGCACCAGGTGCACGCCGGCTGTGCTCATGTTCGGGCGGGAGCTGCACACGCCGATGGATCTGACGTTTTGCTCCTCCTCTGTGACCTGCTATAACAACCTTATGTTTCTTGCAACAGTCTGCAATCCCTCGACACATTTGTTCCTCTAAATGCCTCAGTCTGCTGGGTGGTCTGTAATAGAGCCCCATTAACGTGCTATGCCTTTCTCATTCCTCATAACCCCTCACCGGATGAGCTTTCTAGTCTATCCTGACTGAGCACTGCCATGACATTTTTCCTGACTAGTAACGCCACCCTCCTCCTTTAATCCCTCCTGCTCTGTCATGTCTAAAATAACTGAACCCCTGAATGTAGAGCTGCCAGCCCTGCCCCTCCTGCAACCAAGTCTCACTAATGGCTACAACATCATAATTCCAGGTGTTGATCTGTGCTCTGAGCTCATCCGCATTTCCTACAATACCTCTTGTGTTGCAGCTCAGCACACCAGTCACACCATGCTCACACTTTTGATTCCTGACCTTGTCTGAGCTCTTATCAACATCTATCTCCACAATCTCTGCATGAACTGTTCTAACAATCTGTTTCCCATCCCCCTGCAACTCCAGTTTAAACCCCACCATGCAGCATTAACAAACCTTCCCGGTAGGATATCAGTCCCTCTGCAGTTCAGGTGCAAACCATCCCTTCTGTGCAGGTCCCACCTTCCCTGGAAGAGAGCCCAATGATCCAAAAATCCTATGCCTCCCCCCTACACCAACTCCTTAGCCACATATGAATCTGTATAATATTGCTAGTTTTGCTATCACTAGCATGGGACATGGGTACCAATCCTGAGATCACAACCCTGGAGGTCCTGCCTTTAATTTAGCAGCTATCTCCGTGAACTCTTTATGCAGAACCTCATCACACGTTCTACTCATGTCATTGATATCTGCATGGACCACTTAAGAATGCTGAGGACTCAATGTGAGATACCCCAGACCCTGATACCCAGGAGGCAACATACCATCTGGGAATCTCATTCCTGCCACGGTGCCTCCTGTCTTTTCCCCTATCGAATCCCCTATCGCCATAGCTTGTCTGTTCTCCCCTCTTCGCTTCTGAGTCACAGAGCCAGACTCAGTGCCAGAGACCTCTGCTAGGTCAGCCCCCCAACAGTATCCAAAGTGATATACCTGTCGTTGAGGCGGATGGCCACAGGGGTACTCTGCACTGGCTCCTTAACCTCTCTCTTTCCTGACTGTCACCCAGTTTCCTGTGTCCTGCACCTTGGGTGTATCTACCTCTCCATATGTCCTATAACACCCTCAGGCTCCCGAATGATCTGGAGTTCATCCAGTTCCAGCTGCAACTCCTTAATGCGGATGGTTAGAAGCTGCAGGTGGATGAACTTCTCACAGTTACAGTTGTCAGGGATACAGAGATTTCCCTGTCTTCCCACATCCCACATTCAACTACCCTGCCTGGCATCTCTACTGTCCTAAATGTAAAGAAGGGATAGGGTTGAAAAAACTCTACCGACAGCTTTTCTTTTTTGCCTTCTATGTCTGAAACCTCTCTTTGCTGAAGCCTCAAATTCTCCACTCCAACTGTCCATTCCGATGATGGCCACTCAACTTGCCCCTGCCTTCCCTTGATTTGTTCTTGCTAATCAATCCCAAATCAGCTGGTTAAAGCTCCAAAGAAACGACTGTGAGTTGCTGTCCTTTATATTCGGTCAGCAAACCAAATGAAATTCCCTCCTCTCAATGATGTCCCATTTGCTCACTGGTCAAAGCTCCAATTTCTCTTCAGGGTTTGCTTCCAAAGGCTTTCCCTTGAGTGGGTATAGACACAAAGCAGCAAAGGTCTGAGATCAGAGTTTCCTTCTTGATGAACTGTCAGTCACCCCATTACCCAGAGTGACTGGTTTGAAGGTGCCAGTAACCTGCCTTTGCCCCTTCTGTTATTAGAAACAGATCTGCCGGGTTAGTAGCTAAGACACACGTGTGGATCGTGAGTGGGACTAAGAAGCCAGAGTAGTTGGGTGGGGGCAGGGTAAGGAGTATAAATTGGCACATTGCCATTTTACCACTTATCAGGACTGCGTTTATATGAAGCCTGGAATATCCAGCTTTATGATTTTCATTACTGGAGTCAACTTCAAGCCTGCTCTATCACACGTGTGATCTGTTAAACTGCCAACTTACTGTAGCTGTGTGACTGAGATCAGCAGAGAGGGGAAATCCCTTCCATCAGTCTATATCACACCGACAGTACTGGGTCTGGTTCCACTGACAGCCCTGTGGGTTCAGTGCATTCTTGATCTTCACACACTCCTCCGAATTCAGAAGAATGCTGCAACTCAGTGGGCAGTGTGGCAACTACGGAAATACTTCCCCGGTACGATTCATTGGCTGAAGCATATGTATGGTCATCATTTGGAGCATAGCTCCATTCGTTGGTTGTCATTTGAAGCACAGCCCCACTCATTAGCTGTCATTTATTGCATAGTCCCATTCATTGGCTATCATTTGTTACACAGCCTCATTAACAGTTGTCATTTTCAGTAGTGTCCCATTCTTTGGCTGTCATTTCTAGCATGACCCTAGTCACTGGCCGTCAATTGGGGCACGGCCCCATTTATTGGCTGTTTGTAGCACAACCCTATTCATTGGCTTTTGTTTGTTGCACAGCCTATTCAATAGTTGTTATTTGGAGCATGACTCCTTCCTTGAATGGGAACACTAACCTAAATTGCAATCATCAGTAAATACAAGTATTTTTTGAACATGTTTGAGTCCAAATGTCTGATTTTCAGAGGTATCTAGAGACAATTGGGAATATGGTTGACTTTCATCACAAGCAATCCCAGTGCATGCAGGCAACCTGGAAGCTGCAGGGGAGCCATCTGTTGTGATCAGCTGAGGGGAGGACTCCACTCCACCTGATCTGGAGGCAGGGCTTGATGTGGCACTGGAGTGGGGTAGCAGGGTGACAGAGAGAGTGGGGGATCAGATGTGATACAGCTCAAAGTAAATTTTATAATCCAAGTACATAAATGTCACCATCTATAACCCTGAGATTCATTTTCTTGTGGGCATACTCAACAAATCTATAGAATAATAACTATAACAGAATCAATGAAAGACATCCCAGCTGGGGTGTTCAGCCAGAGAGCAGAAGACAATAAACTGCGCAAATGCAAAATGAAGAAGCAATAGTAATAAATAAATAAGCAATAAGTATCGAGAACATGAGATGAACAGTCCTTGAAAGTGAGTCTATTGGTTGTGGGAACATTTAGTGATGGGGCAAGTGAAGATGAGTGAAGTTATTCTCTTTGGTTCAAGGGCTGTTGGTTGAGGGTAGTAACCGCCAGTGCTCTTACACCTTCTCCTTGGCTGCAGTGAAAAGAGAGTGGGCGGTGGGCGTCGCTGGTGATGGATGATGCTCTCCTGTGACAGTGTCTTTGGTAGATGTGCTCAGTGGTAAGGAGAGCTTCATCTGCCATAGTTGGATGCATCAGCAAGGGAGATGAGGCTGAGTACAGGGCTACGGTAGGAAACTTTGTCACATGGTGTGAGCAGAATTATCCGCAGCTTAATGTGAAAAAGACTAAGGAGCTGGTGGTAGACCTGAGGAGAGCTAAGGTACCAGTGACCCCTGTTTCCATCCAGGGGGTCAGTGTGGACATAGTGGAGGATCACAAATACCTGGGGATACGAATTGACAATAAACTGGACTGGTCAAAGAACACTGAGGCTGTCTACAAGAAGGGTCAGAGCCGTCTCTACTTCCTGAGGAGACTGAGGTCCTTTAACATCTGCCGGACGATGCTGAGGATGTTCTACAAGTCTGTGGTGGCCAGTGCTATCATGTTTGCTGTTGTGTGCTGGGGCAGTAGGCTGAGGGTAGCAGACACCAACAGAATCAACAAACTCATTCATAAGACCAGTGATGTTGTGGGGATGGAACTGGACTCTCTGACGGTGGTGTCTGAAAAGAGGATGCTGTCCAAGTTGCATGCCATCTTGGACAATGTCTCCCATCCACTACATAATGTACTGGGTGGGCACAGGAGTACATTCAGCCAGAGACTCACTCCACCGAGATGCAACACAGAGCGTCATAGGAAGTCATTCCTGCCTATGGCCATCAAACTTTACAACTCCTCCCTTGGAGGGTCAGACACCCTGAGCCAATAGGCTGGTCCTGGACTTATTTCATAATTTACTGGCATAATTTACATATTACTATTTAACTATTTATGGTTTTATTACTATTTATTATTTATGGTGCAACTGTAACGGAAACCAATTTCCCCCGGGATCAATAAAGTATGGCTATGACTATCTGTGATAGACTGGCCATATCCATTACTTTTTGTAGGATTTTCTGTTCAAGGGCATGGGTGTTTCCAGTCAGTCAATATACTCTCTACCACACATCTATAGAAGTTTGTCAAAGATTTAGATGTCATGCTGAATATCCACAAACTCCTAAGGAAGTAGAGGCATTGCCGTGTGTTCTTCAAAATACAAGGGGTGATTGATAAGTTCATGGCCTAAGGTAGAAGGAGTCAATTTCAGAAAACCTAGAACATTTATTTTTCAACATAGTCCCCTCCTACATGTACACACTTAGTCCAGCGGTCGTGGAGCATATGGATCCCTTCTTTGTAGAATTGGTCTACAGCAGGGGTGATTGGTAAGTTCGTGGCCTAAGGTAGAAGGAGATGAGTTATTAACTTCAAACTTTCTGCATTTTCACTCAGAGTTGAACTGCACGTGCATGTAACGAGAACGTCTTGGACCTCCAGGTGGTCCACAGAAGGGGTGATTGATAAGTTTGTGACCTAAGGTAGAAGGAGATGAGCTATACAGCTCTTGTTACATTCACATGCAGGTCAACTTGCTGAGTGGCCTTGTTCTGCTCTTTTAGTCTTATGACATCCTTCTATTAGACCCCTCCTGATGAAAAGCCTCAGCCAGAAATGTCAATTGTTTATTCCTCTCCATAGATGCTGCCTGACCTGCTGAGTTCCTCCAGCATTGTGTGTGTCGCTGTGGATTTCCAGTGTCTACAGAATCTCTTGTGTTCAAGATAGAGTGAAGATAGCCAGTATAATGAGGCGGAGGTGAGAGCTGCAGCAAGAAAAGGAGGGGTATAAGAGAGGGGATATCATGCATAGTTGGGGTAAGGGGGAGGGGGAGTGTGAAATGATGTGAGAAGATGGGACGTGATGGATGGAACTGACAAAAGGCTGAAGATGATGGAATTTGATTGGAGAGGAAGGTGGACCATGGAATATAGGGAGGGAGGTGGGGAGAGAAACCAGTGGGAGTGTATGGGTGACGACAGATGAAAAGGGAAAGGGAGAAAGAATTAGGGTGATGGGGCTAGGCAACAAATTCAAGTTCAAGTTTATTGCCATCTGACTACATAGACACAATCAAATGAGACAACATTCCTTTGGACCACGGTGCACGCACCAAATATATATCACAAGCAGCATGCAAAAGAAAGTATTACCATAAATAAACTAATAAAATATAATGCAAAATTCTTGTAGTGTGCAGCACCAGTAAACAGTAAACAGCAGCACATATCGAAGATGCTGGTGAACGCAGCAGGCCAGGCAACATCTCTAGGAAGAGGTACAGTCGACGTAAACAGCAGTGAACTTCATGATCAGCAGTGTGTTTCCTTCATATAAGAGAGGAACAGAACAAGAAATTTCACCGTTGCTTGGAGCTGGAGAGGCCATGGTGACTGTGCGCGTCGCCATCTTGTAACATCAACATATGAACAAAAATCTATCAATGCCTAGCCTGAAACTTCACTCAGCCCCAAGCATTCAGAGTTCTGATAGAATTTCAGATTTCTAATATCATTGAATGAAATTTCACCTCCTGACTTCAATCCTAAATAGGCCAGATCTCATTTTAAGATTATTTATCTAAATCTGAATTAATGGTGTCAACTGACACAAGCTGATGAGGAGAAATGAACCAGTAACAGTAGTGTGGGACCCAAATTTGAACCTGGCACAGCTGGTAACCTCATTCTAAAGCACTGTGCCAAGTCTGTTTCCATTAAAAATGCCTGAAGAAACACTCTAAATTCAAATCTCAAGGTGAAAATGACAGATATAAAAGGCAATAACAAAAATTTAAAGATCTGATCTTGTTATAAAACAGCCCCTGGGGACCAAGGATAACTCACTTCTACTTCAGACTTGTAGCTTCTCTGGGTTGCTGAGAGCTAAGTGGGGGTCACCAACTCTTCCACAGAATGTTCAACTTCACATTCAGTTTATTGTCATTCATCCATACACATGTGTACCATCAACCGAAACAACGTTTCTCCAGACCAATATTATCAGAAATAAATTAACAAATAATAAGGTGCATTTATGACACAAGTTAGAAAGCAAACAGTATAATGGCACTGGAACTTCTCATGTGATAAGACCTGGATGGTGGCAGGAAGTTCAGTTATCTTACGGCCTGGGAGAAGAAGCTGACTCTCATCCTAATAGTTCTCGTCCTAGTGTTACTGCATGTCCTGCTTGATGGTAGGGGTCAGAGAGATTGTTGGATGGCTGGGAGGGATCACTGACAATGCTAAGAGCCCTGCATACTCTTGCTCCTGATAAATATGTCTGACGAGTGGAAGAGAGATCCCGATGATCCGCTCGGCGGTTCTCACAATCCTTTGTAGGGTCTTACGGTCAGATGCCTTGCAATTCCTGTACCAGACGGTGAGGCAACTGGCCAGGACACGCTCAATGATGCTTTTGAAAAACTTGATTAGAATGGGGAGGCAAGAGAGGAGCCTCACTCACCTCAGTCTTCTCAGGAAGTGGAGATGCTGCTGAAGTGAGGTGAAGCTTTGCCTGGTCTGCTGTGTGGTCAGAGAGAAGCCAACCTTCTGTGTCAACTGCAGAAGGCAGATTTCCAATTTTTCCCACAGTCACACAATGTCCAGTGACTGCATCAATTGCTCCAGCGATAAGGAGCAAGATAATTCAATGTTCTGGGATGATGAAGTTTTTAGCATTTGATGATCTGACTACACTGTACTATGGTTCACTAAACCTACAAACTCCTAGTGTGAGGGGAAAAGCCTCTTCTTGTCCAATTATCAACTCCTAGAAACTTTGAAACTCCTGGGAAAACAACCAGTTTTATTCTGAGGCCCTCCATTGTCGAGACAGTTTGATATGGAGACCAAGCTGTTGTCCATGCAGTAGACTCCAGCTCTGGGGTTTTCCCCGGCGTTTACTCCCAAAGTCTTCCCCTTGAGTGGGAATAGCTGCGAGTGAGTGGAGTTTGAGAGCAGAGTTTTCCTTCTCCTGGATGAACTGCAAACCCAGGCCGATGAGTGCCATCTGCCCAGTGCAACTTGTTTTAAGGTGGCAGTGACCCACCTTTGCCCTCCTCCTGTCAGCAGACATGTTCCTGCCAGGATCAGTCAGAGCCACACGTGAAGGGCAAGAGTCAGACCTGGTTGTCAGAGGCTACTTGAGATGCATGTGACTGGGGGCATTTAGTAGGTTGTGGGAGCTTATCGCCACTACACCAACTCTCCCCACTGTACACTCCCCCATGACACCTACCCCTCCCCATTACAACCACCCCTCCCCACAACAACCACCCCTCCCCACTGTACACACCCCTCCCCACTGTACACACCCTCCACACTACACACACCCCTCCCCACTACACACCCCACCCCACTACACACACCCCTCCCCACTACACACACCTCCCCACTGTACACACACCCCTCCCCACTACACAACCCTCCCCACTGTACACACCCCACCCCACCCCACTACACAACCCTCCCCACTGTACACACACCCCTCCCCACTGTACACACCCTCCACACTACACACACCCCTCCCCACTACACACCCCACCCCACTACACACACCCCTCCCCACTACACACACCTCCCCACTGTACACACACCCATCCCCACTGTACACACCCCTCCCCACTATAACACCCCTCCCCACTATACACACCCCTCCCCACTGTACACACCCCTCCCCACTACACACACACACACCCCTCCCCACTATACACACACCTTCCCACTGTACACACACCCCTCACCACTGTACACACCCCTCTCCACTCTACACACCCCTCCCGACTACACACACACCTCCCCACTACACACACCCCTCCGCACTGTACACACACCCCTCCCGACTACACACACCCCTCCCCACTACACACACCCTTTCCCAATGTTCACACCCCTCCCCACTGTACACACCCCCCCCACTACACACACCCCTCTCCACTCTACACACCCCTCCCCAATGTACACACATGCCTCCCCACTGTACACACCCCTCCCCACTACACACACCCCTCCCCACTATACACACACCTTCCCACTGTACACACACCCCTCACCACTGTACACACCCCTCTCCACTCTACACACCCCTCCCGACTACACACACACCTCCCCACTACACACACCCCTCCGCACTGTACACACACCCCTCCCAACTACACACACCCCTCCCCACTACACACACACCCCCCCCTACACACACCCCTCTCCACTCTACACACACCCTTTCCCAATGTTCACACCCCTCCCCACTGTACACACCCCTCCCCACTACACACACCCCTCTCCACTCTACACACCCCTCCCCAATGTACACACATGCCTCCCCACTGTACACACCCCTCCCCACTACACATACCCCTCTCCACTCTACACACCCCTCCCCAATGTATACACACGCCTCCCCACTGTACACACCCTTCTCCACCACACAACCCTCCCCACTGTACACACACCCCTCCCCAATGTACACACACGCCTCCCCACTGTACACACCCCTCCCCACTACACACACCCCTCCCCAGTACACACCCCTCCCCACTACACACACCCCTCCCCACTGTACACACACTGGCACTGACAGCCTAAAGTAATTTGCAACTGATTATAATCCGTGCTGCCTAGTTACAATTAACTGTGTTTTTGTCCTTTCTCTAAGGCATTGTACCTTGATGAATATTAGAGTGCCTCTTTGCAAACTGCTTTCTGGAGTACCCGGGCAGCCTGCTGGTGTTTAACGTTTGCTGGTTGTGCTGCCGTGTTTGAATCTTCATTACCCTGTGCAAAGTGGAACACGATTTACATTTGAAGAGGAATTGAAGACCACGGATGAAATGCTTCTCGTGACGGCCTCCTACTCAGCTATACAATCTGACACTATTTTTGGCTCTTGAAGTGTTTTCTTGGCAATCAATTATTCATTTTACTTCTTTGTCAGCTTTTACCAGCCGACAATTAGAAAATCCATCGCTTTAGCAGCGTGTGGTTGATAAGAATGCTCTTCAGCACTGGCCAGAGGTCAAAGGCCAGACTCTGAATTTACTGTGAGTTTCTACCTGGAAGCTGGCATTTAATTTTATTTTATAATCTACTTTGCATCTTTTTTCTCCAGTCCCACTGAAGGACCTCAGCCCAAAATGTCGACTGTCCTCTGTTCCGTAAATGCCTCCTGTTGAGTTCCTTTAGCATTTTATGTGTGTTGCTTGGATTTCCAGCATCTGCAGACTTTGTGTTCAATTTTATTTATTTTATTTTTATCTGGAACAGGCCCTTTCAACTCAATGAACCTCACTGCCCAGCCACCCACTTATTTAACCTGAGCCTCATCACAGGACAACCTACAATGATCTGGAGGAAATGGTGAGGACGGACAGACCCTTACAGAAGATGTCAGACTTGAACTCCAATCTCCGATGCCAAGCTGTAATAGCGTTGCACTAATCTTTACCTCTCTAAAATGATGGATTCAGAATTGGCTAGCCTGCAGAATGCAGAGGGTCGTGGTGGAGGGAGTACATTCGGATTGGAGTGCTGTGACTAGCGGTGTCCCACAAGGATCGGTTCTGGGACCTCTACTTTTTGTGATTTTTATTAACGACCGGGATGTGGGGGTGGAAGTGTGGACCCCATAGTGCCTGGAAACTCCAAGTGTTTCAAACTAATCCCTCTAACATGAAGTCTAACAGGAGGCGGATCAAATGGCCTGCAGCTGACATGACTTCACTGTGGAAGCAGTTTGATGAAGATGTTAACCAAATTCTGGAGGCAACGACGAAGGGAGGGGTTGATAGGAAGCTGCAAGCCCAGTGCAGGTTGGTTGTAGGGGATTTGCAGCCCGTTCTTTAGTTAGAGCCTTCAGCAATTTGGGCATCGAGGGAGAGAGGAAGAGGAGAGCCATCCACAGTACCACCGATGCGGCAGAGAGGGCCTCAAGATGGCTGTGGCTCAAAAGAGGGGAGCCATGGAGTCATAAGTAGCTAGCCATCTGGACACAAGCTGGGGTCTGATCAGCCCCGGCTGGGTCACCTGGAGGAGGTTGTATGATGTTGAAAGACCTGAAACACCCGATGATTCCAGGAACATCACTGAAGATGTGTCCAGAAGCATCAATAGATGTATGTACATAGCAGGTTGGCAAGTTTGCAGACGACACAAAGGTTGGTGGTGTTGTAGATAGTGTAGAGGATTGTCAAAGATTGCAGAGAGACATTGATAGGATGCAGAAGTGGGCTGAGAAGTGGCAGATGGAGTTCAACCCGGAGAAGTGTGAGGTGGTACACTTTGGAAGGACAAACTCCAAGGCAGAGTACAAAGTAAATAGCAGGATACTTGGTAGTGTGGAGGAGCAGAGGGATCTGGGGGTACATGCCCACAGATCCCTGAAAGTTGCCTCACAGGTGGATAGGGTAGTTAAGAAAGCTTGTGGTGTGTTAGCCTTCATAAGTCAAGGGATAGAGTTTAAGAGTCGTGAGGTAATGATGCAGCTCTATAAAACTCTGGTTAGGCCACACTTGGAGTACTGTGTCCAGTTCTGGTCGCCTCACTATAGGAAGGATGTGGAAGCATTGGAAAGGGTACAGAGGAGATTTACCAGGGTGTTGCCTGGTTTAGAGAGTATGCATTATGATCAGAGATTAAGGGAGCTAGGGCTTTACTCTTTGGAGAGAAGGAGGATGAGAGGAGACATGATAGAGGTGTATAAGATAATAAGAGGAATAGATAGAGTGGATAGCCAGCGCCTCTTCCCCAGGGCACCACTGCTCAATACAAGAGGACATGGCTTTAAGGTAAGGGGTGGGAAGTTCAAGGGGGATATTAGAGGAAGGTTTTTTACTCAGAGAGTGGTTTGTGTGTGGAATGCACTGCCTGAGTCAGTGGTGGAGGCAGACACACTAGTGAAGTTTAAGAGACTACTAGACAGGCATATGGATGAATTGAAGGTGGGGGGTTATATGGGAGGCAGGGTTTGAGGGTCGGCACAACATTGTGGGCCGAAGGGCCTGTACTGTGCTGTACTATTCTATGTTCTATGTTCTATGTAAATGTCTGAGTCAGAAGCAGTCTTCATAGAAGAGTTGCTGCCAAAAAGCCATTCTTCTGAAGTGGAAACAAAACCAAGAGACTTTCCTACACACAAAAGCACAAGTACTGCCGTGCTGAACAATGGCAAATGCTCCAGACTGATGAGTCAAAATTTGAAATTTTTGGCTCAAACAGGAGGCAGTTTGTCTGTAGAATAGCAGAGAGCATAACATGGATGTACAAACGTATGTCTGCAACCAGCAGTAAAATCCAGCGGAAGTGCCCTGCAGGTTTGGGGCTGCTTTTCTGCAAATTGAGTTGGTTATCTGCTCAGCATAAATTGAATCTTCAATACTGAGACGTACAAGCAGATTCTCGTTCATCATGCAAAATCATTAGGGAGGTGTCAGATCAGTCCCAAATCAGCCATCCGGTCCGGGATAATGACAGAATAAATTGCTGCTGGCCAAAAGCTACGTTCAAGGCTTAACGTTTAATTCATTCATAATTAGTAAAGGTGTCAAAGGTTGCAGGGATTTGGCGGGAAAATGGGATTGAGAGGGATAATGAGTCAGCCATGATGGAATGGTGGAGCAGACTCGATAGGCCTAATGACATAATTCTGTTCTTCAGTCTTATGGTTTTATAAATGGATCTGAAACTGGATTGGGATTGATTTTGGTTTATTATTGTCACATGCACCAACGTACAGTGAACAACTTGTCTTGCACACTGTTCATACAGATCAGGTCATCACACAGTGCAGAGTAGAACAAGGTAAAACAATAACAGGATACTGAATAAAGAGTCACAGTTACAGAGAAAGTGCAGCACAGGTAGACGATACATTGCGGGAATAAAACATTTAGATTGTGAGAGAAGAGCCTGTCTTATGACAGTAGGGAACCATTCAATGGGCTTATAACAGCAGCTAGAAGCTGTCCTTGAACCTGGTCGTAAGTGCTTTCCAATGGGATAGGGGAGAAGAGAGAATCTCCAGGGTGGGTAAGATCTTTGATTATTTTAGCTGCTTTACTGATTCAGTGAGAAGTGTAGACAGAGACCATGTAAGGAAGGCTGATTTCTGTGACATTCTGTGCCCACAATTTACTGCAGCTTCTTGCAATGTGTTTGGAGTGGCAAACATAAAAAGATTTTAACCCAGTGAGTGTGTTCTGAAATCAAATTCTTCATTGCAGTTCCATTCCTCATCTTTGCCTGACATCCTAAGATGTCCTATTCTATGAAGAATCCCTCAGTTGCAGTGTTGAGAATTAAGATGAACACCCCACTTACTGAGCCTCATGGCTCGTCTGAACATTCGACTTTCTGAGCCTCTTTGCCAGTCTGAACAGTTGAAATCGACATTTAAGCTTCCTTCCATTTTCTTTGATTGTGGGATAAAAATAGTTTCTTCATCGAATCTTTTTAACATTTTACACAGCCCAATCAATGATAATTGAAATTCAAGAGAATATCAATTATATTTATCCAGCCTCTCTGAATAATTTAATCCTCTTTTGCCTTGTGCATATTCCAGTGATAGCATACACTACCTGTTTCACAACCAGCTTCACCTGCTTGTGATTTGTTTTTCTATCAAATATGATACATTATTGGACCCAGGGAATCTGGTCCTGGACCAGATTCTATATTTTCATATTGTATTATGATATCAGCCCTTCAGGATATAGATCTACTGCATCTGCTGCTCCTGATGCATTCTCCTCTGTATTGGTGAGATTCTGCTTTGTCAAGCACCTGCAGTCTGTCTGCCATGAAAGGCAGGATTTTCCATTGGCCATTCACTTTAATTCCATCTTCCATTCCCATTCCAACATGTCCTCTACTGCCATAATAAGGCCAACTTCAGCTGGAAGAGCAACACGTTATATTCCTTCTGGGTAGCCTCCAATCTGTCAGCATGAATACTGAATTATCTAACTTCTGGTCATCTCAACCCCTCACCCTCCTCTCTTCTTCCATTCCCCATTTTGTCTCCTGTATCATCTCTTCTCTTTTCCTCACCTGCCTGTCACCTCCGTCTGGTTCCCTTCCTCTTTCCCTTTCTCCCATGATCTACTGTCCTCTCCTTTCCAATTTCTTCTTCTTCATCCCCGTACCTTTTGCACCTATCCTCTTCATTTCTCATTTCATCTCTCCTTCTCCACCCGCCCACATCTCCTCTCATTGAGTCTCACCTATCACCTGCCAGCTTGCACGCCTTCCCTTACCCCCACCTTCCCCCTTCCTTTCGAGTCCTGATGAAGGGTCTCAGCCTGAAACATCGATGGCTTATTTCCCTCCACAGACCCCTGCTGACTTGCCGAATTCCTCCAGCAGTTTTTGTGTGTTAGTCTGGATTTCCAGCATCCACAGAATTCCTTGTGTTCAAGGTTGCACAGCTGTCAACGGTCAATGAATCTTTGTGAAACTATGGTTACTTACACGATGCATCACGAATAAGGACTGAGCACTTCAACTACTTTTAATGATGTTGGTAAGACAAGAAACATTAGGCTGAGAGATTGTTTGGCCTGTCTCTGGAAGGATGGGATGTGAAGGACTGATTGGTGAAACATGGATCATGACATTTCCAGCCAGAGTTTGAACTTTGAGCTCTCTGAGAGATTGGAGAACAAGAGCAACAACAACAGGTATTTATTTGTTATGTTTAGTGATATAAAATCCTCCAAAGTGATTTACAGAAGATGCATCAAAGAGCAAGCAGAAGACGAGGAGCAGCTTGACACGCTGTGTGCCCATAAGGCTGCTCCTCCACTCGGTCAGATCAAACTGAGCCACACACCCTGCGACTTCAATAAAAGCCAATTGCCGGCTGATCTCGGCGATGAATGTCACGATCTTTCATGGCCCCAAAAAATCCTTCCAGGTGAGGCAACACTTCACCTGTGAGTCAGTCAGGGTCCAATGCCCCCAATGCAGCCTCCTCTGCATCCGTAAGACCCATTGCAGATTGAGGAACCACTTTGTCAAGCACATCGACATAGAAGGCAAGATCTCTTGGTAGAGCCACCCATTTCGATTCAACTTCCCATTCCCTCTTATCAGATTCCTTCTTTACCTCTTCAGTCTATCAGCTTTCAGCTGTTGGAGATCTTGAATACCGTAATCTGAAGCTACAGATACAAAATGCTGGAGGAACTCAGCAGGTCAGGCGGTATCTATGCAGGGGACAGTCGATATGCCAGGTCAAGACCCTTCATCAAGACTGAAAGATGCAGGGGAGACAGATAGTATGAAGAGGTGAAGGGAAGCGGTCAAGCAAGAGGAGACTTGAGAGAGGTGTACAAGGTTATGAGAGGCATCGATCAAGCGGATAGCCAAAGACTTCTCCCCAGAATAGAAATGGTTAATACAGGGGGGCATAATTTTAAGGTGATTTGAGGAAAGTATAAGGTCATAAGGCCATAAGATATAGGAACAGAATTAGGCCATTTGGCCCATTGAGTTTGCTCCGCCATGCAATCACGACTAATACTTCTCCCCCTTCTCACCTCCACTCCTCGGCCTTCTCCCCGTAACCTTTGATTCCATGTCCAATTGAGAACATATCAAGGTTTCCCTTAAATACACCCAATGGCTGGGTCTCCATCTCCATCTCCACAGCTGCCTGTGGTAATAGCTTCCACTAACTCACCACCCTCTGGCTAAAGAAATTTCTCTGCATCTCTGTTTAAAATGGATACCCCTCCATCCCGAGGCTGTGCCCCCTTGTCCTAGACTCCCCCACCATGGGAAACATCCTTTCCACATCTACTCTGTCTCGGCCTTTCAACATTCAATAGGTTTCAATGAGATGCCCCTTCATACGTCTAAATTCCAGTAAGTACAGACCCAGAGCCATCAAACATTGCTTGAATGATAACCCTTTCATTCCCAGAATCATCCTTGTGAACCTCCTATGAATGCTCTCCCATCCCAGCTCACCTTATCTTAGATAAGTAGCCCAAAACTGTTCACAATACCCAAAGTGAGGCCTCACCAGTGCCTTATAAAACCTCAGCATCACAGCCTGCTCTTGTATTGTAGACCTCTTGAAATGAATGCTAACATTACATTTGCCTTCCTCACCACTGACTCTGTCTGCAAATTAACCTTCAGGGTGTTCTGCACAAGAACTCCCAAGTCCTTTTGAATCTCAGGTTTTTGGATTTTCTCCCCATTTAGAAAATAGTCCACACATTTATTTCTACTACCAAAGCACATGACCATGCATTTTCCAACACTGTATTTCATTTGCCACTCTCTTGCCCATTCTTCTAATCCGTCTAAGTCCTTCTGCAGCCTATCTGTTTCCTCAGCACTACCTGACCCTCCACCAATCTTCATATCATCTGTAAACTTGCCAGAAAGCCATCGATTCCATCATCTAAACTATTGGTATATAGCATAAAAAGGAGTGGTCTCAACACCAACCCCTGCAAAACACCACTAGTGACTGGCATTCCAACCAGAAAATGATTCTTTTATTCCCACTCACTGCCTCCTACTAATCAGCCAATGCTGTAACCATGTCGGTAACTTTCCTGTAATACCATGGACTCTTAACTTGGTAAGCACCCTCATATGTGGCACCTTGTCAAAGGCCTTCTGAAAGTCCAAATATACAACATCCACTCAACCCCCTTATCTATTCTTTGTGTAATCTCCTCAAAGAATTTCAATACGTTTGTCACAGAAGATTTTCCCTTAAGGAAACCATGCTGACTTTGTACTAACTTGTCCTCAGTCTCCAAGCACTCCATAACTTCATCATTAACAATTGACTCCAACATCTTCCCAACCACCAGGCTAACTGGTCTATAATTTCCTTTCTTAAAGAGTGGAGTGACATTTGTAATTTTCCAGTCCTCTGGCATCATGCCAGAATCCAATGATTTTTGAAAGATCATACTAATGCCTCCACAATCTCTAACGCTACCTCTTTCAGAACCGTAGAATGCGGTTCATCTGGTCCGGGTGACTCATGTACCTTCGTGGGAGATGTCAGAGGCAGGTTATTTAGGACAGATGGGTGGTTTTTTAACCTTAGCAGGTTCAAGGCAAAGAGTAAAGTGTCAACTACTTCTATCATGGAGCTCCAAATTGTAGCAGACAACACCATTGTAGTTCTTTCTGAGGAGGATCTGCAGTGCATATTGGATTCTTTTGCCAGAGCATACAAGCTCCTGTAACTTGACTAAACATGAAGTAATCCCAAGTTCCACATCAACTTGCTCCACGTCAAGCTCCTAAACTGCCAGCCATCCAAGATGACAACGTCTCTCTGGAGAACACTCATCATTTCCCATATCTTGGCAGCCTTCTTTCTTCAAGATCCAACATTGACCTTGAGATAAATCGCAGAATTAACTTGCAATAAGCTGACAGAGTGGAGCTTTTGCCAGGCTGAGAAAGTGAATTTTTGAAGATCAGTATATCAAGACCAGCACTAAGCTTCTGCTCTATAAAGCTGTAGGCCTCCCCTCCTTGCTATATGGAGCAGAGTCATGGACAACATTCAGCAGGCACATAAAATCCCTCAAAACTTATCATCAAGAAACTTACATGCCTCTGAAAGATTCTGAGAGTTAGACGGAAGAACAGGCGCAATAACTCCAGCATCCTGGAGGAAGCTAACATTAACTCCACGGCCACAATCGTGACTCAACACAGTTGTGATGGGTCGGCCACATCATCTGTGTGCCTGACTCCCACCTCCATAAACAATTCCTCTTCAGCCAACTCGAGGATGAAAAGCACACTCCCGGACGACAGAAAAGGCGGTTCAAGGACAATATCAAGAGCCACCTCAGGAAGTGCCACATCAACCTGAATGGATGTGAGAAGCTAGCAGAGGATGTGAGAGTAAGAGTTCGGCACGGACTAGAAGGACCGAGATGGCCTGTTTCCATGCTGTATTGTTATATGGTTATAGGGAAAGCTAGAGAAGGACTGTTCATGAGGGGTCTGCACAGCTCAATGAACACTTCCAGTATGCCGTTGAGACTAAACGGCTTCATCGTAAGGAGAGACTGGGAAAGGCCCAACCAGCTACATCCACTACCACCCCAATGACCTACACCTGCCAACATTGCAATAGGACACGTGGGTCACAGATTGGCCTCTTCAGCCATCTTAAGACCCACAAACCGTTTGTCCATCGTCAACATCGATGAGGACCTCGACACCATTATGATGGTGTCGAGACTAGCGCATGATTTGGAGAGACTGTAAGGAGAGACTGGGAAAGGCCCAACCAGCTACATCCACTACCACCCCAATGACCTACACCTGCCAACATTGCAATAGGACACGTGGATCACAGATTGGCCTCTTCAGCCATCTCAAGACCCACAAGTGACCAGAACAACCACCAGGTGAAGAATCATACTCGACTACAAGTGATCGCTGATGATGATTTACACCGAGAATGGTGAATGAATGGAACATGCTGTCAGGGATGATGGTGAAGGAAGATATATTGGGGACATTTAAGAAACTCTTACATAGGCCCATGGATGATAGAAAAATGGAGGGCTAGTTAGGAGGGAAGGGTTAGGTTGATTTTAGAGTGGGTTATAAGGTGAGCCCAACATCATGGGCTAAAGTTCCTGTAATGTTCTATGTTCTAAGAACCTGTAAGTGACAGATGGATCCAGCTGAGGAAGGATGAGCTCCACAGATGCTGACTGATCTGATGAGTGTTTCCAGTATTTTCTGACTTCATTTCTAACCCCTGATGGGCAAAGAAAATGCTTCAATGATCAAACGTCAAAACTAGCCAGAAGAAATTCAACATTACATCTAAAATCTGACTAATAGGCCATAGGCCATATCTTGGGTAACGATGAGTTTGAGTACAGAGAGGAAATTAAGAACCTGGTGGCATGGTGCGAAGACAATAACCTATCCCTCAACGTCAGCAAGACGAAGGAATTGGTTGTTGACTTCAGAAGGAGTAGCGGACCGCACGACCCAATTTGCATCAGTGGTGAGCAAGTGGAACAGGTCAAAAGCTTTAAGTTCCTCGTGGTCAATATTACAAGTGACCTGACTTGGTCCAACCAAGCAGAGTCCACTGCCAAGAAGGCCCACCAGCGCCTTTACTTCCTGAGGAAACTAAAGAAATTTGGCCTGTTCCCTAAAACCCTCACTAATTTTTATAGATGCACTGTAGAAAGCATTCTTCTGGGGTGCATCACAACCTGGTACGGAAGTTGTCCTGTCCAAGACCGGAAGAAGCTGCAGAAGATTGTGAACACAGCACAGCACATCACACCAACCAATCTTCCGTCCGTGGACTCACTTTACACTGCACGCCGTCGGAGCAGTGCTGCCAAGGTAATCAAGGACATGACCCACCCAGCCAACACACTTTTCGTCCCTCTTCCTGAGAAGGCTCAGGAGCTTGAAGACTCATATGGCCAGATTTGGGAACAGCTTCTTTCCAACTGTGATAAGACCTGGATCTGGGCCGTACCCTCCAAATATCCGGACCTGTCTCTTGGGTTTTTTTGCACTACCTTACTTTCCATTTTTCTATTTTCTATTTATGATTTATAATTTAAATTTTTAATATTTACTATTGATTTGTAATCCAGGGAGCGGGAAGCGCAGAATCAAATATTGCTGTGATGATTGTACATTCTAGTATCAATTGTTTGGCGACAATAAAGTATAAAGTATAAAGTTAGTCTGACCCCAGTGGTTCAGAAAATGTTGGAGTTGATTGTTTAGGATGCGGTTTTGGGGTACTTGGAGGCATATGATAAAATAGGCCATAGTCAGCATGGTTTCAGCAAGGGAAAATCTGCTGGAGTGCTTTGAAGAAATATCAAGCAGGACTGACAAAGAAGAATTGGCTGATGTTGTGTACTTGGATTTTAAGAAGGCCTTTGGCAAGGTGCCACACATGAGGCTGCTTATTAAGAGCCCATGTATTAGAGCAAAGATACTAGCATGGATAAAGCAGTGGCTGCAGGAGGCAAACAATGGGAATAAAGGGAGCCTTTTCTGGTTGGCTGCTGGTGACTAGTGGTGTTCCACAGGGGTCTGTGTTGTGACCAATTCTTTCTATGTCATATGTCAATGATTTGGATGATGGATTTGATGGCTTTGTTGCAAAGTTTGCAGATGATACAAAGATAGGTGGAGGGGCAGGTGGTTTTGAGGAAGTTGAGAGGCTGCAGAAGGACGTAGACAGATTAGGAGAATGGGCAAAGAAGTGGCAGATGGAATACAGTGTCGGGGAAGAAATGAAAGGGTTGACTGTTTTCTAAAAGGACAGAAAATATAGAAAAAGCTGAGTTGCAAAGGAACTTGGGAGTCCTTGTGCAGGATTCTATAAAGGTTAATTTGTAGCTTGAGTCTGTGGTGAGGAAGGTACTCATTTCAAGAAGACTAGAATATAAAAGCAAGGACGTAATGTTGAGACTTAACAAAGCACTGATGAAGCCTCACTTGGAGTATTTTGAAATTGGATAGGATTCAAAGGAGGTTCACAAAAATGATTCCAGGATTGAATGGCTTGTCACATGAAGAGTGTTTGATGGCCTGTATTCACTAGAATTCAGAAGAATGAGGGGTGACCTCATTGAAACATATCGACTGGTGAAAGGCCTTGTTAGAGTGGATGTGGAGAGGATGTTTCCTATGATGGGAGTGTCTAAGTCCAGAGGACTCAGAATAGAGGGGTGTTCTTTTAGAATGGAGATGAGGAACTTCTTCAGTCACAGAATGGTGAATCTGTGTAATCCTTTGCCAGAAGCAGCTGTGGAGGCCATGTCTTTATGTATATTTAAGGTAGAGGTTGATAGATTCTTGAATGGTCAGGGCATGAAGGGATACGGGGATGAGGCAGAAGATTGGGACTGATCCATTGAAATTGAGCAGACTTGATGGGCCAAATGGCCTAATTCTGCACCTATATCTTACTGTCCAGTGGTCTCAACTTCACTCACCTCAACACTTGTACAACCGATGAATTCACTTTCAAGGTCTCTTCATCTCATGTTCTTGAATTTTTATTTTACTTTTATTCTGGTGGGTTTTTTTTGTATTTGAACAGTTTGTTGTCTTTTGCAAATCAGTTGTTTGTCCACCTCGTTGCGTGTGGTCGTTCATTGATTCTGTTGTGTTCACTGTGAACAGCCGCAGGGAAATGAATCTCAGGGTTGTATATGGTGACATAATTGTATTTTGATAATAAATTTACTTTGAACTTTGAACTTACTGCTACACTGCCATGCATTTGGCCAGGGCTTGGCTCGGAACCCCTATACTCCTCTTACTCAGGACTTACTCTTTGTGGCCACTTTAATCGGTGTCTTCTGTACCTTCTAAAGTGGTCACTGAGTGTACTTTTGTAGTCTGCTGCTACTGTAGCCAATCCACTTCAAAGGTTGACATGTTGTGTGTTCATCGATGCTCTTCTGCACACCACTGCTGTTAACCAGTCTGGCCCTCCTCCTCTGACTTTTCTTATTAACTAGGTGCTTTCACCCACAGAACTGCCACTCACTGGATTTTGTTTTGTTTTTCGCACCACTCTCTGTAAACTCTGGAGAATGTTGTACTTGAGCATCCAGTTTCTGAGATACTCAGATCACCCCATCTGGCACCAGCAATCATTCCACATTCAATGTCACTTATATGATATTTCTCCCCTATTCTGATGTCTGGTCTGAACAACAACTGAACTTCTTGACCATGTCTGCGTGCTCGTAGGCATTGAATTGCTGCCAATTGGCTGATTTGACATTTACATTGATGAGCAAGTGTACAGGTGTAGATTGTAGATTGCCACTTCAAGGCCTCAATTGACTGTGTGAAGTATCCCAGCACTCCAAGAAGGAAGTCTGCTTGTGGAGATTGGCACATATTCCTGGGAATGAGTAGAATATTCAGGCAAGGATTTCAGACTACAGCTGAGGATGAAAACATGGATTCTGCTTATGAGAATAAAGTTGCCTCACTCCTTTTATAAATCAACATCATTTTCTTCCCAGCATGGGGGGAGTACTGACAGGAGCCAGCTTAGCAAAACATTACCACAGCAACACCGGCTGCAAATGTGCAGACCCGTGGTTACAGATAACTTTATTAAAGTTCAAAGTCAGTTTATTATCATGGTACATATACAGCACGTCACCATATGCAACCCCAAGATTCACTTTGCTACAGGCAATCATAGAAAATAAAAGAAACACTGTGGAGAGGACCACCAGGGCCTCCTCGCCCCGCCATTTGTGACATTTACCTGAAGCATTGCGCACAAAAGGCCCAAAGCATTTCCAGGGATTCCTACCACTAAACCCACAATCTCTTTGACCCACTACCAGCAGGAAGGAGGTACGGAAGCATCAGGACTAGGACTGTCCGACGGGGTAACAGCTTCTTCCCTCAGGCTGTGAGACTAATGAATACCCTGCCACCACCGAGGTCTCATAACTAGGACAGCAAGCTGTTTACTGTTTATCTGTACGCACTTTACTGCATGCATTTTGAATTATATTGTATTAACATATTTATAGTATAATCCCCAAGTTTGGGTAAATTGCTTCACTGGCTTGTGGGCAACCTTGGGAGTGACAAAAGCTACCATAGATATAGAAGCAGAATCAGGCCATTTGGCCCATCAAATCTGCTCCACCATTTCCTCATGCTGATCCAGTTCTCCTCTCAGCCCCGACATTCTGCCTTCCTCCCATTCCTTCATGCCCTGACCAATCAAGAATCTATCAACCTCTGTCTTAAATATTCATAAAGACTTGTCCTCCACAGCTGCCTTTGGTGAAGAATTCCACAGATTCACCACTCTCTGGCTAAAGAAGTTCCTCCTCTTCTCAGTTCTAAAAGGACACCCCTTTATTCTGAGGCTGTGTCCTCTAGTCTTAGACTCTCCCACCACAGGAAACATCTTCTGCACATCCACTCTATCGAGGCCTTTCACCATTCGATAGGGTTCAATGAGGTCAGCCCTAATTCTTCTGAATTCTAGTGAATACAGGCCCAGAGCCATCAGATGTTTTTCATATGACAGGTCATTCAATCCTGGAATCATTTTCTTCAATTTCAGCATATCCTTTCTAAGATAAGGGGCCTGACACTGCCTACATTAGATGCTTCAAGTGAGTCTCAGCATTACATCTTTGCTCCCTCAAAACTACCTGTCCCTCTACCTATCTTCATATCATCTGCAAACTTTGCAACAAAGCCATCAATTCCATCATCCAAATCATTTATAGTATAATGTAATACTATATAATGTAAAAAGAATCAAACCCAACACTACTAGTCACCAGCAGCCAACAAGAAAAGGATCCCTTTGTTTCCACTCTTTGCCTCCTGCCAATCAGCCACTGCTTTACCCAGGATAGACTCTTTCATAGAAACATAAAAACCCTACAGCACAATACAGACCCTTTGGCTCACAATGCTGCACAGAACATGTCCCTACCTTAGAAATTACCTACGGTTACACATAGCCCTCTATTTTTCTGAGCTCTATGTATCTGTCCAGGAGTCTCCTAAAAGACCCTATCATATCCTCCTCCACCACTGTCGCCGGCAGCCCATTCCACACACTCACCACTCTCTGAGTAAAAAACTTACCCCTGACATCTCCTCTGTACCTACTTCTAAGCACCTTAAAACTGTGCATCATAGGGACTCTAGAAATCCCCCCTTCTGGAATCCAGCACCAACCTGACTTTCCCAATCTACCTGCATGTTGGAGTTCCCCATGACTATTGTAACACTGTGTGGCGACCCACTTTCTGGCACCCACGAACCGGCTCACAACAGCGCGCGCAGGCAGAGGGCCAGCCCCAAAAAGGGCGCCAGGCCATCTTCACCAACAGGGGGAAAATCCCGCGCGCGGAAAGGGTCTGGGAATATGCATTCCCCACAGCAGTCCCGTCCCAGGGAGGGCGGGAACGGGAAGGCTTTAAAGCAGGCCGCGAAGTTTATCGCAACTCTAACTCACCGACTCCAAGTGGTTATTCTAGCGCTGTGTGTAGCACACCGCTACAATTGCCCTTTTGGCCTGTATTTTCTATCTCCCGTTGTAATTTATAGTCCACATCCTTATTACTGTTAGGGGGTCTGTATACAACTCCCATCAGGGTTTTTTACCCCTGGTATGGGAGTAAACCCAGACGGAAAATCCACTAAGGCAGCTGAACATCACTGAACATCCTTCCAGCAGCTTCTGCAGCCAAGCTGCTGTTAAACGTCTTGCTTCACTTATCTTTGGACTGTACCGGTGAGGCCGAGAGGGCGACCTTGATGACTGGGGGTCCCAGGTTCTCCATACCCAGGCTTGCGCCCTGGAGAAGTCACTTCAATGCCAAATTCTCCATTGACCTTCGAGATAGTCGGATGCCATTATCATCATCAATATTTTGTTTTATGTGCTGTGTGTGATGTATGTTGTGTAAGTGCACCATGGTCCAGAGGAACGTTGTTTTGTTTGTCTGTATATATGTACAGTCAGATAATAATAAATTTGAATTTGAACTTCACCCACAGAACATACTTTCTCCCCATAGCTATTCACTACTGAAGATGGTCAAATCTGAGAACTCTCGTTACTTCTAGAAGCAAAGAACTTGGATTGGACTTGACGGAGGACCAGGCTGGACCCTATCGAATGTCAGGGAAACCTAAAAGGCCAAATAACCTCCCCATTTCATCTTCTCAAGTTAATGTCTCTTATGAGGGGGTTCAGAGGCTGTGTTCCAATCCTAGCATAATGAATGCAAAATACTCACAGATGCGAATAACAGTTCTCACACTTTATTACAGGTTTCCAGCCCCTGCAGAATTATTTGTCAGAGTCTGTTGGAGGACCAAACACAATCTTTATGATCCCTGGATGGGACCTGAACTCATGGTTCACCTCCCATACCTGTATCTCAATGAACAGGTCACCTTATCTTGGAGATACTTGTGTCCGAATTGCTGGGCCAGAAACAGGAATAATGATAACTGATTAATCAGGGCAAAGGGCTGCAGCTAGTCTGTCTAAACTCACACTAATGTAGGAGGCTTTCTGTCCTACAGAACCACAATCAAAATCAAGTTTATTATCACTGACATAGGTTGTGAAATTCATGAATTCCAATGAAGGGTCTTGGCCTGAAACGTCACCGGATTATTTTCCTCCATAGATGTTGTCTGAGCTGCTGAGTTCCTTCAGCGTTTTGTGTGTGTTGTTCTGGATTTCCAGCATCTGCAGAATCTCTGGTGTTTATCAATTGCTGGGAAAATGGGAAAATCAATAATTACAAAGCCTTTGCAGCGCATTTGGAAAATTATAATCTCATCGAGCTGACTGCATGGCTTCATGAGGGAATATTGCGTCTGATCAACTTCAAACTTTTTGGGGGTATGTGAGCCAAGGTGCACAGAGCAGAGACAATTAAGATACCTGGACCTTCAGAAAGGATTCATCAAGGTGCTTCACAAAAGGATAAGGTCCCAACAGGAAAATTGCTGGTGTTGAAGCTAATGTTATTGGCACGAAGAGAGGGTTATCTAACAGATAGAAACCAGACGTAAAGGTAAAGAGCTGATTTTTAGTGTACCAGAACAACCAAGGGCAGCATTGCACTGTTGGCATGGGTTCACAGGGCATGATGTTAACCCCTATCAGAAATTCTAGAGGGCAGCTAAGAACCCAACATTCAAAGCACCCATTAGGCAAAGCAGCACAGTAGTGTAGCTGTTAGGGAAACTCTTTACAGCACCAATTGTGAGATCAGGGTTCGATTCCCACTGCTGTCTGTAAGGAGTTTGTACGTTCTCTCCGTGACCTCGTGGGTTTCCTCCGGGTTCTCCAGTTTCCTCCACATTTCAAAACGTACAGTTAGGGCTAGTAATTTGTGGGCATTCTGCGCTGGTGTGGAAGTGAGACGACAATCCTCGCTGATCTCATTTGACACAAAGTTATTCATTTCACTCTATCTTTCAATGTACATAATCTTTATCTTTATTTATTTGTCTGTGGATTTGTAGGCAGAAATATCCACTGGTGATCTGATACCCAAGCCTCATTGTGTGAGAAATCACTGCAAAATTGTAATATGATAAGCTAGTTTGAACTTGCACCTTCTTGCCTACCTGATACACCCTCACTGAAACCGATTGAGTATTGAATAGACTAGACAGAGTGGATGTGGAGAGGTGTTTCCTACAGTGGGACAGTCTAGGAGAGAGGGCACAGACTTAGAATAGATGGATGTCTATTTAAAACAAAGATGAGAAGGAATTCTTTAAGCCCAAGATGGTGAATCTGTGGAATTCATTGCCACAGACGGCTGTGGTGGCCAAGTCATTGGGTGTATTTATTGATTTGTCAGGGTGTCAAAGGTTACAGGGAGAGGGCAGGAGAATCAGGTTGAGAGGGATAATAAATCAGCCATGATGGATTGGCAGAATAGACTTGATAGGCTGAATGGCCTAATTCTGCTCCTATATTTTATGGTCTTATAGTCTTTATTCTGCATTCTGTCATTTTCCCTTGTACTACCTCAATGCACTGTGTAATAATTTGATCTGTAAGACAATTTCTTTACTGTACCTCAGTACATGTGACAATAATACCAATACCAATATCAATACCAATCCCAACTCCAATTCCACTTCATTGTCTGGGGCTTATGGATTGAATGTTAAACCCTCTTGTTGTCACCCACCACCCCACCAGACTCCATCTCCTGCACATAATTCTCTGAAATTCTGCCATCTCCAATGGGATCCCACCACCAAGCACATCTTTCCCTCTCCCCACTTTCTGATTTCCGCAGGGATCGCTCCCTTCACGACTCCCTTGTCCATTCGTCCCTCCTCACTGATCTCCTTCCTGGCACTTATCCTTGCAAGCGGAACAAGTGCTTAACCTGTCCCTACACCTCCTCCCTCACCACCATTCAGGGCCCCAAACAGTCCTTCCAGGTGAGGTGACACTTTAGATTATGAAGACACGTAGTCCTCTTTTATTGTCATTTAGTAATGCATGCATTAAGAAATGATACAATATTTCCTCCGGTGTGATATCACAAAACACATGACAAACCAAGACTGAAAAAACTGACAAAACCACATAATTATAACATATAGTTACAACAGTGTAACAATACCACAACTTGATGAAGAAGTCCACATCTCACGCAGACGGGAGAAGGAAGAACTCTCCCTGCCATGCCGACCACAGTCCGACTCTGAGTCATCCAAAAACTTCGAGCTCTGATCAGCTCTCCGACACCGAGTACTGAACGCCATCTCTGTCCGAAGGATTCGACCTCAACCTCAGTCGCCAACAGCAGGCAAGGTCGGGGATTTTGAGGCCTACCCTCCGAAAGATTCCCGACCACGCAGTAACGACAACAGTGAACGAGCGTTTCAGAAATTTCTCCAGATGTTCCTTTGTGCTTTCACGTCCATTCTCCATAAAATCAGAATTGTCCACGGCCCCTATTTAACAGATACGATATCATTTTTCACCAGAGCGCTGTGCACGCGCAGGTGCGCTGTTCTCTCTTCTCCCGTGTCACACCTGTGAGTCTGTTGGGGTCATATACTGCGTTCGGCGCTTTCGATGTGGTGTCTTGTATATCGGTGAGACCTGATGTAGATTGGGAGACCGCTTCACTGAGCATCTACACTCCGTCCACCAGAACAAGCAGGATCTCCCAGTGGCCACCCATTTTAATTCCACTTTCCATTCCCATTCCAATATGTCTTTCCATGGCTTCCTCCACTGTCGGGATAAGGCCACACTGAGGTTGGAGGAACAACATCTTACATTCCATTTGGGTAGCCTCCAACCTGATGGCTTAAACAGCGATTTCTCAAACTTCCACTAATGCCTCCCCCACCACTTCACCATTTCCCATCCCCTTTTCCCTCTCTCCTTGTCTCCTTATCCGCTCATCGCCTCCCTCTGGTGCTCCTCCCCCTCCCCCTTTCTTCTTTCTTTCATGGCCTTCTGTCTCTTTCACCAGTGAACATCCCAGCTCTTTGCTTCATCCCTCCCCCTCCAGGTTTCACCTGTCGCCTGGCGTTTCTCTCTCCCCTCCCCCACCTTTCGAATCTACTCCTCAGCTTTTTTTCTCCAATCCTGCTGACCGAAGCGTCGACTGTACTTTTTGTCATAGATGCTGCCTGGCCTGCTGAGTTCCTCCAGCGATTGGTGTGAGGTAATGGAAGAGCGGGCAATGGGAAATCTTTCGGAAAATATCATGCACATTCTTTGGTGACAGGAGTCAAAGGTCATGGCACCAGGCTACCCGTGGTGTGCAAAAATTTTGTTTAACCTTTGAAAACAAAATGATCCTTGCACCAAATGTGATGTTTGTAGGAGCCACACTTCAGACTTCATTAAGAAAAGATGATTCTTAGGTCACATTTCACTGTGGAACTATGACCTACAAATGAAGTTGGAACCTTCATTTATGTGATAAAGAGTTTTAAATCAGTTCACAAGCTTCCTCAGATATTGAATGACAGCCAGATTCAGGCCTCTCTGCAGCCTCTCACAAGATCCAGATGTCCCAAAGTACTTTACAGCCACTTATGAAGAGCTGTCACTGCAGAAAGTGAAATATAGAATATGCACTCACTGGCCACTTTCTTAGCAATTCCTTTATCTAATAAAGTGGCTACTGAGTGTACGTTCATGGTCTCGTGCTGCTGTAGCCCACCCAGTTCAACGCTTGACGTGTTGTGCATTCAGAGACACTCTTTGACTCACCACTGTTCTAATGTGTGGTTATCTGAGTTACTGTCGCCTTCCTGTCAGCTTGAACCAGTTTGGCCATTCTCCTCTGATCTCTCTCATTAACAAGGCATTTTCACCCACAGAACTGCCGCTCACTGGATTTTTTTGTTGTGTTTTGCACCTTTCTCTGTAAACTACAGAGACTGTTATGTATGAAAATCCCAGGAGATCAACAGTTTCTGTGATACTCAAAACACCCATCTGGTACCAACAATCATTCCACATACAAAACCACTTAAATCACTTTTCTTCCCCATTCTGATATTTAGTTTGAAAGATGACTGAAATTCTTGACCATGTCTGCGTGCTTTTAGCATTGAGTTGCTGCCACATAATTGGCTGATTATATTTGCTTTACTAACAAGCAGGTGTACAGGTAAACCTAATAAAGTGGCCACAGAGTGCGGCTTTGAATACTTTAATGACTTGGGAGAGGGCACCAATATTATGAAAGGGTGGCTGTGTTGGTGAAATTATTGGGACTAAAAGCTAATCCAATATCAGGCTCTTTGGAGTTTAGAAGGATGAGGGGTGGGGGGGTTCTCATTGAAACTTATCAAATATTGAAAGGCTTAGATAGAGTGGAATCTGAGAGGATGTTTCCTATAGTGGGAGTGTCTAGGACCAGAGGATGCAGTCCCAAGGAGGATGCAGTCCCAGAAGGATGTCCCTGTAGAAAAACAATGAGGTGAAATTGTTTTAGCTAGAGGGCAGTAAATATATGGAATTCATTCCCACAGATGGCTGTGGAGGCCAAGTCATTGGGTATACTTAAAGCAGCGGTTGATAAGTTCTTGATTAGTTAGGTCGTCAAGAGTAACAGGGAGAAGGCAGAGGAATGGAGTTGAGAGTGATTATAAATCAGCCATGTTGGAATGGCAGATCAGACTCGATGGGCTAAATGGCCTAATTTTGCTCGTAGGGCTTATAATCTTATGAAGAATGTCTTTGGAAATCAATAATAGGTTTAGACAGAGGGGTCATGGAAGTAAAACTGGGTTGGACAAATCTGTTGGCGTTTTTTCAAGTTTTGAATCAGTAGTGTAGGTGAAGGTGGAGGTGGAGCAGTCGATACACTTTATTAGGACGTTCTGAAGGCCTTTGATGAGGTATCACAAGAAGAAAATACAGTATTGAATAAAATTAGAATGCAGGATTTTGAGGATAATATATGCACATGGGCTGAAGATAGGGTGATCTTATTAAGTGAGATTATCAGTTTATAATCAGATATCTGCTTTAAACGATATAATGATCCCCAATGAGTGAGGAAACCTCAGAGTGGCTTTGTTGTAGATATCTCTGATGTTGTGCCTCCTAGTGACCATAGTTATACACTAAACGTAATGAATATTGTTTTCGAAGCTTTGGTTTGATTACAATCTTACTGTTGCTTGGTTTAAGAGCATCACATCAGGCCCACCCAGGGCAGATTTCCAGCATCACACCAACATCTGTCTCCAAAGATAATAGTCAATGTTGTCAGGATGCAAAAGGAACTCTTGGTGGTGTCTGTGCCCAGAGCCAGTAGCGGTCCGACCTCTCCAAGTTCAAAGTAAATTTATGATCAAAGCACCTATATGTCAAATACAATCCCGAGATTGATTTTCTTGCAGGCATTCACAGTAAGTACAAAGGAACACATAGAAACATAGAAACATAGAAAATAGGTGCAGGAGTAGGCCATTCGGCCCTTCGAGCCTGCACCGCCATTTATTATGATCATGGCTGATCATCCAACTCAGAACCCCGCCCCAGCCTTCCCTCCATACCCCCTGACCCCCGTAGCCATAAGGGCCATATCTAACTCCCTCTTAAACATAGCCAATGAACTGGCCTCAACAGTTTCCTGTGGCAGAGAATTCCACAGATTCACCACTCTCTGTGTGAAGAAGTTTTTCCTAATCTCGGTCCTAAAAGGCTTCCCCTCTATCCTCAAACTGTGACCCCTCATTCTGGACTTCCCCAACATCGGGAACAATCTTCCTGCATCTAGCCTGTCCAATCCCTTTAGGATCTTATACGTTTCAATCAGATCCCCCCTCAATCTTCTAAATTCCAACGAGTACAAGCCCAGTTCATCCAGTCTTTCTTCATATGAAAGTCCTGCCATCCCAGGAATCAATCTGGTGAACAACAGGAATTCTGCAGATGCTGGAAATTCAAGCAACATACATCAAAGTTGCTGGTGAACGCAGCAGGCCAGGCAGCATCTATAGGAAGAGGTGCAGTCGACGTTTCAGGCCGAGACCCTTCGTCAGGACTAACTGAAGGAAGAGTGAGTAAGGGATTTGAAAGCTGGAGGGGGAGGGGGAGATGCAGAATGATAGGAGAAGACAGGAGGGGGAGGGATGGAGCCGAGAGCTGGACAGGTGATAGGCAGAAGGGGATACGAGAGGATCATGGGACAGGAGGTCCGGGAAGAAAGACGGGGGGGGGGGGTTGACCCAGAGGATGGGCAAGAGGTATATTCAGAGGGACAGAGGGAGAAATAGGAGAGTGAGAGAAAGAATGTGTGCATAAAAAAGAGTAACAGATGGGGTACGAGGGGGAGGTGGGGCCTAGCAGAAGTTAGAGAAGTCAATGTTCATGCCATCAGGTTGGAAGCTACCCAGACGGAATATAAGGTGTTGTTCCTCCAACCTGAGTGTGGCTTCATCTTTACAGTAGAGGAGGCCGTGGATAGACATGTCAGAATGGGAATGGGATGTGGAATTAAAATGTGTGGCCACTGGGAGATCCTGCTTTCTCTGGCGGACAGAGCGTAGATGCTCAGCAAAGCGGTCTCCCAGTCTGCGTCGGGTCTCACCAATATATAAAATGGCCTCCTCTACTGTAAAGATGAAGCCACACTCAGGTTGGAGGAACAACACCTTATATTCCGTCTGGGTAGCCTCCAACCTGATGGCATGAACATTGACTTCTCTAACTTCCGCTAGGCCCCACCTCCCCCTCGTACCCCATCTGTTACTCTTTTTTATGCACACATTCTTTCTCTCACTCTCCTTTTTCTCCCTCTGTCCCTCTGAATATACCTCTTGCCCATCCTCTGGGTCAACCCCCCCCCCCCGTCTTTCTTCCCGGACCTCCTGTCCCATGATCCTCTCGTATCCCCTTCTGCCTATCACCTGTCCAGCTCTCGGCTCCATCCCTCCCCCTCCTGTCTTCTCCTATCATTTTGCATCTCCCCCTCCCCCTCCAGCTTTCAAATCCCTTACTCACTCTTCCTTCAGTTAGTCCTGACGAAGGGTCTCGGCCTGAAACGTCGACTGCACCTCTTCCTATAGATGCTGCCTGGCCTGCTGCGTTCACCAGCAACTTTGATGTGTGTTGCAATAATCTGTTTTCCTGTTTTTGCCACCAAAGTGGATAACTTCACATTTATCCACATTAAATTGCATCTGCCATGAATCTGCCCACTCACCTAACCTATCCAAGTAACCCTGCATCCTCTTAGCATCCTCCTCGCAGCTAACACTGCCGCCCAGCTTCATGTCATCCGCAAACTTGGAGATGCTGCATTTAATTCCCTCATCCAAGTCATTAATATATATTGTAAACAACTGGGGTCCCAGCACTGAGCCTTGCATTACCCCACTAGTCACTGCCTGCCATTCTGAAAAGGTCCCGTTTATTCCCACTCTTTGCTTCCTGTCTGCCAACCAATTCTCTATCCACATCAATACCTTCCCCCCAATACCGTGTGCTTTAAGTTTGCACACTAATCTCCTGTGTGAGACCTTGTCAAAAGCCTTTTGAAAATCCAAATATACCACATCCACTGGTTCTCCCCTATCCACTCTACTAGTTACATCCTCAAAAAATTCTATGAGATTCGTCAGACATGATTTTCCTTTCACAAATCCATGCTGACTTTGTCCGATCATTTCACCGCTTTCCAAATGTGCTGTTATCACATCTTTGATAACTGACTCCAGCATTTTCCCCAACACCGACGTTAGGCTAACCGGCCTATAATTCCCTGGTTTCTCTCTCCCTCCTTTTTCAAAAAGTGGGGTTACACATTAGCCACCCTCCAATCCTCAGGAACTAGTCCAGAATCTAAAGAGTTTTGAAAAGTTATCACTAATGCATCCACTATTTCTTGGGCTACTTCCTTAAGCACTCTGGGATGCAGACCATCTGGCCCTGGGGATTTATCTGCCTTTAATCCCTTCAATTTACCTAACACCACTTCCCTGCTAACATGTATTTCCCTCAGTTCCTCCATCTCACTGGACCCTCTGTCCCTACTATTTCCGGAAGATTATTTATGTCCTCCTTAGTGAAGACAGAACCAAAGTAATTATTCAATTGGTCTGCCATGTCCTTGCTCCCCATAATCAATTCACCTGTTTCTGTCTGTAGGGGACCTGCATTTGTCTTAACCAATCTTTTTCTTTTCACATATCTATAAAAGCTTTTACAGTCAGTTTTTATGTTCCCTGCCAGTTTTCTCTCATAATCTTTTTTCCCCTTCCTAATTAAGCCCTTTGTCCTCCTCTGCTGAACTCTGAATTCCTCCCAGTCCTCAGGTGAGCCACTTTTTCTGGCTAATTTGTATGCTTCTTCTTTGGAATTGATACTATCCCTAATTTCCCTTGTCAGCCACGGGTGCACTATCTTCCTTGATTTATTCTTTTGCCAAACTGGGATGACCAATTGTTGTAGTTCATCCATGGGATCTTTAAATGCTTGCCATTGCATATCCACCATCAACCCTTTAAGTGTCATTTGCCAGTCTATCTTACCTAATTCAATGAATCAATGAAAAACCACACAAAACAAGATGGACAAATACGAATGTGCAAATAGAAAAAGAAGAAAATAATAATAATAATAAATCAATAAATCAGCAATAAATATCAGGAATCTGCGATGAGGAGTCCTTGAAAGTGAGGTTGTGGGAACATTTCAGTGATGGGGCAATAGACATTGAGTGCGCTTATCCCCACTGGTTCAAAAGCCTTGTGATTGAGACAACTCATCCCACACTCTCACTACCCTCTGAGTGAAGAGGTTCCCCTCATGTTCCCCTTAAACATTTCACCTTTCACCCTTAACCCATGACCTCCCACCCAACATCAAAGGAAAAAGCCAGCTTGCATTTACCCTAGCTATACCCTTCATAATTTTGAAAGACTGATATCTCCTCTCAATCTTCGATATTCCAAGGAATAAAGTCCTAACCTATTCAATGTTTCCTTATAACTCAGGCCCTCCAGACCCGGCAACACCTTTGTAAATTTTCCCTGTATTCTTTCAACCTTGTTTTCATCTTTCCTATACATGGGTGATGAAAAATGCATACAATATTCCAAATTAGGACTAACCAATGTCTTATACAACTTCAATATAACATCCATCTCCTGTACTCAATACATTGACTTATGAAGGCCAATGTGCCAAAAGCTTTCTTTAGAATCCTATCTATCTGTGAATCATCTTTCAATGAATTATGGATCTGTATTTCCATTTCTCTTTGTTCTACCGCTCTCCTCAGTGTCCTACTGTTCACTGTGTAAGACCTCCCTTGTTGGTCCTATCGAAGTGCAACACCTCGCACTTGTCTGCATTAAATTCCTTCTGCCATTTTTCCAGCTGGTCTGGATATTGCTGCACGCCATGACGTCTTCCTTGCTGTCCACTACATCCCAAATCTTGGTTTGGTCCGCAAATTTGCTGATCCAGTTAAACACATTATCATAAGTAATAATCTTCATACAGTCATCCTGCCTGCTTCAATGATTGATCTTGAAATTCTCCAATCTAAATTAAGAACCTGGTGGCATGGTGCAAAGACAATAACCTATCCATCAATGTCAGCAAGATGAAGGAATTGGTTGTTGACTTCAGAAGGAGTAGCGGACCGCACGACCCCATTTACATCGGTGGTGAGCAAGTGGAACAGGTCAAAAGCTTTAAGTTCCTCGGGGTCAATATCACAAATGATCTGACTTGGTCCAACCAAGCAGAGTCCACTGCCAAGAAGGCCCCCCAGAGCCTTTACTTCCTGAGGAAGCTAAGGAAATTTGGCCTGTCCCCTAAAACCCTCACTAATTTTTATAGATGCACCGTAGAAAGCATTCTTCTAGGGTGCATCACAACCTGGTATGGAAGTTGTCCTGTCCAAGACCGAAAGAAGCTGCAGAAGATCATGAACACAGCCCAGCACATCACACAAACCAATCTTCCGTCCTTGGACTCACTTAACACCGCACGCTGTTGGACCAGTGCTGCCAGGATAATCAAGGACACGACCCACCCAGCCAACACACTTTTCGTTCCTCTTCCCTCCGGGAGAAGGTTCAGGAGCTTGAAGACTCATACAGCCAGATTTGGGAACAGCTTCTTTCCAACTGTGATAAGACAGCTGAACGGATCCTGACCCGGATCTGGGCCGTACCCTCCAAATATCCTGCCTCTCAGTTTTTTTGCACTACCTTACTTTCCCTTTTCTATTTTCTACTTATGATTTATAATTTAAATTTTTAATATTTACTATTGATTTGTACTCCAGGGAGCACGAAGAGCAGAATCAAATATTGCTGTGATGATTGTACGCTCTAGTATCAATTGTTTGATGACAATAAAGTATAAAGTATAAAGTACAAAGACATTTCAGAATCACAATTCTACAATTCTTTTCACTTTTACAATGACAAAGTGCTTCAGTAATTCATCCAGCTCTCAATGCCATTCCCCTCAGGGATCCAGATATGTCAGGACTCAAAGACCATGAAAGTTCAGGTCTACTGAGATGAACAGCAACATGACAATGACTTTCAAAAGTGCAACTCTGCCATTGACGGTTGCACGCCTGGCTGCACGGGGAGGAAGGCTGGGCAAGGGACCAGGAACTCCATCCCGTAAAAACCCACAGCCACAGAAACAGCAGCAGGAGCTCCGGAATCCTCATCCAGTGATCTCATACAGAAGAATACCAATGAAGATGGCCTACACCTGGGGATAATTTAAAAGCCTGGCCCTAGCCCAGCATAGAGGACTCTGGTGAGCTGCCCCTGATGGGTTTAAGTAAGTTCAATAGTGCACAGTCTGTTCAAGACTCTGAGGAGAAATTACAGATTAACACACACAGAATGCTGGAGGAACTCAGCAGATCAGGTAGCATCTAAGGAGAGTAATAAACAGACATCCAGCACCCAGGGCATGCCCTTTTCTCACTGTTACCATCAGGTAGGAGATACAGAAGCCTGAAGGCACACACTCAGCAATTCAGGAACAGCTTCTTTCCCTCTGCCATCCAATTCCTAAATGGACATTGAAGCTTTGGACACTACCTCACTCTTTAATATACAGTATTTCTGTTTTTGCACATTTTTAAATAATTTATTCAATATGCATAATTGATTTACTTGTTTATTTGTTATGTTTTATTTTATTTATTATTACTATTTTCTCTCCCTGCTAAATTATGTATTGCATTGAACTGCTGCTGCTAAGTTAACAAATTTCACGTCACGTGCTGGTGATAATAAACCTGATTCTGATTCTGAGCTGACGTTTCAGACGAAGATTCTTCATCACGTATGAAGCTAAACATTGCGAAGTCCAATCATCCACTAGGTCTGTTTAATCCCCACAATCAAATCCTCCTCTGCCTTACACGGCTGTTAAATCCTGACACCTGAGGTCAGAAGACTGCAAAGGTCGATGAAATCTATCAAAGCCTACCCTGGTTCAGCAGTTATTGAGTCATGCTGCACAGAAACAGGCTCTTTGGCCCATCTAGTCCATGTTATCTAAGCCAGTCCCAGACATGGTGGAAGGGAACAATGTAGAGGTGCAGAGGGATGGTCCACTTGTGGGCACAACCTATTGATGCACTTACAAATGTAGCCCCCCTCTGGCCACCCTCAGGGTCGCTCGGCTCGCTGTCGTCTAGGGAAACAGCTTCGGCCCCACAAACTGGGTAATTAGTTTGTGTGGATGCTGTGTGAGGTACCCCACCCCGCCCAAATAACAGACAATACACCAGATGCAATTAAATGATATACAGTTTATAGATATTACTGGAACTATATAATTAATAGAGAATAAAATATAAAAGGAAAATAATAGGCGCCACACTTATCAAAGTTCAATCTCTTCGTGCACAAAACAGTTGGAGCTCAAGGACCTTCTTCTTCACCCTGTGACCCCTCGGACCACCTCGACCGGCCGCCCGGGACCAACAACGGTGGTCGACCAGACACTCCACACGAGTCCGTCTCCGTCTCCTCGCTGAACGCCCTCCTTGGGGTCCGACCCCGTTAACGGACATCACAGCACCTCGTCCATCCTCTGTCTCACTCTCCCGCCTTCTGCCCCAAAACCCCGCTAGGCGCGGTTTCTTCAAATAAACCAAAACCATAACAACTATCCTAATTGGTTAATAGTACTCTCTTATCACACTCTAAACAAAACAAGCTGCTAGCGCAAATTTTCTCAGCGTTTAACACAACAAAGCCGCATTCCCCAGATTAACATAACAAAGACGCCATTTTAATTAGCCTCCGCAGTAACATAAAAGTCGAAACCCCCTTACACAAAGAAGGCACACCAGAGATGATACTACATTAGGAGTTTGAGGAGATTTGGTATATATTTATTTAGTCATTTAATAGACATACAATCAACCTATGTACATAAGGTATCTTATCAAACCAAATCAAAATCAAAATCAAATCATTTAATTATCATTCAAACCATACATAGATACAACTGAGCAATGCACACAAAATTCTGGAGGAAGTCAGCTGCCCAGGCAGCATCTATGGAAAAGAATACAGACGACTTTTGGGCCAAGACTTTTCAGCAGGATTGCTGTAAATGCTTCTGCAGGACTGCTGAAGGGCCTTGGCCTGAAACGTCGATTGTACTGTTTTCCATAAATGCTGCCTGGCCTGTTGAATTCCTCCAGCATTTTGTGTGTATTGCTCGGATATCCAACATCTGCAGATTTTCTCTTGTTTGTGCATAGAATCAGCTGAACGAGATAGACTTCCTGTGGGGCCAAGGTGCAAAATATTCAAATAGCAAGCAAACAATAACGTAATTCAAAATAGCAAGAAAAGAAGCGTATTCACTCAAATAAACCCCATACATACCCAAGACCCTGAGCAATGATGCCTGGCAATTGATGAAACAGTCTCCCGGCAGTGTGCAGACTTAAGCCTGTCATTCCAACACTCAAACACAGGAGGGCAGCACTGACAGGAGAGGACATGCTTTGCCTCACAAGCTCAATTGTACTTCTATTAATTGTGTTTTGATTATTATTGTGTTCTGTATCTGTACTGATTTTTCTGTGCTGCATCAAATCTGGAGTAACAACTACTTTGTTCTTCTTTACATTTGTGTATTGGAAATGACATTGAACAACCTTGAATCTTGAATTTAGAGATATACCAGGGAAAAGCCTGTCCGGTCCACTGAGCCACACGACCCAACAAACCACAGAATTAACCCCAGCCTGATCAAACCACAATTTTAACCCCAGCCTGATCAAACCACAGATTTAACCCCAGACAGATCAAACCACAGATTTAACCCCAGACTGATCAAACCACAGATTTAACCCCAGCCTGATCAAACCACAATTTTAACCACAGCCTGATCAAACCACAGAATTAACCCCAGCCTGATCAAACCACAGATTTAACCCCAGACTGATCAAACCACAGAATTAACCCCAGCCTGATCAAACCACAGATTTAACCCCAGCCTGATCAAACCACAGAATTAACCCCAGCCTGATCAAACCACAGATTTAACCCCAGACTGATCAAACCACAGATTTAACCCCAGACTGATCAAACCACAGAATTAACCCCAGACTGATCAAACCACAGAATTAACCCCAGACTGATCAAACCACAGATTTAACCCCAGACTGATCAAACCACAGAATTAACCCCAGACTGATCAAACCACAGAATTAACCCCAGCCTGATCAAACCACAGATTTAACCCCAGCCTGATCAAACCACAGAATTAACCCCAGCCTGATCAAACCACAGATTTAACCCCAGCCTGATCAAACCACAGAATTAACCCCAGCCTGATCAAACTACAGATTTAACCCCAGACTGATCAAACCACAGAATTAACCCCAGCCTGATCAAACCACAGATTTAACCCCAGCCTGATCAAACCACAATTTTAACCCCAGCCTGATCAAACCACAGATTTAACCCCAGCCTGATCAAACCACAGAATTAACCCCAGCCTGATCAAACCACAGATTTAACCCCAGCCTGATCAAACCACAGAATTAACCCCAGCCTGATCAAACCACAGATTTAACCCCAGCCTGATCAAACCACAGATTTAACCCCAGCCTGATCAAACCACAGATTTAACCCCAGCCTGATCAAACCACAGATTTAGCACTAGCCTGATCAAACCACAGATTTAACACTAGCCTGATCAAGCCACAGGTTTAACCCCAGCCTGATCAAGCCACAGATTTAACCCCAGCCTGATCAAACCACAGATTTAACCCCAGCCTGATCAAACCACAGATTTAACACTAGCCTGATCAAACCACAGATTTAACCCCAGCCTGATCAAACCACAGAATTAACCCCAGCCTGACCAAACCACAGATTTAACCCCAGCCTGATCAAACCACAGATTTAACCCCAGCTTAATCAAACCACAGATTTAACCCCAGCCTGATCAAACCACAGATTTAACCCCAGCCTAATCAAGCCACAGAATTAAAGATACACGTGGACTAAGATGGTAACTGCCCTGTGCTATCACCAGTGGGATCATCAGTTGATCTGCCACCTGTCTTCAGGAGTTTCGGCCTGCTTATGATCAAGACTCCCTCGAGGTGGTGGGCCAGCAGTGCTAAAGCACAACCTCCCACTGTGAGCTTAAAAACTTGGCATCTGCCTCTAACAGAGTTGTTGGTCACTTCCATCCAACAGATAGTCTACTCTTCAGGTGTCTATGCAACTACTAAAGGGTTTGCAAAAGCTGGATACACTGTCTGACTATCTGCCCCTCTGGACATACTTGGTCCACACCCATGCTGATCCTTTCTCTGCTGCCTCGGCTACAGCCCTGCTGGTTGACTTGATCTCTCTTCTAGTGAAGCCAAGGTCACGCAGCCACTTCTGGAGAGTGAACGCAATAAACCCACGGCAGCCTACTTCGAATGGATAGCATGAGACCTTCCACCCTCTGTCTCTGCACTCTGATCTTAATTCTGCATACTTGGTTAACTTGCGCTCATGGGTTTCATCAATGTTGTCTTCCCAGGGGACTGTGAGTTCACCAATAACCACTTCCCTACTGGTGTCAGACCATACGATTATATCTGGACGCAATGTGGTGAAAGGTATTTGCTCCGGGAAACTGCCTTTCCCATCAGGTCGGCCTTGACACACCAATCATTGGCTGAGGAAAGTATGCTTGATCGTGAGCCTGCGCTGTACACCCTTGACTTGGAGCCTTCTTTCACAACTGATACGCGATGTTCTGTGCAGCATGGGGCATGAGATAAGTTGTGCTGCAGTACTCTCTGCTCAACCGCTTCTGTTACAACTTTCAGAACGTTCTTATGTCTCCAAGTGTACATGCTGCTGGAAAGATTGACTCTGCATGCACTCAAGATATGTTGAAGTGTTCCCTTCTCGTCACAAGCAGCACACCTGTCTGTCTTATCTTCATACCAGGTGCTGAGGTTGGCATGTGTTGGGAGCAGATCGTACGCTGCTCTGCATAGAAAAGAAATGCGGAGCGGTTCCACCTGCCACAGAACGTTCCAAGATAGATGTCGTTGTTCAACACTTTCCCACCGGGTCCAAGCCCCTTGTTTGGCCAGGCCAGCTGTTTTAGCTAACCTCTTCTCCTCTTCTACCTCTCGTATTTCTTGTGTTACAAGCTCACGGCGCTCCTTACCTGTAGAAGATGACTACCATCTGTGAGTTGTCCATCTAAGTCCCTGGTGGCCTAGCTGGATAGCCCCAACCGTCTCCTTGCGCTTCAATCTAGACTCTGCCTCATCAGCTGCTACACGGGCTGACCACTTCCTGCCTGATCTCACATCCGGCTGGGTGTTCTTGATGACAGGGTCTTTTGAGTCTCAAAGCATCAAGAATGATCTTACCTTGGCAACCTTGACCTCCTCAACAAGGTATTGCACTGGGATGGTAAGCTTTGCCTGGCTACTGTGGATTGCAACGTTGGAGAGGCTGCTCGGTACTCCAAGCCACTTCTTCACATACTTGTTGATCTTCCGTTCCGTTGCCTCAACGTGGGACATTGCCACTTCATAGACAGTTAGTGGCCACATTATCCGTGGCATCAGTCCGTACTGCAAGCACCACAACTTCAACTTGCCAGGCAAGCCACACTTGTCAACAGACATCAGACCTCTGTTGATCTGTTCTCCTGTCTCTTGAACCCTCTTGGTGTCTCTCAGCTCCTCTGTGTACCATCGACCAATGCTCTTAACTGGTTGGTCCTGAATGGATGGAATCTTCTCTCCACAAAGGGTGAAATGAAAGTCAACCAGCTTTCCTCTCCTAAGAACAAGGCTCCTTGACTTCTTGGTCTTGAACTTCATCCTTCCCCAATCCATTAGCTCCTCGAATCTAGATAGAACAGTTTCCACTGCCTCCGTGCTGGGACCCAAAAGGGTGAGATCGTCCATGAATGCTCGTATTGGTGGTAACTCCTCTCCGCCATCAAATGCGACACCTGGTCCCACTGATTCTGCAGCCCTCACAATGACCTCCATGGCTAACACAAACAGGATGGGTGAAATCGCACATCCCATTGGGATTCCAACATCCAGGCTCTGCCACCTAGTTGTAAACTGCTGAGTGGTAAACTTCATCCTGAAATCGTTGTAGTACTGCATAACAAAGTTCCTCACCTTAGCAGGAATCCATAGGAATTCCATCGCAAACTCAGTCAGGACATGGGGAACAGAGCCATACGCATTTGCCAGATCAAGCCAAACTACAGCCAGATTTCTTCTCAACCTTTTTGACTCCTGGATGGTATGCCATGTCATACTAGAATGTTCAAGGCATCCTGGGAAGCCTGGTATTCCTGCCTTCTGCACAGATGTATTTACTAATCCATTCTCTATCACAAATGAAGATATTCTTTCTGCTAGAATGCCAAACATAATCTTCCCCTCTACATTCAGGAGTGAAATTGGTCGGAATTGATTCAATGTAGAAGAATTCTCTTCCTTCGGGATGTATACTCCTTCAGCCTCACTCCATGACAAAGGAACAACACCTTGTCTCCACACCACCTTTAACAATCTCCACAAGTATTTCCTCAGCTGTTCACACTTCTTGAACACCTTACACGGCACTCCATTAGGTCCTGGCACTGAGCCTGACCTTGCCTTTCTGATGAACGGTTCGACTTCTGCCAGTTTGGGTTCTGACAGATCGAACTTCACTCCTGGCTTGGTAGGCTTCACAAGCCCTGAAATGTCAAGCAAAGGAGCCTCCTGCTGTTTGTTAGAGTAAGTGCTTGCCAGGTGATCCTCAAGTTCTTGTTGAGAGATATTAAGCTGCCCACTCTTACTTTGTTCAAACAGTTTCTTTGTGAACTCGTGAGGGTTCTCAAAGAATGACTTTCTTGCCTTCTCTCTCTTCTTTCTCTTTTTACCTTGTGACTCTGCACGATGGAATGATGCTAACTTTATACAAAAATGCTCTCGAAGATCAGCAAGCCCTGGTTTGTCACCCTCACTTGCTACCTTCTACCTCTGTCTCAATGATCTAAGCTCTCTCCTCAACCTACTAATCCCTTCCGGCACCTACTGGTTGCTGTGTAGGCTTTGCTTTCTACAACTCAACCAAACCAAACCTGTACTTTCCAACATCGTAAGTCATATTGCCCATCACTTCCAACTTTCTCTTTGATGTTCCCCTGAGAGTGTTCTCCAACATCATACTGATATCCTCATCAAATACATGCCAAGCCTTCTCATCTGCCATTGCTGGCCACTTGGCCTTCCTCTTCTTCTCTACCTCCTCACCACCGCCATCATGCGAAGAATCTACCTGGGTACTGTAGTCTGAAACCTGACCTGGGTTATCTCTCGTCTGATCTGGAGTATGATGACTCTCTCCAGAGTGAATTGCTGTGGCTTGTGAATCAGTGGTTGAAAAGACCACATCATCTGTGCTTGGTGAAGTAATCTCATCTTCATCCACTGGGATGTAATAGCACTTCAACTTAGCTTGGTGGACTCGTAAACCTTTAATGCTGGACAACGCTCTCCCACACCAACACACTGGACACTCAGAGCCTCTTATCCTAGCTCTTGGTTGTAGTCGTTCCCTGTAATTAACTGTATCCGTCCGATTGAGTCCATCATTCTCCCTCCCTCTCGGAGGACCCCGAGGGTATGTTTCTCCATGTAAACTAGAAGCTTCAAGAGGTGGGTGCTCATCTGAGCTGGTGCCCGGACTGCCAATCCTGACACCCCCAGTGCCAGTCTTTCCTGGCTGTCCGCTGTCTCTCCACGCTGTCACCGGACTATTCCCGGTTGCCAACCAGACTATTCCTGGTAGTCACTGGTGTCCAGAACAAAAGAGTTAAAAATACACGTGGACTAAGATGTTAACTGTCCTGTGCTATCACCACTGGGATCATCAGTTGATCTGCCACCTGTCTTCAGGAGTTTCGGCTGGCTTATGATCAAGACTCCCTCGAGGTGGTGGGCCGGCAGTGCTAAAGCACCACCTCCCACTGGTGAGCTTAAAAATTAGATTTAACCCTAGACTAATCAAGCCACAGATTTAACCCTAGCCTGAACAAACCACAGATTTAACCCCAGCCTCATCAAACCACAGATTTAACCCTAGCCTGATCAAACCACAGATTTAACCCTAGCCTGATCAAACCACAGATTTAACCCCAGCCTAATCAAACCACAGATTTAACCCTAGCCTGATCAAACCACAGATTTAACCCCAGCCTAATCAAACCACAGATTTAACCCTAGCCTGATCAAACCACAGATTTAACCTCAGCCTAATCAAACCACAGATTTAACCCCAGCCTAATCAAACCACAGATTTAACCCCAGCCTAATCAAACCACAGATTTAACACTAGCCTGATCAAACAACAGACTTAACCCCTGTCTAATCAAACCACAGATTTAACCCCAGCCTAATCAAGCCACAGATTTAACCCCAGCCTAATCAAACCACAGATTTAACCCTAGCCTGAACAAACCACAGATTTAACCCCAGCCTAATCAAACCACAGATTTAACCCTAGCCTGATCAAACCACAGATTTAACCCCGGCCTAATCAAACCACAGATTTAACCCTAGCCTGATCAAACCACAGATTTAACCCCAGCCTGATCAAACCACAGATTTAACCCTCGGCTAATCAAAGGATGCCTAGTGTCACTTTATTGACCTACAAGCAATCTATGTTTATAAGGTATCATATATTTATATTAATATTTAATATTATTATCAGGACCGCGTGGTCCTGAACAGACTGCAGAAAATAGCCGAAAGGGTATATCCCGAGTCGCAGTGCGGTTTCAGGTCGGAACGCTCCACAATCGACATGATCTTTTCCCTTCGACAGCTACAAGAGAAATGCAGAGAGCAAAGACAACCACTCTACATCGCTTTCATTGACCTTACGAAGGCCTTCGACCTTGTGAGCAGAGACGGCCTGTTCAAAATCCTCGCCAGGATTGGTTGTCCCCCGAGGCTCCTCAGGATAGTTCAGTCATTCCACACAGACATGAAGGGCGTCATTCAGTTCGACGGCTCTTCTTCGGAGGCCTTCAACATCCGCAGCGGTGTGAAGCAGGGTTGTGTGCTTGCCCCCCCCCCCCTTTGGCATCTTCTTCGCAGTCATGCTGAAGCACGCCTTTGGAACATCAACTGATGGTGTCTACCTCCACACCAGATCAGACGGGAGGCTGTTCAGTCTGTCCCGGCTGAGGGCAAAAACCAAGGTTCGTGAAGTACTCATCAGGGACATGTTGTTTGCAGACGATGCGGCACTGGCAACACACTCTGAAGAGCAACTGCAACGCCTCATGGACAGCTTCTCAAGAGCCTGCCAGGACTTCAGCTTGACCATCAGCCTGAAGAAAACCAACGAATTGGGCCAAGGCATTGAGTACCCCCCTGCCATTACTATCAACAACTACGAGCTGGAGGTAGTTCACGAGTTTACATACCTTGGCTCCACCATCACGGACAGCCTCTCCCTAGACCCCGAGATCAACGGATGGATCGGACGAGCAGCCTGAACGTTCGCCAGGCTGACAAAGAGAGTCTGGGAGAACAGAAAGCTGATGACGCACACCAGAGTTTCAGTCTACAGGGCCTGTGTCCTCAGCACACTGCTTTATGGCAGCGAGACCTGGAACCTGTACTACAGACAAGAGCGGCGTCTCAACGTCTTCCACCTTCGCAGCCTGAGACGCATCCTGGACATCATGTGGACTGACCGAGTCACCAACAATGAGGTCCTGGCCTGTGCCCAGATACCCAGCCTCTTCACCCTGCTCCAACAATGCCGTCTCTGCTGGCTGGGCCACGTACACCGCATGTCAGACGGGAGGATCCCGAAAGACCTGCTGTACGGGGAACTGGCCTCCGGCAAGAGAGCACAAGGGCGGCCCCATCTTCGTTTCAAAGACGTTTGCAAGAGAGACATGAAAATGAATGTCGAGAGGTGGGAGGACATTGCAAGCGATCACTCTCACTGGAGGCTGGAACTACGCAGAGGTTTAAAAAGAGCAGAAGAGAAGCTGAGGCTTGCTGCTGAAGAAAAGCGCACTCGTCGGAAAAACAGCACCAAGACGACACTGGAGGACAGCGCCTTCAAGTGCAGTCACTGCAGCCAAGACTGTCACTCCCGTGTGGGCCTCTACAGCCACAACAGACGCTGCTCTAACACAGACTGAAGCAAGACTTTCCAGGCACAGATCCATGGTCTAGCGAGACTAACAGATGCTACCATTTATATTTTGTTCTTTATCTTAGTATATTTTTTCATGCTTCATCAGATCCAGAGTAACAATTATTTCATTCTCCTTTGCACTTGGGTACAGGAAATGACATTAAACAATCTTCAATCTTGTATCTTGAATTTTGAAGGACACTGAGGTTATGGTAGACACTGTACCCAATGAACACAAAGCTCTCGGACTTTGGAATATGCTGTGAAAATAAATTATCAACAGAATAACTTGTGGCGGTTGGTAAAACAACAGAGTATAGCTGGTCGGGGTTGACTGTGGATATTGCGAACTATGCATAGCTGTCTATGCTGTTGGTGCTGTCGACCTGCAAGTCTGGATATGGGGAGCAAGCTGCTGCCCACGCAGCAGGCTCCCCCCCTCCACACAGCTGATGAACCCAATGGAATGGTAGTGACCGATGCAGTTTAGCACCACTGGCATCGAACGAGTTGCCGGTCAGTGTTGAACTCAATGTAGGATTGCCTTAGGGATTCCAGCTCCGGATTTTTCCTGAAACCTTCCCCATGAGTGGGCATATCCACAAGGCAGCTGAGGTTTGAGATCAGAGTTTTCCTTCTCCTTGATGAGCTGTCAACCACGGCTGACGTACCCCAACTGCCCAAAGCGACTGGTTTTAAGATACTAGTAACTGGTACCAGTAGGCGGGAGGAGAAGATGGCGGCACGACGCAGCGCACGCAGCTCTCCGGTGAAATAATATCGTATTTGTTAAATAGGGTACCGTGCACAGTCCTGATTTGATGGAGACAGACGTGTGAAGGCACAGAAGAATTGCTGGAAATTTATGAAATGCCCGGTTTGCTGCTGCTGCTACTGTGCGATCGAGAATCTCCAGAGGGAAGGCCCCAAAATCCCCGGCTGGCGACCGAGGCTGAGGTCGAAGCGTTCAGCAGAGAAGGCGCTCGGTACTTGGTGTTGGAGGGCTGATCAGAGCTCGAAGTTTTCGGATTACTCAGAGTCGGACTGTAGTCGGGCATGGCAGGGAGAATTTTCTTCCTTCTCCCGTCTGCGTGAGATGTGGGACTTTCGAGAGACTTTGAACTTTTTTTTTTACTGTGCCATGGCCTGTTCTTCATCAAGTTATGGTATTGTTGCACTGTTGTAACTATATGTTATAATTATGTGGTTTTTGTTAGTTTTTCAGTCTTGGTCTGTCTTGTGTTTCCGTGATATCACACCGGAGGAATATTGTATCATTTCTTAATGCATGCATTACTAAATGACAATAAAAGAGGACTGCGTGTCCTCATAATCTAATTTAATCAAATCTGACCTGCCTTTATAATAATATCATTAAATAAACAAATAAATAAATAATATTGACAATTTAAGTTGTAGAATCCTTGGAAGTGAGTCCATACGTTTTAGAACCGGTTCAGTGTGAGCTGAGTGAAGTTATCCACACTGGTTCAGGAGTCTGATGGTTGGATAGTAGGTGGGACCTGAGGCTCCAGTACCTCCTTCCCAAAGGCAGCAGCTAAACGAGAGCATGGCCTGGACAGGAGGCATCCCTGATGAAGGATTCTGCTTTCTCGTGGCAGCTCTCCGTGTAGATATGCTCAGTGGTGGAGATGGTTTTCCCTGTGGTGCACTGGGCTGCATCGACTGCTTTTTGCAGGATTTTCTGTTCGTCGGCTTTGGTGTTTCCATACCAGGTCGTGATGCAACCAGTCAGGAAATGGTCAAGATACTGCAACACACAAACCTTTCTTGTCGGTCACACGAAGACGGAATGTTGTAACAGCTGACTTACAGTGAGGTTCAAACGATAGGAGTGAGAAGTTCCATCAGTTCCTGACACCAGCCTCGGGTAACAAATTAACATTTACACCAAACCTTATGTTCGAGACTGTTGGCTCAAGAGAAATTAAAAAAGCACACTTAGATGCAGCTTGCTCTTAAGCAGGAACTGGATTTATTTTTATTTTTATTTACTTTAGAGATACGACACAGGACAGGCCCTCTGGCCCACTGAGCCTCAATTTACAATGACCAATTAACCTACCATCCCGTTCATCTCTGGACTGTGGGAGGAAACCCAGACACTCACAGGAAGGACGTACAATCTCTCTTCAAGAGGATACCGGAATTGAACTCTGAACTCTCACACTAACTGCTACGCTACCATGGCGCAAATACCGTGGATAGTTATGATAACAGGAGATCCGAGAGAAACGTAGGTCTGTGATGGATTGGAAGCTTGTGCAGGGAACAAGTGCTCTGTTCTTTTTTAACCATTTACCTCAACTGCCAGAAGTTAAGAAAAAGACTAAGGAGCTGGTGGTAGACCTGAGGAGAACTAAGGTACCGGTGACCCCTGTTTCCATCCAGGGGGTCAGTGTGGACATAGTGGAGGATTAAAAATACCTGGGGATACGAATTGACAATAAACTGGACTGGTCAAAGAACACTGAGGCTGTCTACAAGAAGGGTCAGAGCCGTCTCTATTTCCTGAGGAGACTGAGGTCCTTTAACATCTGCCGGATGATGCTGAGGATGTTCTACGAGTCTGTGGTGGCCAGTGCTATCATGTTTGCTGTTGTGTGCTGGGGCAGCAGGCTGAGGGTAGCAGACACCAACAGAATCAACAAACTCATTTGTAAGGCCAGTGATGTTGTGGGGATGGAACTGGACTCTCTCACAGTGGTGTCTGAAAAGAGGATGCTGTCTAAGTTGCATGCCATCTTGGTCAATGTCTCCCATCCACTACATAATGTACTGGGTGGGCACAGGAGTACATTCAGCCAGAGATTCATTCCACCGAGATGCAACACAGAGTGTCATAGGAAGTCATTCCTGCCTGTGGCCATCAAACTTTACAACTCCTCCCTTGGAGGGTCAGACACTCTGAGCCAATAGGCTGGTCCCGGACTTATTTCATAATTTACTGGCATAATTTACATATTACTATTTAACTATTTATGGCTCTATTACTATTTATTATTTATGGTGCAACTGTAATGAAAACCAATTTCCCCCGGGATCAGTAAAGTATGACTATGACTATGACTATGACCATGACTATGACTATGTTCATAATTTATTTTCACAGCTTTCACAGCATTTTCCAAAGTCCGAGATCTTTGTGTCCACAAAGCATGGTATCTGCAATAGCCTCGATAACAGGAGGTTAAAAACAGAGCTTGCAGCTTGTTGAGTCTTGGTAAAGATTTTCATGTCAAGATTCAAGATTTTGAAATGTTATTTCCAACACAGAAGTTTAAAGGAGAACTAAATAATTATCACTCTGAAGCTGATGCAGCACAAAAAAACATACTAAGATAACAAACACAATAATAAAAAAAACACAATAAATATAAATACCTAAGATCCCCACCACCCATTCGTTTATCTGTGGGTACAAAAATAGCTGACCATAAGTCAATGCCTTTTTCCTAACCTTAGCATCTTTGTCTCTTTGTCCTTAAGCCTTTTGCTACTCGCTCCTGCTTCTGTTCTCTTCTATCAATGCTTAACAAAAAATCATGAAGCAAAACGTCTTGTGCCTCTTTCCCAACTTCTGACAGAACTTTGGATGAAAACATTAGAATCCAGCATTCCCAATATCTTTCTTCAAATCAAGTCCAAGTCAAGTGGAAAAGAGTTTATTATCAAAGTGCATAATCAGAATCAGAATCAGGTTTATTATCGCTGGCATGTGAAGTGAAATTTGTTAACTTAGCAGCAGCAGTTCTATGCAATACATAATATAGAAGAAAAAAACAAAATCAAATAATAATGATAAATAAATAAATAAGTTACAGTATACGTATATTGAATAGATTAAAAATCATGTAAAAACAGAAATACTATATATTAAAAAAGTGGGGTAGTATCCAAGGGTTCAATGTCCATCTAGGAATTGGATGGCAGAGGGGAAGAAGCTGTTCCTGAATCGCTGAGTGTGTGTCTTCAGGCTTCTGTACCTCCTACCTGATGGTAACAGTGAGAAAAGGGCATGCCCTGGGTGCTGGAGGTCGTTAATAATGGACGCTGCCTTTCTGAGACACTGCTCATTGAAGATGTCCTGGACACTTGGTAGGCTAGTGACCAAGATGGAGCTGACTAAATTAGAGTAATCATATACAACTATGAGATTCATTTTTCCGCAGGCATTCACAGTAGGTACAAGAAAATACGACAGAATCAATGAAAAATTATACAGAAAGACTGACAAACAACCAACGCACAAAGATAGAGAAACTGTGCAAATACAAAAGAAAACATATTATGACCACTAGGGGCACATTATACTGCTATATGCATATTAGAACTACTTACAAAACAAGCAGATAATTAATTGTTAAACTGTAAAGAAAGTAACAATTAAACAGTTCAATCTAAGGATTAAACTGTCTGATCCAGCAGGAGGTAGCTGAGAGTAGCAACAGCAAACCAGATCTGAGGAAATGAAACAACATTGTTTATTCTCTCACCGAAGGCGAATCTGAGACATGCAATGTGTGCAGTTCTGCTTGGGCCATTCTGCTAAGGAGGTGGAGCTGTGGAGAGAGGGCAGAGGACGTTCACCAGGATGCTGGCTGGACTACAGGGTGTGTGCTATGAAGAGAGGGGACAAACTTGGGGTGTTTTCTCTGGGGAGTCAGAGACTGAGTGGACAACTGATAGAGATTTACATATTTATGAGAGACATAGATACAGTATCTTGCCAGAGTCTTTTTCCCAGTGTAGAAATACCATACATTAGAGGACATGCATTTAAGATGAGAGTGGGAAAGTTTAAAGAGGATGTGCAGAACAAATTTTTTAGACAGAGAGTGGCGGGTGTCTGAAACATGCTGCCAGGAGTGGTGATGGAAGGAGATATGACAGAGGCATTTAAGAGACTTTTAGACACAAGAATATTTTATTCTTTTATTTTTATTATATTTATTTAGAGATATAACATAGTTACAGAACCACCCAGTCTCACCCTTGCATCTTTGGAGTGTGGGAGGAAACGAGGACACTTGGAGGAAACCGTACAGTCAAGGGGAAGACATTGCAGACAGCAGCGGGATTGAATCGAGATTATTGACGCTACAATAGTGTTACACTAACCGGCATGCTACCGAACTGACTGAGTATGCAGGTAATAGAGGCCATATGGATCATGAACAGGTAGAAGAAATTTGATGTTAGATCCGACTGCTTAATTCTTCGATTAGACGGTTTAATTGTTATTTTATTTGCACTTGACAATTTATTGTCTGCTTGTAGTTCAGATATACAAGGAATTGCCTGGTATCACAAACAAAAGAAAATCTGCAGATGCTGGAAATCCAAGCAGCACACACAAGATGCTGGAGGAACTCAGCAGATCAGGCAACATGCATCAAAAAGAATGAACAGTCAAGGTTTTGGGTTGAGATCCTTCATTGGGAGTCCAGCATTTTGTCTGAATTGCCTAGTATGTCTCCTAGTGATCATAGCGTGTATATGCAATTGTTCAATGTGTCCCCTAGTGGATATATTGGTCTAATTCTGGAAGCTTCTCTTGGTACTCCATTATTTGAATAGATGGCATCTCATTTGTTAACTCTGACCCAAAAATTTGAAAGGAATTTTCCTTAACTATGGGTATTAAAGAACTGCACCACAAGGCCAGCACCATCTTAGCTTGTTAGCTTTTGACTCATCCTTTCTTCAATTAGTAGACCTCCACCACTGTCCATTTTCAACTCTAATTTTGTTCTTTAACACTTTATAAAACAATTGTGAAGCAACAATTTTGTGCCTCTTTCCTGATTTCCAAAAGAACCTTGGATGAAAACATCAAAATGCAAAAATAGCCTAATTTGGCATCATGCTCGGCACAGAGCGAATGGGCTGAAGGGTCTGTTCCTGTGTGATACCATTCTGTATTCTGTGTTCTAGAAGATGATCATGGGGGCTGATCAAGCACAGCGGGAGAGAGAAAAACATTTGTCTGAGGGAAGGAACTCTTGGCCAAAGGCACTTTCAGATGACAGCCAGGTTGTGGAGCTATAATGTCAGGCACCTTGCTCACACGGGTCTGATCCTGCTACCTGCCAGCCTACACATGCAGGTACCTCCAGTTCCCTCCCAGCCAATAGGGTTGCTCATTCGCCTGCCACTCATTCCAGACTCATCGCCTGCAGCCTTTTAACCCCAGTTCGCACCTATCATCCTCGTTCACTCATTGAACCAGCCGGCCTCAACCAGTTGCCTGAGCTTTCACTCTCCCTGTCTAAAGTTTACCTTGTTGCCTGTGGTGTTTAATTTCTGTTCTCTCCTGTTTCGTGGCCCCTTGTGGCTTGTTATTTTGTGGTCTATTATTAAAGTTATCATTCACCTCTGAATCATCTCCATTGCTCTGCTTTTGGATCTAGTCCCCTCTGCATTTCCTGACCCCATGGGGACTGGATCTGCTCCTCAGTGAGCAAGTGTGCGAATGGACGACTCTCATCGAGGGACCAGCAGTGGAAGGGGTGAGCAGTTTCAAATCCCTGGCTGTCAATATCTCCGAAGGTCTATCCTGGGCCCAAAATATTGATGCAATCATGAAGAGGGTATGCCAGAAGCTATATTTTGTTCAGCGTTTGAGGAGATTTGGTAGGTCACCAAATACTTTATGCATTTCGACTGGGTGCCTCACCATCTGGAATGGAGCCTCTGCTGCTCTGCCTTTACCATGCCCTCAGGCAGGGTGCAGCACCAGCTTAGACCCTCCCCCCCCCCACCACCCACCCCACCCCACCCCACAGTCAGGGTCACGTGAAGCCGGGGGAGCAGCTGGTGCAGTCACAAGTCCTGATTATGTGATCACTGACACCAGGCAGACAATCTCTGAAGAGTATTGATAATGGCTGGGGTCACCCATCTTGTAAGGACACTGCCCAGGAGAAGGCAATGGTGAACTACTTCCGAAGAAAAAATTGCCAAGAACAATCATGGTCAAGACCATGATCACTCACTTCATATTGACACGGCACATAATGATGATGTCATACGAGATGACATATAATGACGGTGCCGATTGAAGGAATATGAAAGAGGACATGCATTTCAAAGGAGCTGTGAAGGACAAGATTTTTACAGAGGGGGCCAATGTGCTGCCTGGGATCATTGTAGAGACAGAAATATCAGGGACTTCTAAAAGATATTTTATAGACACGTGAATCAGAGGAAAATGGAAGGATATGGACATTGTGTACGCATAAGAGAGCAGTTTAATTGGTTTGGCACAACATTCTGAGCCAAAGGGCCTGTTCCTGTGCTGAACTGTTCTATTGTTTATGAAAGTTCAAGAGCCGTGAGGTAATGTTACAGATATATAAGACCTTAGTCAGACACCAGTTGGAGTACTGTATTCAATTCTGGTCACCTCACTACAGGAAGGATGTGGATCCTATAGAGAGAGTGCAGAGGAGATTTACAAGGATGTTGCCTGGATTGGAGGGTGTACCTTATGAGAATAGGTTGAGTGAACTTGGCCTTTTCTCCTTGGAGCGACGGAGGATGAGATGTGACTTGATAGAGGTGTATAAAATAATGAGAGGCATTGATCATGTGGATAGTCAGAGGCTTTTTTCCAGGGCAGTAATGGCTAACATCAGCAGGCATAGTTTTAAGGTGCTTGGAAATAGGTACCGAGATGATGTCAGGGGTATGTTTTTCACACAGAGATTGGTGGTTCATGGAATACACTGCCTGCAGTGGTGGTGGTGGAAGCGGATACAAAAGGGTCTTTTATGAGCCTCTTAGGTAGGTACAGGGAGCTTAGAAAAACAGAGGGCTATGTGCTAAGGTAATTCTAGGCAGCTTCTAGAGTAGGTTACATGGTCGGCACAACATTGTGGGCCGAAGGACCTGTAGTGTTCTGTAGATTCTATGATCCCATGTTTCAATGAAAGGAATCGAATAGATGTCAATACTGGACTGCTGAGAGGCCTCTTCCTATTGGCTGCCTCATGTCCTGTATCATAATTGGACAGGAAGGCCCTAGCACCTTAGTAAGTGGAATACAGAACATTCCTAATAAAAATAAATAACCAGCCAGTTTATAATTAAAATCCAAGTATCTTTACCAGTCAAGTTTAGTAGCAACATCCAATAGGCTTAATTGCTTTTGTGGGGGAGAGTTGACAAGAAAGTGGTTAATGACACATGCAGAGGGCATCTGAAAGGCTTGCCTGAGGAAATTAAAGACCTTTAATATTTTATGAGCGTCTCGCTTCAGTAACTGTCTACACCAACAGCTTTGTTGCCCTCTCCTGCTCCACGTATTGTCTGCACGTATGTGTCCAGTACATTAAAGTAATCTACAACCTGAAGGCAAGGCCCACATAGAGAAATCCAGGAAATTATTTCGTATAATTACTGCTGGATGATATGTTGAGCCAATGCGAGATTTTCTCTGGTTCAGCTCCTCTAATGCAGGGAAACGTGACTTATTGGGAGACCATCTTGTCGAGCCCTCCTCTCCATCTGCAAAACACAGAATTTCCTGTTGGCGAACTATATTAACTCCTATCCCCATTCCCTTTCCGACATGTGTCAGTGCATGATGGCCTTGTCTACTGCCATGATTAGGCCACTCTCTGGGTAGAGGAGCAACACCACATATCGCATCTGGGTAGCCTCTGACCTGATGGCATAAACACCAATTTCTCCTTCTGTCAATCTTTTCCCTCCCCCTTCCCTCTTCTTCTATTCCTCACTCTGGCCTCTTACCTCTTTTCCTCACCTGCCCATCACCTAACCACGGTGCCCGTCCTTCTTCCCCCTTCCCCATGGTGTGCTCTCCTCTCCTTTCAGATTCCTTCTTTTCCAACCTTTTCACTTTCCCATTCACCTGGCTTCACCTATCACCTTCTAGCTTGTTCAAGTTCAAGTTTAATTGTCATTCAACCATACATGAATACCCATGAATGCAGCCAAATGAAACAGCGTCACTCCAGGACTATGGTGCAAAACGCCAAACCAGTAGTCACACACAACACAAGGCACATACAGCACATATAAGACAGCAAGCACCTATAAGATATCAGTAAAATACAGTCACACAAAAAATATATATTTTAGAATCTAAGTATCGTAGGACTGGCAGATGATAGTGCTGGTTTGCAAACAGAGGCAATGCGTAGTGAGGAGAGGCTGTTGATAAGGCAAAATTGAAGTCAACAGGATGAGTTACAATGTAAAAGGTGGACAAAATCGAAATGAGTGAATACGGGACTGAAGGTGTTATATTTGAAAGCACACAGTATACAGAATTAGAGAGATTAATGCAGCACAGTTACAGACTGGCAGGCATCACTGAATCATGAGTGAAGAAAGATTATAGCAGGGAGCTTAACGTCCAAGGGTAAATATTGTATCAAAAGGACAGGCAGGAAGGCAAAGGGTGCGGCATTGCTCTTTTGGTAAAAAAATTAAATTGAATTATTAGAAAGAGGTGACATATGGTTGGAAGGTGTTGAATCATTGTGGATAGAGCTAAGGAAATTCAAGGGTAAAAAGATTCTGATAGGAGTTGCATACAGACCCCCAAACAGTAGTAAGGATGTGGTCTACAAATTACAATGGGAGATGGAAAATGCATGTTAAAAGGACAATGTTACAATAGTCGAGGGGGATTCCAGTATGCAGGTAGATTGGGAAAATTAGGTTGGTGCTGGATTCCAGGAGGGGGAATTTCTAGAGTACCTACAAGATGGCTTTTTAGAGCAGCTCGTGGTTGAACCCACTGGGGGGTCAGCTATTCTGGATTTGGTGTCGTGCAACAAGCAAGAATTGATTAGAGAGCTCAAGGTAAAATGACCCTAAGGGGCAAGTGATCATAATATGATGGAATTCACCTTGAAATTTGAGAAGGAGAAGCTAAAGACAGATGTATCAGCATTACTGTGGAGTAAAGGGAATTACAAAGGTGTGAGAGAGGAGTTGGACAGAAGTAAATGGAAAAGAGCACTGGCACGGTAAAGGCAGAGCAGCAGAGGCTGCGATTCCTGATAGTAACTCAGAAGGGATGGGATATATACATCCCAAAGAAGAAATATTCTAAAGGCAGGATGTCACAACAATCAAAGTCAACATTAAAGCCAATGAGAGGGCATATCAGAAAGCAAATATTAGTGGAAAATTAGAGGATTGGGAAGCTTTTAAAAACCAACAGAAGGCAACTAAAAAAGTCATTAGGAAGGAAAAGATGGAATACGAAAGTAAGTCTGCCAATAATATTCAGGATATCAAAAGTTTCTGCAGATACATATATGTAAAAGAGAGGCAAGAGTGGATATCGGAACACTGGAAAACAATGTTAGAGAGGTAGTAATGGGGCACAACGAAATTGCGGTTGAACGGAATAAGTATTTTGCATCAGTCTTCACTGTGGAAGACAATAGCAGTTTGGTGGAAATTCCAGGTGTCAGGCATCATGAAGTGTGTGAAATTACCGTAACTAGAAAGAAGTTCCTTGGGAAACTGAAAGATCTGAAGGTAGATAAGTCACTTGGACCAGATGGTATACACCCCAGCGTCCTGAAAGAGGTGGATGAAGAGATTGTGGAGATATTTTGTAATGATCTTTCTAGATACACTAGATTCTGGAATGGTTCCAAAAGACTGGAAAACTGCAAATGCCATTCTTTTCAAGAAGGGAGGAAGAAAGAAGAAAGGAAGCTATTGGCTAGTTAATTTGACCTCAGCGGTTGGAAAGACGTTGGAATCGATTTTTAATGATGTAATCTCAGAGTACTTGGCGGCACGTGATAAAATAGGCTGCAGTCAGCATGGATTCCTCAAGGGAAAATCTTACCTGACAAGTCTGCTGGATTTCTTTGAAGAAATAACAAGCAGGATAGACAAGGGAGAATTGGCTGATTCTGTCAAGAATTGTATACTTGGATTTTCTGCAGGCCTCTGACAAGGTGCCACACATGAGGCTGCTAAACGAGCTGCGAGCCCGTAGTACAACAGGAAAGATTCTAGCATTGATAAAACAGCGGCTGATTGGCAGGAGGCAAAGAGTGGGACTAAAGGGAGCCTTCTGGTTGGCTGCCAGTCCCAGGTGTCTGTGTTGGGACTGATTCTTTTTACATTTTACGTAAATGACTTGGATGACGGAATTGATGGCTTTGTTGCAAAGTTTGCAAATGATATGAAGACTGGTGGAGGGGCAAGTAGTTTTGAGGAAGTAGAGAGGCTACAGAAAGTCTTAGACAGATTAGGAGAAAGGGCAAAGAAGTGGCAGATGGATACAATGTCAGGAAGTGTATGGTCATGCACTTTGGTGGAAGAAATGAAATGGCTGACTATTTTCTAATTGGAGAGAAAATACAGAAAACCGAGATGCAAAGGGAGTCCTTGTGCAGGGTTCCTTAAAGGTTCATTTGCAGGTTGAGTCTCTGGTGAGGAAGGCAAATGTGATGTTAACATTCATTTCAAGGGGACAAGAATATAAAAGCAAGGATGTAATGTTGAGACTTTATAAAGCACTGGTGAGGCCTCACAGAGTATTGTGAACAGTTTTGGACCCCTTATCATAGAAAGGATGTGCTGAAACTGGAGAAGGTTCAAAGGAAGTTCATGAAAATGACTCCAGGATTGAATGGATTGTCATATGAAGAGTGTTTGTTGGTTCTGTTGCAGTATTCACTGGAATTCAGAAGAGTGAAGGGTGACCTCATTGAAATCTATTGAAAGGTGAAAGGCCTTGATACAGTGGTCTTGATCATAGCAAGGTCTAGACCTCAGACTGTGGTCTCACCTGTTTGTAGCTGCCCAGGAGAGAGGCATGCTCTCTATGGTGGCAGAGTCTAAGACCAGAGGACACAGACAGAGGATAGAGGTGTGCTCTTTTAGAAAGGAAATGAGGACGAATCTCTTTAGCCAGAGAGTGATGAATCTATGGAATTCTTTGCCAGAGGCAGCTGTGGAGGCCAAGTTTCAATGTATATTTAATCAGAGGTTGATCGATTCTTGATTAGTCAGGGGATACGAGGAGAAGGCAGGAGACTGGGGCTGAGAGGGAAAATGGATCAGCCATGATGAAATGACAGAGCAGACTCGATGGGCCAAATGGCCTAATTCTGCCCTTATATTTCAGATCATAGAACACAGAATATAGGAATCTACAGCACATTACAGGCCCTTCAGCCCAAAATGTTGTGCCGGCAATGTAACCTTCTCTAGAAACTGTCTAGAATTTCCCTACCACATAGCCCTCTATTTTTCTGAACTCTATGTGCCTATCTAAGAGTCCCTTAAAAGACCCTATTGTATGCACCTCTACCACAGTTGCTGGCAGTGCATTCCATGCACCCACCACTCTCTGTCTGAAAAACTTACCTCTGACATCCCCCTTGTACCTACTCCCAAGCACCTTAAAACTATGCCCCCTTGTTTCATGCCTAGGAAAAAGCCTCTGGCTAGCCACACAATCAATGCCTCTCATCATCTTATACACCTCTATCAGGTCACCTCTCATCCTCCATCGCTCCAAGGAGAAAAGGCCGAGTTCACTCAACCTGTTTTCATAAAGCATGCTACCCAATCCAGGCAATATCCTTGTAAATCTCCCCTGCACTCTCTCTATATTATCCACATCCTTCCTGTAGTGAAGTGACCAGAACTGAACACAGTACTCCAAGTGGGATCTAACTAAGGTCTTATAAAGCTGTAACATTACCTCACGGCTCTTGAACTCAATCCCACAGTTGATGAATGCCAACACACCATACTCCTTCTTAAAAACACTGTCAACCTGTGCAGCAAATTTGAGTGTCCTACATACATGGACCCCAAGATCTCTCTGTTCCCCCACATTGCCAACAGTGCCAATTATACTATATTCTGTCTTCAAATTTGACCTACCGAAATGAACCACCACATTTATCTGGGTCGAAATCCATCTGCCACTTCTCAGTTCAGTTCTGCAGCCTATCGATGCCACACTGTAACCTCTGACAACCCTTCAGACTATCCACAACACCCCGACATTTGTGTTATCAGCAACCTTACTAATCCACCCTTCTACTTCTTCATCTAGATCATTTATAACAATCACAAAGAGGAAGGGTCCCAGAACAGATCCCTGTAGAACACCACTGGTCATCAACCTCCATGCAGAATACAGGCCATCTACAACCACCCTTTGCCTTCTGTGGGCAAGCCAATTCTGGATCCACAAAGCAAGGTCTCCTTGGATCCCATGCTTGATTACTTTCTGAATGAGCCTTGCATGGGGAACCTTATCAAATGCCTCACTGAACTCCATATACACTACATCCACTGCTCTACCTTCATCAATGTGTTTTTTTACATCCTCAAAGAATTCAGTCGGGCTCGTAAGGCATGACCTGTCCTTGACAAAGCTATGCTGACTACCCCTAATCAGGTTATGCCTCTTCAAATTTATCCTCCTTCTCAGAATCTTCACCACCAACTTGCCCACTACTGAAGTAAGACACACTGGTCTATAATTTCCTGGGTTATCTCTACTTCTGTTCTTGACAAGGGAACAACATTTGCAACCCTCCAATCCTTCAGTACTTCTCCCATCCCTATTGATGATGCAAAGATCATTGCCAGAGGCTCAGCAATCTCCTCCCTCACCTCCCACCATAGCCTGGGGTATATCTCGTCTGGTCCCGGTGACTTATCTAACTTAATGCTTTTCTAAAACTCCAGCACATCCTCTTTCTAAATGTCTATATTCTCAAACATTTCAGTCCACTGTAAGTCATCCCCAAAATTGCCAAGGTCTTTTTCCCTGATGAATACTGAAGCAAAGTATTCATTACCTCCGTTACCTCCTCCAATTCCGTGCACACGTTTCCACTATCGCACCTGATTGGCCCTCTTCTCACACAGCTTATCCTCTTGCTCTTCACATACTTGTAGAATGCCTTAGGGGTTTCCTTAATCTTGCTTGACAAGACCTTCTCACGGCCCCTTCTAGATCTCCTAATTTCATTCTTAAACTCATTCCTGGCAACCTTGTAATTTTCCAGCAGTGCTTAGTTTCTTGAAACTTTCATAAGCTTTATTTTTCTTCTTAACTAGATTCTCTACATCCTTTGTACATCATGGTTCTTTTACCTTACCATCCTTTCCATGCCTCAATGGAACACATCTATGCAGAACTCCATGTAAACGTTCCCTGAATATTTGCCACATTTCTGCTGTGCATTTCCCGGAGAACATCTGCTTCCAATTTATACTCCCAAGTTTCTGCCTAATAGCATCATATTTCCCCCTAATTAAATATTTTCTCAAATTGTCTGCTCCATGGTAAAGGAGATGGAATTGCGCTCACTATCTCCAAAATGCTCTCCCACAGAGAGATCTGACACCTGACTAGGTTCATTGTCCAATACCAGATCAAGTACAGCCTCTCCTCTAGTTGTCTTATCTACATATTGTGTCAGGAAACCTTACTGAACACACCTAACAAACTCCACCCCATCTAAACCCCTTGCTCTAAGGGGATGCCAGTCAATATTAGGAGAGTTAAAATCACCCATCACAACAACCCTATTATTCTTGCACCTTTCCAGTTTCTACCTCCCTATCTGCTCCTCAATATCCCTGTTACTGTTAGGGGGTCTATAAAACACCCATTAGAGTTATTGACCCCTTCCTGTTTCTGATTTCCAGCCACGCTGACTCAGTAGGCAATCCCTCCATGACTTCCTCCTTTTCTGCAGCCGTGACAATATCTCTGATCAACAGTGTCACGCCCCCACCTCTTTTGCCTCCCTCCCTGTCCTTTTGAAACATCTAAAGTCCGGCACAGTCAGCATGCCCTGAGACAACCCAGTCTCTGTAATGGCCACAGTGTCATACTTCCATGTATTGATCTACTCTCTGAGTTCATCTGCCTTGTTTATGATACTCCTTGCATTAAAATAGGCACATCTCAAACCACCTGGCTGAGTGCATCTTTGCTCTATCATCTGCTTATCCTTCTTCATAAACTCTCTACAAGTTGTCTCTACTTGTGCACCAACTGCCTCTTCATTTCGGTTCCCACCCCCTGCAAATCTAGTTTAATCCCTCCCAATTGCATAGGCAAACCTGCCTCCCAGGATATTAGTTCCCCTCCAGTTCGGGTGCAACCTGTCCACTTGTACAGGTTACCCCTACACCAGAAAAGGTTCCAATGATCCAGGAACTTGAAACCGTGCCCCCTCCCCTGCAGCATCTCCTCAGCCACTCATTCATCTGCACTATCTTCTTGTTCTGCCACCTCCGCCACCTCCAGTTTAAATTCTATGCAGAATATTTTGGAAGATCAAGAACCAAGAACCAAGAACCCTCACTAGCTTGTGGGACTGGAAGTAATCCGGAGATTACCACCTTGGAGATCCAGCTCTTCAGTCTCCTTCTTCACTCCCTAAACACTGCACAGGACCTCTACCCCTCTCCTGCCTCAGTCATTGGTACTAATATTTACCACGACCTCTGGCTGCTCACGCTCCCCTTCAAGATTATTCTGCAACCCCTCAGAGACATCCTGGACCCTAGCACCCGGGAGGCAACACACTATCCTGGCAACACACATCAAATTTGCTGGTGAACACAGCAGGCCAGGCAGCATCTCTAGGAAGAGGTACAGTCGATGTTTTGGGCCGAGAGCCTTCGTCACTAGCTCTTCCTTCCGTTAGTCCTGACGAAGGGTCTCGGCCTGAAACGTCGACTGTACCTCTTCCTAGAGATGCTACCTGGCCTGCTGTGTTCACCAGCAAATTCGATGTGTGTTGCTTGAATTTCCAGCATCTGCAGAATTCCTCATGTTTACACTATCCTGGCATCTCTTTTGCTGCCACAGAATCTCCTATCTTTCCTCCGAACTATTGAGTCCTCTATGACTATTGTTCCACCTGACTTCACCCTATGGTTTTAGGTTTTATGGTCTTACATAGTCCAAGTTAGGGTTGCCAATGGTCCCGTATTTGCTGGGACATCCCGTATGTTGGGCTAAATTGGCTTGTCCCATACGGGACCGGCTTTGTCCCATATTTCCCCCGCTAAGGTAGAGCATTCCAATGAAACCTTTCGTGCCGAAATGGCGTAAAGTGAAGAAGCAATTACCATTACTTTATATGGGAAAAATTTTTGAGCGTTCCCAGACCCAAAAAATAACCTACCAAATCATACCAAATAACACATAAAACCTAAAATAACAGTAACATACAGTAAAAGCAGGAATGATATGATAAGTACACAGTCTATATAAAGTAGAAATAATGTATGTACAGTGTAGTTTCACTTAACAGAATTGGGAAGTTTAAGCCAAAACCGATTTGTAGTAAAAAATCAGCACATACACACATGCGCACGTCAAGCATGTGCACACAGGTGCCCGTGCAAGGCCTCATGGTCATGGTAGTCTTTCTCGGGGTAAACACAAGTGTCCCGTATTTGACTGCTACTTTTGTCCCTTATTTAGGAGTGAGAAAGTTGGCAAGCCTAGTCCAAGTCCCTGAGTCCATCAATGTTGCAGCACTCTGCGTTTGAACAGCTTGCCCTCTGCCAAGCAAAGACTGGAGGCAGCACCACCTCTGGCATTATCGCTGTACCACATCACCTCTGGTGAAGTGCACTGACCCTGACACCTCTCTCCAGGGCAGCTGCAACCAGGCAACAGCATGGTTTGAGGCCTACTCCACCCTATGAGTAAGGCTACACAGCGCCCCCTGCAGTCCACACCCCCCATTTGCAAAGAGAACAGTGAATCGGAATAGGAATCACTCGCTGATACACAGCTCAAGCATACTGCCTTTGAACACCAAATGCTCTCTAATACAGGCAGCAAGACCAGACCCTTCAGTTTCTCTGCCAATGAGTAACTTGACAGGGTAGATCTGCGTACATTAAGTTCTCAATGTCCAGTTGGGTTTTGTGATCATAAAAAATACATTTAAAAACACAATAACACCTTTGGTTGGCCATGTAGAAGTCGCTGTGTCTCAGTGTGCCGCCATCTCACTGGAAGTCACACAATCCCTAAGCTTTTATAGATATGTAAAAAGGAAAAGACTGGTAAAGACAAATGTAGGTCCCCTGCAGACAGAAACAGGTGAATTGATTATGGGGAGCAAGGACATGGCAGACCAATTGAATAATTACTTTGGTTCTGTCTTCAGTAAGGAGGACATAAATAATCTTCCAGAAATAGTAAGGGACAGAGGGTCCAGTGAGATGGAGGAACTGAGTGAAATACCTGTTAGTAGGGAAGTGGTGTTAGGTAAATTGAAGGGATTGAAGGCAGATAAATCCCCAGGGCCAGATGGTCTGCATCCTAGAGTGCTTAAGGAAGTAGCCCAAGAAATAGTGGATGCATTAGTGATAATTTTTCAAAACTCGTTAGATTCTGGACTAGTTCCTGAGGATTGAGGGTGGCTAATGTAACCCCACTTTTTAAAAAAGGAGGGAGAGAGAAACCGGGGAATTATAGACCGGTTAGCCTAACGTCGGTGGTGGGGAAACTGCTGGAGTCAGTTATCAAGGATGTGATAACAGCACATTTGGAAAGTGGTGAAATGATCGGACAAAGTCAGCATGGATTTGTGAAAGGAAAATCATGTCTGACGAATCTCATAGAATTTTTTGAGGATGTAACTAGTAGAGTGGATAGGGGAGAACCAGTGGATGTGGTATATTTGGATTTTCAAAAGGCTTTTGATAAGGTCCCACACAGGAGATTAGTGTGCAAACTTAAAGCACACGGTATTGGGGGTAAGGTATTGGTGTGGGTGGAGAATTGGCTGGCAGACAGGAAGCAAAGAGTGGGAATAAATGGGACCTTTTCAGAATGGCAGGTGGTGACTAGTGGGGTACCGCAAGGCTCAGTGCTGGGACCCCAGTTGTTTACAATATATATTAATGACTTGGATGAGGGAATTAAATGCAGCATCTCCAAGTTTGCGGATGACACGAAGCTGGGTGGCAGTGTTAGCAGTGAGGAGGATGCTAAGAGGATGCAGGGTGACTTGGATAGGTTGGGTGAGTGGGCAAACTCATGGCAGATGCAATTTAATGTGGATAAATGTGAAGTTATCCACTTTGGTGGCAAAAATAGGAAAACAGATTATTATCTGAATGGTGGCCGATTAGGAAAAGGGGAGGTGCAACGAGACCTGGGTGTCATTATACACCAGTCATTGAAAGTGGGCATGCAGGTACAGCAGGCGGTGAAAAAGGCGAACGGTATGCTGGCATTTATAGCGAGAGGATTCGAGTACAGGAGCAGGGAGGTACTACTGCAGTTGTACAAGGCCTTGGTGAGACCACACCTGGAGTATTGTGTGCAGTTTTGGTCCCCTAATCTGAGGAAAGACATCTTTGCCATAGAGGGAGTACAAAGAAGGTTCACCAGATTGATCCGAGAGCTGGACAGGTGATAGGCAGAAGGGGATACGAGAGGATCATGGGACAGGAGGTCCGGGAAGAAAGACGGGGGGGGGGGGTGACCCAGAGGATGGGCAAGAGGTATATTCAGAGGGACAGAGGGAGAAAAAGGAGACTGAGAGAAAGAATGTGTGCATAAAAAAGAGTAACAGATGGGGTACGAGGGGGAGGTGGGGCCTAGCGGAAGTTAGAGAAGTCAATGTTCATGCCATCAGGTTGGAGGCTACCCAGACGGAATATAAGGTGTTGTTCCTCCAACCTGAGTGTGGCTTCATCTTTACAGTAGAGGAGGCCATTTTATATATTGGTGAGACCCGACGCAGACTGGGAGACCGCTTTGCTGAGCATCTACGCTCTGTCCGCCAGAGAAAGCAGGATCTCCCAGTGGCCACACATTTTAATTCCACATCCCATTCCCATTCTGACATGTCTATCCACGGCCTCCTCTACTGTAAAGATGAAGCCACACTCAGGTTGGAGGAACAACACCTTATATTCCGTCTGGGTAGCCTCCAACCTGATGGCATGAACATTGACTTCTCTAACTTCCGCTAGGCCCCACCTCCCCCTCGTACCCCATCTGTTACTCTTTTTTATGCACACATTCTTTCTCTCAGTCTCCTTTTTCTCCCTCTGTCCCTCTGAATATACCTCTTGCCCATCCTCTGGGTCACCCCCCCCCCGTCTTTCTTCCCGGACCTCCTGTCCCATGATCCTCTCGTATCCCCTTCTGCCTATCACCTGTCCAGCTCTCGGCTCCATCCCTCCCCCTCCTGTCTTCTCCTATCATTTTGCATCTCCCCCTCCCCCTCCAGCTTTCAAATCCCTTACTCACTCTTCCTTCAGTTAGTCCTGACGAAGGGTCTCGGCCTGAAACGTCGACTGCGCCTCTTCCTATAGATGCTGCCTGGCCTGCTGCGTTCACCAGCAACTTTGATGTGTGTTGCTTGAATTTCCAGCATCTGCAGAATTCCTGTTGTTCACCAGATTGATTCCTGGGATGGCAGGACTTTCATATGAAGAAAGACTGGATGAACTGGGCTTGTACTCGTTGGAATTTAGAAGATTGAGGGGGGATCTGATTGAAACGTATAAGATCCTAAAGGGATTGGACAGGCTAGATGCAGGAAGATTGTTCCCGATGTTGGGGAAGTCCAGAACGAGGGGTCACAGTTTGAGGATAGAGGGGAAGCCTTTTAGGACCGAGATTAGGAAAAACTTCTTCACACAGAGAGTGGTGAATCTGTGGAATTCTCTGCCACAGGAAACTGTTGAGGCCAGTTCATTGGCTATGTTTAAGAGGGAGTTAGATATGGCCCTTGTGGCTACAGGGGTCAGGGGGTATGGAGGGAAGGCTGGGGTGGGGTTCTGAGTTGGATGATCAGCCATGATCATAATAAATGGTGGTGCAGGCTCGAAGGGCCGAATGGCCTACTCCTGCACCTATTTTCTATGTTTTCTATGTAATCCACTCCTCCCCCTACCCCCACGACTGTATTCTGAAATCGTCAACCTTCTGATACAGTCCGAATGAAGGGTCTCGGTCTGAAACATCAATGGTTTATTCATTGCAGCAGATGCTGCCTGACCTGCTGAGTTCCTCATGCAATTTGTGTCTGTTTCTAGCATCTGCAGAATCTCTCATGTTTATTTTTTACTTTCTTTTTGTTTGCTTATTTTTTATCTATATCTATATATACAGTATGGGGACTTACAATGATTATTAATGCATGCAATGTAAAACAACAAACTTCATGAGATATATCGGTGATAGCAAATCTGATTCTGATTCTGATGTCTCCAGCCCCTCAGAATAGTGTTTATACCGTCCTATCCTTCTGCCTCCGTCCAAAATACTGTACAAACTGTGCTCACATTGACAACAGGAAGCTTTTCTGTATTTATAGGCAAAGAACTTGCTTGAACCATGTTGCAATTTGATTACGACCTACACCAATGCTCTGTGTTTATCTCACTCTTTAATTGTCGTAAGAGATGTCACCCTGCCTCCCCGTCGTAGCTCGAAGGAGTGTTACCAGGTGTTCAGTCACAGCAGTGTTTCTCACGGAGTTTCTGAATGCTGTAGGGCAGTGGGTTTTTCAGGACAAAATTCCATGTGCTCAGCCAGAGAGGTTCTCCAGGAAGTTGGCTTGACTGGAGGGTTTAGATATAGGGAGAGACTGTTTAATTTGTGTATCAAGACACTATTTATATCAGTGGCGTCTTTGGTTATACGGGCTGCTTTACTGAGGCAGTGAGATGTGTGGACAGAATCCGTGGAGGGAAGACTAGTTCCTGTGATGCAGTGACTGTGTCCACGACACTCTGCAGTGTCTTGTGGTCCTGGGCAGAGCAGATGCCGTACCGAGCTGTGATGATATGTTTCTGATTATTAAGATTGTCAAAAATTACAGAAGAAGGCGGGAGAATGGTGTTGAGAGGGCAAGTAAATCAGACATAATCAAATGATGGAGTAGACTTGATGGGCTTAAGTGCCTAATTATGCTCCGATGTCTTATGCTGTGGAGATCCCAAGCATTAAGGAAATGTGTGTATTAATGACGAAATCTACCATATAACTTTAATTAAGTCTCTATTCATCAATACCTGCTGGATGTACAGTTACATATGGTTATAATTAGTTGATGATATGGTGCAGTTTATGAAGTAGTCATCTTAATATAGAGATAACACATTTTTAGGAGCAAGAAGTGCATCTATTGAACATAAGGAACCACTTATGATGTCAAATGAGTTTTGATTATATTGAAACTGCCGAGTATCTGTCACAGTCATTAGCGGCAAAGGGTGAAAACATAGTCAAAAGAATGTGAGAGATGTGAAAGTCAGAGCTGGAGGGTGTGGCCAGGAGGGCAGGGTGAGCTTGTCCTGTACTCCCACAGAGAAACCACCAGTCTCCAGGGATCGATGACTGATCCTGGACTCAGACGTCAATTTACCTGCAATAATTCCACCGTCTGCATGTTGCTCCACTCTGACAAGTCCTCAGCAAGTGCCAACATAAACCTCTCTCCCAACCTCATGATGCAGTTGCTCTCCTCAGATATAAATACATAAGTTATCTCATTTACAAACATCGACAGTACATCCATAAAGGGAGGCGGGGCACGGGAGTGTCTGTACACTCTGACAGGCAATGATAAAGTAGTGGTGGTTGGGGGGAGCGAGGGGTGGGTCAGTGGCTGAGGGGGTGGGTGTTTGAAGCATGGGAATGGATGGGGGTGTGAGGGGTGGATTAGTGGAAGGGGGTGTGAGTAGTGCGTTAGTGGGTGTGGGTGTGATTGGGGGAAGTGAGAGGGGTTAGTAGGTGGTGTGAGAGGTGGGTTAGCGGATGGGGCTGATTAAGGGGTGTGCGGGGCGGATTAGTGGATGGAGGTGATTGGGGGTATGAAGGCTGGGTTAGAGTGTGGGAGGGTGATTAGGGTGTGAGAGGTGGGTTAGTGTGTGGGGGTGATTGGGTGTGTGAGGGGTGAGTTAGTGGGTGGAGGTGATCGGGTGTGAGTGATGGGTGTGAGTGGTGGGTGAGTTGGGGGTGATTGGGGTGTGGGTGGTGATGGGTGGTGTGAGTGGTGAGTTGGGGGTGATGGGGTTGTGAGTGGTGGGTTAGTGGGAGGAGGGTGAAGGGGGTGAGGGGGGGTGAGTTGGTGGTGAAGGGGGGTTTGAGTGATGGGTGAGTTGGGGGTGATGGATGCGAGTGGTGGTTTAGTGGGAGGGTGATGGGTGTGAGTGGTGGTTTAGTGGGAGGGTGATGGGTGTGAGTGGTGGGTGAGTTGGGGGTGATGGGTGTGAGTGGTGGGTGAGTTGGGGGTGATGGGTGGTTTGAGTGGTGAGTTGGGGGTGATGGGTGTGAGTGATGGGTGAGTTAGGGGTGATGGGTGTGAGTGATGGGTGAGTTGGGGGTGATGGATGCGAGTGGTGGTTTAGTGGGAGGGTGATGGGTGTGAGTGGTGGGTGATGGGTGAGTTGGGGGTGATGGGTGTGAGTGGTGGGTGAGTTGGGGGTGATGGGTGGTTTGAGTGGGGAGTTGGGGGTGGGGGGTGTGAGTGGTGGGTGAGTTGGGGGTGATGGGTGGTTTGAGTGGTGAGTTGGGGGTGATGGGGTTGTGAGTGGTGGGTTAGTGGGAGGAGGGTGAAGGGGGTGAGGGGGGTGAGTTGGTGGTGAAGGGGGGTTTGAGTGATGGGTGAGTTGGGGGTGATGGATGCGAGTGGTGGTTTAGTGGGAGGGTGATGGGTGTGAGTGGTGGTTTAGTGGGAGGGTGATGGGTGTGAGTGGTGGGTGAGTTGGGGGTGATGGGTGTGAGTGGTGGGTGAGTTGGGGGTGATGGGTGTGAGTGATGGGTGAGTTAGGGGTGATGGGTGTGAGTGATGGGTGAGTTGGGGGTGATGGATGCGAGTGGTGGTTTAGTGGGAGGGTGATGGGTGTGAGTGGTGGGTGATGGGTGAGTTGGGGGTGATGGGTGTGAGTGGTGGGTGAGTTGGGGGTGATGGGTGGTTTGAGTGGTGAGTTGGGGGTGATGGGATGTGAGTGGTGGGTGAGTTGGGGGTGATGGGTGTGAGTGGTGGGTGATTTGGGGCTGATGGGATGTGAGTAGTGGATGAGTTGTGGGTGATTGGGGTGTGGGTGGTGGGTTAGTGGGTGGTGAAGGGGGGTTTGAGTGGTGGGTGAGTTGGGGGTGAATACAGGGCTGTGAGTGTTGTGTTCATGGATGGAAGTGTTTCACCCTCTTTTCCTCCACTGGCTCTCTTATCTGTTTAACGTGCTGATCACTTCACCACCAGGAACTCTCGGCTCGGGTCATCTCTGAGCAGTTGCGGAGTGCTTCTAAGTGTCATTACCCACTCCTTGTTTTCTTCTGCAAAGTAAACAGCAACTGAGAAGAGCCTGGAGATTCTTCACTTCATGATTTGTTATTCATGCATTTTAGATGGTACAGGAGGTGAGACCAATAATCTTTTGATCTTCTAAAAAGTGTTGAACACTATAAGACTATAAGCCTTTGAAGCAGAATTAGGCCGTTTGGCCAGTGAGGTCACTCCACCATTCCATCATGATTTATTTACTATCCCACTCAAGTTCCAGACACAACTCTTCACCAACAACACATGCAGCTTATTGCAAGGTCTGCGCGCCATCACAGACTTCAAAGCTAAACGCAGTGGTGTTTCCTACAACCACACACAACACGCTGGAGGAACTCAGCAGGTCGGGCAGCATCCGTGGAAAAGATCGGTCAACGTTTCGGGCCGGAACCCTTCGTCAGGACTGTAGGGGGAAGGGGCAGAGGCCCTATAAAGAAGGTGGGGGGAGAGTGGGAAGGAGAAGGCTGGTAGGTTCCAGGTGAAAAACCAGTAAGGGGAAAGATAAAGGGGTGGGGGAGGGGAAGCAGGGAGGTGATAGGCAGGAAAGGTGAAAAAGGAATAGGGGAAAACACAATGGGTAGTAAGAAGAAGGCGGATCCATGAGGGAGGTGATAGGCAGCTGGGGGAGGGGGCAGAGTGACATAGGGATAGGGGAAGGGAGGGGGAGGGAATTACCAGAAGTTGGAGAATTCTATGTTCATACCAAGGGGCTGGAGACTACCTAGACGGTATATGAGGTGTTGCTCCTCCAACCTGAGTTTAGCCTCATCATGGCAGTAGAGGAGGCCATGTATGGACATATCTGAATGGGAGTGGGAAGCAGAGTTGAAGTGGGTGGCTACTGGGAGATCCTGTCTGTTGTGTTGGACGGAGTGGAGGTGCTCGACGAAGCGGTCCCCCAATCTGCGTGGGGTTTCACCGATGTAGAGGAGGCCGCACCGGGAGCACCGGATGCAATAGCTGACTTCAAAAGACTCACAAGTGAAGTATTTCCTCACTTGGAAGGACTGTTTAAGGCCATGACTGGTGGCAAGAGAGGAGGTGTAGGGACAGCTGTAGCATTTACGCTTACAGGGATAAGTGCCGGGTGGGAGATCCGTGGAGATGGAAGTGCGGATGAAGGAGTCGCGGAGGGACCGATCCCTGTGGAAGGCAGAGAGGGCAAGATGTGCTTAGTGGTGGGGTCCTGTTGAAGGTGGCGGAAGTTGCGGAGGATAATGTGTTGGATCCGGAGGCTGGTGGGGAGGTAGGTGAGGACGAGGGGAACTCTGCCCCTGTTGTGGTGGCAGGAGGATGGGGTGAGGGCCGAAGTGCGGGAAATGGAGGAGATGTGGGTGAGGGCATCATTGATGACAGCAGAAGGGAAACCACAATCCTTAAAGAAAGAGGACATTTGAGATGTCCTGGAACGGAAAACCTCATTCTCAGAGCAGATGCGGCGGAGACGGAGGAACTGGGAATAGGGTTTGGCATTTTTGCATGTGGCAGGGTGGGAAGAGGTATAGTTGAGGTAGTTATGAGGGTCAGTGGGCTTCTAGAAGATGTCAGTGGACTGTCTGTTTCCAGAGATGGAGACCGAGAGATCGAGAAAGGGGAGAGAAGTGTCCGAGATGGACCAAGTGAATTTGAGGGCTGGATGGAAGTTCGAAGTAAAGTCGATGAAATTGATGAGCTCAGCATGGGTGCAGGAAGCAGCACCAATGTAGTCGTCAATGTACCGAAGGAAAAGTTGTGAAGCAGTACCAGAATAGGTTTGGAGCACAGACTGTTCCACATAACCGACAAAGAGGCAGGCATAGCTGGGGCCCATGTGAGTGCCCATAGCTACACCCTTGGTCTGAAGAAAGTGGGAAGAGCCAAAAGAGAAGTTATTGAGTGTGAGAACCAGTTCCGCCAACCAGAGGAGGGTAGTGGTGGTAGGAAACTGGTGAGGTCTATTATCCAGAAAGTAGCGAAGGGTTTTGAGGCCTTCTTGATGGGGAATGGAGGTGTGTAGGGATTGGACATCCATAGTGAAAATGAAGCGGTCGGGACCGGGGAATTGGAAGTTATTGAAGAGGTGGAGGGCATGGGATGTATCCTGGATGTAAGTGGGGAGGGACTGAACTATGGGTGACAAAATGGAGTCCAGGTAGGCAGATACAAGTTCGATGGGACAGGAGCAGGCAGAAACTCTGGGTCTACCGGGACAGTCAGGCTCGTGGATCTTGGGGAGGAGGGTAAAACCGAGTGGTACGGGGTGTGGGAATAATGAGTTTAGTGGCTGAGGATGGAAGGTCTCCGGAGTTGATAAGGGCAGTGATGGTGCGGGAGACAATGGTTTGATGTTTTTTGGTGGGGTCCTGTTCCAGGGGTAAGTATGAGGAGGTGTCAGAGAGCTGCCATTTGGCCTCAGTGAGGTAGAGGTCCGTCCACCAGACTACTACAGCACCACTTTCCAACAACGCAGCCTCTCTCCCAGAGAGCTAAATCTTTTTTACTCTCAGTTCGATGTCACCATCACTGAGCCCCCGAGGAGAGCCGCTGAAGCGACCTGCACCTTGGTCGTTTCTGAGGCTGAGGTACGCAGCTGTTTCCAACGAGTGGACAGTCGCAAGGCTGCGGGACCGGGTGGCATCCCAGGGCGGGTACTCAGGATGTGTGAGCACTACTGACATTTTTAATCTCTCCCTCTCCCAGTGTAGAGTGCCCTCCTGCTTCAAAACGTCCACCATCATCCCTGTACCTAAAAAGACCAAAGTAACATGTCTGAACAACTAATGTCCTGTCACACTCACCTCAATAATAAGCAAATGCTTTGAGAGGCTGGTCAAGGATTACATCTGCAGCTTGCTACCACCCAAACCAGACCCCCTGCGATTCGCCTACCGACACAACCGATCGACAGATGATGCAATAGCCGCAGCTCTACACACCGTCCTTACACATCTGGAGAAGAGGGGTGCTTGTGTGAGAATGCTGTTCTTGGACTACAGTTCAGCATTCAACACCATAGTTTCATCCAGGCTTGATAAGAAGCTCAACCGTGGCCTTGACCCTGCCTTGTGCATCTGGATCCTGGACTTCCTGTCAGATGGCCAGCAGGTATTAAGAGTGGGCTCCCTCACCTCCAACCCTCCGACTCTCAACACAGGTGCCCATCAGGGCTGTGTCCTAAACCTCTCTCCTTTACTCTCTGTACACCCGTGACTGTGTTGTCACCCACAGCTCCAATCTGCTAATTAAATTTGCTGACGATACTACATTGTTTGGGCTAATCTCAAGTAATAATGAGGCAGCCTACAGAGAAGAAGTCCTCTCTCTGACACAGTGCTGTCAAGAAAACAACCTCTCTCTCAGTGTTGCATAAACAAAGGAGCTGGTTGTGGACTACAGGAGGAATGAAGACGGGCTAACCCCTATTGACATCGATGGATCTGGGGTTGAGAGGGTGAACTGCTTTAAGTTCCTTGGCATCCACATCACTGAGGACCTCACGTGGTTGTGCATACTAGCTGAATGGTGAGAAAGGCACAACAGGCCTCTTTCACCTGCAGGAAGTTTGGTATAGGCCCCAAAGCCTAAGAACTTGCTACAGGGGCACAATTGAGAGCATCCTGACTGGCTGCATCACTGCCTGGTACGGGAACTGTACCTCCCTCAATCGCAGGACTCTGCAGAGAGTGGTGCGGACAGCCCAGCGCATCTGTAGATGTGAACTTCCCATGATTCAGGACACTTACAAAGACAAGTGTGTAAAAAGGGCCCGAAGGATCACTGGGGACCCGAGTCAGCCCAACCACAAACTATTCCAGCTGCTACCATCCGGGAAACGGTACCGCAGCATAAAAGCCAGGACCAACAGGCTCCGGGACAGCTTCTTCCATTAGGCCTTTAGACTGATTAATTCATGTTGATACAGTTGTATTTCTATATTATACTGACTGTCCTGTTGTACATACTATTTTTTACAAATTACTATAAATTGCACATTGCATATTTAGACGGAGACACAACATAAGGGTTTTTACTCCCCATGTATGTGAAGGATGTAAGTAATAAAGTCAATTCAATTCAATCCAATCCCATCCCATTCTCCTGCCTTCCTCCCATAACCTTTGACACCCTGACTAATCAAGGACCTATCAGCCTCTGTTTTAATTATACCCAATGACTTGGCCTCCAATGGGATCTATGGCAATAAATTCCACAGATTCACCACACATTCGCTGAAGAAGTTCTTCCTCATTTTTGTTCTAAAGTGACGTAGTTCCTATTAAACACCTTTTACTCCAGAGAGTTATGTTTCATTCTCCCCCTCTGTAAATTTTAATTTGCCTTCATTTCAAACCATGGTTATGATTCAACTTCTCATCCATCAAAACCATTAGGTAACCAACAAAGAAAGCCATGCTGTCTTCTTGTTGCTGCCATCAGGAAGGGGGTACAGGACCCTCAGGAATCACACCATCAGGTTCAGGGTTATTAACCCTCAACCATCAGGCCAGAGGGATAAATTCACTCAACTTCACTCACCCCATCCTTGAGCTCTTCTCGCAACAAGAGGAAGTATGCAGATGCTGGAAATCCAAGTAACACATGCAAATTGCTCGAGGAACTCAGCAGGCCCGGCAGCTTTAGTGGAAAAGAGTACAGTTGATCACAAGATCCCACAAGATCACAAGACAAAGGAGCAGAAGTAGGCCATTCGGCCCATCGAGGCTGCTCCGCAGCTCCCCCATGAGCTAAACTATTCACCCAACTAGTTCCAATTTCCGGCTTTTTCCCCATATCCCTTGATACCCTGACTAATTAGATACCTGTCAATCTCCTCCTTAAACACCCTCAATTATCGGGCCTCCACAGCCATATGTGGCAACGAATTCCACAAATCCATGACCCTCTGGCTAAAAAAATTTCTCCTCATCTCTGTTTTAACTGGATACCCTCTAATTCTAAGACTATGGCCTCTTGTCCTGGACTCACCCACCAAGGGAAACAACCTTTCCACATCTACTCTGTCCAACCCTTTGAGATCCCCTCTCATTCTTCTATACTCTAATGAATACAATCCAAGAGCCGACAGACCATAGAACCATAGAACCATAGAAACTACAGCACAGAAACAGGCCCTTTGGCCCTTCTTGGCTGTGCCAAACCATTTTCTGCCTAGTCCCACTGACCTGCACACGGACCATATCCCTCCATACACCTCCCAACCATGTATCTGTCCAATTTATTCTTAAATGTTAAAAAAAACCCGCATTTACCACCTCGTCTGGCAGCTCATTCCATACTCCCACCACTCTCTGTGTGAAGAAGCCCCCCCAATGTTCCCTTTAAACTTTTCCCCCCTCACCCTTAACCCATGTCCTCTGGTTTTTTTCTCCCCTTGCCTCAGTGGAAAAAGCCTGCTTGCATTCACTCTATCTGTACCCATCATAATTTTATGTACCTCTATCAAATCTCCCCTCATTCTTCTACGCTCCAGGGAATAAAGTCCTAACCTATTCAACCTTTCTCTGTAACTGAGTTTCTCAAGTCCCGGCAACATCCTTGTAAACCTTCTCTGCACTCTTTCAACCTTATTTATATCCTTCCTGTAATTTGGTGACCAAAACTGAACACAATACTCCAGATTCGGCCTCACCAATGCCTTATACAACCTCATCATAACATTCCAGCTCTTATACTCAATACTTTGATTAATAAAGGCCAAAGTACCAAAAGCTCTCTTTACGACCCTATCTACCTGTGACGACACTTTTAGGGAATTTTGTATCTGTATTCCCAGATCCCTCTGTTCCAGTGCACTCCTCAGTGCCTTACCATTAACTCTGTATGTTCTACGTTGGCTTGTCCTTCCAACGTGCAATACCTCACACTTGTCAGTATTAAACTCCATCTGCCATTTTTCAGCCCATTTTTCCAGCTGGTCCAAGTCCCTCTGCAGGCTCTGAAAACCTTCCTCACTGTCTACTACACCTCCAATCTTTGTATCATCAGCAAACTTGCTGATCCAATTTACCACATTATCATCCAGATCATTGATATAGATGACAAATAACAATGGACCCAGCAATGATCCCTGTGGTACGCCACTAGTCACAGGCCTCCACTCAGAGAAGCAATTCTCTACCACCACTCTCTGGCTTCTTCCATCGAGCCAATGTCTAATCCAATTTACCACCTCTCCATGTATACCTAGTGACTGAATTTTCCTAACTAACCTCCCATGCGGGACCTTGTCAAAGGCCTTACAGAAGTCCATGTAGGCAATATCCACTGCCTTCCCTTCATCCACTTTCCTGGTAACCTCCTCGAAAAACTCCAACAGATTGGTCAAACATGACCTACCACGCACAAAGCCATGTTGACTCTCCCTAATAAGCCCCTGTCTATCCAAATGCTTGTAGATTCTGTCTCTTAGTACTCCCTCCAATAACTTACCTACTACTGACGTTAAACTACTGGCCTATAATTTCCCGGATTACTTTTCGATCCTTTTTTAAACAACGGAACAACATGAGTCACTCTCCAATCCTCCGGCACTTCACCCGTAGACAGCGACATTTTAAATATTTCTGCCAGGGCCCCCGCAATTTCAACACTAGTCTCCTTCAAGGTCCGAGGGAACACTCTGTCAGGTCCCAGGGATTTATCCACTTTAATTTTCCTCAAGACAGCAAGCACCTCCTCCTTTTCAATCTGTACAGTTTCCATGGTCTCACTACTTGATTCCCTCAATTCCATAGATTTCATGCCAGCTTCCTTAGTAAATACAGACGCAAAAAACCTATTTAAGATCGCCCCCATTTCCTTTGGTTCCACACAAAGCCGACCACTCTGATCTTCAAGAGGACCAATTTTATCCCTTACAATCCTTTTGCTCTTAATATACTTGTAAAAGCTCTTTGGATTATCCTTCACTTTGACTGCCAAGGCAACCTCATGTCTTCTTTTTGCCCTCCTGATTTCTTTCTTAAGTATTTTCTTGCACTTCTTATACTCCTCAAGCACCTGATTTACCCCCTGTTTCCTATACATTTCATACAACTCCCTCTTCTTCTTTATCAGAGTTGCAATATCCCTTGAGAACCAAGGTTCCTTATTCCTATTCAATTTGCCTTTAATCCTGACAGGAACATACAAACTCTGCACTCTCAAAATTTCCCCTTTGAAGGCTTCCCACCTACCAATCACATCTTTGCCAGAGAACAACCTGTCCCAATCCATGCTTTTTAGATCCTTTCTCATTTCTTCAAATTTGGCCTTCTTCCAGTTCAGAACCTCAACCCTAGGACCAGATCTATCCTTGTCCATGATCAAATTGAAACTAATGGTGTTATGATCACTGGAACCAAAATGCTCCCCTACACAGACTTCTGTCATTTGCCCTAATTCGTTTCCTAACAGGAGATCCAATATTGCATCCCCTCTAGTTGGTCCCTCTATATACTGATTTAGATAACTTTCCTGAACACATTTTACAAACTCTAAACCATCTAGACCCCTAACAGTATGGGAGTCCCAATCAATGTATGGTAAATTAAAATCCCCTACCACCACAACTTTATGTTTCCTGCAGTTGCCTGCTATCTCTCTGCAGATTTGCTCTTCCAAGTCTCGTTGACTATTGGGTGGTCTGTAATACAATCCCATTAATGTGGCCATACCTTTCCTGTTTCTCAGCTCCACCCATAAGGACTCAGTAGACAAGCCCTCTAATCTGTCCTGCCTGAGCACTGCTGTAATATTTTCCCTAACAAGCAATGCTACTCCTCCACCTTTCATTCCTCTGCCTCGATCACATCTGAAACATCGGAACCCTGGACTATTAAGCTGCCAGTCCTGCCCCTCCTGTAGCCAAGTTTCACTAATTGCTACAACATCATAATTCCACGTGTCAATCTACGCCCTCAACTCATCGCCTTCCCCGCCATACTCCTAGCATTGAAATATATACACCTCAGAAGATTTTTACAATCTTTGATTTTCACAACCTTTCTATCAGCGGATTTGCTTAAACTTTCAATATCATTTATTTTCACCCCAGCCACACTGTCAGCTCTGGCACTCTGGTTCCCATTCCCCTGCAAATCTAGTTTAAAGCCTCCCCAATAGCACTAACAAACCTCCCTGAAAGGATATTGGTCCCCCTGTGGTTCAAGTGTAACCCGTCTCTCTTGTACAGGTCCCACCTGCCCCAGAAGAGGTCCCAATGATCCTGAAATCTGAAACCCTGCCCCCTACACCAGTTCCTCAGCCACTCAGACGCTCCTCATATGTTAGCCCCTGCATTCCAGGAATCATCCTCGTAAATCTTCTCTGAACTCTCTCCAACATCAGTATATCCTTTCTAAGATAGGGAGCCCAAAACTGCACACAGTATTCCAAATGAGGTCTCTGTAATGCCCCATACAGCCTCATCAACATCTCCTTACCCTTATACACTATTCCTCTTGAAATGAATGCCAACATAGCATTCGCTTTCCTTACCGCCAATCCAATTTGGTGGTTAATCTTTAGGGTATCCTGCACGAGGACCCCCAAGTCCCTTTGCACTTCCGATTTTTGAATTTTCTCCCCATCCAAATAATCATCTGCCCGATTATTTCTTCTTCCGAAATGTACAACTGTACATTTATCAACGTTGTATCTCATCTGCCATTTCTTTGCCCACTCTCCTAAACTGACTAAGTCTCTCTGCAACCTTTCAGTTTCTTCAACATTTCCTGCTCCTCCACCTATCTTGGTGTCATCCGCAAACTTAGCCACAAAACCATTTAATCCATAATCCAAATCATCGATATACATCGTAAAAAGAAACGGCCCCAACACCGACCCCTGCGGAACACCACTAGTAACCGGCAACCAATCAGAATAGGATCCCTTTACTCTCACCCTTTGCTATCTGCCCATCAGCCAACGCTCCACCCATTTCAATATCTTTCCTATAATTCCATGGGCTCTCATCTTATTAAGCAGCCTCATATGCGGCACCTTATCGAAGGCCTTTTGAAAATCCAAATACACAACATTCACAGCCTCTCCCTTGTCAATCTTATTTGAGATTACCTCAAAAAATTCCAATAAATTGGTAAGGCAGGATCTTCTCTTCATGAAACCATGCTGGCTTCGGCCTATCTTGTCATGCACCTCGAGGTATTTCATAACCTTGTCCTTGAGGATTGACTCCAATATCTTTCCAACCACCAATGTCAGACTAATAGGTCTGTAATTTTCTTTTTGCTGCCTCCTTCCTTTCTTAAATAGCGGAACTACATTTGCAACCTTCCAGTCCTCCGGAACCATGCCGGAGTCTATTGATTCCTGGAAGATCATTTCCAATGCTTCCACAATCTCCAAAGCCACCTCCTTCAGAACCCTTGGGTGCACCTCATCTGGGCTGGGAGACTTATCTATTCTTAGTCCACTTAGCTACCCAAGTACTTTCTCTCTAGTTATCTTGACTGTACCTAATTCTATTCCCTGATACCTCTGGCTATCAGGTATATTGCTCATGTCCTCCACTGTGAAGACTGATGCAAAATACTCATTCAGTTCCTCCGCCATCTCTTTGTTATCCATTATAATTACTCCAGCATCATTTTCAATCGGTCCCATATCTACCCTTGTCACTCTTTTACTCTTCATATATTTAAAAAAACTCTTAGTATCCTTTTTTATATTAATCGCCAACTTCCTTTCATAATTCATCTTTTCTTTCCTAATGACTTTCTTAGTTTCTTTCTGTAAGTTTTTAAAGGTCTTCCAGTCCTCATTTTTCCCACTGATGTTTGATGTTTTGATGTTTCGGGCCGAGACCCTTTTTCAAAGTAAATTTACTTTGAACATGTGGGATCTCTCAGTGGCTACCCATTTTAATTCCTCTTCCCAATCTCATTCAGGTATGTCAGCCCAGGATCTCCTCTACTGTCGCAACGAGGCAACATTCAGGTTGGAGGAGCAACACTTTATAACCCGTCTGCATAGCCTCCAACCTGATGACATAAACACCAATTTCTCAAACTACCAGAAATGCTTCTCCTTCACCAGTAACCCCCTCCTTCACCATTCCCCATTCCCATTTCCCTCTCTGACCTTATCTCCTTACCTGCTCACCACCTCGCTCTGGTGCCCCTCCCCTTTTCTTTCTTCCTCGGCCTTCTGCCCTCTCCTATCAGATCCCCCCTTCTCCAGCTTTGTATCTCTTTCACCAATCAACTTTCCAGCTCTTTGCTTCATTTCTCCCCCTCCCACTTTCACCTATCATCTTGTGTTTCTTCCTCCCCTCCCCCCATCTTCTAACTCTGACTCCTCATCTTTATTTCCTCCAGTCCTGAGGAAGGGTCTCGGCCCAAAAGGTCAACCTCTTTTCCATAGGTGCTGACTGGCGTGATGAGCTATTCCAGCATCTTGTGCGTGACTCACTTTCAAGAACTCATCATCTCATATTTATTGCTTATTTGTTTATGATTTATTATTTTTTCTTTGTGTATTTGCAGTTTGTTGTCTTTTGCACATTGCTTGTTTGTCCATCTTGTTGCGCATGATCTTTCACTGGTTCTATTGTGTTTCTTTATATTTACCATTAATGCCTGCAGGAAAATTAATCCCAAGGTCGAATGGAGTGACATATCTGTATTTTGATAATGAACTTTGAACATCTATCCTGCTGTAGTCACAGTGAGCTCAGGATTAGCTTAATGACCTACCCCGGCTCACTATCCACTACTGATTCAAGTTGCTGGTTGACTGAGATATTGTTCAGAATCCTGCCCAATTATGTTCAAAGAATTGGCTGCCTTTGAGGTTTAACCTCACTAGTTTCACTTGTCTCAGATGCGGTGGTTAGAGTATCTCAGAAACTGCTGATCTCCTGGGATTTTCACACACAAGTCTCTAGAGTTTACAGAGAACGGTGAGAAAAACAAGGAACATCCAGTGAGAGGTAGTTCTGTGGGTGAAGATGCCTTGTTAATGAGAGAGGTCAGAGGAGAATTGCCAAACTGACAGGAAGGCGACAGTAAGTCAAATAACCACACGTTATAACAGTGACATGCAGAAGAGCGTCTCTGAATGCAAAACACATCGAACCTTGAAGTGGATGGGCTACAGCAGCAGAAGACTTCAAACATATGCTCAGAGGCCACTTTATTAGGAGCAAGTGGTATCTAATAAGGTGGCCGGTGAGTGTATGAACTCTGTGTAACTGAAAGAGTAATGTCTCCTTCTCTAAATGAAGCCCAACAGCAGCAGAAAATGTCCCTGGCTGAAGCAGCAGGCGAGCCTCAGAAAAAGTTGCTCTTTAATGAGAGGGGAGGCGGAATTATTTGACATGCTTTGGCACTTTGCCTTTTCTCCAGCTGTTTCTGAGCAATCATCGACAAATTCTAGCAATGCTGTTGCTGTCCAGCTATAGAATTTATTGAAAATAGGATCTGCTGTGGACAACAGGTGGTCAATTAAATGGGAAAATAATTCATCTATAGAAACCAGTGGTGAGAATTGTGAAAGAGGAGTGACATGATCACTTCTGTTCTTCCTCACGCTGCTCTGAGTGGAAATTTCAAATTCAAGTTAAACTATTATTCAACCATACACATGTATAGAGCTAATCAAAGCAGCGTTCCTCTGGAGCCAGGGAGCAAATCACAGTACCTACCATCACACACAGCTCACAACACCTACAGTCACAAAAATATTATTAGCACAAATGTCTGAGCAGCATGGTCTGAAGATGGATGGTGCGTGGGATATTGTCCGGAAGCCATGTTTTCTCAAGAACAAGCACACAGCAGTTCTTCATCTCGTGCTGGGCCAGCCATGGATAAAGCTGAACCAGCTTGACTTCCAGAGAGCGAAGACTGGGGAACAGTACCGACGGGAGAGCTGGACTGCAGTTAACCTGGTGAAAGTTACCAGGGAGAAGGTACCCCACCACTGCACAAACCCTACACATTCAGATTCAGATTTATCCCATGTACAGGACCTCAAAACAGACAGTAAAATGTGTCATTTGCACAGCCTAAAGATGTGCCTGCAAGTGTCGCCACACATTTTGGCATCAACGTACCATGCCCACAATGTTCAGCAGAACAACGCAAAGCAACAACACAAAGGAGGCCCCTTTCCTCCATCCCCTCCCACCCTCTCACAAACACAGAGAGGCCTCCGAGCTTAAGAAGGGCCACCTCTGTGCCTCCAGCCTCTGGCGGGGCTTGTCAACGTCAGTCCTTTGACTTCCCCATAAGACATGGGGCAGAAATAGGCCACTTGGCCATCGTGTCTGCTCCATCATGGCTGATTTACTATCTCCCTCAACCCCATTCTCCTGCCTTCTCCCCATAACCTCTAATGCCCTGACTTATCAACCTCCACTTTAAATATACTTAATGACATGACCTCCATAGCCGTCTGTGACAATGAGTTCCTCAAATTCACCATCCTCTGGCTAAAGAAATTCCTCCTCATCTCTGTTCTAAATTGACATCTCTGTATTCTGAGGCTGTGACCTCTGGTTTTAGACTCTCTCAGTATAAGAAATATCTTCTCCACATCCACTCTATCTATGTCTTTCAATATTCAGTAGGTTTCAATGAGATTCCCCCCACCCCACCCCCATTCTCCTAAACTCCAGCAAGTACAGGCCCAAAGCCATCAAACACTCCTCATATGTTAGCCATTTTATTCTAGAATCATTCTTGTGAAGCTCCTCTGGGGAGCGGGGGACTTACTAAACGCAGGAACACCAGCCCTTGTCTTTGCTGCAATTCATCCACAGCAGTTGCCCACTCAACAAGCATCCTCAGGGATCTCTGGCCTTCGAATGCAGAGTACTCCAACCTGAAATCTGGCCCAACCTCTAACTCCACCACTTCCCTGTCCCTAAACCCTATCCTCATCCCCAACTCCCCACTCTGTCCCCAAAACCATCCCTGCAAATCTAAAGAACAAATTCGGAGCCACAATCTCAATAGAGGCCACAACTCAAGTTAAAAGGAAACTCTTGTTAACTCTAATGCCCCACTTCCCCCTCGTACCCCATCTGTTATTTATTTTTATACACACGTTCTTTCTCTCACTCTCCTTTTTCTCCCTCTGTCCCTCTGAATATATCCCTTGCCCATCCTCTGGTTCCACACCCCCCGCTTGTCTTTCTCCCTGGACCGCCTGTCCCATGATCGTCTGATATCCCTTTTGCCAATCACCTGTCCAGCTCTTGGCTCCATCCCTCCCCCTCCTGTCTTCTCCTATCATTTTGGATCTCCCCCTCCCCCTCCAGCTTCAAATCCCTTACTCACTCTTCCTTCAGTTAGTCCTGACGAAGGGTCTCGGCCTGAAACGTCGACTGTACCTCTTCCTACTGATGCTGCCTGGCCTGCTGCGTTCACCAGCAACTTTGATGTGTGTTTCTTGTTAACTCTAAACAGGCTACTGCATAAGGCACCGTCGACAGACACTGCATAAGGCACTGTTGACAGATACTGCATAAGGCACTATCTACAGGCACCAAGTCAAGGGCTGAGCACAGGCAATGCGTACAGGAGTTGTGAACAGGCATCGTGTCCTGACGAAGGGTCTCGGCCTGAAACATCGACTGCACCTCTTCCTATAGATGCTGCCTGGCCTGCTGCGTTCACCAGCAACTTTGATGTGTGAGGCATCGTGGCCTGTGCTCTTTATCTCTGGGCACCAACAGAGACTTGGGTGGTGTAGTCTCTGCCACACTCACTGTGCATCAGACTGGAACTTACACTTAACTCATTAACAAGGTAAAGTCTGTTTGATCAATTCCAAACGTTTCTCCGAAGGTGAGTGCTGAGGGAATGCAATTTCTTTTTCTGGTGAAATTAATAAACTAAATGTTTTCCCTTTGGTGGTGAAGCTGATCCCTAGGATAGTACATAGACCATAGAAAAATACAGCACAGGAACAGGCCATTTGGCCCACAATCTTGTGTCAACCCAGCTACAAATCAAATAAAAAATCCCAAAAACGAATCACTCCTATCCACACCATGTCCAAATTCTTCTATCTTCCTTACATCCATGTGCTTGTTCAAATGTCTCTTAAAAATGTCCAGTGCATTTGCCTCTGCCACCATACCAGGCAGTGCATTCCAGGCATCCATGACTCTTTGAGTAAAGAACTTACCCCTCACATCCCCTTTGAACCTACTTTCTCTCACCTTCGGTGCATTAGACACTTCAACCCCGGGAAACGGATACAGTCTGACCACTCTATCTCTGCCTCTCATAACCACATAAACCTCTATCAATCTCCCCTCAGCCTCCGGAACTCCAGAGGGGCCATGAAAATTCCTTGGCAACTAGGATTAAGGTGAATCCCAAGACCTTCTTTACATACATCAAGAGCAAGAGGAGAGAGGGAACTAGGGAGAGGGTGGAACTGCTCAAGGATAAAGGGCGGGGGGGAAACATTTGCTTGGATGCAGAGAATGTGAGTGAGGTACTTAATGAGCACTTTGCTTCAGTTTTTACCAAGGAGGAGGATATGGAGGGCCAGGAGATCAGTGCTGAGTGTATAAATAGGTTAGGGCGTTTAGAGGTCAAAGAGGAGGAGGCTTTGGGCCTCCTAATGAGTATTAAGGTGGATAAGTCCCCTGGGCCTGACAAGATTTACCCCAGGTTATTGAAAGAGGCAAGAGATGATATTTCTGGGCCCTCGACCAGCATCTTCATGTCCTCTCTAGCCACAGGCGAATTCCCAGAGCACTGGTGAGTGGCTAACGTTGCACCTCTACTTAAGAAGGAAACAAGGGAAAATCCTGGGAATGATAGACTGGTGAGTCTCATGTCAGTTGTAGGGAAGTTGCTGGAGAAAATTCTTAGGGATAGAATATATGATCATTTGGAAACCCATAGGTTAATTAGAGAGAGCCAGCAGGGCTTTATGCGTGGCAGGTCATGCCATAGCAAATTGATTGAGTTTTTTGACAAGGTGATGAGAGAGATTGATGGGGATAGGGCAGTGAATATTGTCTGCATGGATTTTAGTAAGGCATTTGAGGAAGTCCCTCATGGGAGGGTGACCGTAAGATGCATGGGGTCCCCAGCAAGTAGGCTGTTTGAGTTCAGAACTGGCTTGTGGATAGAAGACACGTTGAAGGGCACGACCAGGAGCCACTCTGTGGGCAGTGGCCTCGCTCGATGATTTACCTGTGCATGAACCCAGTCAGAGCATCATTCTGTGTGACTCCTGGTAATTTAAAGTGACCATCGGAATAGATTGAACATGCCACTGCTATCAGATCGTTCCTGTGCTCTCAATGAAAAGTCCATTCCCTCGTAGCATCAATCATTTCCATGGAAGCATCCAGTGACTGATGGCAACAGTAGGACATTAAATGCATCATTAAACCAAATTTATGACTGCTAAAAGAAATTTTGTAGCATTTTCATTTGTCGGGACAATCTGTGAATTTAATTAATAAAGCTTTTCACATTAATTAATTTTTCCATTAATTCAAGCATTCAAGGGTTGAGGTGGATGAACGACATTCTCATTTGTCTTGCTTAGAATATTTTATTTGAAGTGCAGCTCGGTAATAGGCCCAGCTGGCCTCAGCTGCCCACACCACCCAGTTACACCCATGTGACCATGACCAATTAACCTGCTCGCCCATATGTCTCTGTGGGACAAAACCAGAGCACCTGGAGGACTCAGGGAGAACGTACAAACTCCTTACAGACAGTGGCGGGATTTGAACCCGGGTAGCTTGTACTGTAATGTGTTATGCTAACCACCACACTATCATGTCACCCCACATTCTGAACTACTAACCCATCTGCCTCTGGCCTGTGGGAGGAAACCAGAGCACCTGGAGGAAACCCACGTGTTCATGGGAGAACGTACAAACCCCTTACAGATAGTGGTGGGGCTTTATAAGGCATTGGTCAGACCACACTTGGAGTATTGTGAGCAGTTTAAGGCCCCTTATTTAAGAAAAGATGTGCTGACATTGGAGAAGGTTCAAAGGAGGCTCCCAAGAATGATTCTGGGATTGAAATGCTTGTCATTTAGGAGTGTTTAATGGCTCTGGTCCTATACTCGCTGGACTTTAGAAAAATGAGAAGGGATCTCTTCGCATATTGAATACTTAATGAACCTATTGAACATTGAAAGGCTCAGAAACAGTGGACATGGAGAGGATGTTTACTATAGTGGGGGAGTCTAGGACCGAAGGGCACAGCCTCGGAATAGAGGGGTGTCCACTTAGAACAGAGATGAGGAGTAATTTCATCAGCCAGGGTGTGGTGAATCTGTGGAATTCATTGCCACAGACAGCTGTGGAGGCCATGTCATTGGGTATAACTAAAACAGAGGTTGATGGTTTCTTGATTAGTCAGGGCATCAAAGGTTACAGGGAGAGGGCAGGAGAATGGGGTTGAAAGGGATATTAAATTAGCCATGATGGAATGGGCCAAATGTGATAATTCTTTTCCTATGTCTTATGGTATTTGGAACGATAGATGGACAGGAAGGAGATAAAAGCAGAACTAGAACATTACTGCATAGTGCAGGCCTGTCAGCCCACAAGGCAGTGCTGACTTTTCAGCTTTCTCCAAGATCAATCTAACCCTTCCTTCTTACAGAGCCCTCCACTTTCTTTTCATCCATGTCACAATCTAAAAGTTTCTTAAATGTCTCTGATATATCTCCCTCCACCACCAATCCTGGCAGCACATTCCACACAGCCCTATTCACCCTGTGAAAAACATATCTCTGATACCATTACCCCAACTTTCAGATTATCCTCTTATAGGTTGGCCATTTCACCAGAAGGTCAAACAGAGTCCAATGATCACTTAGATAGAAATGGGCTATCTGGGCAGAAGGGCCTGATTGAGTGCTGGGTGACTCTGCCTCCCTACGGAGGTAAATCACACTGATTGCTGAATTTTTGTGTCAAATAGATGCGATCATGAGCCAATGGACCTGTACTGGTCTGTAATGTTCTATTGGCCTGAGGGATGATGGATCTGTAATGTGCTGTAATGTTCTACTGGCCTGAGGGATGATGGATCTGTACTGGTCTGTGATGTTCTGTTGGTCTGAGGGATGGTGGATCTGTACTGTGCTGTGATGCCCTGTTGGCCTGAGGGATGATGGATCTGTACTGTGCTGTAATGTTCTATTGGCCTGAGGGATGATGGATCTGTACTGGTCTGTAATGTTCTATTGGCCTGAGGGATGATGGATCTGTACTGCGCTGTAATGTTCTATCGGCCTGAGGGATGATGGATCTGTACTGCGCTGTAATGTTCTATCGGCCTGAGGGATGATGGATCTGTACTGTGCTGTAATGTTCTATCGGTCTGAGGGATGATGGATCTGTACTGCACTGTAATGTTCTATCGGCCTGAGGGATGATGGATCTGTACTGTGCTGTAATGTTCTATCGGCCTGAGGGATGATGGATCTGCACTGGTCTGTAATGTTCTATTGGCCTGAGGGATGATGGATCTGTACTGCGCTGTAATGTTCTATTGGCCTGAGGGATGATGGATCTGTACTGTGCTGTAATGTTCTGTTGACCTGAGAGATGATGGATCTGTACTGTGCTGTGTTGCTCTATTGGCCTGAGGGATGATGGATCTGTACTGCACCGTAATGTTCTATTGGCCTGAGGGATGATGGATCTGTACTGTGCTGTGTTGTTCTATTGGCCTGAGGGATGATGGATCTGTACTGCACCGTAATGTTCTATTGGCCTGAGGGATGATGGATCTGTACTGCACCGTAATGTTCTATTGGCCTGAGGGATGATGGATCTGTACTGCACCGTAATGTTCTATTGGCCTGAGGGATGATGGATCTGTACTGCACCGTAATGTTCTATTGGCCTGAGGGATGATGGATCTGTACTGCACCGTAATGTTCTATTGGCCTGAGGGATGATGGATCTGTACTGCACTGTAATGTTCTATTGGCCTATTCTATTCTTCAATTGCACCGATGTGACCAATTCACGCATATGTTTTTGCAATGTGGGAGGCAGCCAAAGTACCTGGAAGAAACCTGCACAGTGACGAGGAGAACATGCAGACAGCAGTGGTCACTGGCACGATAATGCATTACACTAACTGCTACGTTACTGAGCTGCCCCATAACAGCGTTAAGTCATCTTACTACCTCTTTTGTAATGTAGGAACGACATGTTGCTGATCATGTCTGTCACCTTATGTACAGACACTTCTGTGCCCCGTGTCACTTTATGGACATACAATCAAGCTGTGTGTATAAGCTATCTTATGTACTTACATTATTGTATTTTTTTATTGTTATTGTGTTTCTTATTTTATTTGTGTTTTTTTATGCTTTTATGCTGCATTGGATCAGAGTAACAATTATTTCAATCTCCTTTACCTTCGTGTGCTGCAAATAACATAAACTATCTTGAATCTTGAATCTTGAATGTTAGCTGTATACTCCCACAGCAAGTGGGAATATACTGCAGTGGTCATGATCGGGAATTCCTTGAGGGAAAAATATTGGCCTGCAAGAAACTGGGAAACAGCTCTGCTCTTCAAAACAAGGGCAGGAGCTCCAGTGAGGGTGAGAGAGTGAGAAGGCGGGGGGGGGGGAGTGGAGACACAGTCTGAAATTGACACCTCCCTGAACAGACAAGGCCTTCTGTATGTGACCTGCTCTCAGTATCACATTGGATTGTCCACCCTGATGATGTGCTCTGTTTGGGAGCAGAGGTAGGAATGCATCTTTAGCACGGATTGTGTTGAGTGTGCTGGTCACAGAGATGTAGGTCCTAAAAGTGGGGCAGTATTAACAGAGGGTCAGGGGTTCTGACAAAATACCACAGACCCAAAACTTCGACTGTTACTCTTCTGTTTACCTCAGTTGCTGGTTTTTTTTCTCCATCTACCAACTTATTCCTTTCTCTCCTTCTAATCCTCCTCTAGTCCTCCCATTTCCCTCATCCCCACAGCCCCCACCCCCACCACCTTGTCCTTCTCTCCCCTACCGTTCTCTTCTCTCAGCATACACAAAACTCACTCCTCCTATACAGTATCTGCATCTGCTTCCTTCTGCCACGCACCTCTCCCCAGATCTCATCTCCTTTACTTACCAGAGTGCAGAACAAGAGGGGCTTTGTTTTCCTGCTTACCTCCCTCCAGTAGCCACTTCCAAACTTCACCTGGCCTTCCCCAAACCGTGCTCCAGCCGTCACTGTATTTTCCCACGCTCTCTTAGTCTTATTCCATCTATCGCTCACCAGAATCAGAATCCGGTTTAATATCATTGGCATAAGTTGTGAAATTTGTTGTGTGGTAAGAGAACATTGTTATACGTAAATAGTAAAAATAAACTATCAATTACAAGGAGAAATGTACTGTATATATGGAAAATAAATTAAATATGTAGTGCACAAGGAGAGAAAATATGTTGAGTTAATGTCCATAGGATCATTGTCCATTCAGAAATCTGATGGCGGAGGGGAAGGAGCTGTTCCTGAAGCAGTGAGTGTTTGTCTTCAGTGTCCTGTACCTCCTCCTTGATGGTAGCAATGAGAAGTGGGCATGTCCTGGGGACGGGGTCCTTGGTAATAGGTGCCGTATTGTTGAGGCATGGGCTTTCGAATGTGCCGTTGGTGGTGGGGAGGGGTGTACCCATAACGGCGCTGCCTGAGTTTGAAGCCCTCTGATCCTGTGCATACCAGACGGTGATGCAGCCAGTTAGATCAACCATGGAAATTTGCCAGAGCCTTTGGTGGCAATCTTGCTACTGTCTCCCGACATTGTGGGCTGATTCTGTGCTGTAGTACCTTATGATTCTAATCTAACATGGTCCAATGCCTGTCAATACTGACTGCAGTGAGTAGTGTGCAGACAGGAGAAGCTGGCTGCTCTCTCAGCCCTTGCGTCAACTCTACAGTTTTTCATGGTAGTTAGAGTCGACACAATCTTGATTCAGAATTAATTGGCTCCCAGAGGCAGATGCACAATCAAAATTATTGTTTGACCTGATCAAGGAATTCAATTTAAAAATCTGCAGGCTTTTAGGTTTCTAACTAAAGCCTTAATGAATTCCTCCTGAGGGACGTAGGCCGGATGATAATGCTCACATGTAAAGATCCAAATTTGTCTGAAGATAAATGATAAACAACTAGTCATTGTTTTTCAGAGCAGTTAGATTCTGACCTACATGGAATGTTTCTCTTGTGGTTAGACAGCGTTAAGAGCAACACAGGTGAGGCAGGCGGCTGTCACTGTGAAATGCAGTAGGATTTCTGGAGGAGCACTGAAAAGGCTGGAGGAACTCAGCAGGTTAGGCAGCAAATATGGAGAGGGAAAAACAGTCTCTGTTCTCAGCCTGAAACATTGACTGTTTATTCCTCTCCATTGATCTCCCTCTTGACAATGATCCCTGCAAGTGGAAGAATGCAATGTATGCCCATTCACCTCCTCCCTCAGGGCCCCAAACAGCCCTTCCAGGTGAGGCAACACTTCACCTGCAAATCTGTCGGGATCGTCTATTGCATCCGGTGCTCCTGATGCGGTCTCCTCTACATCGGTGAGACCTGACATAGATCAGGGACTACTTTGTCAAGCACCTTCACTCCATCCACTACAGCAGGATTTCCCTGGATTTCCCATTTTAATTCCAATCCCAAGTCCCATTCTGGCATGTCTGTCCATAGCCTTCTCAACTGCCACAATGAGGCCCCACTCAGGTTGGAGGAGAAGCACCTCATATTCCGTCAGGGTAGCCTCCAACCTGGTGGCATGAACATCGATTTCTTTAACTTCCGGTAATTTTTGCCTTCCCTTTCCCTCTTCTTTAATTCCTCAGTTAGCACTCCTCCTCACTTGATGATTACCCTCTGGAGCCTCTCCCTTCCCTTTCTCCTATGCTCCACTCTCCTCTCCTATCAGATTCCTTCTTCTCCAGGCCTTTTCCACCTATCATCTCCCAGCTTCCTAATTCATTCCCCCCTCCACCACCCACCCGGCTCACCTATCACCTTCCAGCTTGTCCTCCTTCCCCTCCCTTCACCTATTCATTCTGTTATTCAGGCACCATCCCCCTGCCTTTCCAGTTTCGATGAAGGATCTCGGCCCAAAATGTCGACTCTTTATTCCCCTCCATAGATGCTGCCTGACCCGTTGAGTTCCTCCAGTATTTCCTTCAACCTCTCTCAATGCCGTGTCTTCCAATGTTCTTAAATCACCTCTCCACTTCTCCAGTGCAATCACATCTTTCCGACATTAACTCCAGCTCCAGACTACCGAGGGCGCAATTCCGGAATTACTTCCTTGACCTCAGCTAATAAAGGGACGTACCATAAATATGTTTTGAAGCACCTTATCAACCATCTGAGGTCCTGCTGACCCACATTCTAAGGTCTCTCTAGCAATCTCTGAAGGCTGTGGAGGTCAAGTCATTGGGTATATTTAAAGTAGAGGTTGATAGGTTCTTGATTAGTCAGGCGTTCAAGGTTATGGGGGAAGAATGGAGTTGAGAGGGAAAATAAATCAGCCAGGATGGAATGGTGGAGAAGACTCAATGGGCCGAATGGCCTGATTTTTCTCCTGTGTCTTATGGTCTTATGGTATCTCCATTCCTTCACACTCCTCAACATTCCCACCCCCCACTCTAAATCCAAATTCCCCCATTACAAATATAAACCTGATATTTCCAAACCAAACCAAAACCCATGGATGAACCAGGAGGAACGTCATCTGCTGAAGGCTAGATCTTTGGCATTCAAGGCTGGTAACCCACGTCTGTACCAGAAAACCAGATATGATTTGCGGAGGGCTATTTCAAAGGCGCAGAGACAATTTTGAATGAGGCTGGAGGCGACATCGGATGTACGACAACTCTGGCAGGGTTTGCAAGACATTACTTCCTACAAAGCGAAACCCAATAGCATGAATGGCAGCGATGCTTCACTACCAGATGAACTCAATGCTTTCTATGCACGCTTTGAAAGGGAGAATATAACTATATATTCTGTGAAGATCCCTGCTGCACCTGATGACCCTGTGATCTCTGTCTCAGAGGCTGATGTTAGGCTATCTTTAAAGAGCGTAACCCTCGTAAGGTGGAAGGCCCTGAAGGAGTACCTGGTAAGGCTCTGAAAACTTGTGCCAACCAACTGGCAGGAGTATTCAAGGACATTTTCAACCTCTCACTGCTACAGGCAGTAGCTCTGACTTGCTTCAAAGAGGCAACAATTATACCAGTGCCTAAGAAGAATAATGTGAGCTGCCTTAATGACTATCGCCCGGTAGCACTCACATCGACAGTGATGAAATGCTTTGAGAGGTTGGTTATGAATAGACTGAACTTCTGCCTCAGCAAGGACCTGGACCCACTGCAATTTGCCTATTACCACAATAGGTCAACAGCAGATACAATCTCAATGGCTCTCCACATGGCTTTAGACCACCTGGATAGTACAAACACCTATTCATCGACTATAGCTCAGCATTTAACACTATCGTTCCCCATAATTCTGATTGATAAGTTACAGAACCTGGGCCTCTGTACCTCCATCTGCAATTGGATCCATGACTTCCTAACTGGAAGACCACAGTCTGTATGATCAGTGATAACATCTCCTCACTGACGATCAACACTGGTGCACCTCAGGGGTGTGTACTTAGCCCACTGCTCTACTCTCTATATATACACATGACACTGTGGCTAGTCATAGCTCAAACTCCAAAACTCCATCTATAAGTTTGCTGATGATACAACCATTGTAGGTAGAATCTCAGATGGAGACGAGAGGATGTACAGGACTGAGATATACCAACTCAACGTTAGTAAGATGAAAGAGCTGATTGTGGAGTTCAGGAAGGGTAAGACAAAGGAACACATACCAATCCACATAGAAAGATCAGAAGTGGAGAGAGTGAGCAGTTTCAAGTTCCTGGGTGTCAAGATCTCTGAGGATCTAACCTGGTCCCAACATATTGATGCAGCTATAAAGAAGGCAAGACAGCGGCTATACTTTATTCGGAGTTTAAAGAGATTTGGAATGTCAATAAAAACACTCCAAAACTTCTGTAGATTTGCTGCCGAGAGCACTCTGACAGGCTGCATCACTGTCTGGTATGGGGGGGGTGTGCGGGGGCTACTGCACAGGACCGGAAGAAGCTACAGAGGGTCGTAAATTTAGCCAGCTCCATCTTGGGTACTAGCCTACGAAGTACCCAGGACATCTTCAGGGAGCGGTGTCTCAAAAGGCAGCGTCCATTATTAAGGACCCCCAGCACCCAGGACATGCCCTTTTCTCACTATTACCATCAGGGAGGAGGTACAGAAGCCTAAAGGCACACACTCAGTGATTCAGGAACAGCTTCTTCCCCTCTGTCATCCGATTCCTAAATGGACTTTGAACCCGTGAATACTGCCTCCCTTTTTTAATATATAATATTTTTGTTTTTGCATGATTTTTAATCTATTCAATATACATATACTGTAATTGATCTTCTTATTTATTATTACTACTATTTTTCTACATTATGTATCGCATTGAACCGCTGCTGCTAAGTTAACAAATTTCACAACACATAATAAACCTAATTCTGATTCTGATTTAAATGCAGAAGAGGTTTACCAGGATCCTGCCTGGTTTAGAGGGTATGTGCTATCTTGAGAGGCCGGACAGAAGAGTTGTTTTCTCTTGAGTGGTGGAGGCTGATGGAGATCTGCTGGAAGTTTATAAGATCATGAGAGGCAAAGATAGAGTAGACAAACAGTATTTTTTTCCAAGACTTTGAAATGTCTCATACCAGAGGATATGCTTTGAAGGTGAGAGGGGATAGGTTCAAATGGGATGTGAGGGTTAAGTTATTTACTCAGCGAGTGGTGTATGCCTGGAAAGTGCTGCCTGGTATGGTGGTAGAGGCAAATATATTAGAGACTTTTAAGAGACATTTAAATAGGGACACGGAGGAGGAGAAGATGGCGGCGCGACGGCAGTGCGCGTGGCCTCTCCGGTGGATGGTATCTGTAATCTGTCAAGTAGGGTACCATGCACAATTCTGATTTGATGGAGACGGATGTGAGAGTACAGAGGAACATCTGGAGAAACTTCTGAAATGCCCGCTTCGCTGCCACTGCTACTGTGTGGTAACCGGAATCTCCGGAGCAGAAGGCCCCAAATCCTCGGCTTTGCTTGTTTCAGCCGCCAGGGTGAGGTTGAAGGCGCTCGGCAGAGGATGGCGCTCGGGAGGCTGTATCGGAGAGACTGGTTGGAAGCTCAGAGCTTTCAGACGGATGGACTCAGTGTCAGCTGTGTTCGGCTGCTTTCAAGGCATCAGCAAGTTGTCGGTGCCTGGAGGTTTATGGCAGGGAGTTTCTCCCTTTTGCTGCCTGCTATCGGGGACTCGGGAGTCGATCGACTCGGGGACTTTGAGATTTTTTTTTGCTGTGCCCATGGTTTGTTCTTCATCAAATTATGGTATTGCTTTGCACTGCTGTAACTATATGTTATAATTATGTGGTTCTGTCAGTGTTAGTCTTTGGTTTGTCCGGTTTTTCTGTGATATCACTCTGGAGAAACATTGTATCATTTCTTAATGCATGTATGCATTTCTAAATGACAATAAGAGAGGACTGAGTGTTCTCATAATCTAATCTAATCTAAAATTGGTTGTAAGGAAGATGGAGGGATATGGACATTGTGTAGAAGAAGGGATTAGGTTTTTTTTTAATGTACTTTTAGTTGGTTCAGCACAACATTGTGGGCTGAAGGGCCTCTTCCTGTACTGTACTTTCTATGTTCTCTGTGCTATATAAATCCATCCCCCCACTTCCCTTTGGTTTCGGACTTAAAGACATTCCTGCCATCCATGACACGGGAGTACACGTCCCTTTGTTTTTGCCCTTTCTAACTGTTCTACTGCCCTGGTGTTTTCATATCCTGACTTGACCCTCTGCTCTGTCAAAGTCTCCCCACCCTTCTCCTCCAGCTTGGTTCTAACATGCTTCCTCAAGCTCGGTCCTGATGAAGAGGAAACAGATTTGTTTATTATCTTGCCTTCCAGGAAATCATCTCTGGATCATTAACCAGGCTTGCAGCATTAAGCAAATAAGATGGAGCCACTGAAGGCATGTCTGTAAGAGTGGCAGGGATTAGAAGGCAGGGAAAAACTCAGGAAAGCTGCCAGAACTGGGGTCAAAGCCCGAAGATCAAACCCATGATCACTGAGTCCTGGGTTCGCCACCCAGAGATAAGTGAAGTTCGGAGGGCAAAGCTGAAGGTTGAAGTCCAGGGCTTGGCAAGACAGGAGGTAGAAGACCGAATATTGATAAATGATTGATGAGTCTGGAGGTAGAAGCCCCAAGGCTGAGTCTGTGAGTCAGGGACTGTAGCTTGGAGGCCCGTTGTCTAAGAGTCTGGGGCCAAGGACTGGAGGCCCAGGGGCAGCCTGACCCAGGACTGGAGGCCTGTCTGTGTGAGTGAGCGCCTGGTAGGAGGGTGGAAAATGTTTTGCTGTTGTCTTATTCTGTTGTTGCTGCTGGTGTTGTTGTGCTGAACATGGTGGACATGCTATATTGGTACAGGAATGTGTGGCGACATTTGCAGGCTGTACCCAGCACACCGTTGGGTGCATTGGTTGTTAACACAAATGACACATTTCACTGTTTGATACACCACATTTGATAAATCAATTGGAACCTGAATCTGAAATCTAAATCTGGATCTGAAACTTTAAATTTTAATTCTGAATCTGAACCTGAAACTAAAGTTCTGAATCTGAATCTAAAGTCTGAGTCTGAATCTGAAACCCTAAATTTTCATTCTGAATCTGAATCTAAATCTAAAGTCAGAATCTGAATCTGGAATCTGAAGTCTGATTCAGACAAATGGTTGGATCTGCAGGTTGACTAATCTCTGGGTGCTGATGGACCATGTCCATGACTCCTTGGTAAAGTGGCTAGTTAGACAGTTGATGCATTCATCTCATTTCCTAAAGTTCTTTGGAGTTAATGAAAGTTCCATGAAATTGGGGGGAAAAGTAATAAATGTAACACCTTTAGTCTGAAAAGTTGGGAGAGAGTGAATAGGAAAATGACAGTGATCTAAGTGAGCATTTCCTTTGAAAAATGCGAGAAGCTGTTAATCAAAGAAATGCAACCAGGTTGTTCAAGTTCAAAGTCGTCCGGTAACGCCAATGTGGCTTTGAAAAGGTAATCATACTTGACTAATTTAGTGGAAATGTTTGAAGAAATAGCATGAAGTGGAATTGACAGATGTACTGTACAGGTTTCTGGAAGGTATTTGATAAAGTGCCACATTAACAATTAGCATAGAAAGTGAGGCTGCAGGAGATTTTGGCATGGAAGGAAGATTGGAAACCGAGGCATAAATGGATCTCTCTCTTGTTAGAAAGATGTAATGAGTTGTATACCAGAGAGATGAGCACTCATGCTCAGCTTTGAGCAAATTAGAACATAAAAGATAAAACAGCACATCATATACAGGCCCTTCTGCCCACAATGTTGTGCTGACCTTTTAACCTACTCTAAGATCAATCTAACTCATCTTTCCTACATACCCCTCCACTTTTCTATCATCCCTGTGCCTATTTAAGAGGATCTAATATATAGAACATAGAACATAGAATAGTACAGCACAGTACAGGCCCTTCGGTCCACGTTGTTGTGCTGACCCTCAAACCCTGCCTCCCATACAACACCCACCTTAAATTCCTCCATATACCTCTCTGGTAGTCTCTTAAACTTCACGAGTGTATCTGCCTCCACCACTGACTCAGGCAGTGTATTCCACGCACCAACCACTCTCTGAGTAAAAAACCTTCCTCTAATATCCCCCTTGAACTTCCCATCCCTTACCTTAAAGTCATGTCCCCTTGCATTGAGCAGTGATGCCATGGGGAAGAGGTGCTGGCTATCCACTCTATCTATTCCTCTTAATATCTTGTATACCTCTATCATGTCTCCTCTCATCCTCCTTCTCCCCAAAGAGTAAAGCCCTAGCTCCCTTGTAATGATCGTAATGCATAGTCTCTAAACCAGGCAGTATCCTGGTAAATCTCCTCCATACCCTTTCCAATGCTTCCATATCCTTCCTATAGTGAGGCAACCAGTACTGGACACAGTACTCCAAGTGTGGCCTAACCAGAGTTTTATAGAGCTGCATTATTACCTCTTGACTCTTAAACTCTATCCCTCGACTTATGAAGGCTAACACCCCATAAGCTTCCTTAAATACCCTATCTACCTGTGAGGCAACTTTCAGGGATCTGTGGACATGTACCCTGAGATCCCTCTGCTCCTCCACACTACCAAGTATCCTGCCATTTACTTTGTACTCTGCCTTGGAGTTTGTCCTTCCAAAGTGTACCATCTCATACTTCTCCGGGTTGAACTCCATCTGCCACTTCTCAGCCCACTTCTGCAACCTCTCAATGTCTCTCTGTAATCTTCAACAATCATCTACACTGTCCACAACACCACCAACCTTTGTGTCATCTGCAAACTTACCCCTAATGTATCTGTTACTCCCACCAACGCTGATGCTCACCAGTGCACTCACCACTCTCTGGGTAAAAAACGTATCCCTGACATCCCCCCCACCATACTTTCTCCAATCATCTTAAAATTACAGCATTAGCCATTTTCACCCTTGGAAAAAGTCTCTGCTGTCTATTTGATCTATACCTCTTATCATCTTTTACACCTCTGTCAAGTTACCTGTACCCTCCTTTGCCCCAAAGAGGAAAGCCCTGCTCACTCAACCTGTCCTGATCAGACATGTCATCTAATCCAGGCAGCACCCGAAATACATGTTTCCACCACTTGTCAGATCCCCCACAGACTGCGCACATGGAGGAGTACGGACACATACAGCCATCCCTTGCTACTTTCAGGAACTCTGCAGGTCAGGCAGCATCTATAGAGGGTAACAAACAGTCAGTGTTTTAGACTAAGACCCTTCATGAGGATGAAGATTGAAAGGCTTAGGTAGAGTGAATGTGGAGAGGATGTTTACTATAGTGGGGGGTCTAGGACCAAAAGGCACGGCCTCAGAACAGAGCGATGTTCATTTAGAACAGAGATGAGGAGGTATTTCTTTAGCCAGAGGGTGATGAATCTGTGGAATTTATTGCCACACCCTGCTGTGGAGGCCAAGTCATTGAGTGTATAGATTGATAGGTTCTTGATTAGTAAGACATCCAAGGTTACAGGGAGAAGACAGGAGAATGGGTTGAGAAGGATAATGAATCAGCCATGGTCGAATGGCAGAGCAGAGTCAATGGGCCGAATAGCGTAATTCAGCATCAATGACTAATGGTCTTGGTCTGAGATATCAGTTGTTTATTTCCCTCCACAGATGCTGACGGACCTGCTGAGTTCTTTCAGCATTTTTTTGTGTTGCTCAAGTTTTCCAGCATCTGCAAATTCTCTCGTATTTACCCTTGCTACTTTCTCAGTCTGAGGATGGGTAGGGTATGGAGGGCTCTGGACCAGGTGCAGGTTGATGGGATTGGACAGAATAACAATTCAGCATGGACTAGATAGGCCGAAGGGCCTGTATCTGTGCTGTGTGATCTATGACCCTATAACTCCTCTGCACATTTACCTCTTCTCTATTTGAGTATCAGCACAAGAATGCGACAACACAAAACTTTAATTGGCAGCAATCTCGTTGTAATTCTATCCCACCTCTAGCTGATGTCTTCAATATCCTCCTATAACGATGTGTCCAACCTGTTTTCTCTTTAATGACATACATAAGCCTTGGTTCAGTAATTTCAAATTTACATCTCGGCACTGTAGGAAGTAGTCAAAGGTGCTAAGTGGATCAATTCTAATATGTCCCATATATCCTGAAGGGAGAAGATGGTAAGTGGCGTTGGTGGGGAGAAGGTGATGGGGACCAAGCCCTTATCAAGAATAGCAGTAGTGACTTACGGGAGAAGCATCTGGCCTGCGGAGTTGTTATGGCTACTGCTTGTGCTATTTTCTGAACATATCAGTGGTTAGTTTGATTGCTGAGACTGACGTACAGCAAAGGCCATTTAAACCAGTGTATTTGTGTATTTAAAGTGGAGGTTGATAAGTTCTTGATAGGGACGATAAATCAGCCATGATAGAATTGTGGAGCAGACTTGATGAGCCTAATTATTCTCCTATGTCTTAGGGTCTACTTCACAGTCAAGTTCAACTGAAGTTCAAGTTTATTGTCATATATGAACACACACAAATATAGCTGAACGGAACAGCGTTCCTCCAGAGCCACGTGCAAAACACAGCGCCAACAGTCACACACTGCATAAAGCACGAATGGCACGTATAAAAGCAACAGTAAACATACAGTCACACACAAAAAAAATAGTCCAAGTTCCCGAGTCCGTGAATGTTGCAGCTGTCTGCAGGAGAACACAATGCAGTCTGTCTTCTGCCGAGCGAACACGGGAGGGCAGCACCAATGCCACGTCACACCACCTTGGGCACCGACTTTGCTGGATGGCTGCAAACAGGCCTAGTCCTCAGTACAAAGGCCACGTAGCTCCCCCCTGCAGTCCACCCCTGCCGCCCACTGATAAACGGACTTGCAGCATTCCACAATGTCCATCAGGGACACAGAGAGCACAAGGTAAGGGACTAAGGCGATCACTCGTTGATAGACTGCACATCATCTTCGCTCACTGATGCAGGGAATGGCATGGTCTGCACCAAATCCAGCTACTTCAGTTTCTCCACTAACAAGCAGCTTGCTGATGGGGTAGACTTACAGTACTTTAAGTTCTTAATGAACAGCAGCATCTCCTTCCCTACTCTCCCCACCATCTTTGCTATCCTTTACATCATTTTTGGTTATTCTTCCCCTTGGACAAGATATCATTGATTTTCTTCAGAGGCACAGCATGGAGTAGACTACCTGGCCTTTCAAGCACACTGTCAACCCCGAGTTAATCCTAACGTGACTCTTACAATGACCAGTCAACCTACCCAGTACGTGTTTGGACTGCAGAAGGAAACCGGAGCACCTGGGGAAAACACACACATTCCATGGGGAGGACAAACAGAGACTCCTTACAGAGGATGCCGGAACTGAACTCTGAACTGAGACGCCCGAGCTATAATAGGGTATTAAAAAGGAAAGTAAATCTGTGTGTCTGTCAGGGGTGGGACCCAGAGTTTTAGGTGAGGACTCTTCACCAGGTAACAAGTCCACTTACACTGGACGAGCAGGCGGATCCTGATACACGCATTGTCCATGTGTGACTCTCCAAGCAGGTTCAGGAGCTGAGGATCAGAGTTAGATTTGTTATCTCTGCCCTACATGATGTGACAGGTGCCCTGTGCGTTGTGAAGCCGAGAGCCTGCTCTCCCCAAAAAACATCAGAATCAGGTTTATTAATACTTACAAAATTCATTATTTTGTGGCAGCAGTACAATGTAAAACATTTAAAAATTACCGTAAGTATTGTGATACTTATTACAAATGTAACTATGCTTACTTGTATATTTTTAATAGTAATACTAGAGGGTCTCCGTTGGTCAGGGTCGATAATGCGTCCCAGCTGTCTACGTGATACACAAGCCAGGGCAGTACAATATAGTCATAGTCATAGTCATACTTTATTGATCCCGAGGGAAATTGGTTTTCGTTACAGTTGCACCATAAATAATAAATAGTAATAGAACCATAAATAGTTAAATAGTAATATGTAAATTATGCCAGTAAATTATGAAATAAGTCCAGGACCAGCCTATTGGCTCAGGGTGTCTGACCCTCCAAGGGAGGAGTTGTAAAGTTTGATGGCCACAGGCAGGAATGATTTCCTATGACACTCAGTGCTGCATCTCGGTGGAATGAGTCTCTGGCTGAATGTACTCCTGTGCCCAAACAGTACATTATGTAGTGGATGGGAGACATTGTCCAAGATGGCATGCAACTTAGACAGCATCCTCTTTTCAGACACCACCGTGAGAGAGTCCAGTTCCATCCCCACAACATCACTGGCCTTATGAATGAGTTTGTTGATTCTGTTGGTGTCTGCTACCCTCAGCCTGCTGCCCCAGCACACAACAGCAAACATGATCGCACTGGCCACCACAGACTCGTAGAACATCCTCAGCATCGTCCGGCAGATGTTAAAGGACCTCAGTCTCCTCAGGAAATAGAGACGGCTCTGACCCTTCTTGTAGACAGCCTCAGTGTTCTTTGACCTGTCCAGTTCATTGTCAATTCATATCCCCAGGTATTTGTAATCCTCCACCATGTTCGCACTGACCCCCTGGATGGAAACAGGGGTCACCGGTACCTTAGCTCTCCTCAGGTCTACCACCAGCTCCTTAGTCTTTTTCACATTAAGCTGCAGATAATTCTGCTCACACTATGTGAGAAAGTTTCCTACTGTAGCCCAATATGGAGAACAAGCTGTTGCCGCTGTTGCAGGTTCCCTCTCTCTATGCAGCTGATGAACCAAAAGAACAGCAGATATCGATATAGTTTTGCATCAGCTGCGGCGCAGAAGTTGCCAGTCAGAGTTGAGCTCGGCATTTTGACTGCTTCAGGGACCCCAGTTCCGGATTTTTCCCTCAGGGTTTTACTCCCAAAGCCTTCCCCAGGCAGCGGAGGTTTGAGATCAGAGTTTTCCTCTTCCGAGGTGAGCTGCCAACCACATCTGACGAGCCCCACCTGCCAGGAGCCACTGCCTCTAAGGCGGCAGTAACCCACCTTTGCCCCTTCAGCTGTCAGTAGACATGGTTCCACCGGGTTTAGTAGCTAAGCCACACGTGAAGGCCAGGAGCTGGACCTGGTTGTCAGAGGCTATTTGAGATGCACACCATTACTAGATAATGGGAGCTTGTCCCCATTACCACCTCTGGCTGTAACAACCTTCGGGAGCCAATAGTGATACTGATACTTAACTATTACCAGAAGAAATGTAAAAATATTAGTATAAAAAGAAAACAAAATGTTGGAGGAATTCAGCTGGTCAGGCAGTATCTATGGAGGGGAATAAACAGTCGATGTTTCGGGCTGACAACCAGCACTGGGACTGGAAAGGAAGAGGGAAGAAGCCAAAATAAGAAGGTGGGGGAGAGGAAGGAGAACAAGACGGCTGGTGGTAGGTATCAAGGTGGGTGGGTTGGGGAAGGGCACGAAGTGAGAAGCTGGGAGGAAGAGGTGAAGGGCTGGAGAAGAAGGAATCTGACAGGGGAGTGAGTGGCTCATGGGAGACAGGGAAGAAGTGAGGTCATCTTGTCAGTCCCCATCAGGATTTGTACTGTTATGTGAGATCACCTCTAGTTCTTGCAAGCTCGAGAGATAAGTTGATGGGCACGATCTGCCTAATCCCTCCTCGGGCAGCAAACAACCCCATTCCAGTTTCAGTCTGCTGAACTTTCACCGCACTTCCTGTGTTGGAAGAGAGGCCAGGACGGCTTAGACACAGGCTCACTGCAGTAATCACAGAGTTAGTACACAAACAGGCTCTTCAGTGTACCTTTTCCATGCTGAACTGTTGTTCTGCTTAGTCCCATGGACCTGCACCCAGACCATAGACCTTTATGTCCTTTCCATCCAGATACTTATCCAAACTTCTCTTAAACTTTGAAAATCTGGCTGAGTGAGGCCACAACAACAATCTCTGACTCAGTGTCAGCAAGACCAAGGAGCTGATCATTGACTTCAGCAGGAGGAAACTGGAGGGCCATGAGTCAGTCCTCTTAGAGGATCAGAGATGGAGAGGATCAGCAACTTGAAATTCCTGAGTGTTGTCTGTTTGGAGGACTTGTCCTGGGAGCAGCACGTACCGTAAGTGCAATTACAAAGAAAGCAGGCTGCGCCTCTACTTCCTCAGACATTTGTGGAGGGTCGGCGTGGTACCTAAAACTTTGACCAACATCTATAGATGTGTGATGGAGAGCATACTGACTGGCTGCTTCATGGCCTGGCATAGAAACACCAATGCCTTTGAACAGAAAATACTACAATAAGTATTGGATATGGCCCAGTCCCTCATGGGTAAAGCCTTCCCCATCATTTGAGCAAATCTATACAGAGCCTTTTCGCAGGAAAGCAGCATTCATCATCAGAGACCCCCACCACTCAGGAGATGCTCTGTTCATCAGGAAAAAGGTACAGGAGCCTCAGGACGCACACCATCAGGTTCAGGAACAGTTATTACCCCTCAGCCATCAGGCTCTTCAATCATGGCTGATCTTTTTATCCACTCCTCAGCCCTACTCCCCAGCCTTCTCCCTATAACCTTTGATATCGTGTCCAATCAAGAATCTATCAATCCCTGCCTTAAATCCACCCAACGACCTGGCTTCCACAGCTGCCTGTGGTAACAAATTCCACATATTCACCACCCTCTGGCTAAAGAAATTTCTCCACATCTCTGCTTTAAATGGACGACCCTCTATCCCGAGGCTGCACCCTCTTGTCCTAGACTCACCAAGCATGGGAAACATGCTTTCAACATCTACTCTGTCTAACCTTTCAACATTCGAAAGGTTTCAATGAGACCCCTCCTCATCCTTCTAAATTCCAGCGAGTACAGACTCAGAGCTATCAAACGTTCCTTGTATGATAACCCTTTCATTCCTGGATTATCCTTTTTAACCTCCTCTGAACCCTCTCCAATGCCAGCACATCTTTTCTTAGATGAGGAGCCCAAAACTGTTCACAATATTCAAGATGAGGCCTCACCAGTGCCTTATAAAGCCTCAGTATCACATCCCTGCGCTTGTATTGTAGGGCTCTTGAAATGAATGCTAACATGGCATTTGCCTTCCACATCACTGACTCTTCCTGCAAGTTAACCTTTAGGTTGTTCTGCACAAGGAGTTTTGCATCTCAGATTTTGGGATTTTCTACCCATTTAGAAAATAGTTTACACATTTATTTCTACTACTAAAGTGCATGGCTATGTATTTTCCAATCATAGAATCATTTGAACATAGAAATCTACAGCACATTACAGGCCCTTTGGCCCACAATGTTGTGCCGACCATGTAACCTAATCTGGAAACTGCCTAGAGTTACCCTACTGCATAGCTGTATTTTTCTAAGCTCCATGTACCTATCTAAGAGTCTCTTAAAAGACCCTGTTGTATTCGTCTCCAACATTGTATTTCATTTGCCACTCTCTTGCCCATTCTCTTAATCTGTCAAAGTCCTTCTGCAGCCTACCTGTTTCCTCAACACTACCTGCCCCTCCACCAATCTTCGTATCATCTGCAGACTTGTCAACAAAGCCATCTATTCCATCATCTAAATCATTGATACACCGCATAAAAAGAAGTGGCCCCAACACAGACACACTACTTTTACGGAAAACTACTAATGAAATAGCCCACAGCATAGCAGCAGAAATCTTAATCAGGGCATTGCACTCTACCCCACCAAAAATAGTCATGTCCTCATGACTTCGAAACTTATCAAACTATTATTAATAACACAGTAACCATATAACCATGTAACAATTACAGCACGGAAACAGGCCATCTCGGCCCTTCTAGTCCATGCTGAAATCTTACTCTTGTCACGTACCCCGTGACAGGAATAAAGAACCAGCAGAGATGGAAAACACTTTGGAGTCCAGTATTGCTATAAACTAGTAATATTTATTAGTAACTACGCAATACAGTAATATCAATGTAAATAAATCAAACAGGTTAGCAATGATTATATATATAAGTAGGAATATCAGTAAGTGTGGAAAAATATATATGAAAAACCAAGCTTCTTTAAGTCTAGGGGTAAAAAGATACAGTCTTACGATGATGAGTAAAGTTCAGTTCAGTTCGTGGTATTGAGTTGAGTAGTGATGGAGAGAGAGAGAGGGAGAGATTTGAGTCTTCAGGTGAGCTGACGCCGTCGATCTTCTTGTTGTCCTTCGAGATCCTTTAAAAGTCACCGACTGTGACTTTAACCAGGGGGACTGGTTTTCTGTGGTGGAGCTATCCCCCAGGTGGGGGTGGACACATGGACAACTCCCCACCAGTCAACCCCTTTCCTCTTTCCACTGCAAGAGCGATGGATCGATCCACCTGATCAATCCTCCAAAACCCACTTTCTCTGCGGGCAGAACAATACTCATTCAGTGTCCAGAACATGTGTCTGAGGTCTATATCATCTGACCTCCTATTTTATCTTCTTGTGCTGAGCATCAACTGTCACTCAAATAAATCCTCCTTCCTCTCTCTGTGAAGAAATGCAAGCAGGCAAAAGTCTTTGAAGAAGTATCAACAACCTGCCGAAAATCATAACATCGAGTGTTCACTAAATAACCGCCCTTGGTTACCATAGCAACTTATGAGCTGCTCGGTGCTGTCTCCAACTCCAACTCAGTAGAAATCCAAAACTACTTCCAATGCCTTAAAGTGACAGTCCAACCGTTAGTCTTCGTCTCTGTCTTTTACAAACAACATGTTGGTGTTAAATAACTCGCTCTCTCTCTTTTTGAAAGCACAGTTCATAAGGGTAATTCAGGACCCCGTCATACTCTCACCTAATCCCACTGACCTGCACTCAGCCCATAACCCTCCAGTATTCAAATGAATTTCGTGATTTCAGGATTGGGACCCCCAATCTGTTTGCAAAATGGCAGTAACATATCTCACTACTGGGATAGACAAACAACACTGTCATTTGCCAACCTATCTAGGGGTTTTCTGACTCTGAGAACTTCTTATTTCATCTTCAGCCTCAGGCGTTCCTTGGCAGCTTTCCTGTCTACTTGGGGATTCCTGCCCTGTCCACTACTCATGTCTTCTATCAACTCAGGTTCCCCAGTCACCCGACTGAGCTAAGCTTCATCCCCAGTTACACTGGAGCCTAGCTTCCCCTTACTGTCTAGCATCACGTCCGCCTGCCCACTGCCAGTCCTCCCCGTTACATCTGAGTCAGCATTGGGAGATTCAGGAATCTCTTCAACAATGCTTGGGGAGTTTGCATGGGATAATGTATACCACACCCCATTTCCTCATCCTCTGAGTCTGTACAACATGCAGTGGTTGGGTCCTTTTCAGGTCTTTCCGCTGATTGTCTTCCTGTTCTCCTCCTTCTGTGCTGAGTTCTCCTACAAGGTGTAGGTTCCTTGTCATGCTCTGGTTGAACACGTCCCTTCTGCCCTGGGGGTAGAAGGTGATTCCGACAGAGAATTTTGCCAGGACCATTCCCATCCTCTGGCTTCACCTGGAAAATGGCACATTTGGCATCTGGTTCTCCACTATGTGAGGCTTAGACACCCAGTGGTTGGCTAATTTATGCTTTCCTGGTAGCCCCAAATTTCTTATTGAAACTCTGTCTCCAGGCATCAGTTGAGAGAACCTAATCTTTTGACCATATCTCCTCTTGTTTTCTTGGTTTTGGTTGGCAGCAGAAATGGCTGCTAGCTCATAAGCCTGCTGCAGTTCTTTCCTCATAGCAGACATATTCTGGAGGTACGTCTTCTGTGTCAAGTTTTTACCGCCAGCTCCTAAAAAGAAAGATCTACAAGCAATCTCGTTTCACGTCCAAACGTTAAATAGTATGGCGAGTATCCGGTAGCTACATTTTGTGTACAGTTGTAGCAGTGGACCAGACGGCCAATATGCTGACTCCAAGTCAAGTCTCTTTTTACCAGATTGATTCCTGGGATGGCAGGTCTTTCATATGAAGAAAGACTGGATGAACTGGGCTTGTACTCGTTGGAATTTAGAAGATTGAGGGGGGATCTGATTGAAACGTATAAGATCCTAAAGGGATTGGACAGGCTAGATGCAGGAAGATTGTTCCCGATGTTGGGGAGGTCTAGAACGAGGGGTCACAGTTTGAGGATAGAGGGGAAGCCTTTTAGGACCGAGGTTAGGAAAAACTTCTTCACACAGAGAGTGGTGAATCTGTGGAATTCTCTGCCACAGCAAACTGTTGAGGCCAGTTCATTAGCTATGTTTAAAAGGAAGTTAGATATGGCCCTTGTGGCTACAGGGGTCAGGGGGTATGGAGGGAAGGCTGGGTTCTGAGTTGGATGATCAGCCATGATCATAATAAATGGCGGTGCAGGCTCGAAGGGCCGAATGGCCTACTCCTGCACCTATTTTCTATGTTTCTATGTTTCTATTGTCATTTTGACAATAACTGCTGGAACAGTACACAGTAAAAAAGAGACAACGTTTTTCAGGACCATAGTGCTACATGAAACAATACAAAAACTACACTGAACTATATAAAACAACACAAAGAACTACATTAGACTACAGACCTACCCAGGACTGCATAAAGTGCACAAAACAGTGCAGGCATTACAATAAATAATAAACAAGACAATAGGCACAGTAGTGGGCTGTAGGTTGGTGTCAGTCCAGGCTCTGGGTATTGAGGAGTCTGATGACTTGGGGGAAGAAACTGTTACATAGTCTGGTCGTGAGAGCCCGAATACTTCGGTGCCTTTTGCCAGATGGCAGGAGGGAGAAGAGTTTGTCTGAGGGGTGCGTGGGGTCCTTCATAATGCTGTTTGCTTTACAGATGCAGCGTGTGGTGTAAATGTCTGTAATGACGGGAAGAGAGACCCCGATGATCTTCTCAGCTGACCTCACTATCCGCTGCAGGGTCTTGCGATCCGAGATGGTGCAATTTCTGAACCAGGCAGTGATGCAGCTGCTCAGGATGCTCTCAATACAACCTCTGTAGAATGTGGTGAGGATGGGGGGGGGGGTGGGAGATGGACTTTTCTCAGCATTTGCAGAAAGTAGAGACACTGCTGGGCTTTCTTTGCTATGGAGCTGGCATTGAGGGACCAGGTGAGATTCTCTGCCAGGTGAACACCAAGAAATGTGGTGCTCTTAACGATCTCTATGGAGGAGTCGTCGATGTTCAGCCGAGAGTGGTCGCTCTGCGTCCTCCTGAAGTCAACAACTATCTCTTTTGTTTTGTTCACATTCAGGGACAGGTTGTTGACTCTGCACCAGTCCGTTAGCCGCTGTTCTTTTTGCTGATGTCCAGGGTTCCAAGTATGTCTAACAATATCCAGTTGAACCTTTTAGGCTGGGGATCACCTTGAGGTTGATAGGGTGTGGTCCTCAATGTCGACACCAAGCACGCTCAGTTACTCATGTATGAGCTGACTCTCAAAATCCCTTCCCTGATCACTGTGTGTTCTTCTTGGGAGGCCATAATGAACAAAATACTTTTCCCGTAACACTTTGGTGACTGCGGATGCTCTCCGATCCTTTGTGGGGAGGGCTTGAGCATATCTGGTGTAGTGATCCATAATGACCAAGACATTCGCAGCATTGCTGGAATCAGGCTCGATGGAAAGGAAATCTACTCACAATAAATCGAGCGTCAGTGAGGTAATGGAGAAACTCTCGTAGGTAGCGTCTTACTCCGAATACATTGGACGCATGACTTACAGTACTCTGCAGCCTCAGGCCTCATTCAGGGCCAATAGAACTGATCTCAGACCAATCCAGAGGTCTTGTCAAACCCCAAATAACCTGAATCACCATGAAGTGACTTTAACAAAATCCTCCAATGCTTCGCAGGCAAAACTATCTGGGAACACTGTGGCCTGTCTGGAGGGAACATGACCCTGTATAAAAGTTGGTTACTCAATTCCAACTTGTCCATCAGTGGGAGTATGGCAGGGTGTTTCATCTTTTCACCTTGCGCCATATCCCCTTTGGCAGCAGATGTCTCACTGGGCTGTTGCCAATTTCACAGAACTCAAGACGGGCAGCTGCTTCACATCCAGAGCCGTCAAGTTGCAATATGCTTGTGGAATGGCACATCTGGAAGCTCCCAAATGATCCATAGCTCCATCATGCCCTAGCCTAGCCTATGATTTCTCCATGTAGAAAACTGGCTCATTGCTTTATCTCCACAGCAGGAACATCCTCCCACTCTCCGTCCATTTCCAGCATCGCCTACAAACGTCAGGACAATGCAGTCACATTAATGTTCCGACTTCCCCAGCCAATATTTCAGGCTGGAATCATAAGCAGATAACACTGAGAACCAACAATGACTTGTGACATCTAACTTTGCTGGAGTCAGGGTATAAGTCAGTAGATTGCTGTCAGTCCTCGCCTCAAACTTGGCACCACATAGATAGTCACTAAACTTACCCTCCATAGCCCATTTAAATGCCAGAAACTCCAATTTGTGCATAGGGTAGTTTCATTTAGAGGGTGACAGACTCCAGTTGATGAAAGCAACAGGTTTGAAGCCTTTGCCCTGGTCCTGATATAGAACACTCCCTAAACCCTCACAGCTGGCATCAACATGCAGTAAATACGGCAACTGGGGGTTTGCGAAGGCCAGCACAGGTTCTTTAGTCAGCAACTCCGTCAGCAGTTGAAAGGCCTCTTCACATTTTGATCCCATCTTTCCCTGAAAGGCTGCAAAGGGCTCAGATAAAAATTACCTTCTTCTCCTTTCGTTCTCCTCCTTTTCTTCCCCAAGGGAGGGTAACCACACAGAAACTGATTCAAAGGGTAGCTTATTCTGGAGTAGTCCATCACAAATCTCTGGTAGTACCCACAGAATCCAAGGAACGAGCATAGGGCACTCACATTCTTGGGCCTTGGTCATGTGGTCATCACCTCTATCTTGGACGGTTCCGTAGTTAGCCCACCCTGTGAGACGTAAGGAATATGACCCATCTACAATAAGGACCTTACTTATTCAACGTTTCCCTCTAACTCAAGCCCCAGCAACATTCTTGTAAATGTTCTCTGCACTCTTTCAAATCACACTGATATCCTTCCTGTAGGCAAGTGATCAGAACTGCACACAATACTCCAAATTAGGCCTCACCAACTTTTATATAACCATATAACCATATAACAATTACAGCACGGAAACAGGCCATCTCTGCCCTTCTAGTCCGTGCCGAACTCTTACTCTCACCTAGTCCCATTGACCTGCACTCAGCCCATAACCCTCCATTCCTTTCCTGGCCAAATATCTATCCAATTTAACATTAAACGACAACATCGAACCTGCCTCAACCACTTCTGCTGGAAGCTCATTCCACACAGCTACCACTCTCTGAGTAAAGAAGTTCCCCCTCATGTTACCCCTAAACTTTTGCCCTTTAACTCTCAACTCATGTCCTCTTGTTTGAATCTCCCCCATTCTCAATGGAAAAAGCCTATCCACGTCAACACTATCAAACCCTCTCATAATTTTAAACACCTCTATCAAGCCCCCCTCAACCTTCTACTCTCCAAAGAATAAAGACCTAACTTGTTCAACCTTTCTCTGTAACTTAGGTGCTGAAACCCAGGTAACATTCTAGTAAATCTCCTCTGTACTCTCTCAATTTTGTTGACATCTTTCCTATAATTCAGTGACCAGAACTGTACACAATACTCCAAATTTGGCCTCACCAATCCTTATACAATTTCAACATTACATCCCAACTCCTATACTCAATGCTCTGATTAATAAAGGCCAGCAAACCAAAAGCTTTCTTCACCACCCTATCCACATGAGATTCCACCTTCAGGGAACTATGCACCATTATTCCTAGATCCCTCTGTTCTACTGCATTCTTCAATGCCCTACCATTTACCATGTATGTCCTATTTTGATTAGTCCTACCAAAATGTAGCACCTCACATTTATCAGCATTAAATTCCATCTGCCGTCTTTCAGCCCACTCTTCTAACTGGCCTAAATCTCTCTGCAAGCTTTGAAAACCTACTTCATTATCCACAACGCCACCTATCTTCGTATCATCTGCAAACTTACTAATCCAATTTACCACCCCATCATCCAGATCATTAATATATATGACAAACAACATTGGACCCAGTACAGATCCCTGAGGCACACCACTAGTCACCAGCCTCCAATCTGACAAACAGTTATCCACCACTATTCTCTGGCATCTCCCATCTAGCCACTGCTGAATCCATTTTACTACTTCGATATTAATGCCTAACGATTGAACCTTCCTAACTAACCTTCCATGTGGAACCTTGTCAAAGGCCTTACTGAAGTCCATATAGACAACATCCACCGCTTTACCCTCGTCAACTTTCCTAGTAACCTCATCAAAAAATTCTATAAGATTTGTCAAACATGACCTTCCACGCACAAATCCATGTTGACTGTACCTAATCAGACCCTGTCTATCCAGATAATTATATATACCATCTCTAAGATAATTTCCATCAATTTACCCACCACTGACGTCAAACTCAAAGGCCGATAGTTGCTAGGTTTACTCTTAGAACCCTTTTTAAACAATGGAACAACATGAGCAATACGCCAATCCTCCGGCACCATCCCCATTTCTAATGACATTTGAAATATTTCTGTCAGAGCCCCTGCTATTTCCACACTAACTTCCCTCAAGGTCCTAGGGAATATCTTGTCTGGACCCGGAGACTTATCCACTTTTATATTCCTTAAAAGCGCCAGTACTTCCTCTTCTTTAATCGTTATACTTTCCATAACTTCCCTTCTTGTTTCCTTTACCTTACACAATTCAATATCCTTCTCCTTAGTGAGTACCGAAGAAAAGAAATTGTTCAAAATCTTCCCCATCTCTTTGGGCTCCGCACATAGCCATCCACTCTGATTCTCTAAGGGACCAATTTTATCCCTCACTATCCTTTTGCTATTAATATAACTGTAGAAACCCCTTGGATTTATTTTCACCTTACTTGCCAAAGCAGCCTCGTATCTTCTTTTAGCTTTTCTAATTTATTTCTTAAGATTCTTTTTATTCCTTGAGCACCTCATTAACTCCAAAGCTGCCTATATTTATTGTAGATCCCTCTCTTTTTCCAAACCAAGTTTCGTATATCCCTTGAAAACCATGGCTCTCTCAAACTTTTAACCTTTCCTTTCAACCTAACAGGAACATAAAGATCCTGTACTCTCAAAATTTCACCTTTAAATGACCTCCATTTCTCTATTACATCCTTCCCATAAAACAAATTGTCCCAATCCACTCCTTCTAAATCCTTTCGCATCTCCTCAAAGTTAGCCTTTCTCCAATCAAAAATCTTAACCCTGGGTCCAGTCCTATCTTTCTCCATAATTATATTGAAACTAATGGTATTGTGATCACTGGACCCGAAGTGCTCCCCAACACATACCTCCGTCACCTGACCTATCTCATTCCCTAACAGGAGATCCAACACTGCCCCTTCTCTAGTTGGTACCTCTATGTATTGCTGCAAAAAACTATCTTGCACACATTTGACAAACTCCAAACCATCTAGTCCTTTTACAGAATGGGCTTCCCAGTCTATGTGTGGAAAATTAAAATCTCCCACAATCACAACCTTGTGCTTACTACAAATATCTGCTATCTCCTTACAAATTTGCTCCTCCAGTTCTCGGTCCCCATTAGGTGGTCTATAATACACCCCTATAAGCTTCACTACACCTTTCCCATTCCTCAATTCCACCCAAATAGCCTTCCTAGACGAGCCCTCTAATCTATCCTGCCAGAGCACCGCTGTTATATTTTCTCTAACAAGCAATGCAACACCTCCCCCTCTTGCCCCTCCTATTCTAACACACCTGAAGCAATGAAATCCTGCAATATTTAGTTGCCAATCACACCCGTCCTGCAACCACGTTTCACTAATAGCTACAACATCATATATCCAGGTATCAATCCATGCTCTAAGCTCATCCACTTTTCTTACAATGCTCCTAGTGTTAAAATAGATGCATTTAAGAAACTCTCCACCTCTTACCCTCTTTTTATCCTTAATGGAGCAAGCAACTTTGTTATCTTTTTCTTCCTTGTCCCCTATATCTTAGGTCTGAGTGCTCCTGATCTCTGTCCTCTGTCTATCCTCCCTCACACACTGTCTACTAGCTTTCTCTATTTGTGAACCAACCTCTTCTCTTTTAGTCTCTTTAATTTGATCCCCACCCCCCAACCATTCTAGTTTAAAGTCACCTCAGTAGACCTCGCAAATCTCCCCGCCAGGATATTGGTCCCCCTAGGATTCAAGTCTAACCCGTCCTTTCTGTACAGGTCACACCTGTGCCAAAAGAGGTCCCAATGATCCAAAAACGTGAATCCCTGCTCCCTGCTCCAATCCCTCAGCCACGCATTTATCCTCCACCTCATTGCATTCCTACTCTCACTGTCACGTAGCACAGGCAGTATTCCCGAGATTACTACCTTTGCGGTCCTTCTTCTTAACTCCCTTCCTAACTCCCTATATTCTCCTTTCAGAACCTCTCCCCTTTTCTTACCTATGTCATTGGTACCTATATGTACCACGACCTCTGGCTCTTCTCCCTCCCACTTCAGGATATCTTATATGACTTCAACATAACATCCTAACTCCCATATTCACTGCTCTGATTTACTGTAGGAAGGACAATGTGTCAAAAGCTCTCTTTATGACCCTACCTTTGCATGACATCACTTTCAAGGAAATATATGGGTGATTCTCAGCTGCCATCCAAGGAAAGATATGATTAAGCTGGAGAGGGTGCTACAAGGGTGCACAAGGAAAGTGCCTATTTGATGAACTTGAGTGATAAGGAGATAGTGATAGGATGGGATTGTTTGTCGTGGAGAAGAAGATGAAGGATGACATGATAGAGGTGTACAAAATATTTCTGTAAACCCAATAAAGTATAAATTATGAGTCTTGCTTTCTTTCTTATACCAGCCTACTTGGGCATGTACGCAATGATGTGGGAAGAAGAAGAAGAAGAAGAAGAAGATGAAGAAGAAAAAGAAGAAGAAGACTCCCTGCACAAAAATGAACAAAACAATAGGCACATTGACCCCATAAATCGCCTCCCCCCCCCCCCCACACACACACAAAAGCGAGAAAGACCTGGTGAAAAACACAGAATATAAAAAATCTACGGGACTGAGAAGAAGTCTATTGTCCAAATCCATATCCAAAATGCAGAAAACCTGGGTAACTTACTTCAGTCCCAGCAACAGGGCTTTCCCTCTCCATAGCAGAGTGAACCCACCAGTGATCAAAAGGCAGCCTCCCCTCTCCGATAGCAGAGCAATCCCACCAGTGAACCAAAGGAAGGCAGCTGGCACTCACTTCCATATTTGCCTCCATGTTTCAATCTCCCTTTTCATTTTAATTGGAGAACAATGGAAGCTTTAATCAGTGAAATTGGCTTTTGTCCCATCCCGCAGCCTTCTCATTGCCTCTGCCTTCTGGAATCCACTCAGAGACTGCAGGTTATTTATTATTCAAATGTATTGTGATTTAACTACAATTTGTTTTTGAGGAAACAATCCCACCAACCCCCGGCTTCCAGCAGCAATCATCTGCAAAAAATTGTTGGTTCTTCTCTTGTTTCAAGAGGCATGTTAGGAAGAAGTGAGCATGGAGAATGACTTCAGGTGAGATTTTCACACAGCCATTCAGTCCACCAAGTCTGCAATGTCTATTGCCCTCTGCTATTTACACTGATCCCATGATAATCTCAGATTTTATTTCCTGCACGTTCTCATCTACACTCTCCAGATCCCAACACTCACTTCTTTACCAGGGACAATCTTACTGCTGAAGTTCAAGGTTCAAAGTAAATTTATTATCAAAGTACATATGTATCACCATATACAACCCTGAGATTCATCCCTTGCAGATATTCACGGTAGAACAAAGAAGTACAATAGAGCCAATGAAGTACTAGCCTGCTAATGGTGTAGTGGTATCCATACCAGACCTAAAAGTGAGTAGTCCCAAGTTCGAATCCAGCCAGCTCCTTGTAGACTTCCATATGTGCTGGGTTGAGCATCGAGCTAGCAATCTGGCCTCATGAAAAAGGAAACAAATGCTAACGAAAAGGCAAGTTTGCCGCCCGATGTGCCAAAGGCGCAGAGAGGAACAACAAATGAAAATCTACACAAAGGCTGACAAACTATCAATGTGCAAAGGGAGTCAAACTATGCAAATGCAAAAAAAACAAATATTAGTAATAAGTATTTCAATAAATAGATATTACTGATGACTTGAGTTGTAGAGTCTGTGAAAGTGAGCCCATCGTTTGTGGAATCAGTTCAGAGTTGAGGTGAGTGACGTTATCTGCACTGGCCAATTCAGGAGCCTGACGGATGAGCGGTAATACAGTAACTGTTCCTGAACCTGGTGGTGTGACTCCTGATGCTTCTGTACTTCCTTCCTAATGGCAACAGTGAGAAGAGAGCATGGTCAGGATGATGAGGGTCCCTGATGATTAACCTACCAATTCACACATTCTTGAAAAGTGACTTTCCAAAATTCCAAGAAGTGCAAATCCTAAGAGTATGGTGGTTGAATGAAGGGTATCATCACATCATTGGCAATATTCTCAGCTCACACTCCAAGCACTAGTTAACGGGGACAGATGCAATATCCTGACATTAATCTGCAGAGCTGTCAGTAAGTGAGAGGTTTCTCCCCTGGCATTCAAACTACAATATTAAACAAAGTCATGACAGCTTATCAGCAGGAATTATTAAAATTCCAGCAAGGCTGCGGATTATCTTTGTCTGCTTATTGCTAGAGAATTCACTCAGCTAATGCTCTCCCCCTGCACTCAAGGGCATGAATTATTCCAGTAGACGAGTTAACAGAAGAACTTCTTACGTCCAGCATAAGACACAGAGCAGAATTAGGCTATTTGGCCCATTGGGTCTGCTCTGGCTATCAAACGTGGCTGACTTATTATCCCCTTCAAACCTGTTCTTCTGCCTCCTCCTATAACCTTTGACACCTTTACTATTCAAGGACCTATCACCGTCTGCTTTAAATATACTCAATGGCTTGGGCTAACTCCACCATGGTCAATCAGCAAGCCCGGCTGTGAAAGGAGAAGTGTTGGGCAAGGGGAGAGTGACCCCATCCCGTAAAAACCCAGAGGTACTGAAACACCAACAGGAGCTCCAAAGACCTCATTCCTGGGAGGAGAAGGACCTTTGAAGATGGGTTACACCTGGGGACAATTTGAAAGACTGGACTAGGACAGACGACTCTGGTGAGTGGTGGTTGTCAGACTATGCTGCAGTGGGGGTGATGGGCTTAAGAAGAAGAAGGGTTTGGCCTATCACAGTTGCTTGTGACATGGCTAGTGAGACCCTCATCCATAAACCCCTTCAAAAGTGGGGGTGAGCCATTTTTTTGAACTACTGCAGACTTTCTACTGAAGGGGATTTCACATTTGGGGGTGGGGGGAGGTTTTTGGATTCAGATGGGGACTGGTGACACATTTCCAATGCACAGCAGTGTGAGACTTGGAGGGGAAGCAACAAGTAGTAATGTCCCTGATGCATCTGAAACCTCTTTTTTATCAATGTTAGAAATTGGGGGCCAAGGAGTCCTTTTATAATCAATAGGGATCCCTTGGGAAATGTTGGTAATTAGAACATGAAGCAGAACACAGAACACAGAACACAGAACACAGAACATAGAACACAGAACCTAGAACACAGAACACAGAACACGGAACATAGAACATAGAACACAGAACATGGAACACAGAACACAGAACATAGAACACAGGACACAGAACACAGAACACAGAACATAGAACACAGAACATAGAACACAGAACACGGAATATAGAACATAGAACACAGAACACAGAACATAGAACACAGAACCTAGAACACAGAACACAGAACACGGAACATAGAACATAGAACACAGAACATGGAACACAGAACACAGAACATAGAACACAGGACACAGAACACAGAACACGGAATATAGAACATAGAACACAGAACACAGAACCCAGAACACAGAACACAGAACACAGAACATTTCAGCACAGAACAGGCCCTACAGCCTATGATGTTGTGCCAACCTTTTAGCCTTCTCTCAGATCAATCTAACCCTTCCCTTCCACATATCCCTCCATTTTTCAGTCATTCACATGCCTATCTAAGAGTCTCTTAAATGCCCCAAATGTATCTACCACTACCACTGGTAGGGCAATCCATCCACCCACTACTCTCTGAGTGAAAAGAACTACCTCTAATTTGCCCCCTATATTTTCCCCCAATCACCTTGATATGATTGCAATGATTTCATACCAGTGGATAGAACAGTACGGTATAGCACAGGCCCTAAGCTGCACATTGTTCCATCTAGCTGAGATTTGCTCTGGTTTCATGAAGAAAAGGTCACTAATTAAGACCATAAGACAAAGGAGCAGAAGTCGGCCATTCGGCTCATCGAGACTGCTCCACCATTCTATCATGAGCTGATCCATTCTCCCATTTAGTCCCACTCCCCCGCCTTCTCACCATAACCTTTGATGCCCTGGCTACTCAGATACCTATCAATCTCTGCCTTAAATACACCCAATGACTTGGCCTCCACTGCTGCCCGTGGCAACAAAATCCATAGATTCACCACCTTCTGGCTAAAAAAATTTCTTTGCATCTCTGTTCTGAATGGGCGCCCTTCAATCCTTAAGTCATGCCCTCTCATACTAGACTCCCCCATCATGGGAAACGACTTTGCCACATCCACTCTGTCCATGCCTTTCAACATTCGAAATGTTTCTATGAGGTCTCCCCTCATTCTTCTAAACTCCAAGGAATACAGTCCAAGACTGGACAAACGTTCCTCATATGTTAACCCACTCATTCCCGGAATCATTCTAGTGAATCTTCTCTGTACCCTCTCCAACGTCAGCACATCCTTTCTTAAATAAGGAGACCAAAACTGCCAACAGTACTCCAAGTGAGGTCTCACCAGTGCCTTATAGAGCCTCAACATCACATCCCTGCTCCTATACTCTATTCCTCTAGAAATGAATGCCAACATTGCATTCGCCTTCTTCACTACCGACTCAACCTGGAGGTTAACTTTAAGGGAATCCTGTACGAGGACTCCCAAATCCCGTTGCATCTCAGACCTTTGAATTCTTTCCCCATTTAAATAATAGTCTTCCCATAAAGTCCATCAGTCAGCAGTCTACAGCCTGGAAGGGAATGCAGAACTTATCTGCATTTATCAGGAGGGTCAGGGTGAGTCCAGCAGCTATTGTCCATCACCAATGAAGCTTGAAGGGGTCAGACTGAGTCGGCCCCTTGGACCACTCAGTCTTTGTGGCGAAGGTGCCCCCACGGGATTGGGGGGTGGGTGGTGAGGGGAGGAGCCAGCATCTAAGACCGAGCAATGAGGGAAGAGTGGTGCTACGGGTGGAAGCTCTCCAGTGCCTGAAATTCTACCTGGGCAATGGAAGATAGTTTTACCTGTTGGCAACCAGTTGTGTTAGCTTGAGAACATCACTGCAGGAGTTTCTCAAGGAAGTGCCCTGGGCCCAACCATTAACAGCTCATTTATCAATGACCTTTGCTCCGTGACCAATTCAGGTGAGGGGATATTTGATATTCGGACAGTGTGATGTTCGAATCACAACTCCACCACAAATGAAGTAGTTCATGCGTGAATGAGCAAGATGGAATCAGACTCAGAATCAGGCATAAGTTGTGAAACTTGTTTTACATTGCAATACATAGTGATAAAATTACAAATTACAGTAAGTATATAACTAGTGCAAAATGAGAGCAAAAATACTGAGGAAATACTCATGGGTTCAGTGTCTGTTCAGAAATCTGATGGCCAAGGGGAAGAAGCTGTTCCAGAGTCACTGCGTGTGTGCCTTCAGGCTCCTGTACCTCCTCCCTGGTGGTAGCAATGAGAAGGGGGCACGTTCTGGGTGAAGGGGTCCTTGATTGTGGATACTGCCTTTTCGAGGCAATGTTTCTTGACGGTATCCTCGATGCTGAGGAAGCTAGTCGCCGTGATGCAGCTGGCTGAGTTTACAACGTTCCGCAGCTTTTTCCGATCCTGTTCCATGACCCTCCATACCAGATGGTGATGCATCCAGTTAGGATACTCTCCGTGGCACATCACACTCTGTCCAAAAGCTGAAGAGGTTAATTGGAAATTTCTAACCGGGTGAAAATTTTTGTTCAGCAGGTGGACCATGGGGTTCAGTGACGATGGAATGGGATCTGAGAATTAATCATCACACTTGATCCTCTAACTGTGCTAACTATCAGCAGGGGTCATCACTGACATCAGTCGGTGACCTTTCTTGGATTAGAGTGTAAAATTGATATTTTTCTCACCGTTTAATCTTTCCTATACTGGCTTGTATTTTATACCATCACCTGCAGTACTGTTTAATTGTTCTGTGAATATTCCAGTCACTGTTGTATCACTGCTCCTGTGTTTTTCTAGAAGCTTCTCAGCTTTTTTTCTGCAGCAGGGTTCACACCTCTTGAATCTGGCTGCTTTAGATGTTGTTGTCAGTGGAACATTGTTATCTTTTAGTCAGAGCTATTTTTGTATAAGATGACCACAAACTCTTTGTTCTTTTCTCTTTCCCTACGCTCTTGCAACACTCAATAAACAGCCACAAACAACACACAGAAAATCACGGGGGAACTCAGCAGGTCAGGCAGCGTCTATGAAGAGGTATCAACAGTCGATGTTTCAGGTGGAAACCTTAGCAGCAGGTTTTTCTTTTTGGTTCATTCTTGACTTCCGAAGAACCTCTGGATCAATACCACCAGTTTCAACATCTTGCAGCTGCATCAACTTCGCGAGCTTCCAGAGCTTTGTCCTGTTGCCCTGTTGACAAGTCTACTAACAGGGTCAGGAATGCTTGCTGATTCAGATCAGTACTATCTGCACTCCAGAGCGAGCTGTGTCTCCAGCCAAGCTGTTACAGCACAGTTACTACACTGACATCTACCCAAGAAGGTGGCAAATTGTCCAGGTATATTGTGTTTGCAGAAAGTAGGAGCACTACAATCTGACTAATTACTAGCTCTTCATGAGCAGAGTGATGAAAGGTATCAATGTCACTTACTCTCCAAGAGCAAGTTTTGGTCCTGGAGATCCACTGGGCACCAGGTCCTGCACAGCTGTGCTCCAAATATGGTTCACAGCAGGACTCCAGGCATAATGTGAGTGGGCTGTCGTGCTGGAGGGTCTGGGAGGCAGAAGGAGGTATTAACACTGAGAAAGACCAGAAACCAAACGTAGAGGCTGAGAGTTAGGGTCAGGTTGAATGGAGATTCCCAGAAGAACGCAAATGTAGTGTATGTTGAGCTGCATGCATTGAGATGCCATGTGAAAGCTGGTGTGTGATGTGGGGCTCATGTACTGGGTTGTAGATTATTTATTTAATTATTTAGAGATACAACTTGGAGTAGACCCTTCTGGCCCAACAGGCTGCACAGCCAGCAACCCACCTACTTAGCCCTAACCTAATCACAGGGCACTTTACAATGACCAATGAACCTACTAACTGGGACGTCTTTGGACCGTGGGAGGAAATCGGAGCACCTGGAGGAATCACCTGTGCTCATGGGAAGGAAGTACAAACTTCAGACTCAGAGTTAATACCACCAGCATACCGTACACCGTGATATTTGTTGTTTTGTGGCGCAGTACTGTAGAGTACATTGTAATGAAACTATAAACTACTATGAAAGTCTATATAAAAATTATATTAAATATTTAGTGCAAAAACTGCTGAGAACTCATGTGTTTACTGTCTGTTCAGAAATCCAATGGCGGTTGGGAAGAAGCTGTTCCTGAAAAGTAAAGTGTGTATCTTTAGGCTCCCGCATCCGTCTCTAATCTCAATTGGAATTGTTTCTTCACTTTTAAGATAGCTGTCCATAGGTCATAGCTGGACTTCTTATATATGGTAGTTCTGGCTCACCGGTCTTGCATGCCACAGCTCCAGCCCTCAGCAAAATACGAATCCCCTGGTTCTTCCACAGCTCTTGATTTGTGCATGTTTTTCCAGTGGCCCATTCAAATCAGGAAAGAGAGAGGAGGCAACTCATATCTCCGTGAGTGAAATTTAAAAAAGAAGAGCTTGCAGGTTTTTAGCAAGTGGCCCAATCAAATAGCAATTCATTAGCAAGGGCAAATAAAAATAAGGCAGGGACAAGCAGAGCAGTCATTGTTGGAGCGGCCATTGTGAGAGTGGGCCAGTGTTAGAGTGGGAGGCTTCACTCAACAGGCTTCGGTGAGAACAGGCTTGGGCAATGTACATATGTGGTAAGTTTCTTCTTCTTTATTCTTCATTCTTCATCCATCAGCACATCGTTGGAGCAGTGAGAATGGCTCCTGGGACCGTATTGTGTTCCTTGTGTGAAATCCCTGTGGAATGCATGTGTTTCCTCTGGGTATTCTTGTTTTCTTCCCAAGTCCAAAGATGTACCAGTTGGTATATGAATTAGTCATTTCAACTTGTCCTGTGATTAGGTGAGGGTTGCTGGAGAGTGTGGCTAGCTGATTTAATAAATAAATAACTGAGCTTCCAATGTTATCCTAACACCCAGTCAACCCAACCCTCGATGAAGTGGCTGTTAACAGTGACAGAATCAGCCACAGTATGTAAGTGAACAACTAAACATTTACAACTGAGTCAAAAGCAATCAGAAAATAAGTCACAAACTTGGTTACAAATTTCAAACAGAAGCTGAAATACTTAAGAATATCTTTGGAAAGGAGATTTCCTATAGTGTGTGAGTTTAGGATTAGAGGCCACAGGCCCATAAAAGAAGGATGCCCCTTTAGCACAGAGATGAGGAGGAATTTCTTTAGCCAGAAGTTGGTGAATCTGTGGAACTACAGACAGCTGTGGAGGCCAGGTCTTTGAGTATGGAGTCCAAATCATTGGACTCTGGCATATTCCGGAGGACTCAAAAATTGTAAATGTAAATCCACTCTTTAAGAAAGGAGGGAAGCAGCAGAAAGGAAATTATAGACCGATTAGCCTCACAGTGGTTGGGAAGATGTTAGAGTCAATTGTTAAGAATGGAGTACTTGGTGGCACAGGACAAGATAGGACAAAATCAGCATGGGTTCCTTAAGGGAAAATCTTGCTTGATGAACCTGTTGGAATTCTTTGAGGAGATTACAAGAAGGATAGATAAAGAGGATACAGTGGATGTTGTATATTTGGACTTTCAGAAGGCCTTTGACAAGGTACCATACATGAGGTTGCTTACCAAGTTAAGAGCCCAAGTTATTACAGGAAAGTTACTAACATGGTTAGAACATTGGCTGATTGGTAGGAGGCAGCAAGTGGAAATAAAAGGATCCTTTTCTGGTTGGCTGCCAGTGATTAGTGGTGCTCTGCAGGGGTCGGTATTGGGACCACGCCTTCTTACGCTGCATATCAGTGATTTAGATGATGGAATATATGGCTTTATTGCCAAGTTTGCAGATGATATGAAGACTGGTGGATAGGCAGTTAGTGGTGAGGAAACAGGAAGGCTGCAGAAGGACTTGGAAAGAATGAGCAAGAAAGTGGCAAATGAAATACAATGTTGGAAAATGCATGTTCATGAACTTTGGTAGAAGAAATAAATGTGCAGACAATTTTCTATGGGGTGGGGTGATCCAAAAATCTGAGATGCAAAGGAACTTGTGCAGAACGTTCTGAAGGTTAACTTGCATGTTGAGCTGGTGGTGAAGAAAGTAAATGCAATATTAGCATTCATTTCAAGAGGTCTAGAATATATAACCATATAACAATTACAGCAGGGAAACAACCCATCTCGGCCCTTCTAGTCTGTGCCGAACTCTTACTCTCACCTAGTCCCACCAACCTGCACTCAGCCCATAACCCTCCATTCCTTTCCTGTCCATGTATCTATCCAATTTAACTTTAAATGACATCATCAAACCTGCCTCAACCACTTCTGCTGGAAGCTCGTTCCACACAGCTACCACTCTCTGAGTAAAGAAGTTCCCCCTCATGTTACCCCTAAACTTTTGCCCTTTAACTCTCAACTCATGTCCTCTTATTTGAATCTCCCCCACTCTCAATGGAATAAGCCTATCCACGTCAACTCTATCTATTCCCCTCATAATTTTAAATACCTCTATCAAGTCCCCCCTCAACCTTCTACATTCCAAAGAATAAAGACCCAACTTGTTCAACATTTCTCTGTAACTTAGGTGATGAAACCCAGGTAACATTCTAGTAAATCTTCTCTGTACTCTGTACAATTTCAACATTTACCCAACTCCTATGCTCAATGCTCTGATTAATAAAGGCCAGCATATCAAAAGCTTTCTTCACCACCCTATCCACATGAGATTCCACCTTCAGGGAACTATGCACCATTATTCCTAGATCTCTCTGTTCTACTGCATTCTTCAATGCCCTACCATTTACCATGTATGTCCTATTTTGATTAGTCCTACCAAAATGCAGCACCTCACATTTATCAGCATTAAACTCCATCTGCCAACCTTCAGCCCACTCTTCTAACTGGCCTAAATCTCTGCAAGCTTTGAAAACCTACTTCATTATCCACAACTCCACCTATCTTAGTATCATCTGCATACTTACTAATCCAATTTACCACCCCATCATCCAGATCATTAATGTATATGACAAACAACATTGGACCCAGTACAGATCCCTGGGGCACACCACCAGTCACCGGCCTCCAATCTGACAAACAGTTATCCACCACTACTCTCTGGTGTCTCCCATCCAGCCACTGCTGGATCCATTTTACTACTTCAATATTAATACCTAATGATTGAACCTTCCTAACTAACCTTCCATGTGGAACCTTGTCAAAGACCTTACTGAAGTCCATATAGACAACATCCACCACTTTACCCTCGTCAACTTTCCTAGTAACCTCTTCAAAAAATTCTGTAAGATTTGTCAAAGATGACCTTCCACGCACAAATCCATGTTGACTGTCCCTAATCAGACCCTGTCTATCCAGATAATTATATATACGATCTCTAAGAATACTTTCCATCAATTTACCCACCACTGACGTCAAACTCACAGACCGATAATTGCTAGGTTTACTCTTAGAATCCTTTTTAAACAATGGAACAACATGAGCAATACGCCAATCCTCCAGCACCATCCCCGTTTCTAATGACCTTTGAAATATTTCTGTCAGATCAGGGATGTGATGCTGGGGCTTTATAAGGCACTGATGAGGCTTCACCTTGAGTATTGTAAACAGTTTTGGGTTCCTGATCTAAGGGTTCAGAGGAGGTTCACAGGATGATTCTGGGAATGAAAAGATTATCATTTGAGGAACGTTTGATGGTTCTGGGCCTGTACTAGCTGGAATTTAGGATGATGGTGGATTTCATTTTGAATGTTGGAAACCTTTTTAATGTTGAAAGCTCTAGACAGAGTAGATGTGGAAAGGATGTTTCTCATGGTGGGGGAGTCTAGGACAAGAGGGCACAGCCTCAGGATAGAGGGATGTCTTCTGGAGGGATAGAGAAATTTTTTTAGACTAAGAGTGGTGAAGTTTTGGAATTTGTTACCACAGGCACTGTGGAGGCCAGGTTGCTGGGTGTATTTAAGGTGGAGCTGGATAGGTTCTTGATTGGACATGGCATCAAAGGGAGAAGGCTGGGGTGTGGGGCTGAGGAGGGGGAGAAAAGATCAGCCATGATTGAATGGTGAAGCAGACTCGATGGGCCAAATGGCCTAATTCTGCTCCTATGTCTTATGGTCTATATTTAAAGCAGAGGTAGACAGGTTCTTGATTAGTCAAAGCCTCAAAGGTTATGTGTAGAAGGCAGGAGAATAGGGTTGAGAAGAATAATCAATCAGCCATGATGGAATGGCAGAACAGATTCGATGGGCCATATAGTCTAATTTTGCTCCTGTCTTATGGTTGATCTTAAAATAGATTAAAAGGTCAGCGCAATATTCGTGGGCCAAAGGGCCTACCGTGCTGTAGTGTTGTGTGTTCTTGTTCCAATACTTTCAAACATAAATCAGTGTATTGAGTACAGGAGTTGGGATGTTATGTTGAAGTTGTATAAGACATTGGTGAGGCCTAATTTGGAGTATCATGTGCAGTTCTCAACCCCTACCCACAGGAAAGATGTCAGTAAAATCGAAAGAGTGCAGAGAACTTGACAACATGAGTCACAGGGAAAGGTCGAATAGTTCACGACTTCGTTCCCTATATGAGGGGAGATTTGATAGAGGTTTACAAAATTATGAGGGTATAGATAGAGCAAATTCATGCAGGCTTTCCCACCTCAGGTTTGGTGAGACTAGAACTAAAGGTCACGGGCTAAGGGTGAATGGTGAAATACTTAAGAGGACCATGACGAGGATCTCCATTCAGAGTGAGGTGAGAGTGCTGAACGAGCTGCCAGCAGAAGTGGTGGATGTGGGGTGCATTTCAAAAGTTAAGACAAATTTGGATTGGTAGGTGGATAGGACAGCCACGGAGGGATACAGTCCAAGTTGTGTCCAACGGGTTCTGCATGGACTAGGTGGGTGGTAGAGCCTATGTTCTATGACTCCACGATTCTATATGCATCTTTCTTTGGCTTTAACACAGAGACTCTGCATCTACAGAGCAGAATAGACAGACAACATTTCAGACTGAGTCTCATCATCAGGTCTGGAAAGGAAGGGGAAAAATGCTAAAATGATAAACACAAAAGATTCTGTAATTGTTGAAAATTCAGAACAACACACACAAAATGCTGGAGGAACTCAGCAGGTCGGGCAGCACCTATAGAGTTGACGTTTCGGATCAAGACCCTTCACACACGCACACACACAAACGCACGCACACACATGCGCACACACAAATGCACGCATACACACACACACACATATGCATGCGTACACACACACATAGACATACACGCACACACACAAATGAGCAGACTTTGTACCTTCATATAAATATTTTATTCAGTGCATCTGTTGGTAGGTATGTACAACAAATAATAAACAAGTCAAGAGTAGAGTAGCAGAGAAACTGCTTGTCATTATAACCCATGAAATGCGTTGAGCAGGTTATCCAACATGTTTAACACACAAATCCTAAGTCATGCAGCTCTATTCCGTTATCACCACCTTTCTCCCATGCAACAAATAAACCAAAATGAAAGTCTAAACTAACAGACAGATTAACAACAACCTTTGTGTAGCATGTGTTTTGGGTAAACTCCCCAAAGGAAACTTCATTCACAACAATTCCCACCATGCCCAGCACAAGAAAAGAATATCCGGCAGTGTGTTACAAATAAGACTTTCTTCTTTGTTATAAAAATGAAGTCACCCAAAACTCTACAGTTTCCTTAAGAATAAAAGTCACCACAATAAAGGTCAAAGTGCAAATCACAAGGTGAGAACAAGTCACAAGGGTGAAATTTGCTAACCAGTAGATATCCGGACTCTAGGTGTTACTCTAATATAGTACTGTTACTACAAATCTAGAAACCCTTTCCTCAAGTCTGTTTTCAGTTACAATTTCAACCACGGTGTAATTAGCCTGAGATACGGCTTCATTCCCGTCAGTTTTTGAGTTAGCAACCCTGAATAGCTTTTGAAAGAGATTCTATTAATTTGTTGGAGTATAAAAAACTATCGAACTGCAGGAGAGCAGAACACTACCTATGAAGAAAAGAAAGGAGACGCTAATGTATCAGATGGGGCCAAACAGCACTGAGCCAAGAACATGATGCAATTAGATTTTGTGTGCTCCTCATTCCTTTAGTAAAACCCAAAGGTATCTACAATCCTCTGGTAACAGCCAATGTAGTCTGAACTTGGAGTGTGTGTGTGTTCAATGTTGAAGTGTAACTTGCCCTCGGCTGACGAACAAGCTGTGATACTTTTAATGATTCTTTTCCCAGTGAGAAGTCAGACGTCGGGACGTTTGGGGCATTTCTTCTGCTGCACCACTTTTCCAAAATGAGGTTCCGTCGGCTCTCCAGGATGTCTGGAGAGCTGCACAAGCGTTTTCTCAGCTAAAATTATCGGGATTTATCCACCCCCAGAAAAACCAGAAGACCTAAAAGGCGGAGAGGAGAGCGACTCTACCCAGCCCAGCAGCTGGTTTCCTGAGTCATTTTACAACAGAAAGAGAGTGTCTGTTAGTAACCGGTTGAGAGCATCCACTGGCGATGAGCCTGAACCTGGCAGTCCCTCCAGCTGGCTACGTTGATTCAGTCTGACTGACTGCCTTGCCCCCGTTTAGCACGGCCGAGGCACTTCTGCTTTTGGTGGGGGTGCCCGAGCGAGACAGAACCTCCGCCAACTCATGGAGTGATGGCTCTCTGTAGAGGGCAACTGGAAGAAAGAAAGAGAAGACCACTGTTAAAATTGCTTTGAGGTTGTACAAGGGAAAACATCAACACAGAGGTTCTGTAGATGCTGGAAATCCAGAACAACACACACCAGATGGTAGAGGAGAGGACACAAAATGCAAGTCAGGTGGCATCAGGTCCCGGCCCAAAATGTTAACTCTGTGTTTCTCTCCATAGATGCTGCCTGGCCTGCTGAGTTCCTCCTGCATTTTGTGTTTGTTACAAAGGAAATAATTGTGCACAATAAAGTGCTATATTTAGGGAGAAAGTGCAGTGTAGTCTCATTACTAACAACGGGGAGGGGGTGCAGGAACCTGAAGACCCATACTCAAAGTTTCACAAACAGCTTCTTCCCCTGCAACATCAGATTTCTGAGCAGTCAGGGTCATGGAGAAGTACAGCACAGAAACAGGCCCTTTGGCCCATCTAGTCCATGCTAAACTGCCTACTCTGATCAACCCACACCGTGACCATAGCTGTCTGCGGCCCGACTATCCGTGTACTTATCCCAACTTCTCTGGAAAGTTGAAATCAAGCCCGCATGGACCACTTGTGCTGGCGGCTCATTCCACACTCTCACCACCCTCTGAGTGAAGAAGCTTCCCCTCATGTTCCCCTTAAACATCTCACCTTTTACCCTTAACCCATAACCTCTGGTTGTAGTCCCACCCAACCTCAATGGAAAAAGCCTGCCTGCATTTACATTAGCCTATAAACATAAGAACATTTTCTCCTTATTTTCTACAATTTATTTATTTCATAATTTATAATATTTTTGTCTTTGTACTGAACTGCTGGTGCAAAGCAGCAGATTTCATGTCATGTGTCCAAGAAAGGAAAAGATAGGCCAACTAGTTTGACCTCAGTGGTTGGGAAGATGTTGGAGTTGATTACTAACGATTAGGTCACAGGGTACTTGGAGGCACCTGATACAATAGCTATAGTCAGCATGGTTTTCTCAAGGGAAAATCTTGCCTGACAAATCTGTTGGAATTCTTTGAAGAAATAACAAGCAGGATAGACAAAGGAGAATCAGTTGATGTTGTGTACTTGGATTTTCAGAAAGCCTTTGACAAAGTGCCACACGAGGCTGCTTAACAAGGTACAAGCCCAAGGAATTACAGGAAAAGATTCTAGCATTGATAAAGCAGTGGGTGAGTGGCAGGAGGCAAAGAGGGGTGGTTGTTGTTTGCTGCCACTTACGCGCGGAGGTGGGGGAGTTGGGGGAGACTTTGGGTTCTAATATTTAACCGTCGTTCATTCTTTGGGGCACTCCGCTGTTTTCGTGGACGCTTGCGAAGAAAAAGCATTTCAGGATGTATATTGTAAACATTTCTCTGACATTAAATTGGACCTTTGAACCTTTAAAGGGAGCCTTTTCTGGTTGGCTGCTGGTGGCCAGTGGTGTTCCAAAGGAGTCTCTGTTGAGACCAGTTCTTTTTACTTTACATGTCAATGATTTGGATGATGGAATTGATGGTTTTGTTGCAAAGTTTGCAGACGATATAAAGACAGATGGAGGGGCATGAAGTTTTGAGGAAGTAGAGAGGCTACAGAAGGACTTAGACAGATTTGGAGAATGGGCAAAGAAATGGCAGATACAATACAGTGTCAGGAACTGCATGTTTATGTACTTTGGTAGAAAAAATTAAAGAGTTAATGATTTTCTAACTGGAGAAAAAATACAAAAACTGAGGTGCAAAGGGACTTGGGAGTCCTTGTGCAGGATTCCCTAAAGGCTATTCTTCAGGTTGAGACTGTGGTGAGGAAGGCAAATGCAATGTTAGCATTCATTTCAAGAGGACTAGAATATAAAAGCAAGGATATAATGCTGAGACATTATGAAGCACTGGTGAGGCCTCAGTTGGAGTATTGTGAGCAAGTTTGTGCTCCTTATCTTAGAAAGGATGAGCTGAAACTGGAGACGGTTCAAAGAAGGTTCGTGAAAATGATTCCAGTATTGAATGGCTTGTCATATGAAGAATGTTTGATGGCTCTAAGTCTGTATTCACTAGAATTCAGAACAATGAGGGATAACCTCATTGAAACCTATCAAATGATGAAATGGTTTGATAGAGTGGATGTGGGGAGAATGTTTGCTATGGTGGGAGAGTCTAAGACCAGAGGACACAGCCTCAGAATTGAGGGGCGTCCTTTTAAAATGGAGATGAGGAGGAATTTCTTTAGCCAGAGAGCAACTGTGGAGGCCAAGTCTTTATGTAAATTTAACGCAGAGGTTGATAGATTCTTGACTGGTCAGGGCATGAAGGGATATGGGGAGAAGGAAGGAGATTGGGGCTGAGAGGAAAATTGGATCCGCCATGATGAAGTGGCAGAGCGGACTCAATGTGCCAAATGGACCAATTCTGTTCCTGTATTTTATGGTTTTATATAAGACAGTGATAATAAACTTGACTCTGTGTGAAGGAAGCTGGATAATATTGCTTGGGGCTCATAATGAGGTCTGCTCTGTGCTGTAGAAACCAAGTACAGATTCAAACACCACTTCTCAGAACCTTTCCATTCAATCCCCAAGGGATTAAGACATAGGTGTAGAATTGGTCCATTCATTACCTCTTTAACTCTGTGTTTCATTATTTTGACATCTACGGCTCTTGTCTCCTTCCGTGAGATGTGGGATTTCAGGAAATCTAATAGTTTCCTTGATGACTACATCTGCAGGAAGTGCACCCAACTTCAGTTCCTGACTGACATGGTCAGGAACTGGAAATGGAGCTGCATGCACTCAGGAGCATCTGTGAGGCCGAAAACCTCATGGATGAAATTTTTACTGAGGTGGTCACACTCAGCTTGCAATCTTCAGATGGGTGACCACCAGGAGAAGTCAGAGGAGTAAGCAGTCCGTGCAGGGTTCCCCTGTAGCCTCTCCCCTCAGCAACAAGTATAATTCTTTGGATACTGCTGGGGGATGACCTATCAAGGCACAACAGCAGCTGCCAATGGCACTGTGACACGTTCAGAGGCTTAGCAGACAGAACAATAGTGATAGGAGACTCGATAGTTAGGGGGACAGATAGAAGTCAGCAAAATTCAGAATTCTCGGTTCACTTCAGAGTCATTGCATACCCTCTCAAACATGAAAATCTCTGGGGAAAGCTTGCCCAGGAGAGGGAGAGGGAGGGGAGTGTGGGAGAGGGAGGGGGAATGTGGAAGAGGGAGAGGGTGGGAGAGGGAGAGGTTGGGAGAGTGAGAGGGTGGGAGAGGGAGGGGGTGTGGAGGAGGGAGAGGTTGGAAGTGGAGGGAGAGTGTGGAAGAGGGAGAAGTTGGGAGGAATCCTCAATCTTGGTGTCTTCCGCAAAGTTGCTGATCTAGCTTATCACATTATCATCCAGATCACTGATACAGATAACAAACAGACCCAGCACCATTCCCTGCAGCACACCACTGGCCACAGGCTGCCAGTCAGGGAGGCAACCATCTATTACCACTCTCTGGCTTCTCCCACAAAGCCAATGTCTAATCTAATTTGCTACCTCATCCTGAATGCTGAGTGACTGAACCATCCTGACCAACCTCCCGTGCGGGACCTTGTCAAATGCTTTACTAAAGTCCATGTAGACAACAGTCACTGTCTTGTCTTGATTCACTTTCCTGGTAGCTTTCTCAAAAAACTCAATAAGGTTGGCTAGACATAACCTACCATGCACAAAGCCATGCTGACTATCCCTAATCAGTCTCTGTCTATATAATTACATATACATCCGGTCCCTTAGAATGCCTTCCAATAACTTTGCCACGACTGATGCCCAGCTCATTGGCCTATAAATTCCTGGTTTATTCATAGTGTCTTTCTTAAATAATGGAACAACATTAGCTATCCTCCAATCCTCCGGCACCTCACCCATGGCTACGAATATTTTAAATAACTGCCAGGATCCTTGCAATTTCTGAACTAGTCTCCCGAAGGGTCTGAGGGAACACTCTGTCAGGCCCTGGGGTTTTATCTACCCTAATTTGCCTCAAGACAGCAAATGCCTCCCCTCTATAGGGTCCATGTCCTCACTGCTGCATTGCCTCACATCTATAGACTCTATGTCTGTCTCCCGAGTAAATACTGATGCAAAAAATCCATTGAAGATCTCTCCCATCTCTTTTGGCTCCAGTCATAGAATACCATTCTCATCTTCAGAGGACCAGTTTTGTCCCTTGTTATCTGTAGAAGCCAGTAGGATTCTCTTTCACCTTGTCTGCTAGAGCATCTTCTTTTAACCTTCATGATCTCGCTCTTAAGTGTTTTCATTCATTTGTTATATTCTCATTTGTTCCTACCTGCCCACACCTGCTATGCACCTCATTTTTCTTAACCAGTGTTCAATGTTCAATACCAGTGTGGAGGATCAGAGGGATCTTGGGGTCCGAGTACATAGGACATTCAAAGCTGCTGCGCAGGTTGACTCTGTGGTTAAGAAGGCATACAGTGCATTGGCCCTCATCAACCGTGGGATTGCGTTTAAGAGCCAAGAGATAATGTTACAGCTATATAGGACCTGGTCAGACCCCACTTGGGAGTACTGTGCTCAGTTCTGGTCACCTCACTACAGGAATGATGTGGAAACTATAGAAAGGGTGCAGAGGAGATTTATAAGGATGTTGCCTGGATTGGGGAGCATGTCTTATGAGAATAGGTTAAGTGAACTCGGCCTTTTGTCCTTGGAGTGATGGAGAATGAGAGGTATATAAGATGATGAGAGGCGTATAAGATGATGAGAGGCATTGATCGTGTGGATAGTCAGAGGCTTTTCCCCAGGGCTGAAATGGCTAGCATGAGAGGGCATAGTTTTAAGGTGCTTGGAAGTAGGTTCGTCCATCGTCATCAATGAAGACCTCGACACCATTAGTACTTTTTACAAGGTCGAGTTGCTAGCTCAATGCTCAACCCAGCACAGATGGAGAGCATGCATGGGAGCCGGCTGGATTCCAGCTTGGGACCCCTTGCCCCGAAGTCCAGCGCTGATGCCACTATGCCACCCGCTGGCTTTTGATGGTGTCGAGACTAGCGCGTGATTTGGATTTAAGTGAGGGAGAGTTGCGCAGCATCAGCCTCACTCTCTCTTCCCAATTCCCATCTAGATTCAGTGGCAAGACAAGAGTCGAGACGGCTGGAGATGGGACTAGGCGCAGTGGATGACCAGGACATCTTCTATGTCTTGTCCTGCTCTACACGTTCCATAACATTTGCAGAGACCGCCTTCTTGACCATTGGACCTTCTATTGGTCTTGTCCGCTCAATCCGCTGGAGTCTTTCTTCACATGCTGGGGTAGACAACTCCCTATGACACCGAGGGTTTGAGATCCCTCACCTGGTTTAGCCGGCTTGTCGAAGCCGTTGCCCGGGGTGTGGCCGCTGTCGCATGCAAACAGCTACGAGGAGCCACAGGTGAGAGCTGAGTGCCAGGTGGGGACCAAAGGTCAACTAACTGCCTTGAAAAGGACGCTTGAAAGTAGGTACAGAGGAGAAGTCTTTTGGATTGGGACTACAGAGCGTCGTGAGGAAGGCAGTTTTTTTAAAAACTTCTTCGAGTGCAAGAAGGGCGAGACTGCGCAGGCACGTGACGTCAACAGGACTGCGCGGAGAGTTTAAAAAGGAGACCACCCTATACAGCGGGTAGCTGTCGGAGCGGGCAGCGGAGTGAGTGGGAGCAGAGTGTAGGGCTTTGGCTTCAACGGGCTTCAGCGGTAAACGGGAAGAGGCCAGAGTGAAGCGCCAACCCTTTTTTTTTCTCCCCCCCCCCTCCCCGCCGCTCCTTTTGCGAATCGGCCCGGACAGACAGGAACAGCAGGGCTCTCACGGCTAACGGTACGAGCTAGCAGTTTAAAAAGTTCGTCTGTTTGGCGAGGTAAGTGGGTGAGTAGACTTATTTTTCCTGTTTCATTCCTGTAGTATTAGATAGCATGCCTGCAGGGTTAGTGCTTTGTTCAGGGTGTCAGATGTGGGAATCCTGGGAGACCTCCAGCCTCCCTGATGGCCACATCTGCGCCAGGTGCACCGAGATGCAGCTCCTCAGAGACCGTGTTAGGGATCTGGAGCTGCAGCTTCATGACCTACTGCTTATCAGGGAAAGTGAAGAGGTGATAGACAGGAGCTACAGGGAGGTAGTCATTCCTAGGCTACAGGGGTCAGAAAACTGGATCACTGTCAAGAGAGGGAAGGGAAATGCCCGGATAGCGGAGAGCACACCTGTGGCTGTCTCCCTCAGCAACAAATATCTTGTTCTGGATGCTGTTGAGGGGGATGACCTGACAGGGGACGCCCACGGTGACCGAGTCTCTGGCACTGAGCCTGGCGCTGTTGTGCTGGAGAGAAGGAGGGAGAAGAGAAATGCGGTAGTCGTAGGGGATTCTGTGAGCCTGACAGAGATGTGTGTTGCCTCCCAGGTGCCAGAGTACGGGATGTCTCGGATCGGGTCCTGAATATTCTAAAGGGAGAGGGTGAGTAGCCAGTTGTCTTGGTACATGTTGGTACCAATGACATAGATAGGACAAAGGAGGAGGTCCTGAAGAGAGATTTCCAGGAGTTGGGAAGGAAGCTGAGAAGCAGGACCTCCAGGTTAGTAATCTCGGGATTGCTACCTGTGCCACGTGCTAGCGAGGGCAAGAATAGTCGGATCAGGCAGATGAATGCGTGGCTGACAGACTGGTGTAGGGGGCAGGGCTTCAGATTCTTGGATAATTGGGATCTCTTCTGGGGGAAGTATGACCTGTTCAAAAAGGACAGGTTACACCTGAACCCGAAGGGGACCAATACCCTGGCGGGAAGGTTTAATAGAGCTGTTAGGGAGGGTTTAAACTAATTTGGCAGGGGAATGGGAACCGGAATGATAGAGCAGAGGAAGGGGAAAACAGAAATAAATCTAAGATGGTGAGCAGTAAAGATGTCAGGAAAGACAGGCAGGTGATGGGGCAAATGTGTAGCCATTGGGATGAGTTGCAGTGCAATAAAGTTGCAATGAAATCAAAGCGAAAAGTATCAAATACTGGTCATAAGGTGTTGTACTTAAATGCACGCAGCATAAGGAATAAGGTGGATGATCTTGTTGTACAGCTACAGATTGGCAGGTATGATATTGTGGCCATCACTGAGACCTGGCTAAAGGATGCATGTCTCTGGGAGCTGAACGTCCAAGGATACACGGTGTATCGGAAGGATAGGAAGGTGGGCAGAGGGGGAGGCGTGGCTTTATTGGTAAGAAATGATATTAAATCATTAGAAAGAGGTGATATAGGATTGGAAGGTGCAGAATCTTTATGGGTTGAGCTAAGGAATAGCAGGGGTAAAAGGACCCTGATGGCAGTTATTTATAGGCCTCCAAACAGCTGCAGGGATGTGGACTACAAATTACAACTGGAAATAGAAAAGGCTTGTCAGAAGGGCAGTGTTATGATAATTGTGGGGGATTTTAACATGCGAGTGGATTGGGAAAATCAGGTCAGCACTGGATCTCAAGAGAGAGAATTTGTAGAATGTCTGCGAGATGGCTTTTTAGAACAGCTTGTTGTTGAGCCCACTAGGGGATCGGCTGTACTGGATTGGGTATTGTGTAATGAACCGGAGATGATTAGAGAGATTGCGGTGAAGGAACCCTTAGGAGGCAGTGATCATAACATGATTGAGTTACTGTGAAATTAGAAAAAGAGAAGCCGAAATCTGATGTGTCGGTATTTCAGTGGAGTAAAGGAAATTACAGTGGCATGAGAGAAGAACTGGCCAAAGTTGACTGGAAAGGGACACTGGCAGGAAAGACAGCAGAGCAGCAGTGGCTGGAGTTTATGCGAGAAATGAGGAAAGTGCAAGACAGGTATATTCCAAAGAAGAAGAAATTTTCGAGTGGAAAAAGGATGCAACCGTGGTTGACAAGAGAAGTCAAAGCCAAAGTTAAAACAAAGGAGAAGGCATACAAGGAAGCAAAAATTAGTGGGAAGACAGAGGATTGGGAAGTTTTTAAAACCTTACAAAAGGAAACCACGAAGGTCATTAAGAGAGAAAAGATTAACTATGAAAGGAAGCTAGCAAATAATATCAAAGAGGATACCAAAAGCTTTTTCAAGTATATAAAGAGTAAAAGACAGGTGAGAGTAGATATAGGACGGATAGAAAATGATGCTGGAGAAATCGTAATGGGAGATAAGGAGATGGCAGAGGAACTGAATGAGTATTTTGCATCAGTCTTCACTGAGGAAGACATCAGCAGTATACCGGACACTCAAGGGTGGCAGGGAAGAGAAGTGTGCGCAGTCACAATTACCACAGAGAAAGTACTCAGGAAGCTGAATAGTCTAAAGGTAGATAAATCTCCCGGACCAGATGGAATGCACCCTCGTGTTCTGAAGGAAGTAGCTGTGGAGATTGCGGAGGCATTAGCGATGATCTTTCAAAAGTCGATAGATTCTGGCATGGTTCCGGAAGACTGGAAGATTGCAAATGTCACTCCGCTATTTAAGAAGGGGGCAAGGAAGCAAAAAGGAAATTATAGACCTGTTAGCTTAACATCAGTGGTAGGGAAGTTGTTGGAGTTGATTGTCAAGGATGAGGTTACAGAGTACCTGGGGGCATATGACAAGATAGGCAGAACTCAGCATGGATTCCTTAAAGGAAAATCCTGCCTGACAAACCTATTACAATTTTTTGAGGAAATTACCAGTAGGCTAGATAAGGGAGATGTAGTGGATGTTGTATATTTGGATTTTCAGAAGGCCTTTGACAAGGTGCCACACATGAGGCTACTTAACAAGATAAGAGCCCATGGAATTATGGGAAAGTTACATACGTGGATAGAGCGTTGGCTGATTGGCAGGAAACAGAGAGTGGGAATAAAGAGATCCTATTCTGGTTGGCTGCCGGTTACCAGTGGTGTTCCACAGGGGTCCGTGTTGGGGCCGCTTCTTTTTACATTGTACATCAATGATTTGGATTATGGAATAGATGGTTTTGTGGCTAAGTTTTCTGATGATACGAAGATAGGTGAGGGGCTGGTAGTGCTGAGGAAATGGAGAGTCTGCAGAGAGACTTGGATAGATTGGAAGAATGGGCAGAGAAGTGGCAAATGAAGTACAATGTTGGAAAGTGTATGGTTATGCACTTTGGCAGAAAAAATAAACGGGCAGACTATTATTTAAATGGGGAGAGAATTCAAAGTTCTGAGATGCAATGGGACTTGGGAGTCCTCGTACAGGATACCCTTAAAGTTAACCTTCAGGTTGAGTCGGTAGTGAAGAAGGCGAATGCAATGTTGGCATTCATTTCTAGAGGAATAGAGTATAGGAGCAGGGATGTGATGTTGAGGCTCTATAAGGCACTGGTGAGACCTCATTTGGAGTACTGTGGACAGTTTTGGTCTCCTTATTTAAGAAGGGATGTGCTGACATTGGAGAGGGTACAGAGAAGATTCACTAGAATGATTCCGGGAATGAGTGGGTTAACATATGAGGAACGTTTGTCCAGTCTTGGACTGTATTCCTTGGAGTTTAGAAGAATGAGGGGAGACCTCATAGAAACATTTCGAATGTTGAAAGGCATGGACAGAGTGGATGTGGCAAAGTTGTTTCCTACGATGGGGGAGTCTAGTACGAGAGGGCATGACTTAAGGATTGAAGGGCACCCATTCAGAACAGAAATGCGAAGAAATTTTTTTAGTCAGAGGGTGGTGAATCTATGGAATTTGTTGCCACGGGCAGCAGTGGAGGCCAAGTCATTGGGTGTATTTAAGGCAGAGATTGATAGGTATCTGAGTAGCCAGGGCATCAAAGGTTATGGTGAGAAGGCGGGCGAGTGGGACTAAATAGGAGAATGGATCAGCTGATGATAAAATGGTGGTGCAGACTCAATGGGCCGAATGGCCTACTTCTGCTCCTTTGTCTTATGGTCTTATGGTCTTATGGAGAAGTCAGGGGTAAGTTTTTTATGCAGAGAGTGGTGAGTGCGTGGAATGAGCTGCCGGCAATGGTGGTGGAGGCAGATAGGATAGGGTCTTTTAAGAGACTCCTGGATAACTTAGAAAAATAGAGGGCTATGGGTAACCCTAGGTAATTTCTAAAGTACGTGCATGTTCGACACAGCATTGTGGTGCTATAGGTTTTCTATGTTTCTATCTCTCAAAAACCAAGGTTCCTTAAACCTGTTATCTTTGCCTTTTATTCTGACAAGAACCTACAAACTCTGTACTCTCAAATTTTCACTCTTCTTTTAAACTCTCTCTCAATCTATGCAATCTGGTGTCTCCTTGGGACTGCGGCGTGCAAGATGGGCCAACAGTTTCCACTTGCTCCTTTTAAACTCTTTCTCTCTCTCTCTATGCAATGCAGTGTCTCACTGGACGACTGCCCCAGTTTTCTTCTTTACTTTTTTTTGACTGGGTGTCTTCAGGCAAGTACCTCCTTCTTGATGGTAGCAAAGAGTTGAAATCATGTCTTTGTGAGGCGCCACCTTTTGACGATGTCCTCGATGGTGGGGCTGAGTATATATATTATCACTGGAGATATTTAAAATGGAGGTTGATGGATTCTTGCTTAATCAGGGTATCAAAGGTTACAGGAAGAAGGCAGGAGAATGAGAATGAGAGGGAATAATAAGTCAACTGTGATGAAATGGTGGCGGAGACTCAATGTGATAAGTGCCCTAATTCTGCTCTTCTTTCTTATGGTCCAGTGGTCAAAGGTCCCACCACAAGTGCAAACAATATTGACGGCAGAAGTGTAAACAAAGGAAATGTGTCATTACCCTCTAGTGGTTTGGGGAGGAAGTGGGCGGCTGGTTTGTTCTTCTTCACGTGGTTCCCCTTCATGATTTCTCCCTCCTTGTTGAGGCCCAGGTACCAGCCTCTGCCGGACTGCTGCTGTCTGTACAACATGGACGAGTAGGTCACGTAGTAGTTTTCAAACACTGACTCCTTGAACCGACACTCAGGGGTGAAGTGTTCCTGTTCGGAAAGGCAGAAAAACAAAATATTATTTGTTTTACTCCATCAGCAGTTGCTCAGGATGTTATTGAATGTAGTATATACCACACAGCATACGCTCTTTGACCCATGATGTTGTGTCGACCTTTTAACCTACTCCAAGATCAATCCAACCCTTCCCTCCTGCGAAGCCCCACATTTTTCTATTGGGAGTAGTGTGCAGACGCAGTAGCTGATCATCGCGCAAGGCCACTGAGAAGGTTCTGGGTTAAAAGGGAGACACTGCCTAGCAGAGTGGTCATCGAAGGAGCGGTCATTGGAGTATCGTGAGTCAGAGTAGTAGGGCTTTGGCTCACTGGGGCTTCAGCGAGGACAGGGCAAGGTAAGGCAAGAAGGGAAGTTACTTCCATATCTTTTTTTCCCTCTAATTTAAGAATAGTAGGAAGGACGGCGAGGCCAGATTCCTGGTCGGGGTGTCTGATGTGGGATATCCGGGTGACTTTCAGCCTCCCTGACAGCCACATCTGCACCAGGTGCATCGATCTGCAGCTCCTTGGAGACCAAGTTAGGGAACTGGAGCTGCAGATCAATGACCTTTGGCTTATTAGGGAAAGTAAAGAGGTGACCATTAGAAGCTACAGGCAGGTAGACACACTGGGGCCAGAGGAGATGGATAAGTGGGTGATTGCCAGGAGAGGGAAGAGAGAGCATCAGGTAGTGGGAAGCACCCCTGTGGCTGTCCCCCTAAATGATAAGTACTCCATTTTGTGTACTGTTGTGGGGGGGGGGGGACAACCTACCTGGGGGAAGCAATAGTACCCGTGTCTCTGGCACTGAGTCTGGCCCTGTGGCTGAGAAGGGTAGGGAATGGAAGAGGATGGCAGCCAACCAGAAGCCCTGGATGAAGTATGAGATCTGCAATCTGCCGATGGCCATATCAGTGGCATTGAGGTCTGGTGACCATGTAAGATACAAGAGGTCTAGGCATGATATTTGGAAAGTCATCTCACATGTGGTGGCACTTCAGGACCCAATGAATCACTGAAGGTTGCTCAACAGCCATGGTAGAGCTTGAACATTATCTCTTCTTACAAAGCAAAACAAAGCGACAGAGGTGACAACAGGGCTAAGCTCCCAGCTTCTGATCAGAAACAAGAGATTCTGCCGATGCTGGAAATTCACAGCAACACACACAAAATGCTGGAGGACCTTTATCATTTGGAATGTGCAGCAGGTCAAGCAACATCCATGGAGGGGAGTAAACAGTCCATGCTTCAGGCTGAGGCCCTTCATCAGGATGAAAAGGAAGTTGTATGGTGAATGACACTAGTCACAGATCTGGGAAACCACTGGCTGATTCACTCTTGCTCTTGGGAGAAGGATGTCCCTTTGTCTAACCTGCATGTGAGTCTGGTACAAGTCATGGGATCAGAACCGGAATGAGATGATGTGAAATTTGTTGTCTTGTGATAGCCGTACAGTGCAAAGACATGAAAATTACTGAATCACAATAACAGACAGTGCAAAAGAAAGCGTTCGTGAGTTCACAGACTGTTCAGAAATCAGATGGTGGAGGGGAAGACACTTTTCTTAAAATATTGATGCTGGTGTTTAGGTTCCTGTAAGTCCTCCCTGAAGGTGGTAATGAGATGACAGTGGGTTGCAAGTGATAAGGGTTTTTAGTGATGGATGGCACCTTAGTGAAGGTCTGCCTCTTGAAGATGTACTCATTGGTGGCGATGGCCGTAACCAGGATGGAACTGGCTGAGTCTATAGCCCTCTGCAAGCTCTTTAGATCCTGTGTAATAGAGCCATCCCACTCGTCAGAATGCTCTCCATTGTGGACAGGCAGAATCCAAGTGAACTCATGAACCTCAGTTGTACATTGTGTAAATTCAACCTTCGTCCTGACCCACTCAGGTCCCTGCCATGAAGTTTAGAATAATGTTTCTCCCACACCACTGGATTTAGTGAGGTTTTCTTCCAGAGCAACTGTGGTATCAGTAGGGTACACCCTCCCGCTCTCGTTACACTCCTGTCCTCTGCACTGCATTACTAGGAAAAATCTCTCTCCTTCAGTTCATTGTCCCCAAACATTTGGAGCAGATTGATCGTCCTCCCACCAGACTCAGGTATGAGAGCATGAGAAAGGAAAAGGCAAATGAATTGAATAGAGAGCTTAAGGTGAAAAAAAACCCTTAGGATTAAGTGATCATAGTATGATCAAATTCACTGTGAGATTTGAGAAGGGGAAGCTAAAGTAGGATGTATCTGTCTTGCAGTGGAGTAAAGGGAATTACAGGGTCATGAGAAGGCACTGGCTAAAATTGATTGGAAAAGAACACTGGTAGAGATAATGGCAGAGCAGCAATGGCTGGACTTTCTGGAAGCAATTCAGAAGGCACGGGATATATACATCCCAAAAAGGAAGAAGTATTCTAAAGGCAAGATGACACAACAGTGGCTAACAAGAGAAGTCAAATCCAACATAAAGGCTAAGGAGAGGGCATATAATTGAGCAAAAATTAATGAGAAGTTAGTGCAATGGGAAGCTTTTGAAAACCAACAGAAGGCAACTACGAAAGTCATAAAGAAAGAAAAAGATGGAATACAAAAGTAAGCTGGCCAATTTTATTATTGAGGCTACCAAAATTTCTTCAGATACCTAAAGTGTGAAGTAGACCATTGGAAAATGATGGTGGAGGGGAAGTAATGGGGGACAAAGAAATGGCAGACAATCTGAATCAGTACTTTGCATCAGTTTTCACTGTGGAAGACACTAGCAGTGTGCTGGAAGTTCCAGAGTGTTGGGAGCCAGAAGTGTGTGATGTTGCCATTACTAGGGAGAAGGTGCTTGGAAAACTGAAAGGTCTCAAGGTAGATAAATCACCTGGACCAGCTGGGTTCTGAAAGAGATGGCTGAAGAGATTGTGGAGGCATTAGCAATGATCTTTCAAAAACCACTGTATTCAGAAATGGTTCTGGAAGACTGGAAAATTGCAATGTCACTCCACTCTTCAAGAAGGGAGAGAGGTAGAAGAAAGGAAATTATAGGCCTGCTATTCTGACCTCAGTGGTTGGGAAAAAGTTGGAATTGATTGGTAAGGATGTGGTTTCATGTTGATGTTGTGCACTTTGCTTTTCAGAAGACTTTTGACAAGGCGCCACACATGAGGCTGCTTAACAAGCTAAGAGCCCATGGTATTACAGGAAATATACTAGCATGGATAAACCAAAGGGTGATTGACAGGAGGTAAGGAGCAGGAATAAAGGAAGCCTTTTCTGGATGGCTGCAGGTGACTTGTGGTGTTCCACAGGGTTTTTGTTGGGACCACTTCTTTTTACATTATATATCAATGACTTGGATGATGTAATTGATGTCTTTGTTGCAAAGATTGCAGAAAATTATATGGTTATTTGGTTAAAATATGAAGACAGGTGGAGGGACAGGTAATTTTGAGGAAGTAGAGAGGTTACAGAAGGTATTAGACATATTAGGAGGATGGGCAAAGAAGTGGCAGATGGAATACACTGTTAGGACATGTATAGTTTAAGAGACTACTAGACAGGTATATGGAGGAATTTAAGGTGGGGGTTTATATGGGAGGCAGGCTTTGAGGGTCGGCACAACATTGTGGGCCGAAGAGCCTGTACTGTGCTGTACTATTCTATGTCTATGTCTATGTCTATGTCTATGGTCATACACGTTAGTGGAAGAAACAAAGGGTAGACTATTTTCTAAATGGAGATAAAATTAAAAAATCTGAGGTGCCAAGGGACTTGGGAGTCCTTGTGCAGAATGCACCTAAAGGCTAATTTTCAGGTTAAGTCTGTGGTGCATACCTCCTCTTATGTAGCCCAACAACTCACTGAAACCTCCTCTTATTTACCCCAGAACTGCCGACAGGACATCAACCGTCTCGACTTCACCACACCTTGTTCCAATTCCAACCTCACTCCTTCCAAACGCTCTGCTCTCCACTCCCTCTGCACCAATCCTAACCTTACTATTAAACCCACCAATAAGGGGGGTGCTGTTGTGGTCTGGCGTACTGACCTCTACCTTGCCGAGGCACAGCGAGAACTCGCTGATACCTCCTCTTATCTACCCCAGTCGTAATGAAGGGTCTCGGCCCGAAACGCCAGCTGTGCTTCTTTCTGTGGATGCTATCTGGCCTGCTGTGTTCCACCAGCATTTTGTGTGTGTTGCTTGAATTTCCAGCATCTGCAGATTTCCTCATGCTTGCGTCTTGATAGAGTAGATGTGGAGAGGATTTTTCCAATGGTGGGAGTGTCTAAGACGAGAGGACACAGCCTCAAAATAGACGGGTGTCCTTTTAGAATGGAGATGAAGAAGAATTTCTTTAGCCCAGATAGTGGTGTATCTGTGGAATTCATTGCCTCAGGTAGGTGTGGAGGCCAAGTCTTTACGCATACTTAAGGGTGAGGTTGATAGATTCTTGATTGGTCAGGTTATGAAGGGATATGTGGAGAAGGCAGGAGATTGAGGCTGAGAGGAAAATTGGATCAGCCATGATGAAATGGCGGAGAGGACTCGATAGTCCAAATGGCCCAATTCTGGTTCAATATCTTACGGAAAGTGTAGGGGCAATGTCAGAGAGGTTTTTTTTACTCACAGAGTGATGGGAGCATGGAAAGCCCTGCCAGGGGTGGTGGTAGAGGCAGATACATTAGGGATCTTTAAGAGACTCTTAGGCAAATGGATGATAGCAAAATGCAGGGCTGAAGGGCCTGTAGTGTGCTGTAACGTTCTGTGTTCTGTCCCTCCACGCTTCTCCTATCCAAGGACCTCCCCAAGAAGTGTGGAAGTGTATTGTGCTCCTCCTTGACCCCTTCAACACAGCGCACCCACTCCAGCAGCACATTGTTAAAACCTGGGAACGTCCCAGAGGAGCTTTGCAAGGCTTCGCAGTACTCTGCCTGTGAAGTTGCATTGTAGATGTAGGCGCCTCTTACATGGGAAATGACTTTACACAGCAAAATGTCCCCTGACAGGGGGAATGCCACTGACAGCAGGAAATGCCCCTCACTTGAGAAATACATCTCACAAGGAGAAATGCCCCTGATGTGGGGAAAGACCCCTCACAGGAAAGTGCCCTTGATAGGGGGATTGCCCCTCACATGGGAAAATGCCGCTCACACAGGGGAATACGCCTCACATAGGCATATGCCCCTGACATTTTATACGTTTCAAGAGCCATGAAGTGCCCAGTAGTGGTTTTAGTGGGAATGACCTCACAGAGTCAAGCATCCAGTCAGGGGAGGAGTGGGGGAATAAGGGCCAAGTTCAAGTTTAATTGTCATTGAACCATACATGAATAGCCATAAATACAGCCAAACAAAACAGTGTTACTCCAGGGCCCAAGGTCCAAAACACAGTACCAACAGTCATACACAGCACAAGGCACGTTTAAGACATGTAAGATAGCAGTAAATAAAGTCGTTCAAAAAAACAGCTAATGTTGATAGTGTGATGGTGTAGAAGAGTTTCATGTCCACCTCTGATGAACCAGAAGGGAACAAAGTTTTCTTCCAAGAGGTGCCAGACGTTGCAGATCGACCACTGCCAACAGTTCCTGTGCAGCAGGCTAATTATCTCATTACTGAATTCATCACGGCCATCTGTAGGACAATCAGTTGGCACTGTCAACTGTATAGTGGGTAAAGCTATTCAACCAATTCACATTATGATATATGTCCTGGTATTCCAACTCCACAAAATGTCAACTGTTGTTATTTCAATCCTCTAGAGAAAAATATACAAGCAAAGCAACACAGCCCGGACAATCCATATTCGAGGAAGAGTTTCTAACGTACAATAGCTGGACAAACCTTCTTTGCTTTGATGAATTTCTTTATCACTGAGCCCTGCAACTGTCCTCATTGAAATATTGTCATACCTCTTTGAAGACCTCAATCAGATTAGTCAGATAGGATCTCATGAACACAAGAGATTCTGCACATTGCTGTAAATCTAGAACAACACACACAGAATGCTGGAGGAACAGGTCAGGCAGCATCTATGGAGAGGAATAAACAGTCAACACTTCAGGCTTCATCAGAACAAAGAGTATCACTCTGCATTTCCAAGTGCAGATTAACCTTGACCCCTAAAACCATAGTCCATAAGATATAGGAGCAGAGTGAGGCCATTTGGCCCATCGAGTCTGCTCCACCATTTCATCATGGGTCATCCAATTCTCCTCTTAGCCCCAGTCTCCTGCCTTCTCCTCGTATTCCTTTCATGCCCTGATCAATCAAGAATCTGTCAACCTCTGCCTTAAAAATAAAAAAGTTTGTAGATGTTATGAACATAGGTGAAGGGGCAGGTAGTTTGGAGGAAGCAGAGAGGCTAGAGAAAGACTTAGACAGATTAGGAGAATGGACAAAGAAATGGCAGTTGGGATACAGTGTCAGGAAGTGTATGGTCATGCTCTTTGGTAGACGAAATGAAAGGGTTGAATATTTTCTAAATGGAGAGAAAATACAAATACTGAGATGCAAAGGAAATTGTGAGCCCTTGTGCAGGACTCACTTCCAGGCTAACTTACAGGCTGACTCTGTGGTAAGGAAGGCAAATCCAATATTAGCATTCATTTCAAGAGGACTAGAATACAAGTGCAAGGATGTAATATTGAAATTTTATAATCTTAAAATGGAGAGGGCTCAGAGGACATTTACGAAAATAATTCCAGGATTGAATAGTTTGCCGTATGAAGAGAATTTGATGCCGTCCATTATTAAGGACCTCCAGCACCCAGGGCATGCCCTTTTCTCGCTGTTACCATCGGGGAGGAGGTACAGAAGCCTGAAGGCACCCACTCAGCGATTCAGGAACAGCTTCTTTCCCTCTGCCATCCGATTCCTAAATGGACATTGAACCCTTGGACACTATCTCACTTTTTTAATATACAGTATTTCTGTTTTTTGCACAATTTTTAATCTATTCAAAATACATATACTGCAATTGATATAGTTATTTATTTTTTATTATTATTATTATTTTATTTTGGTTTTTTTTCTTCTATATTATGTATTGCATTGAACTGCTGCAGCTAAATTAACAAATTTCACGTCACATGCCGGTGATAATAAACCTGATTCTGATCCCGATATCCACTAGAATTCAAAAGAAAGAGGGCTGACGTTGAAACCGATTGAACGGTGAAATGCCTTGACAGAGTGGATGTGGAGAGGATGTTTCCTGTGGCGGGAAAGCCTAAGACCAGAGGACACAACCTATGAATAGAGGCATGTCCTTTTCAAACAGAGATGAGAAGGAACTTCTTTAGCTAGAGAGTCGTGAATCTGTGGAATTCGTTGCCACAGGCAACTGCAGAGGCCGAGTCTTTATGTACATTTAAGGCAGAGGCTGATAGACTCTTGATTGGTCAGGGCATGAAGGGATATGGGGAGAAGGCAGGAGATTGGGGCTGAGGAGAAAATTGGATCAACCATGATGAAGTGGTGGAGCAGACTCAATGGGCCAAATGGCTGAATTCTGTTCCTATATCTTATGGTCTTATATTTAAAAAGTATTGGTCCCGACACAGACCCCTGTGGAACACCACTAAGTCACCTGCAGCCAAACAGAAAAGCCACCCTTTATTCCCACTCTTTGCCTCCTGTCAATCAAACACTGTTGTATCCATGCTAGAATCTTTCCTATAATACCATGTACTGATGGCTTGTTAAGCAGCCTTATGTATGGCACCTTATCAAATGCCTTCGGATATTCCAAGTGCACAACATCAACTGATCTCCTTTGTCTAACCTGCTTGTTATTTCTTCAAAGAATTCCAACAGATTTGTCAGGCAAGGTTTTCCTTTGACTACGGCCTATTTTATCATGTGCCTCCAAGTTCCCTAAAACCACATCCTTAATAATCGACTCCAACATCTGCCCAACCACTAAAGTCAGATTAACTGCCCTGTAATTTCCGTTCTTCTGCCTCTCTCCCTTCTTGAAGAGTGGAGTGACATTTACAATTATTCAGTCTCCGGAACCATTCCAGAATCTAATGAGTCTTGAAAGATCATTACTAATGCCTCCATGATCTCTTCAGCCACCTGCTCAGAACCCTGGGGTGTACACCATCTGGTCCAGGTGACTTACCTACCTTCAGACCTTTCAGTTTCCCGAGAACCTTCTCCCTAATAGTGGTAACTTCACACACTTCATGACCCCTGACACCTGGAATTTCCACCACACTGCTCATGTCTTCCACAGTGAGGACTGATGCAAAATACTTATTAATTTTGTCTGTCAGTTCGTTGTCACCCATTACTACCTCTCCAGCATTGCTTTTCAGTGGTCTGATATCCATTCTCGCTTATTTCTCTCTTTTATCCATTCTCTCTTATTAAGCTTCTCTTTTACACTTCATTTATCTGAGGAAACATTTAGTATCCTCTTTAACATTATTGGCTGGATTACTTTCATATGGCATCTTTTCCTTCTTCATGACTTTTTAGTTGCCTTCTGTGGGTTTTTAAAAGCTTCCCAATCCTCTGACTTCTCACTAATTTTTGCTCTATTATATGCCCTCTCTTTGGCTTTTGTGTTGGCTTTGACTTCAGTTGTGACACCTTTCCTTCAGAATGCGTCTTCCTCTTTGGGATGTATATATCCCGCGCCTTCCGAATTGTTACCAGAAATTCCAGCCATTGCTGTTCTGCCGACATCTCTGTCAGTGTGGTTTTCCAATCACTTTGGCCAACTCCTCTCTCATGCCTTTACTCCAGTGTAATCCTGATACATCTCACCTTAGCTTCTCCTTCCCAAATTTCAAGGGAATTTATGATCACTTTCCCCTAAGGATTCTTTTACTTTAAGCTCTGTTAATTCTGCTAATCGCAGAACACCCAAAGCTGATCCACTAGCAGGCTCAACCACGAGCTGCTCTAAAAAGCCATCTCACAGGCACTCTAGAAATTCCCATCTTAGAATCCAGCACCAACCTGATTTTCCCAATCTACCTGCATATTCAAATTCCCCCATGACTACTGTAACATTGCCCTATTGACGTACATTTTCTATGTCCCGTTGTAACTGTACACCACATCCTTAATCCTGTTTGGGTGTCTCTAATAAAACTCCCATCAGGGTCTTTTTACCCTTGCTGTTCCTTTGCTCTATCCACAATGATTAAGTACCTTCCAACCCCATATCACCTCTTTCTAATGATTTGATTTCATTTTTTACCAACAGAGCAACAGGACAGCTTCTGCCTTCCTGTAGCTCTCTTAAGCTTTTTCAATAACTTCCCTATCACTGATTTAGACTCAGTGACGTATATCTACCTGGCTTCATTAAAACATAGAACATTGAGCAGTACAGCATGGTAAGGCCATTCAGCCCACAATGTTGTGCCAATCTTTTAATGTACTTCAAGCTCAGTGTAGTCATTCCCTCCTATACAGCTCTCTATTTTCTACAATTCACTCATTCAGGTGCCTTGCCGTTCGACGTGGGTGATCATGTCTCTCCATCCATCACGGTCCCTGACCCTCTGAGTTATAGTTGTTGCCTCCCCTGTTTCTAACCATGATGTTATTCCATCTATCATTTTCATTCTCTGTCTGCCTCTGCTTCTTTCTCCTTCCAGCTTTCCAGTTGTAACTAAATGTTCTAATGTCTCTCTTCCCATTATGTGTCCAAAAATTTTTGATTGCTATTTTCTGATTTTTTTAAGTAATGTACGTTTTGTTTTCGTTCTCTGTAGAACTTCTTCGTTGGTATCCTGTCTGTATATGATAAGCATAGCATTCGTCTGAGGAACCACATCTCTGCTGCATTGATTCTTTTTTCCATTGCATTTCTGATGGTCCATGACTCACAGCCGTACATCAATATAGGAAGAATGTAGCAGCTGAGAGTTCTAAGGTGGATGTCAATTGCTATTTTCTTGTTTGTTAGGATGTTTCTCATTTCTGTAAATGCTGTTCTTGCCATTGCTATTCTTGCTTTTATGTCTGTTTCGCATTTGCCATCAGATGTTACCCATGATCCAAGGTACTTGAAGTTGTGAACTTGTTTCAGGATTTCATTTCCCAATACGATCGCACAGTTTGGGGTATCAGGTTTCTTTGATATTACCGTTACTTCATTTTTCTTTTTGTTTAAGGTTAGGCCAAGTCTTTCACTCTCTGTGTTGATGGTAGATACTAGTTTCTGTAAAGTTACTTCACTGTTTGCTATCAGTACTGTATCATCCGCATAGCGGAGGCTGTTGATATTGTATCCTCCTATGCTTATTCCAGGTAGATCTTGTAGGTCTTGTATGGTTCTCATGATGTTTTCACTGTACAAGGAGAACAGGTCTGTGATAGAACACAACCCTGTCTGACTCCTCACTTTATTGGCCGATATTCACCAATCTCGTTGTCTATCCGTATGGCTGCACTTTGTTGCCAGTAGAGATTCCTGATTATTCTTAGATCTTTCCCATCAATAGAAACATAGAAACATAGAAAATAGGTGCAGGAGTAGGCCATTCGGCCCTTCGAGCCTGCACCGCCATTTATTATGATCATGGCTGATCATCCAACTCAGAACCCCGCCCCAGCCTTCCCTCCATACCCCCTGACCCCTGTAGCCACAAGGGCCATATCTAACTCCCTCTTAAACATAGCCAGTGAACTGGCCTCAACAGTTTCCTGTGGCAGAGAATTCCACAGATTCACCACTCTCTGTGTGAAGAAGTTTTTCCTAATCTCGGTCCTAAAAGGCTTCCCCTCTATCCTCAAACTGTGACCCCTCGTTCTGGACTTCCCCAACATCGGGAACAATCTTCCTGCATCTAGCCTGTCCAATCCCTTTAGGATCTTATACGTTTCAATCAGATCCCCCCTCAATCTTCTAAATTCCAATGAGTACAAGGCCAGTTCATCCAGTCTTTCTTCATATGAAAGTCCTGCCATCCCAGGAATCAATCTGGTGAACCTTCTTTGTACTCCCTCTATGGCAAAGATGTCTTTCCTCAGGTTAGAGGACCAAAACTGCACACAATACTCCAGGTGTGGTCTCACCAAGGCCTTGTACAACTGCAGTAGTACCTCCCTGCTCCTGTACTCGAATCCTCTCGCTATAAATGCCAGCATACCATTCGCCTTTTTCACCGCCTGCCGTACCTGCATGCCCACTTTCAATGACTGGTGTATAATGACACCCAGGTCTCGTTGCACCTCCCCTTTTCCTAATTGGCCACCATTCAGATAATAATCTATTTTCCTATTTTTGCCACCAAAGTGGATAACTTCACATTTATCCACATTAAATTGCATCTGCCATGAGTTTGCCCACTCACCCAACCTATCCGAGTCACCCTGCATCCTCTTAGCATCCTCCTCACTGCTAACACTGCCACCCAGCTTCGTGTCATCCGCAAACTTGGAGATGCTGCATTTAATTCTCTCATCCAAGTCATTAATATATATTGTAAACAACTGGGGTCCCAGCACTGAGCCTTGTGGTACCCCACTAGTCACCGCCTGCCATTCTGAAAAGGTACCGTTTATTCCCACTCTTTGCTTCCTGTCTGCTAACCAATTCTCCACCCACACCAATACCTTACCCCCAATACCATGTGCTTTAAGTTTGCACACTAATCTCCTGTGTGGGACCTTGTCAAAAGCCTTTTGAAAATCCAAATATACCACATCCACTGGTTCTCCCCTATCCACTCTACTAGTTACATCCTCAAAAAATTCTATGAGATTCGTCAGACATGATTTTCCTTTCACAAATCCATGCTGACTTTGTCCGATCATTTCACCGCTTTCCAAATGTGCTGTTATCACATCCTTGATAACTGACTCCAGCAGTTTCCCCACCACTGACGTTAGGCTAACCGGTCTATAATTCCCCGGTTTCTCTCTCCCTCCTTTTTTAAAAAGTGGGGTTACATTAGCCACCCTCCAATCCTCAGGAACTAGTCCAGAATCTAACGAGTTTTGAAAAATTATCACTAATGCATCCACTATTTCTTGGGCTACTTCCTTAAGCACTCTGGGATGCAGACCATCTGGCCCTGGGGATTTATCTGCCTTCAATCCCTTCAATTTACCTAACACCACTTCCCTACTAACATGTATTTCACTCAGTTCCTCCATCTCACTGGACCCTCTGTCCCTTACTATTTCTGGAAGATTATTTATGTCCTCCTTAGTGAAGACAGAACCAAAGTAATTATTCAATTGGTCTGCCATGTCCTTGCTCCCCATAATCAATTCACCTGTTTCTGTCTGCAGGGGACCTACATTTGTCTTTACCAGTCTTTTCCTTTTTACATATCTATAAAAGCTTTTACAGTCCGTTTTTATGTTCCCCGCCAGTTTTCTCTCATAATCTTTTCTCCCCTTCCTAATTAAGCCCTTTGTCCTCCTCTGCTGAACTCTGAATTTCTCCCAGTCCTCAGGTGAGCCACTTTCTCTGGCTAATTTGTATGCTACTTCTTTGGAATTGATACTATCCCTAATTTCTCTTGTCAGCCACGGGTGCACTACCTTCCTTGATTTATTCTTTTGCCAAACTGGGATGAACAATTGTTGTAGTTCATCCATGCAACCTTTAAATGCTTGCCATTGCATATCCACCATCAATCCTTTAAGTGTCATTTGCCAGTCTATCTTAGCTAATTCACGTCTCATACCTTCAAAGTTACCCCTCTTTAAGTTCAGAACCTTTGTTTCTGAATTAACTATGTCACTCTCCATGTTAATGAAGAATTCCACCATATTATGGTCACTCTTACCCAAGGGGCCTCTCATGACAAGATCGCTAATTAACCCTTCCTCATTGCTCAAAACCCAGTCCAGAATAGCCTGCTCTCTAGTTGGTTCCTCGACATGTTGGTTCAAAAAACCATCCTGCATACATTCCAAGAAATCCTCTTCCTCAGCACCTTTACCAATTTGGTTCACCCAGTCTACATGTAGATTGAAGTCACCCATTATAACTGCTGTTCCTTTATTGCACACATTTCTAATTTCCTGTTTAATACCATCTCCGACCTCACTACTACTGTTAGGTGGCCTGTACACAACTCCCACCAGCGTCTTCTGCCCCTTAGTGTTACGCAGCTCTACCCATATCGATTCCACATCTTCCCGGCTTATGTCTTTCCTTTCTATTGCGTTAATCTCTTCTTTAACCAGCAACGCCACCCCACCTCCCCTTCCTTCATGTCTATCCCTCCTGAATATTGAATATCCCTGAACGTTGAGCTCCCATCCCTGGTCACCCTGGAGCCATGTCTCTGTGATCCTAACTATATCATAATCATTAATAACAATCTGCACTTTCAATTCATCCACCTTATTACGAATGCTCCTTGCATTGACACATAAAGCCTTCAGGCGCTCTTTTACAACTCTCTTAGCCCTTATACAATTATGTTGAAAAGTGGCCCTTTTCAATGCTTGCCCTGGATTTGTCGGCCTGCCACTTTTACTTTTCTCCTTTGTACTTTTTGCTTCTACCCTCACTTTACACCCCTCTGTCTCTCTGCACTGGTTCCCATCCCTCTGTTGTGAACTAACCTCCTCTCACCTAGCCTCTTTAATTTGATTCCCACCCCCCAACCATTCTAGTTTAAAGTCACCTCAGTAGCCCCCGCTAATCTCCCTGCCAGGATATTGGCCCCCCTAGGATTCAAGTGTAACTCGTCCTTTTTGTACAGGTCACGCCTGCCCCAGAAGAGGTCCCAATGATCCAAAAACTTGAATCCCTGCCCCCTGCTCCAATCCCTCAGCCACGCATTTATCCTCCACCTCATCGCATTCCTACTCTCACTGTCGTGTGGCACAGGCAGTAATCCCGAGATTACTACCTTTGCTGTCCTTTTTCTCAACTCCCTTCCTAGCTCCCTATATTCTCCTTTCAGGACCTCATCCCTTTTCCTACCTATGTCATTGGTACCTATATGTACCACGACCTCTGGCTCTTCACCCTCCCACTTCAGGATATCTTGGACACCATCAGAAATATCCCGGACCCTGGCACCAGGGAGGCAAACTACCATCCGGGTCTCTGGACTGCGTCCACAGAATCGCCTATCTGACCCCCTTACTATCGAGTCCCCTATCACAACTGCCCTCCTCTTCCTTGCCCTACCCTTCTGAGCTACAGGGCCAGACTCTGTGCCGGAGGCACGGCCACTGTCGCTTCCCCTGGGTAAGCTGTCCCCCCCAACAGTACTCAAACAGGAGTACCTGTTGTTAAGGGGCACAGCCACCGGGGTACTCCCCATCACCTGACATTTCCCCTTCCCCCTCCTAACCGTGACCCACTTGTCTGCCTCCCGTGGCCCCGGCGTGACCACCTGCCTTCCACTCCTATCACCTCCTCGCTCTCCCTGACCAGACGAAGGTCATCGAGCTGCAGCTCCAGTTCCATAACGCGGTCCCTTAGGAGCTGCATCTCGATGCACTTGGCGCAGATGTAGACGTCCGGGAGGCTTGGAGACTCCAGGCCTCCCACATCCGACACCGAGAACAGCAAACTGCCCTCACACTCATAATGCCCCTCTCCTCAAATAGCAACAGAAAATGAATGTCAAACCTTCCTCGCCTCGCCCGCTTCCGCCTAAGCCCTGTGAGCCGAAGCCCTTAAGTCTTCACTCTGCTCCCGGCTCACCCCGCCGCCCGCAAACTACGCTGCCCGCTCTATGAGGCTTTGTTCCTTTTAAATCCGCCGCGCTGCACTGCCCGACGTCACACGCCTGTGCAGTCCCGCCTCTCAGAAAGCCGTTGGAGAAAAAAAATAACGAAAATTTCAAAAATCTCTTTCTCGGCACTCCCACTCAGACTCTCAGACTCCTTCTTCGAATCAAACCCGAATATTAATATCTTTAAGCATTTTCATGATGACTTGGTGTCTCACTGTGTCAAAGGCTTTTGTGTAGTCAATGAAAGAGAAGTATAGGTCTTGTTCTTCATAGCATGTTCCACTTCTTCTTTCACTATTGCTGAGCCCTCGTTGTTGTTGCCTATATCAAAGTTGTCCTCGCGGTCTTTGTCGTCGTATAGGTCTTTGATGTATTCTGACTATTTTTGCATTATTTTTCCTTTTTCCATAATTGTAGAGCCATCTTTTGCTTTTATACATCCTGTTGTTGCCCCGCTTTTCTTCCAATTTGTGACCTCTTTGATTTTGTCGTGCATACGTTTGCTCTTGTTGGTCTTCTGCAATTGTTCTATTAACTCACATTTGTCCTTAAGCCACTTTACTTTTGCTTCCTTGCACTTGGTTGTTATCTGTGCATGCAAGGATATGCAGGCTTTTTCATTTTCCTTACATTTTCTTCTTTGTTCCATAAGTTTCAGAATTACTTCTGACATCCATTTCTTTTTAGCTTTTTTCTGTTGTTTGGGAATCACCTCTTGTGCTGCTTGTGTTATGTTGTCTCTGAGATTTTCCCATTGCTGTTCTATAATAGTGATGTTTTGTAGAGCCTCTCACTGTTATTTGCAATTCATTTTTGATGTCACTGTTTATTCTCAAAAGTCCCAAATTCAGCTTTGGCTCTACTCTTGGTCTTTTAAGCTTTCTGAGTCTCAGGTACATCACGCTGGTTATTGGTACGTGATCACTGTGGCAGTCTGCACCCGGATATGTTTTGCATGATTTCAGAGCATTTCTATACCTTCTCCTTATAAGCACGTAATCAATCTGATTTCTGGCGTTATCCCCTGGGCTCTTCCATGTCCATAGTTTTCTCGGGTGCTGCTTGAAGACGGTATTACCAATTATATAATCTTTTTCTGAGACCCATATAGCTAGTCGTTCATCTCTCTCATTTCTCTCACCGATGCTGTAATGCCCAATACTGTCCTCATCCCTGGTCTTGCCTACTTTTTCGTTGAAGTCACCTTGAATAACGGTATTTTCTGAGCTTTTACATTGTCTTAATGCTGTTTCTAGTTCATCATAAAATTGATCGATGCTTTCTTCACTGCTGTCTGCTGTTGGGGCATAAATTGGAACGATGTTAATGTCAAAAGGTTTTGCATGTAGTTTCACAAGTAACATTTGATCTGATATTGTCCAATAGCCTTTTATTGATTTTGCAGTTCTTCATCTAACATAATTCCAACACCTTTTTCATGTATTTCTCCTCCTGAGTAAATGATGGAATATCCCTCTGAGCTTGTTTTACCAGCTCCTTTCCACCTCATCTCACACATTCCCAAGTTGTTGATTTTTAATCTTTCCATTTCCTGTTTGATGTTGTCTAGTTTACCAGGTTGGTTAAGGGTTCTTACATTCCAGGTTGCTAGTCTGATCTTCTTTGCTTTTAATCTGCCGACAGTCGCTGGATAACGGTCGAGGTTCACCTGTGGTGCATGAGACCCTCTTCCGGATGAGGTTCCTTCGGTGAAGGCTCCATTTGGTGTCAGTGCTGTGCAATAGCTCAGCAAAAGGAGGTGTAAGGCGCTCCTTCCGCCCGATAGCCTACAGGTCACCCTGGGGAAAGGTGTAGTACCTGTTTAGCCTCCACATGAAGCCATGGTTTGCAGGTGGTGGATGGTTTTTACAGGCAGATTCTACAATTGGAATTTATGGTTGTAAAACTAAAAACGCTGGGCAGATAAATCTGCTGATCAATGGCCAGGGTTACCCGTCCAGTATGGACACTGCAACTGAAGAAGGCAACAGGAAACCACTTCAGTATTCCTCCCTTGTGCAACCATGAACTCATTTCTACAATCCATCTACCTATTTGAGTCTCTTAAGTTTCCCTAATATATCTGCCTCTACCACCACCCTGGCAGTGATTTCAATGCAGCCATCACCCTCTGTATAAAAACCTACATCTGACACCCCCCCCATACCTAACAACCCTTTTTATATTAGCTATTTTCACCCCAGGAAAACTCTCCGTCTGTCCACTCCATTAATGCTTCTTATCATCTTTTACATTTTTACGTCACCTCTCATCTTACCTCACTCCAAAGAGAAAAGCCCGAGGTTGCTCAACCTATCGGCATAAGACACGCTCTCTTATCCAGGCAGCATCCAGGTAAATCTCTAAAGCTTCCACATCCTTCCTATGATGAGGTGACAAGTGTGCTTGATGGTGGTGAAGTTAGTGCCCACGATAGAGCTAGCTGAAGGCTGATTTATACTTGTGTGTCAAATGTGCGCCATAGGTAATGCGTTCCCTACGCCATAGGGTGACGTGCACCTCCCCAAAAATGTAACTCACGCGTTGCGGCGAAGCAGACCGCAACAACTGTGATTGGTCCGCTTGGTAGCATCGCATTTCCTCCTACGCATTTCCGGTTGCTTTTCTCTGCCATGTCTGCACACTGATGCGAAATAAATGGTTGGAGACGATGAACCAAATCGTCAAATCTACCTGCCGACATCCGAAAATATTTGAAATGCATTTCCTCGTCCATGTCTCTCATGAAGAATCTCAACACAGTGGCATAGAAACCCCACCGCCAACTAGCGTTCTGGCGGTGAATTGCAGAGCGACGCAGACACAACTACACATGCTCGCTACGGTGTAGCACTACGCGAAAGTATAAATCAGGCCTATGGCGTAGGCTATGGCGTAGCCCGTATGCACAAGTATAAATCAGGCTTGAGTTTACAATCCTATGCATTGGCCCCTCCATACCAGATGGTAATGCAACTAGTCAGAATGCTCTCCATGGTGCACCTGTAGAAATTTGCTAGAGTCTTTGGTGACATACCAAACCTCCTCAAACTCCTAATGAAATATACCTTCTGTCATGTCTTCTTCATAATTGTACTGTATCAGTATTTTGGGCCAAGGATAGATCTTCAAAGATGTTGACCCCCTGGAAATTGAAGCTGAACTTGTTCATGCCGATCCAAGTCTCTAGCTGAGCTAATCGTGTATGTATGTGTGGAAATGGATCACAGGCGATCTTTTGAGCTCAGAACCCATCTGAAATGTCTCTGTTTATCCCTCTGCATAGATGCTGTCTAATCTGCTGAGCTCTTCCACCTTTTTGTAAGGATTGCTTTTGAACATTTGAATCGTATCTTCCTCTACCACTTATATAATGTGTATTCTGATTATACGATGCCATATTTAAAATTAAATAAGTAATGTAAAACTGAAAGTACTGAGGTAGTGTACATGGATTCATTGTCCATTCAGAAATCTAATTGCAGAGGGGAAGAAGCTGTTCCCGAAACGTTCAGTGTGTGCCTTCAGGCTCCTATACCTCCTCCCTGATGGTAGCAATGAGAAGTGGGCTTGCCTTGGATCATAGGGTCCATAATGATGGAGGCTGCCTTTTTGAGGTATCGAAATTCAGCTACAGATTGGCAAGTATGACTTTGTGGCCATCTCTGAAACTTGGCTAAAGGATGGCTGCCATTGGGAGCTGAACATCCAAGGATATATGGTACGTCAGAAAGATAGGTTAGTAGGCAGAGGGGATGGTGTGGCTCTGTGCATAAGAAATAATATTAAATCATTAGAAAGGGATGACATAGGATTGGAAGGTGTAGAGTCTCTGGGTTGAGTTAAGAAATGGCAAGCGTAAAAGGACCCTAATGGCAGTTGTATATGGGCTTCCAAACAGCAGTCAGGATGTGGATTACAAATTACAGCAGGAGATAGAAAAGGTGTGTCAGAAAGGCAATATCATGATAATCATTGGGGATTTTAACATGGAAGTGGATTGGGAAAACCAGGTCAGTACTGGACCTCAAGAGAGAGAATTTGTAGAATGTCTATGGGATGGCTTTTTACAACAGCTTGTTGTTGACCCCACTAAGGGATCGGCTGAGCTGGATTGGGTGTTGTGCAATGATCCAAAGGGGATAAGAGAGCTTAAGGTTAAAGAACCCTTAGAGAACAGTGATCACAATACGATCGAGTTCACTTTGAAATTTGAGAGGGAAGAAATAAAATTTAACATGTCAGTATTTCAGTGGAATAAAGGAATTTACAATAGCATGAACTGGCCGAAGTTGACTGGAAAGGGACACTTGCAGGAAGGACAGCAGAGCAGCAATGCGGGAGTTTCTTTGAAAAATGAGGGAAGTGCAAGACAGATATATTCCAATTAAGAAGAAATTTTCATAGGGAAAAAGGACAGTATTGTGGCTGACAAGTGAAGTCAGAGCCAAAGTAAAAGCAAAAGAGAGGGCCTACAAGGAAGCAAGAAATAGTGGGAAAATAGAGGATTGGGGAGTTTTTAAAAACTCACAGAAGGAAACTAAGAAAGTCATTCGGAAGGAAAAGAAAAATTATGAGAAGAAGCTGACGACTAATATCAAAAAAAGATACTAAAAGCTTTTTTAAGTATATAAAGGGTAAAAGAGAGTCGAAGGTAGATATAGGACCAATACAAAATGACACTGGAGATATTGTAATGAGAGACGCAGAGACGGCAGAGGAACTGAATGTGTATTTTGCATCAGTCTTCACAGTGAAAGACATCCGCAGTGTACAGGACATTCAAGAGTGTCAGGGAAGTGAAGTATGTGCAGTGAAAATTATGACTGAGAAAGTGCTCAGGAAGCTTAATGGTCACTGAGGGTGGATAAATGTCTTGGACCTGATAGAATGCACCCCTGGGTTCTGAAGGAAATAGCTTGAGAGATTGCGGAGGCATTAACGATGATCTTTCAAGAATTGATAAAGATTCTGGCATTGTACCAGATGAGTGGAAAATTGCAAATGTTACTCTGCTATTTAAGAAGGGTGGGAGGCAGCAGAAAGGAAACTTTAGACCTGTTAGCCTGACATCAGTGGTTGGGAAGTTGTTGGAATCGATTGTTAGGGATGAGATTACGGAATACCTGGAGGCACATGACAACATAGGCCAAAGCCAGCATGGTTTCTTGAAAGGAAAACTCTGCCCGACTGACCTACTGCAATTCTTTGAGGAAATTGCAAGCAGGGTAGACAAAGGAGATGCAGTAGACATGGTGTACTTGGATTTTCAGAAGGCCTTTGACAAGGTGCTGCACATGAGGCTGTTTAGCAAGATAAGAGCCTATGGAATTACAGGGAAGTTACTAGCATGGGTGGAACATTGGCTAGTCAGCAGAAAACAGAGAGTGGGAATAAAGGGAGTTCCAGTGGGAATAAAGGTTACCCAGTGGAGTTCCACAGGGGTTGGTGTTGGGACCGCTGCTGTTTACGATGTATGTCAATGATTTGGACTATGGTATTAGTGGATTTGTGGCTAGATTTGCCAGTCATACAAAGATAGGTAGAGGAGCGGGTAGTGTTGAGGAAACAGAGAGCCTGCAGAGAGACTTAGATAGCTTAGGAGAATTGTCAAAGAAGCGGCAAATGAAATACAATGGTGGAAAGTGTATGGTCATGCACTTTGGTGGAAGAAATAAATGGATAGACTATTATTTAGATGGGGAGAGAATTCAAAATGCAGGTATATAATAGGACTCGTGAGTCCTTGTGCAAGATACCCTAAAGGCTAACCTTCAGGTTGAGTCGGTTGTGAAGAAGGCGAATGCAATGTTGGCATTCATTTCTAAAGGTATAGAATATAAGAGCAGGGATGTGATGTTGAGTCTCCATAAGGCATTCGTGAGACCACACTTGGAGTATTGTGTGCAGTTTTGGGCTCCTTATTTTAGAAAGGATATACAGACATTGAAGAGGGTTCAGAGAAAATTCACGAGAATGATTCCAGGAATGAAAGGGTTACTATATGAAGAACGTCTGGCATCTCTTGGGCTGTATTCCCTGGAGTTCAGGAGAATGAGGGGGGATCTCATAGAAACATCCCGAATGTTAAAAGGTCTGAACAGATTAGATATGGCTAAGTTTTTTGCCATGGTAGGGGACTCTAGGACAAGAGGGCATGACTTCAGGATTGAAGGACGTCTATTTAGAACACAGATGCGGAGAAATTACTTTGGTCAGAGGGTGGTAAATCTGTGGAATTTGTTGTCACGAGTGGCTGTGGAGGCCAAGTTATTTGGTGTATTTAAGGCCGAGATAGATAGGTTCTTGATTAGCCAGGGCATCAAAGGCTATGGGGTGAAAGCAGGGGAGTGGAAGAAATGGATCAGCCCATGATTGAATGGTGGAGCACACTTGATGGGCCAAATGGCCTACTTCTGCTCCTACATCTTATGGTCTTATGGAAAGAGATATATGAGTGACTAGACTCAGCTATGAAGAACTGATTGTGAAAGCTGATGTACGAATTTAAATAATTTCTTTGTTCTTTTTATTATGATATTTAGTAGACGTGTTACTGATGTAAATGTTTTCCTTAACCGATCTGAGATAAACTGCAGTCTGACACAGTGCGGCGTTACTTCTGTCTGCCTGACTTGTGCATTAACATGATGGATGTGACTGCAGTTGTACCTAACAACCATTACAGCTCCGAGATTTGTCCATGCACTCATCTCCTGGGAGTTTGTAATATAGAAGAGAAAATGCTGGTAATTCTCAGCGGATCTGGCATTTCCAATATCTGTGGGACTCTGTTCTTGCTCCCAGGTTTAGACCCAGATATGTTGTTGCATCTGGATTAGTTTAAAGGTGACATTTATTGGCAATTCAAGAGCAGCATACACAAAATGCTGGAGGAACTCAGCACATCAGGCAGCATCTATGGAATTGAATAGACTGAGACCCTTCATCAGGACTGGAGAGGATGTGAAGTTGCCAGAATAAGGAGGTGGGGGTAGGAGTGAAGAAGAACAAGCTAGAAGGTGATAGGTGAAGCCAGGTGGATGGCAGAGAAGGATGAAGTGAGAAGCTGGAAGATGATAGGTGGAAAAGGTAAAGGGCTGAAGAAGAAGGAATTTGATAGGAGAGGAGAGTGGGCCATGGGGAAAGGGAAGGAGGAGGGGCCCGGGGGAGGGTGATAGGGAGGAGAGGAGAGGAGGTGAGAGGACAGGGTGGAGCATTGAAGAAGAGGGAAGGGGAAATAATTACCAGAAGTTGGAGAAATTGATGTTCATGCCGTCAGGTTGCAGGCTACACAATGGAATATGAGGTGTTGTTCCTCCAAACTGAGTTTGGCTTTATTGTGGCAGAAGAGGAGACTGGTACCGATATGTTGGAATGGGAATCAAGATGCACGAGAATGGGAAACGGGAAGCACGTGTACATGGAAACATACAGTGAAACACGTTGTTTGTGTTAACAACCAACACACTCGAGGGTGCGTGGGGTGCAGTCCGGAAGTTTCACCGCACATTCCAGCACAAACACAGCATGACCATAATTGCACTTGGAAATCTGTCAACACTGAGAGGGAGAGGTCCACAGGACCAGCGGACTTTGGGACTGTTACCTTGGCTGTGATTTCAGTGAGATCCCCTCCTGGAGAATGTAGGGAACCTGTACATGATTGATGGAACTTTGGTGCAGGCGATCAGAATCAGATACATATCACTGGAATTTGTGTGAGTTTTGTTACTGTGTGGCAGCAGTACTTGCAATGCATAATAACAGAAAACTATAAATTACAATAGACATATATGTATATCAAAAATTAAATTAGTAAGTAGTGCAAAAAGCAAGCAAGGCTAAATGGTGAGGTAGTGTTCATGGGTTCAGTAACTGAAGCAACAACACAAAAGCAGGTGGAACAGTAGTATAGTGAATAGTATAACTCTATTACAATGCCAGTGACCTGGGGTTAATTCCCATCATTGTCTGTAAGAAGTTTCTACGTCCTCCCCAAAACTGCATGGGTTTCTGCTGGGTGTTCCATTTCCTCCCACGTACACCTGTAATTGGGCAGCACGGGCTCGTTGTGTCAGAACGGCCTGTTACTGTGCTGTATCTCTAGACCATTTTTTAAAAATCTGGCTTCCAAAACGCTATGGTCATCACCTCTCTCCCAAGGAGGAAGAGCAAGGGACAGAGAGAGAGAGGCTTGTACAGTACTTACATGACACATTCCACTGCCTACAGCCCATGGATGCTCCTTCTAAAGAGCAGTCACTCTTGTTGGAAACGAGCATCCAATCTCTGAACAGGAAGGTCCCAAACCAGTAACGTGGGAATGACCAGGTAACCATAACTTTACTGAGATTAATTCACAGATGACCATTGTCCTGGACAATAGTCTAGACCTTCTCGCTCCTCTTACAGAGGCGACACTGAAAATATCAGATGCAGCCAGAAGAGACCGGAGACCTTAGTTCAATGTCTTCATGCTTTTATGCATTGAGTTGCTGCTATATAGTTGGCTGAATGAATGAATGAATGTATGTATATATTTATTTATTTATTTAGAGGTCCGTAAGGGAGCAGGCTCAGCTGGCTCTTCAAGCTGTGCCATCCAGCAACCCCGGTTTTAACCCCAGCCAATCACAGAACAATTTACAATCACCAATTGACCTACCATATGGCACATCTTTGGACTGTGAGAGGAAACCAGAGCACCTGGAGGAAACCTAAGCGGTCATGGGAAGAACATACAAGCTCCTTACAGACAGCGGTGGGAATTGAACCTGGGTCGTTGGCACTGTAAAGCATTGCGCTAATCACTATGCTACAGTGCCACCCCACGTCTTTTTCCACTGAGGTTGGGTGAGACTAGAACTAGAGGTCATAGGTTAAGGGTGAAAGGTGAAATGTTTAAGGGGAAACTGAGGGGGAACTTCTTCACTCAGAGGGTGGCGAGAGTGTGGAATGAGCTGTCAGTGGAAATAGTGAATGTGAGTTTGATTTCAACATTTAAGCAAAGTTTGGTTTAGTACACGGAGGGCAGTGGTCCGGGAGCGGATCGATGGAACTAGGCAAAATAACAGTTTGGCACAGATGGGCCGATGGGCTGGTTTCTGTGCTGTAGTTCTTTATAACTCTATCCAGCCTCCCTCTGTACTCCTCTGGCATGCCAACCTTAAATCACTGAAGTATGGCTTGAATCCACAACCTCCTGACTACAGAGGCCCTGAACCTACTCAGCACTAACGGACATCAAACATTGTGGAAATCTGTCCTCCACAGCCTCCAGCCAGTGCTCCTACCCCAAACTTCAAGCTTCGGCCTCTTACCCAGGACCCACGACCTGCAAACGTTGAACGTACAGTCCATGATCACTTTATTAGCTAGCCTACTGACCACTGGGTGGATGTCCGTAGTCTTCTGCTGCTGTGGCCCATCCGCTTGAAGGTTTGATGTACTGAGCTTTCAGAGATGCTCTTCTGCACACCACTGTCATACCCTGAGGTTATTTGAGTTACTGTCGCCTTCTTGAAGCTTGAACCAGTCTGACCATTCTCCTTCGACCTCTCTCATTAACAAGGCATTTTCATCCACAGAACTGCTGCTCACCGGATGTTTTTTGTTTATCACACCATTCTCTGTAAACTCTAAAGACTGTTGTGTGTGAAAATCCCAGGAGATCAGCAGTTTCTGAGATACTCAAACCACTCCATCTGGTTACAACAATTATTCCACAGTCCAAGTCACTTAGGTCACATTCTTTCTCCATTCTGATGTCTGATCTGAACAAAAACTGAACCTCTTGACCAAGTCCTGCTGAAGGGTCTCAGCCCGAAATGCCTACTGTACTCTTTTCCATAGATGCTGCCTGGACTGCTGAGTTCCTCCAGGATTGCTTGGATTTCCAACATCTGCAGACTTACTTGTGTTTGCTCTTGGCCAGGTCTGCATGCTTTTATGCATTGAGTAGCTACCACATGATTGGTTGATTATATTTGCAGCTAATCTTGCTACAAATCTATATTAAATGTCCTCTTTCTGTGTATCATCCATATCCCTCCAACTGTTAATCTAGAAGTGTGTTATGCTAATCATCAAAGATCTTTTTTCTGTAAGGTTGACCAGCATCTGTTCCGTTTGCTTTCTGCCCCACAACCCTCACCCCATGCACCTTCCCCCACCACAGATGCTGCCTGACCCTGAGTTCCTCCAGCAGAGTGTTTTTTTTTGGCAGCAAATGTTTGCCACAGTGGTTATACAACACAAAATACCACAGATAATTACCGATATTCTTACTTTAACATGGGAGGGGAAAGGGTAGGTTCCTGGGAGATTGGAGGAAGTTAAGACTGCCAGCTTCTAGTCCTGTGTGCAGGGAGGTAATACCAGGGATCCTCAGAGAACACTGGAAATGTAGATATTAGCTTTATTTGTCACGTGTACATCAAAACATTGCCTCAGAAAGCCCAAGCCCAGCTGCAAAGGGACGGGTGCTGGTCAAGGGGCTAGTAACCCCATCCTGAGCTACTGAGACACCAACAGCAGCTCGAAAGACCCCATCCCAGGGAGAGGAGGGATACACCAAGAAGGTGGGCTGCACCTGGAGACAACGTGAAAGACTGGTCCAGCTCAGAGGACTCTGCCAAGCTGCTGTCAGCAGCCTGTACTCCTGTAGGGGTGATCAGCTTAAGCAAGTAAGTCAGTAGCATCAAAACATACAGTGAAATGTAACTTCCATGTCAATGACCAACACAGTCTGAGGATGTGTTAGGGGCAGCCCGCAAGGGTTATCACACTTCCAGTACCAACATAGCATGGCCACAACTCACTAAACCTAACCCATGCATATTTGGAATGTGGGAGGAGACCCACGTGGTCATGAGAGAACATGTAATCTCTTCACTAGAGTAGAACTCCAACCTTACAGCTTGTGCTGTAAAGGGTCATGCTGGCTGCTATGATAGCAGACCCATTTGAGAGGCACCTCCCACCATCTTCTTGGCGAGCAGAAAAGACGGACAATAAATGTTGGGCTCCCAGTTCTTGAAAATGACTCAAGACAGAAGAAGTGACTAAATCCAGCAACTACACAGCCGTCAGCAATAATTCCAGGCTAAATTAATCAGCATTGGAGCATGGTGAAGCCACCACCCAGGACATGCCCTCTTCTCGTTGTTACCATCAGGGAGAAGGTACAGGAGCCTGAAGACACACACTCAGCATTTCAGGCACAGCTGCTTCCCCTCTGCTATCAGATTTCCAACGGTCCCAAGAATCCAGGAACACTTCCTCACTACTTTTACTCCTTTTGCACTACTTAGTTAATTAAACCAGAACACCGTAAGGTATAGGAGCAGAAGTAGACCATTTGGGCCATCAATTCTGCTCCACCATTTCATCGTGGCTCATCCAATTTTCCTCTCAGCCCCAATATCTTGCCTTCTCCCCACATCCCTTCATGCCCTGATCAATCAAGAATCAATCAAACTCTGCCTTAAGTAAAGACTTGGCCTCCACAGCGGCTTTGGCAAAGTATTCCAGAGTATAGCACTCTCTGGTTAAAGAAACTCCTCCTCACCTTTGTTCTCAAAGGATACCCCTCTTTCTCCGGCTGTGTCCCATTTGGCCCATAGAAAATGCCCACAGGAAAATATTGTATATTGTGACATAAATGTACTTTCATAATAAATTTACCTTGAACTTTGAATAACTGGGTTAGTCCAGCTGAGGTTCTGGTCAATGTTGATCCTCACAATGGGACAACAAAGGGGGGGGGTGACACACGTTCTCCTTTTTGACAAGGCTCATGGCCGGCACTTTTCTTCCTATCAACTCCAAATGCCCGTTGACATCATGGGCTGCTCTGTTTAAAGACTTGAAGTGTTCTGGGTGCCACACTTGAGGCGAACAATTTCATCTCATTTTACATTTTTGTGAATCTTCAAAATGAAATTACTTCAGTACTAGGGTGCCACAGTACCATAGTAGCTAACACAACGCTATTACATCTTGCGGCATCAGAGTTCAGAGTTCAATGCTGACTGAAGATTTAAAAGAATGGGGGAAGTTCTCTTTGATGCTTATGGAATGCTGAAGGGCCTGGGTGGAATGGATGTAAAGAGGATGTTTCCTTTGATGGGGGTGTCTACGACCAGAGGGCACAGCCTCAAAGTAGAGGTATATCCTTTTAGAACAGAGCTGAAGAGGAATTTCTTTAGCCAGATGGTGGTGAATCTGTGGAATTCATTGCCACAGGCAGCTGTGGAGGCCAGGTCATTGGGTGCTTTCAAGGCAGAGGTTGATAGGTTCCTGATTAGTTAGGTCATGAAAGGATATGGAGAAAAGGCAGGAGAATGGGGTTGAGGTGGAAATGTATCGGCCATGAAGAAATGGTGGAACAGACTTGATGGGCCGGATAGTTCATGGGGAGTCATAAGGAGTCTGTTCATGATTACCATGGAATGCACTGGTATTCTTACATAGTCCAAAGGTGTAGCAGTTAGTAGGTTAATTGGTCATTGTAATTTGCCCTGCGATTAGGCTAGGATTAAACCTGGGTTTGCAGCCAGCTGGTGGTGTAGTGACATTTTCACCAGGCTTTGAGGCGAATGGTCCTGGGTTTGAATCCAGCTGGCTCCTTGCACGCTTTCCATCTGTGTTGGGTTGAGCATCGAGCTAGCAACTCCAGCTCATAAAAAACAGACAAGTGCTAAAGAAATGGCAAGGTTGCCCCCCCCCGCCCGATGCCCCGCAAAACATAGAGAGGAACAACAACAAATCGAGGGTTGCTGGGTGATACAGCTTAAAGGACCAGAATGACTTGTTCTGCGTTGTATCTCAATAAAATAAAACAAAAAATCCTACAAAAGCCTCAGAGACCCCCTGTAAACCTTGGCCTTTAACTCCAGTGAGTTGGGCACTCATAGCACCAGAGAAGGTCCGTGTTTGCACTCTTGAGTGAGGTGCAGACAATTTGAGATACTGAAAGTCCAGCTCCCACTTGTGGCAGGAAAGAAAGGGATTTGAAAATGAAATATCAAATGGAAGTTAAAAGATCTTGTCTCTTAGAAACACGTTCAGGATTTAACTATTTGAAGATCAACTTAATCTTCAGATATTTCCCAGCAGTTTGATGAGGCTCAATCATCAGACGCTCATCACTTTAGTGTCAGAGTCATAGAACTCCACAGCAGAGAAGCAAGCTCTTTGGCCCATCTAGTCCATGCTGAACTATTATTCTGCCTAGTCTCATTGACCTGAACCTGGACTTTAGCCCTCCATTCCCCACCCATCCATGCACTTAAACTTCTCCAAAATGTTGAAATTGAACCTGTATCCATCACTTCCACTGGCAGCTTGTTCCACACTGTCAGCACTCTCTGAGTGAAGAAATTCCCCTTCATGTTTCCCAGAAATATTTCACCTTTCACCCTTAACCCATGACTTTCAGTTCTAGTCTCACTCAACCTCAATGGAATTCTTGCTGTGAAGGGAGTAATCTGATCACGTTGTTTAACTACGATTCCACGCCAGGCAATCAAAGATTATAAAGCTGGCATGTGATCGATAGCTTTTCTGTGCAATCCTGAACCCATTAATAAAATGTCCAAAATCATTACCAAGCTTGAGTTACGAACATTGTCACTGATTAAATAGCTAATTGATTATCACAGCAATTCACATACCTTTAGCCAGCAGAGTAGATCCAATGTAAAAGCAAACCACAAGAGCAACTCAGAGGGTCAAACAGCACATAGAGTGGCTACTGGTACCTGTACAGCCCCGTCCATCATAGATAAAGCCCTCTCCATCATCAACGACACGCACCACCCAGGTCACGCTCTCTCCTTACTGCTGCCATTGGGAAGGAGGTACAAGAGCCACAGGACTCACATCACCAGGTTCAGGAACAGTTATTACTCCTCAGCCATCAGACTTTTGAACCAAAGGGATAATTTCATTCAAATCACACTAAATAGACTCACTTTCAAAGACTTTACAACTCATGTTCTCAATATTTATTGCTTGCTTGTTTGTTTGCTTGTCTATCCATCTATCTATCTATCCATCCATCCATTTATTTTTGTTTTTTTTTGTAATTGCACAGTTTGTTGCTTTTTGCACACTGTTTGTCTGTTGTGTGCAGTTTTTCATTGATTCTGTTGTGTTTCTTCATATTTACTGTTAATGCCTGCAAGAAAATGAATCTCAAGGTTGTAGATAGTGACATAATTGTACCTTGGACTTTGAACTTTGTGGAGGTGGAGAGATGTTAATGCTTTGGGTTTAGAGCCCATATCGAAGCTAGATCCAATTTTTGGCTCCTTGACAGTGCTTGTAATTCCATAGGATTTGACCCTCTCAAGCACTGGGCTACATTATCAGACAGATTTTCTCCTGCTTGAGCTTTTTGACTGAGGCCTCTCTTCCTGCAGGTGGATGTAAGTGAATTTGAAGAAGACTGAAGACCAATTAGATTTCTATGACAATCACAATTTAATATTGTCTCTTTAGTGTAGAAAAATCTACCAAAATTTGTCACAGGAGAGTTATCAAACGTAGGGAAGTCTGTCTGTATCTTGTTTTACGGCGGTTGGCATCCAGCTTAATGGTGCATTACCGCCAAACGTAGGGAAGTAAGCTAAGGTCGGAGGCTTTGGGAAGTGTGCAAAAGAGGTTCACCAGGATGTTGCCTGTTTTGGTGAGCATGCCCTGTTAGGAGAAGTTAAGGAGACAAGGTAGTGCAGCGGTGAGTGTGATGCTATTACGGCTTGAGGCGTCGGAATTCAAGTTTAATCGTGGTGTGCTTTGTAAGGAGTTTATATGCCCTTCCTGTGTGTGTGTGGGTTTCCTCCGGGTGCTCCTCTTTCCTCCCACAGTCCAAAGACGTACCAGTTAGTGAGTGAATTGGTCTGTGTAAACAGTCCGGTGATTAGGCTAGTGTTATATGGTGGGTTGTTGTGTAGCACAGCTCGAAGGGCCAGAAGGGCCTGTTCTGTACTGTATCTCTAAATAAATGAAAAAATAGGACAAATAAAATTACAAGAGGATGGTTTGAGTCAGAGTATTATTCCCAGATTAGCGATGTCCGATATAAGAGGGCGCAAGCTTAAGGTGAGAAGGAGAATATCTACAGGAGATGAGCAGGGCATGTTTCTTTATACGGAGTGTGGTGGATGCCTGGATCGGGCTACCAGGGGAGCTGGTCAAGCAGATACAACAGCAACATCTCAGAGGTGTTTACACAGATACGTGAACAAAGGGGAATGGACGGGTACTAGAAAGGAAGGGGCAAAAGCCAGAATAAGAAAGTCGGGGGAGAGAGAGGAGTGCCAGCTGACAGGTCGTGGCTGAGACCAGGTGAGGGGGAAGGGATGGCTTCTTCAGCCATGGTGAAATTGCAGAGCAGACTCAGTGGGCCAAATAGCCTCTCATGGCATCCCCTCTCCCCTACCTACCCACCTTCTCCATCACCTGGTCTCACCTATTAGCTGCCAGTTTGTCTTCCTCCCCCTCTCACCACCTTCTTATTCTGGCTACTTCCCCCTTCCTTTCCAGCTCTGATGAAGGGTCTCGGCCTGAAACGTTGACTGTTTGTTCCCTCCATAGGTGCTGCCTGACCTGAATAATCTGAATGAAAAGGTGGGGGAAGAGGACAAACTAGAAAGTGATAGGTGAACCCAGCTGGATAGGGGAAGGGGAGGGATGAAGTAAAAAGCTGGGAATTGATAGCAGGAAAAGACAAAGGGCTGGAGAGGAAGGAATCTGATCAGAGAGGAGAGTGGACACTGGGAGATAGGGAAGGAGGAGGGGCATCGGGGGAGGTGATAGGCAGGTGATGGGAAGGGGTAAGATTTCAGAGTAGGGAGATGGAGAGGAAAAGAACACCAAAAGGAGAAATCGATGTTCATGCCAACAGATTGGAGGCTACATGGATGGAATATGAGGTGTTGCTCCTCCATCTGGAGAGTGGACAACATCATGGCAAACCAGGAAGCCATGCTTCGGCATGCCAGAACAGGAATGGGTGGAATATCTGTGACTGTGTTTCATGTGGTGCTGTGGAGGGAGATTATAAGGGCAGTGCCCTCACCACAAACTCAGGAGTAAACCCTCAACACTGTAGTGCCGTCAGAAATCACACCAACATGCCGCAATAGATAGCGACCACGAACAATTAGCACACCTCTGCTAAAATTCCGGCATACTTCACAGGTCTTAACACAGCTCAGCTGACTGGGATAAGAAGTACACCAACATGTCGCAATAGCCAACGACCACGAACAGTTAATACTCCTCTGCTAAAATTCCGGCATACTTCGCAGGCAGTTCAGATGACTGCGATAAGAAGTACACCAAGGAATTTTACCATGCTTGTGGTTAGATTTCCCATGGAAACACTGTCAGTAAGAAGACAATCTCTAAACCTTTGGAGGAAGTCTATAGATAGAGAGCTTTATAAAATGCCTTTGAAAGCACAGTAAAACAAACTCTACAGTCTCAGCTTATGTAACGATTACAAAACTGTTGGTTAAGATTTTCGTGTCAAGATTCAAGGTTGTTTAATGTCCTTTCCTGTACACAGGTGTAAAGGAGAATAAAATAATTGCTACTGTGGATCTGATGCAGCTCAAAAATATACGATAAGATAAAGAACACAATAATAATAAAAGCACAATAAATATAAGTGCATAAGATAGCATATACATTGATTGTATGTCCATAAAGTGACTCTAGACACAGGAGTGTCTGTACATAAGGTGACTGACAGGAAATGATAAAGTATTGGTGTTTGGGAGTGTGGAGGGGTGGGTTAGTGGGTGGAGGTGTTACTGTTTGGGGAAAGTAAATGTTCTTGAGCTGGTGGTCCTTGTGTGGTGCTACATAGCCTTCTCCCTGATGGGAGTGGGACAAACAGTCCATGAGCAGGGTGGGTGGGATCCTTCAATATGTTACAGGCCCTTATCCAGCACCTTTCTGTACATAGATCATTAATGGTGGGTCGGTGGGTGCCAGAACTTACTCCTGTTCTTCAGCCTAATACTTACTCTCTGTTACAGCTCTTGTGTTTAGGGCAGTAATGAAGATCCTCCTTCTCTCTCTGTCCTTGGCCATACCATCATACGCAGACATAGAAGGTTCTTCATTGCTCTTTCCATATCAATCCTTTTTTGACCAGTCATGGTTGTCAGCCCCGACCTAAACATCAAACCCGGAGGACTGGTGGACCACCCTTAGTCTGGCTTCTACCCTTTGACCTGTTTGGCACAGGTGACCCTACCAGGAGCCGAAGCATCCAACACAGCTCTCCAGATCATTGAGGAGCACAAGCTGCCAAACCACGACAGGGTTGTGGGCCTCCTGGAGGTTGGTTATATACACCACTGTGCAACTGGCGCTGGGCTTCCTATCCTTGACGGTCCCATGCTCCACAGTCTCTAACATACATCCCACATTGTCCTTCTGCATCAGTAAATACACATTCCACATATCAAACAAATTTAAAATAAACAGCTCCAATTAAGGAAAAGGATCTATAAAATTCTTCCTCTGTAAAATCTTGTTAGGAGATCACTATGTCCCTAAACTCACGCATAAGATAATATCCACTACAGAATCCGATTCAAAATTAGGTTTACTATCACTGACATATGTTGTGAAATTTGTTGTTTTGTGTCAGCAGCACAGTGCAATACATAAATTATAGTATAAATTATAATAAGAAATACAGATAGTATATAAATTTTAACAAGTGCAAAATGACAGCAAGTATATTGAAGTAGTGTTCTTAGGTTCATCGACTGTTCAGAAATCCAACAGAAAATGGGAAGAAGCTGTTCCTAAAATAATGAATCTTCAGGCTCCTGTACCTCCTCTCTGATGGTCGTAATGGGAAGAGGATATGTCATTGGTGCTGGGGGTCCTCAATTATGGAAGCTGCTTTTATTTCATGAGACATTGCCTTTTGAAGATGTCCTTAATGCTGGGGAGTTTGGTGTCCATGATGGAGCTGGCTGAGTTTACAAACAACTGCAGCTTTTTCCCTCCCTGTGCAGTGGCCCCACTGTACCAGATGGTGAATGCTGCCTACAGTACATCTGAAGAAATTTGCAAGAGTCTTTCATGACATTCCAAATCTCCTCAAGCTCCTAATGAAATATTGCTGCCGATGTGCCTGCATCAATATGTTGGGTCCAGGAAGATCTTCTGAGATCACAAACAAGAGAAAATCTGCAGATGCTGGAAATCCAAGGAACACACACAAAATGCTGGAGGAACTCAGCAGACCAGGCAGCATCTATAGGAAAAATATACAGTCAACGTTTCTGGCTGAAATTCTTTGTGTTGAGTCCTGTGGAAGGGTCTCGGTCTGAAACATCGACAGATTTTCTGAGATATTGACATCCAGAAACTTGAGGCTGCTCACTTCCCACTGCTGATCCTGCACGGAGGTCAGGAGAGTGTTCAGCTTCCCCTTCCGGAAATCCACAAATATTTCTTTGGTCTTACAGGCTGTTGTTGCGACTCTACTCAACCAGGAAATCTATCCCACTCCTGTCTGCCTCCTCATAACCAGCTGAAATTCTGCCAACAACAGCGGTGAATGACATTGGTGAATCTGTAGATGGCAGCTGCACTGTGCCTAACCAGGCAGTCATGGTTGTAGAGGGAGTAGAGCAATGGGTTGAGTAAAATGTCGTGTTCTTGCTTCAGTCGATTATCATTCACATCACATTTCTGCTTTTATGCTCCAGAGATTAGAAACAAAACATTGAAATGTAACTGTTATCTCCAAGATTACCCTGAAGGACTGTAGAAACGCAGATGCTGATTAATGTCAGAGCAGGGATCAATAGATTTGAGGATATTAGCGGAGTTAAGGAATATAGGGATAGTTCATGAATCAGAATCCGCTTTAATATCACTGGAATATGTCGTGAAACTTGTTTTGTGGCAGCAGTACATTGCAATACATAATGAAAAAACTATAAATCACAATAATAAATATATATATCTATGAATAATGAATTCCATTCAGAAATTTGATCAGAAAATGGTAATGAGATCAGATCAGAACATAGAACAGTACAGTATACTACAGGCCCTTTGGCCAACAATGTTGCCTGCATCTTTTAACCTACTCCAGATCAATCTAACCCTCCCCTTCCACATAACCCTCCATTTTTCTATCATCCATGTGCCTATCTAAAGAGTCCCTTAAATGTCCCTAATGTATCTGTTTCTACCACTACCCCTGGCAGCGTGTTCCACACACCCACCACCTTCTGTGCAAAAAACATACCTCTGACATCACCCTATATTTTCCTTCAGTCACCTTAAAATTATGTCTGTTTGTATTAGCCATTTCTACCCTACGGAAAGGGCCTGGATGTCCACTCAATCTATGCCTTTTGTCTTGTACACATCCACAAAGTCACATCTCTTCACTCCAAAGAGAAAAGCCCTAGCTCGCTCCATTTATCTTCATAAGACATGTCCTCGAATCCAGGCAGCATCCTGCTAAATCTCCTCTGCATCCTCTCTAAAGCTTCCACATCCTCTCTAAAGCTTCCATGTCCTTCCTATAATGAGGCGACCAGAACTGAACACAATACTCCAAGTGTGGTATAACCTAGGGTTTTATACAACTGAAACATTACCTCACAGCTCGTGAACTCAGTTGCTCGACTGATGAAAGTCAACACTCTGCTCCACACGTCTTCTTAACCACCCTATCAACTTGCGTGGCAACTTTAAGGGATCTATGGACGTGGACTCCAAGATCCCTCTGTTCCTCCACAATACCAAAAGTTCTACTATTAACACTGTATTCTGCATTCTAATTCGACCTTGGGTTAGTACCCTCTCGTATTGGCCATTTCTACCCTGGGAAAGACTTTGGTTTTCCACACTATTTATATCTCTTATCATCATGTATAACTCTATCAAGTCACCTCTCATTCTTCTTTGCTCCAAAAAGTAAAGTCCTAGCTCGCTCAACTTTTCATCATAAGACAGCTCCCTAACCTATGCAGCATTGGCCATGATCTTCCTCGATGGCAGAACAGTGTCGAGGGTTCAAATGACTCCTCTCCTGCTCTTCGTTATGATGATTAATACGTTATTCAGATGCAAAATAGCAGGGAAATGGAAATCAGGAATGAATCAGAAAATGCTTTGAATACCGACAAGGTCAGTCTGGGCATGTGGGGAGGGGGAGAGAAGCAGATATTTCCAATAAGGTAAATCCAACATTAAGGGAATTGAGCTATCTGGGGTTAGTCACTCTGAGGTAGAGTGCAAGATTGGGAGGTCTGTAATACCCTTACCTCTTCTGGTGACACCCCATCTCATACCCCCTCTATGCTGAATCAGAATCAGCTTTGTTATCACCGGCATATGTCATGAAATTTCTGATGAAGGGTCTCGGTCCGAAACCTCGACTGTTTACTCTTTTCCATAGATGCCGCCTGGCCTGCTGAGTTCCTCCAGCAAGTTGCGTGTGTTGCTTTGGATTTCCAGCATCTGCAGATTTTCTTGTGTCATGAAATTTGTTTTGTGGCATCAGTACATTGCAATTCATTAATAATAAAAACGTCTCTGCCTATATGCTGGGAATAGAAGTACAGCCAGGTGATCGGACCACCCAAAGTGTGGGTGTGGAGTGGAATGGCACAGTGAGTGTCCTTGATTGTGGTACAGCAGTGCCAAGAGTTTTTGCTCCTCTGGTTCCACAGGTGGTAGTCATTCAGAGACTTCTTCAAACTGGCCTGGTTGAAACCTCTCGCAATGATCAGGAAGGCTTCAGTGCATACTGTTTCATGCCTGTTCACGAGATTACCCTCTTCCCTTCTTCAACCCTTCCTCTCCCCCATCCCCATTGCCCGTGTACCTGTTGAATGGTAGAAGGGCTAAAAGGCTTCGGCCTTTGTCAGTATCAAATGTTATTACACTTCTCTCTCCACAAGTGATGACTGGTACCAAATGTTTTGCTTATTTTCTACTAATTTGCTGTGGTGTGGGGAATATTAAACACTAATTGAAAATTAAAAGCCGTACAGCTGTTTTATATAAAACTCTACAAATTGCAGATATACCTCTCAGTTCTCCAAATTATAATGCTCCTGGATTCCTTTTAATGTTGCAATTACCCCCAGTGGCAAATTGTTATTAACTGCTGCTAATGAGAGGTACAGGACCTGACCTCCAGTAGACTGATCAGATTTCACCTGACCATCCAGTAACAACGACACCAAACACGTCACTGCGTTCCCACTGTCCCAGAGATATTAGTACCCACTCACTTCCACCACTCCAATGTCCAGAGATACTCATGCCCAGCCCCAGTGCCCAGTGATATTAATGTCCACATCCCAGTGCCCAGTGATACTAATGCCCACATCCCAGTGCCTAGTGATACTAATGCCCACATCCCAATGCCCAGAGATACTGCTGTCCACATCCCAGTGCCCAGTGATATTAATGTCCACAGTCCCAATGCCCAGTGTTACTGCTGTCCACATCCCAGCGCCTAGTGATACTAATGCCCACATCCCAGTGCCCGGTGATACTGCTGTCCACATCCCAGTGCCCAGTGATACTGCTGTCCACATCCCAGTGCCCAGTGATACTGATATTCACAGGCCCAATTTCCAGTGATACTGAAGTCCAGTGCCCAGTGACACTGATGTCCATGGTCCCAGTGCCCAGTGATACTGATGTCCAGTGCCCAGTGATACTGATGTCCACAGGCCCAGTTTCCAGTGATACTGATGTCCACTCCCAGTGCCCAGTGTTGCTGATGTCCACAATCCCAGTGCCTAGTGATACTGATGTCCAGTCACAGTGCCCAGTGTTGCTGATGTCCACGGTCCCGGTGCCCAGTGATACAGCTGTCCACTGTCCCAGTGTCCAGTGACATCGATGTCCCCAAGTCCAATGCTCAGTGATATTAATGCCTGCAGCATGAAACCCTCCACTGCCCATGGTGGACTAGTTTGTATCCACCACTTTCTGTAGTCTTTTCCATTCCTGGGCATTAGTGTTTTCACACTAGGCCGCAATGCAACCAGTCAGGAGACTTCACACCACACATCTACACAGGATTGTCAAAGTTGAGGGTATTCAGGCTCACTCTGAGAAAACAAGCTCTACATTAAAAGAAAGCAACTGATGGATTCTTAAAAGCCCTGAAAGCCTTTGATGAAACATCAATAGTTATTCTCATGGGAATTCTGCATTGTGTAATTCAATCAGGGGCTCTTCTAACAAACAACTTTGCATGTATTCCACTGCTCCATCAGTCTTGTTTCCATAGTAACTCCTGTATCTATGCAGAATTTCTCACAAAGGAAATTAGGCCAAGGTACCTCATCACTTCTAGTACCCCAGCCACATAAGGACACAAAGGGAAGCTGATCACAGCTTGGTCACCAGGCTCATTTCCAGTTTCAACTTAAAGTTCAAACTTCAAAGTACAAAGTATATAACCCTGAAATATATTTTCTTGCAAACATTCACAGTAAATACAAAGGAACAAAAACCCCTCAAAATAATAATAATAATAATAATAAATAAGCAATGTCTTGGGAACATGAGACGAAGAGTCCTTGAAAGTGACTCCATAAGTTCTGGGACAGTTCAGTGTTGGGGTTATCCCCTCTCGTTGAAGAGCCCGATGGTTGAGAGGGTAATAACTGTTCCTGAACATGTAGATGTTCTCAGTGGTGGGGAGGACTTTAAAAGGTGGAGAGAGAAGAATAAGGTGATGAGGTTTAAGGAGGAATTCCCAAGCCTCGGCCCTTGGCTGTTGAAGGCATGGCTGCCCATGGTGGAGCAATGGAATGCTGGAGGGCAGAAGTGGAAGAGGACAGAGATCTGAGGAGGATATAGGCTGAGAGATGTTACACAGGCAGAGAGAATGCAAGGCAATTGAAGGATCTAAAAACAAAAATGAACTTGGGGCTGTTTGTTGTGGATAGCGTTGATCATAAACCCAGGGGGTTCTGCGGATGCTGGAATCCAGAGCAACACACACAAAATGCTGTTAGAACTCAGCAGGTCAGGCAGCATCCATGGAGAAGAATAAACAGTCAACATTTCGAGCCAAGACCCTTCATCAGGACTGGAAAGGAAGGGGAAAGATGCTAGAATAAGAAGGTGGGGGGAGGGGACCCAAGTGAGAAGCTGAGAGGTGATAGGTGGAAAAGGTAAAGGGCTAGAGATGAAGGAATCTGATAGGTGAGCAGAGTGGACCGTGGACCACCTATCAACTCCAGATTCTCACCTTATTACCCCTCCCCCACCTACTACCTTCCCACTCACCTGGTTTCACCTATCACCTGCCAGCTTGTACTCCTTCCCTTCCCCCCACATTCTTATACTGGCTCCTTTCCAGTCGGCTCAAAACATCGATTATTTACTCCTCTCCATAGACGCTGCCTGACATGCAGCATTCCTCCAGAATCTTGTCAAATATGATGTTATACTTTAGGAGATTAAATGTAGAGACAGTATACTGTTAATGAAAGACCCTTAATAGTGTTGATGCTCAAAGGGATCTTGGGGGTCCAAATCCACAACTCCTTGAAATTGTCTACACAGTTTGGTCGAGTGGTAAAGAAGGCATGTGGCACGCTTGCCTTCGTTAGTCAAGGCACTGAGTTCAAAAATCAGGAGGTTATGTTGTTTGCGGTTGTTTTTTTGTGCGGGGAGGAGGGATTTAGGGATTGACGCTCGTGCTGCCAGTCTTTTCTTTCTTGGTTTCATGGCTATCTGGAGAAGAATAATTTCAGAGTTGTGTACTGACAATAAATGAACCTTTAAGGCTTTGAACGTTCATGCTTTATAAAACTCAAATTAGGCCTCATCTGGAGTATTGCGTAGACACAAGAGATTCTACAAATGCTGGAAATACAGAGTAATGCAAGGAAAATCTGGAGCAGCTCAGCAGGCCAGGGAGCAGATCAGCAGGCTGGGGCCGGGGAGCAGATCAGCAGGCTGGGGCCGGGGAGCAGATCAGCAGGCTGGGGCCGGGGAGCAGATCAGCAGGCTGGGGCCGGGGAGCAGATCAGCAAGCCGGGGCCGGGGAGCAGATCAGCAGGCTGGGGCCGGGGAGCAGATCATCAGGCCGGGGAGCAGATCAGCAGGCTGGGGCCGGGGAGCAGATCAGCAGGCTGGGGCCGGGGAGCAGCTCAGCAGGCCGGGGAGCAGATCAGCAGGCCGGGGAGCAGATCAGCAGGCCGGGGCCGGGGAGCAGCTCAGCAGGCTGGGCAGCAGCTATGGAAAGGAATAAACAGTCAACATTTCAGGCTGAGAGCATTCAGTTCTGACTGGCCACTATAAGAAGGACGTGGAGGCTTTGGAGAGGGTGCAGAAGAGTTTTAGCAGGATGTGGCCTGGATTAGAGATCATGAGAGTTTGGACAAATGTGGGTTGTTTTCTCTGGAGTAGTGGAGGCTGAGGGGAGATTTCACCGAAGTTTATAAGATTATGAGAGGTATAGATAGAGTATATTTTTTCCAGGGTTGAAATGTCTAACACCAGTGGTCTTGCATTTAAAGTGAAAGGGGGTAAACTCAAAGGCGATGTGAGGGACAAGTATTTTACACAGAGTGGTGGGTGCCTGGAAAGGTGATGGAGGCAAACATGTCAGATGTGTTTGAGTGGTTGTTCAATAGAAACGTGAAAATGTAGAGAAAGGAAAGTGATGGAAATTGTGTAGTCAGAAAGGATTAATAAATTAGGCATTCAATTACTAACTTAATTGGTTCTGCACAACAATATGGGCAGAAGGGCCTGTTTTTGAGCTGTACTACTGTCTAAGATTTTCAATCTGGAACATTCTCTGCTGCGATCGGATGTAAATCAGTAGGCAGAGGATGGTAGGACATGCTACTGCACTCAGAACCAGGTGGAGAATTAAACAAGATGAACAATGGTGGTGGGACTTGAGTTCTTGAGTTATAGGGAAAGGTTGTGGAGGTTAGGATTTTATTCCCCGGAGTGTAGGAGAATGAGGGAGATTTGTTAGAGGCAGACTGACTTATGAAGGGTAAATGCAAGCAGAATTGTTCCCCTGTGAACAACAGGAATTCTGCAGATGCTGGAAATTCAAGCAACACACATCAAAGTTGCTGGTGAACGCAGCAGGCCAGGCAGCATCTCTAGGAAGAAGTACAGTCGACGTTTCAGGCCGAGACCCGTTCACCAGCAACTTTGATGTGTGTTGCTTGTTCCCCTGTGGCTGGATGAGACTCAGAATAGGAGTCATAGGTTAAGGGTGAAAGGTGAAATGAAAGTGTGGAACAAGCTGTCAGCTGAAGTGGTGTATATGGATTCAATTACAACATTTCAGTGAAGTTTAGGTAAGTAAATGATCCAGGTGTGCATGGATGGTACTAGTTAGAATAACAGTTCAGCAAGGACTAAATGGACCGAAGGGCCTGTTTCTGTGTTGTAGTGTTCTATGACTCGATAAGTAGGATCTGCAGGGGAGGATTGATGGTTGTGGGACTCTCTCTGATGGAGCACAGCCAATTTACAGACTGAAGCAGCTATATACACTGTAGCATCTAATAACATCCCTTCTGCAGGGAGGAATCAGATCCTTCTCGTCTTCAAATAACTAATACACCCACTGAGCTCCATGGACTCCTACAGAACTGCAAGGACAGGGAAGGACAGAAACAAAGTAAAAGGCAAAAGAAATCATCCTGAAGGAAGACCAGGGCTTGGATTGAGCCACTGCCGCACGGTGCCAGGGTGACCTCTGGTGCTGCCTGCCTGGAGTTTGCAGGTTGTGCCATGTATGGCCAAGGACATATGGCAGCTTTTGCCACGTATGGGTGGGGACATATGGCAGCTTTTGCCACATATGGCTGTGGACATTGGGTGTTTATAAAGTGGAAGTTGACAGTTTCTTGATCAGTAAGTGTCAAAGGCTATGGGAAGAAGGCAGGAGAGTGGGTCTGAGAGGGAAAATATGTCTTACTGTCTAATTCCGCTAACCCTGGAAACAGAAATGAGGAGGAATTTCTTTAGCCGGAGAGTGGTGAATCTGTGGAATTCATTGTCATGGATGGCTGTTGAGGCCAAGTCATTGAGTATACTTAAAGTGGAGGCTGTTAGATTCTTGATTAGTCAGGGTGTCAAAGGTTACAGGGAGAATAGGGTTGAGAGGGATAATAACTCAGCCATGATGGAATGGCTGAGCAGAGTCTCGATAGGCCGAATGGCCTAATTCTGCTCCAGTGTCCTATGGTCTTATGGTCTAATTGATGTGAGTGTGGAACCAGAGGAAATGGCAGAGGAACTTAATGAATACCTTACTTCAGTATTCACTATGGAAAAGGAGCTTGGTGATTGTAGGGATGACTTGCAGTGGACTGAAAAGCTTGAGCATGTGGACTTTAAGACAGAGGATGGGCTGAAGGGCCTGTATTGTGCTGTAGGTTTTCTCTGTTTCTAAGTGGTAGAACCTGGGGTCAGGAGGGGTTTGTGGTTTGATGAGCGTGCAAAGAGAAGTTTACACTGGAGTTTAAGTGCAGTCTCCGTAGCCTGAAGGGTCTGTTTCATAAACATAGGACATTACAGCACAGGATCTACCCTTCGGCCCACAATGTTGTGCTGACCTTTTAATTTACTCTCAGATCTATTGAGCTGAGGATCAATTCTTCCTAGGGTTGGTGTCTAATACCAGAAGGCATGCATTTTAGATGAGAGGGGGTAATTTCAAAGGAGATGTGAGGGGCAAGTTCTTTTCACGCAGAGAGTGGTGGGTGCCTGGAATGTGCTGCCTGGGGTGGTGGGAGAGGGAGATAAGTAGAGACATTTACACAGGCACCTAGATGCGAGGAAATGGAAGGATATGGACATTATGTAGGCAAAGGGGATTAGTTTAGTTGTTCATTTGATAACTGATTTGATTGGTTCAGAACAACACTGTGGGCCGAAGGGCCTGTTCCTGTACTGTTCTGTGTTCTTTGTAACCCTTCCCTCCCACATGACCCTCAACTGTAAATGTCCCTGATGTTTTTGCCTTCACCACCACCCCGGCAGGGCACTCCAGCCACCCACAACACTCCGTGTAAAATTACTACCTCTGACATCCTGCCTACATTTTCCCCCAGACACCTTAATATTACACCCTCTTGTATTAGCCATTTCTGCCCTGGGAACAAGTCTCTAGCTATCCACTCTATTTCTCATCCTCATTTGTTCCAAAGAGAAAAACCATCAGTATTTTGATACACTGGATGGCTTAATTCTGCTCCTATGTCTTATTGTCTAAACCCACATGGGAATTAAGGAGATTCTACTCTTCCAAATCTAAGTTCCATGGCTCTAGGAATTATTAGCAATATAACTCTTTATTCTGCATTCTGTTGTTGTTTTCCCTTGTTCTACCTCACTGCACCGTGTAATGATCTGATCGGTATGAATATTAAGCAAGACAAGCTTTTCACTGCATCTCAGTATGTGTGACAACAATAAACCAATTCCAAAACTCTCCTTTTATTGCCACCCATTTCCTCACTAACCCTAACATGTTGTCAGTGGCTGAATTTGATTTGATTGCCCTCCTACTAAGCAGATGGAATACTTTACTGTACCGGAGGCGGGAGATCAATGTATTGAACACTAGTTCCTGGCCCGTGGCCATTTGGCTTGAGGAAAACATCAGGAGTGTCAATTACACAGATCTTAAAAGGACTGAAACAAAATTATAATGTTGTGAGCACACTGCACTGACATCTTTTTCTTTCAGAGAGACAGCTATTTGAGGCACAAAGGGACTTGGCAGTCCTTGTGCAGGATTCCCTAAAGGTTAATTTGCAGGTTGAGTCTGTGGTGAGGAAGGCAAATGTGATGTTAGCATTCATTTCAAGAGGACTAAAATATAAGAGCAAGGGTGTGATGCGGAGACTTTATAAGGCATTGGTCAGACCGCATGGAGAATTGTGTGCAGTTTTGGGCCCTTATCTGAGAAAAGATATGCTGGCATTAGAGAGGGTACAGAGGAGGTTTACGAGAACAATTCCAGGAATAAAAAGGTTAACATATGAGGAGTGTTTGATGGTTGCGGGCCTGTACTCACTGGAGTTTAGCCGAATAAGGGGGCGGGGAATCTCATTGAAACCTATCGAATATTGGAAGGCCTGGACAGAATGGATGTGGAGATGTTTCCTATATTGGAGGAGTCTAAGACCAGAGGACACAGAACAGAGGGACGTCCGTTTAGAACAGAGATGAGGAGCAATTTCTTAACCAGAGGGTGATGAGTCTGTGAAATTCATTCCCACAGAAGGTTGTGGAGGTCAAGTCATTGAGTGTATTTAAAGACCAGTTTGATAGGTTCTTGATTAGTCAGGGCATCAAAGGTTATGGAGAGAAGGCACGAGACTGGGGTGAGAAGGATAATAAATTGTGGAATTGCAGAGTGATCTTATGGTCTTACGAGAGAAGCTTATCTGAAATGGAGGCTTCAGGAGGTTCAAAGCACATTGGCTCACCATGTCATGGGAGATGAATTTCCAGCAAGCATGCTGAATAACACAATCCAACGCCAATCACGGCAGCAAAAAAAAGTGTTTTCAGCAAAGCTGTTCATTTGTAGGTAGGAAATTAGCATAATTACCTTTATTTATTCAAGGAATGTGGGCGTTACTGGCAGAAGCACCTTTTATTGCTCATTCTCATTCTAATCCAATCTCTACTTGAACGTCCTTCTTGATTTCTCCAATTTAAAGTAATTGTCCCCCCACCCCTCTGCTTTCCCCACTCCGGCCTCTTACTTCTTCACCTCCCCTGCCTATCACTTTCTCCCATGGTCCATTCTCCACTCATATCAGATTCCTTCCTCTCCAGCCCTTTGCCCTTTCCACCTATCACCTCCCGGCTTCTCACCTCATCCCCCTCTCCAACTCATCTGCTTCACCTATCACCTTCTAGTTTACTCCCCTTTGCCTCCCTCCACCTTCTTATCTGGAATCTCTCCCCCCACCCCTCCTTTCCAGTCCTGAAGAAGGGTTACGGCTTGAAACGTCAGCTGTTTATTCATTTAAATAGATGCTGCCTGACCTGCTGAGATCCATCAGCATTTTCTGTGTATTATTCTTCAGCTACTGCCATTTCTCTGGTGAAGGCTCAGCCGCAGTGCTGGTGGGGAGGGAGTTCGAGAATCAACAGCCAGCAAACAGCCTGCAATGATGAATTCTCAGTCGCGATGGTGTGAGACGTGAGGGAAACTGTAGAGATGATGTGGGACGTGAGGGGAAACTGTAGGGATGATGTGGGACGTGAGGGAAATTGTAGGAATGGTGTGAGACGTGAGGGGAAACTGTAGGGATGATGTGGGACGTGAGGGAAACTGTAGGGATGGTGTGGGACGTGAGGGGAAACTGTAGGGATGGTGTGAGACGTGAGGGAAACTGTAGGGTTGGTGTGAGACGTGAGGGGAAACTGTAGAGATGGTGTGAGACGTGAGGGAAACTGTAGGGATGGTGTGAGACGTGAGGGAAACTGTAGAGACGGTGTGGGACGTGAGGGAAACTGTAGGGATGGTGTGGGACGTGAGGGGAAACTGTAGGGATGGTGTGGGACGTGAGGGGAAACTGTAGGGATGATGTGGGACGTGAGGGAAACTGTAGGGATGGTGTGGGACGTGAGGGGAAACTGTAGGGATGATGTGGGACGTGAGGGAAACTGTAGGGATGATATGGGACGTGAGGGGAAACTGTAGAGATGATGTGGGACGTGAGGGGAAACTGTAGGGATGGTGTGGGACGTGAGGAAAACTGCAGGGATGGTGTGGGATGTGAGGGGAAACTTTAGGGATGGTGTGGGACGTGAGGGGAAACTGTAGGAATGGTGTGGGACATGAGGGGAAACTGTAGGGATGATGTGGGACTTGAGGGAAACTATGGATGGTGTGGGACGTGAGGGAAACTGTAGGGATGATGTGGGACGTGAGGGGAAACTGTAGGGATGGTGTGGGACGTGAGGGGAAACTGTAGGGATGATGTGAGACGTGAGGGGAACTGTAGGGATGGTGTGGGACGTGAAGGAAACTGTAGGGATGATGTGGGATGTGAGGGGAAACTGTAAGGATGACGTGGGACGTGAGGGGAAACTGTAGGGATGATGTGGGACGTGAGGGGAAACTGTAGGGATGGTGTGGGACGTGAGGGGAACTGTAGGGATGGTGTGGGACGTGAGGAAAACTGTAGGAATGGTGTGGGATGTGAGGGGAAACTGTAAGGATGACGTGGGACGTGAGGGGAAACTGTAGGGATGATGTGGGACGTGAGGGGAAACTGTAGGGATGGTGTGGGATGTGAGGGGAAACTGTAGAGACGGTGTGAGACGTGAAGGAAACTGTAGGGATGGTGTGAGATGTGAGGGAAACTGTAGGGATGGTGTGGGACGTGAGGGAAACTGTAGGGATGGTGTGGGACGTGAGGGGAAACTGTAGGGATGGTGTGGGACGTGAGGGGAAACTGTAGGGATGATGTGGGACGTGAGGGGAAACTGTAGGGATGGTGTGGGACGTGAGGGAAACTGTAGGGATGGTGTGGGACGTGAGGGAAACTGTAGGGATGGTGTGGGACATGAGGGGAAACTGTAGGGATGGTGTGGGACATGAGGGGAAACAGTAGGGATGGTGTGGGACGTGAGGGGAAACTGTAGGGATGATGTGGGACGTGAGGGAAACTGTAGGGATGGTGTGGGATGTGAGGGGAAACTGTAGGGATGGTGTGGGACGTGAGGGGAAACTGTAGGGATGATGTGGGACGTGAGGGGAAACTGTAGGGATGGTGTGGGACGTGAGGGGAAACTGTAGGGATGGTGTGGGACGTGAAGGAAACTGTAGGGATGATGTGGGATGTGAGGGGAAACTGTAAGGATGACGTGGGACGTGAAGGGAAACTGTAGGGATGATGTGGGACGTGAGGGGAAACTGTAGGGATGGTGTGGGACGTGAGGGGAAACTGTAGTGATGGTGTGGGACGTGAGGGGAAACTGTAGGGATGGTGTGGGACATGAGGGGAAACTGTAGGGATTGTGTGGGACATGAGGGAAACTAGGGATGGTGTGGGATGTGAGGGGAACTGTAGGGATGGTGTGGGACGTGAGGGGAAACTGTAGGGATGGTGTGGGATGTGAGGGGAAACTGTAGGGATGGTGTGGGACATGAGGGGAAACTGTAGGGATGGTGTGGGATGTGAAGGAAACTGTAGGGATGGTGTGAGACGTGAGGGGAAACTGTAGGGATGATGTGGGACATGAGAGGAACTGTAGCGATGATGTGGGACGTGAGGGGAACTGTAGGGATGATGTGGGATGTGAGGGAAAATTGTAGAGATGGTGTGGGACAGGAAGTGGGGTCCGTCTATGCAGGGAATATATTTCCATCCAACCCACACATCATACTGCAGCTGTGTAAAACATTGGTGAAGAACAGAGATCATAGGTCACAGGACCATTACTGTGCTATATTTCTAAATAATAAAAATGATCAAAGATATAGATAGAACCATATAGTTTGTGCACAGGAAGTGACTGGCTAGAAAATTTGGTAGATGTCCGTAGCAGAGAGTGGGCTATTGATTTAGCAGAGCTCCAGGAATGGTGCTGGACTGCTCCAGTAGAGTTACATTAGAGATGATACTCCTAACAGCCTTTTCCTGCTCTTTAGCACCAGCAACCCAATGGCAGGGAAAGTCTTCACTTCCCCAGGGAGGTGGCAATGAATATTCATGAGTGTGTTTATGCAAATTTGTTTGACCTCTCCCACAGTACCTGTTCATTGAGGATTAAATCCGTGAAGTGAATCACTAAATCACAGCAAGGAGAGTTTACAAAGGAAATCACAGGTTGTACATGCACACAATATGCTTATACAGGAAGTGGCTCGTCAAACAGGACCTCGGCACATCCCTGGCACACGGATGAAAGAAAAGTGGAGGGCTCTGTTGGAGGGAATGGAAGCTAAATCAGAATCAGGTTTAATATCACTGGCATATGATGTAAAATTGGTTTATTTGCAGCAGTAGTACTTGGCATAAATAATAAAAATACTATGTTACAATAAGAACTCAATATAAAATTTTAAATTAAATCAACAGTGCAAAAATAGTAAGTGTTTGTGGGTTCACTGTCCATTCAGAAATCTAATGGTTGAGGAGAACAAGCTGAGGAGATTGATAGTGGCCGATGGCGGGGTGCAGATGAGTTGCAGCAGAGCTATTGATTGATGTGTAGAATGCAATGGAACGATGCTGAAAGTATTGAGTTTCAACGTAAAGAATGGAAAGGCATTGCATGGTTTATTCCTGTAAAGCCAAACACAAAGTGCTGGAGGAACTCAGCATTGAGAGAGGGGAATAAATATCCACCTTTTTGAGCTGAGACCCTTCATCAGGACTGAAAAGGAAGGGGTCAACGCCGGAATAAAAGGGTGGGGCAGAGGAAGGAGGCTCGCTAGGAGGGGATAGGTGAAGCCAGGTGGGTGGGAAAGATAAAGGGCTGGAGAGGAACAAATCTGATAGGAGAGCAGAGTAGATTATAGGAAAAAAGGAAGGAGTGGGGGTAGATTGGTGAGAAGAGGTCCGAAGCCAGATTGGGGAATAGAAGAGGAAGGAATTTCTTTACCGGAAGGAGAAATAGATATTCATGCTATCAGATTCGAGGCTGCCCAGATGGAATATAAGGTGTTGCTCCTCCAGCCTGTGGGTGGCCTCATCTTGACACAAAAGGAGGCCACAGGCTCACATGTCGGAATTGGAATGGGAATGGGAATTAAAATGTTTAGCCACCGGGAAGTTCTGACTTTGGTGGATGGAGCGGAGATGAATAAAGTTTATTGTGTTCAAAAAAGTTTGATTGTGGAGTGGCATGAAGGGGCAGCACAATATTGTGGGCTGAAGGGCCTGTGCTACTCTGTTTCATGTTCTAGGTGACAATGATAAACTGATTCACCAAATTCCCAATATAAGCAATGGGCACTGGAGCTACTGTCTTTTGAGATCATAAACATAAGAGATTCTGCAGATGCCAGAAATCCAGAGCAACCCACACAAAATGCTGGAGGAACTCAGCAGGTTATGCAGCATCCATGGAAATGGATAAGCAGTCAACTTATCGGCTGAGACCCTTCATCTGGTCTGGAAAGGAAGGGGAAAGAAGCCAAAATCATAAACACAAGAGATTCTGCAGGTGCTGGAAATACAGAGCAACACACACAAAATGCTGGTGGAGCTCAGCAGGTCAGGTCAGGGCATGAAGATTTACAGGAGAAGGCAGGAGATTGGAGCTGAGAAGGAAATGGATCAGACATGATGGAATGGTGGAGCAGACTCAATGGGCCAAATAGCCTGAGTCTGTTCCTGTATCTTACTGTCATCGATGGAAATGAATAAACAGTCAATGTTTTGGGCCAAGACCCTTCATCAGGACTGGAGAGGAAGGGGAAAGGTGCCAGAATAAGATGGTGGGGGAAGGAGAACAAGCTAGAAGGTGACAGGTGAGGCCAGGTGACTGAAAAGAACTCCGATCAAAGGAAGAGTAACACATCCAAAATGCAGGCCAGGCAGCGTCATATAAACATTTTGGCCAAGACCCTACATCAATACAGGTCTCTTGATATATTGTCTGCTTTACTTATCGATACACAGCGGACAAAGTGTCACTAACAACAGCTATCAAAGGACTTCAGTGACCAAGAACAGGTACAGTACCACCATTGATACTACCATACCCCATAGCATTGATACATGCAACAGAAATATGGATCTGATTTCATTCAGATACAGTTACTACAGTTACTAAGCAAATAAAATAACCATACTACATTGTCTGAGTCACTTTGGTTGGTATTGTGGATATTTTCCTTAATTAATGTCCAGACTTCAAAACTCCCCCCTCAATAACACACAGATGGCAGAGAATTCATTTCTCAGAAGTACGGTACTTGATGGATAATTAGAGAATCTCTTTGAAGTGGTAAACAAAAAGTCAAAGTTCAAAGCAAACTTATTATCAAAGTATGTGATCGCATCACCATATACTACCCTGAGATTCGTTTTCTTGCAGGCATTCACAGTAGACCAAGGAAATACAATAGAATCAATGGAAAACTACACACAGACTGACAACCAATGTGCAAAGAAGACAAGCTATGAAAATGCTTCAATAAACAAATAATAATAATAATGAACTAAGCAAATAAATATGTTTCAAGATTCAAGATTGTTTAAAGTGTAAAGGAGAATGAAATAATTGTTACTCTAGATCTGATGCAGCACAGAAAACACAGTAAGATAAAGAACATAATAATTAAAAAAACTCAAACACAATAAACATCATTGTATCACACAGCTTATTTACATAGATTGATTGTATGTCCATAAGGTGTCTCTAGGCTGTACATAAGGTGACAGATGTGAAATACTAATGTAGCAGTGGAGTTAGTGGGTGGAGGTGTTGATCAGTCTTACTGCTTGGGGAAAGTACCTGTTTTTGAGTCTGGTGGTCCTGGTGGATGCCATGTCACCTCCTCTCTGATGAGAGAGGGACAAACAGTCCATGAGTAGGGTGGGTGGGATCCTTCATGATGTTACTGGCCTTTTGCTGGCACCTTTCTGTATATACGTCCTTGATGGTGGGTAGGCTGGTGCCAGTGATGCGTTGGGAAGTTTTGACTAGTAGACCCTTCCTGTCCACCGCAGTGCAGTTTCTATATCATGCAGGGATGTGGCATGTTAGGATGCTCTCCACTGCGCATCTGTAGAATGGTGTGAGCATAGATGTGTAAAGTCCAGCTCTCCTTAGCCTCCTCAGAAATAGAGGCATTGGTGGGTTTTCTTGACTGTGTATAATGTGTTCTGAGACCATGAGAAGTTGTGTGAGGTTTGCACTCCCCGGGCTTGGAGACTGCTTAACTTTTCCACTGCTGTGCCACTGATGCAATGAAGGGTGTAAGTGGTACAAGTTCTCTCTGAAGTTGATAACCATTTCCTCTGTCTTTTTGACATTAACAGTAAAGTAAATTTATCATTAAGATACATATAGTATATCACCATATGTTACCTTGAGGGTCATTTCAATATTAATATTCTAAGTAACATTATATCCTCAGGATAATCTAAGCTAATTCTCAATGCATCAGATGAAGACTTTGCAAAACCGTCACATGAAATGGCATTGGTCCTGGAAGAGGTGTTACAGGTAGACAAGGAGGGGAAGACAATGTTCAGCACACTGGCCTTCTACAGTCAGGACAGTTGGGATGCTATGCTGTAGACATACTATACAAGACACTGGTGATAAGATACGTGGAATATTGTGTTCAGTTCTTGTCACTATGCTATGGGAAAGGTATCATTAAGCTGGACAGAATGCAGAGAAGGTTTATGAGGATGTTACCATGACTCAAAGGACTGCATTATGGAGAGGGACCGAGCAGGTTGGAACTTCTTTCACTGGAGCGTAGAAGAATGAGGAGTGAACCCAGAGAGGTGTATAACATCTTGAGGGGCTGAGGGGCATACATAGGGAGAATGCACACAGTCTTTTCCCAGTCTGAGAATGAGAAAACATAGATGACTGTAGATCATTTTGTGGAGACCTGTTTTCACCTTGACACAAAAGAGGTTTTTTTCTGTTATCAGTATCAAAAAAAAAAGCCAAATTGAATCCACTGTGTTTCACTGTTGTAAAACAACAAAGCATTAAAACTTCCGGGGTTGGGGCGGGTGGGGGGGGGGGTTTAAATATTTCGCAATAGGCACTGTACATGGTTTGAAAAGATTTACAGGCATATGGATCAAATGTGGGCAATGAGATGAACTTAAATGAATATCTTATCTATTATTGATTGATTGATTTAGAGAAACAGCACGGACAGACCCTTCCGGTCCAATAAACTGTGCTGCCAAGCGACCCACCTGATTAAACTTAGCCTCACAGGAAATTTACAAGGACCAATTAACCTACTAACCGGTACGTGTGAGAAGAAACTGGAGCACCCAAAGGAAACACACGCACTCACGGGAAGTAAAAGAACACACGCACTCACGTAAAAACTTTCTTATAGAGGACGTGGGATTGAACTGTGACCTTTGACGCCCCAAACTGTAAAACTGTCGCTCTAACTGCTATGCTACTGTGGCACCCCCAGCAATGCAATAAAATACCATCCAAACATAAACTAGACAAGCCTTTAAAACTCAGCTGCTAAAGCACCATTGGTCAGCTGGCCAAAGGATTGGTTCTGTGTTTTACGAGTTTGATTTGATAATGTTATTGATAAATAATGATGGGCAACTTATGGGAGAAGTCTCTGAACATTCCTATTCTCACTGTGATGGGGCCCAGTATGCGAGTGTCAAGAACAAAATGGAAGCATTCAGTGCTGTGTTTAGCCATAAAGGCCAAGTGGATATCCATTGTCAGTCCTTTCTGAGACTCTCACTGTCACAGAGACAGTCTCCAGCCACCTCAAATCACCCCCCATGACTGAAGAAACTATCCAGAATATGAATACTGTCAGGCCTTCTGCACATGCATGTGCAGTTCAACTCTTTGAGTGATCATGCAGAAAGTTTGAAGTTAATAACTCATCACCTTCTACCTTAGGCCACGAACTTATCAATCACCCCTGATGCGTTATTAACTTCAAACTTTCTGCATAACCATTCAAAGAGTTGAACTGCATTTGCATGTAACGAGAGCTGTATAATTCATCTCCTTCTACCTTAGGCTATGAACTTATCAATCACCCCTGTGTGGGCACTTTCTGGAGGTCCAAGATCCGTATGCCCCACGATCACTGGACTAAGTGTGTAAATGTAGGAGGGGACTATGTTGAAAAATAAATGTGCTAGCTTTTCTAAAATTGACTCTTTCACCTTAGGCCACAAACTTATCAATCACCCCTCGTATCATGTTGTACACCTCCATCAATTCACTTCTCACCGTCCTTCTCTCCAAAGGGAAAAGCCCTAGCTTACTCAACCTATCCTCTTAACACATTCTCTCGAATCCAGGCAATATCCTAGTAAATCTCCTCTGTGCCCTCTGCTCTAAAATTTCCACATTCTTCCTATAGTCTGACCAGAACTGAACATAATATTGCAAATATGGTGTGGAAGGCGAGTGAGGTCAGGAATAATATTGTATGTATCTAGTTGAAGAAGACTGGTGAGGTTTGGCGAGATCTTGTATTTCTCTATTAAGTTAACTCTCATCTTTCAGCCTCCTACACTCCATGGAAAAAGAACCCCAGCCTATTGAACTGTCTTTGCCATCACACACTGCATTCAAATAACAAAGACGTTAGATCATTGAAACACTTTATAAATTAACTAGACCGAGTAATGTAGAAATGGTAGATTTTCTTTTTGCAAATTGATAAAATGGCTGATAAATAAGAAAACATTAATCAGAAATGTTTCCATCACTTTACAGAGTCATTGAAAAATGTTTTTAGCTCAACAACTTTGGGTGTTAGATTTAAAAATACACACACAGAATACATTAACCTTTACATCTGTGCATTCCAACGATGTCAAACTGTAACAGTTCTCAATAAGTACTGATTACACAAAATCACACGGGGTGAAGAGAGATTTTCATGGAAAATCCCACAAACCCAAGTAGAAATAATTTTACAATAAACGTGCTTCTTCAACTTCCAGTTCCTGTTGAATGAATAGTTTTCATCCTAACAAATGGCCTTAAATCCGATGACTTTACAGCTAAGAGTGGAGCAAGGACTTGATCAGATCATTCTACTCCTCTTTCTGAGGAGGTTGAAGAGAGCTGGATATCTAATTTCACATCATTCTACAGATGTGCAGTAGAAAGCATCCAAACATGCTGCATTATTGCTTGCTACAGATGTTATAGACTGTAATAGTGACCATAACCCAGTAGTATGTCATGTGAAAGTAAAACTTAAAAAACTAAAGAAGCAAAAACCTGAACAATCCCTTGACTATTTGCAATTAATTAAAGAAGCCAACTTAAGACAAAAATTTACAATTGAAGTAAAGAATAGATTTCAAAGTCTAGAAATAGAATCTGTTGAAGATGATAGCAATCATGTAGAATTGAAATTTAACTCTCTAAAGGATGCCTTGGTAGAATCAGCAAAGTCAGTGATCCCTAAAAAAGAAAAAAGCACAAAGAATAAATGGATGACAGATGAAATCAGAAATCTAATGGAAGAAAGCAAATTCTATAGAATGTAAGTCCTTAGATAAAAAAGTTAAAAGCTTATGTCAAAAAGCCAAAGAAGAATGGTTAAACCAGGAATGTGAGCAAATAGAAAGAATCCCTATTACTGATCCAAAAAGGTTACATCAACAAATCAAGAATATCGCTGGTAAAAAGCTCCTCTGTTCTTCAGGTGGATGTTTGAAAGCAAAGGACGGTACCATTATCATGGAAAAAGATGAGATTATGAACAGATGGACTAAGTATATTCAGGAATTGTTTGAAGACGATCGAGGCGAAAAACCAGAAATTAAGAAAAACATTGAAGGTCCAAGTAATTTAAAATCTGAAGTTGGTAATGCAATAAATAAGATGAAGAAAGGAAAGGCAGCAGGTCCTGATGAATCAGTAATAGAACAAATTATCACCCTTGAAGATTATGGAATTGAAAAACTTACTGATTTAATCAATGACATTTATGAGACTGGAATAACACCAGAAGAGATGAAAGAATCGGTATTTATCACTCTTCCTAAGAAATCTAGAGCAATAGAATGTGAATTACATAGGACCACAAGTTTAATGAGTCATATCACCAAGATACTTCTAAGAATTTTGATGACAAGAGCTAAAAGTAAGATACAAGCTGAAATAGGCAAAGAACAATGTGGTTTTGTGAAAGACAAAGGTACAGCAAACACAATATTGATGTTAAGGATCCTATCAGAACGAGCTATTCAAGTGCAAAAAGATTTGTTTGTTTGTTTTATCGACTACACAAAAGCATTTGATAAAGTGAAGCACAATAAGTTATTTGAAATATTACAGAAAACTCAAGATCTAGATTCGAAAGACCTCCGCCTAATCAGAAATCCGTACTGGGAACAAATTGCCGCTGTAAGAATAGATGGAGAAGTGAGTCAGTTTACAAAAATCAAGAGAGGCATTAGACAAGGGTGTGTTTTCTCCCCGATTTATTTAATGTGTACAGTAATGAAAACAAATATCCCTCGGGATCAATAAAGTATGACTATGACTATGACTACGACTATGACTATGAAACAATATTACAAAAAATAAGAGACATCTTGGGAATCAAAGTTGGCGGTGAAAACATAAATAATTTCAGATATGCAGACGACACTGTGTTAATTGCAAGTACAGAGGAAGAACTACAAAACTTAATTGATATAATTGTTGAAGAAAGTGCAAAAATGGATCTATCAATCACAAAAAGACAGAATGTATGGTGATATCCAAAAAGAAGAAGAATCCTATCTGCAGGCTGAGAATAAATGGGGAAGACATAAAACAAGTAGAGAACTTTTTCTACTTAGGAAGCTGGGTGACATCAGATGGCAGGTGCGACTTGGACATCAAAAGAAGAATAGAAGAAAGACACCTTTACGAGAATGAAGAGTATACTGACCAATACTAAGCTAGGCATGACAACCTGTCTCAGAGTACTGAAATGTTACGTTTATCCAGTTATGTTATACGGCTCAGAATGTTGGACAATATCTAGTAACATGAGGAAACGAATTGTAGCAGCAGAGATGTGGTTTTTGAGGAGGATGCAAAGAATATCATGGACGAAACAAATATCTAACAAGGATGTCATGAACAGAGCAAACACAAAAAGAGAAATAATGTATGAGATCATGAAAAGGTAACGTAACTTCATTGGACATGTGATTAGGAAAGAGGAGTTAGAATGCACGGTAATGATGGGAAAGATTGAAGGGAAGAAAGCAAGAGGAAGACAAAGACAAATGATGATGGAGACAGCAGCCAGAGAACTGGAAATGAATTCCAATGAATTGATCCACTTGACCCGAAACAGGAGTGTGTGGGCCATGGCAGTCAAAGCTCAAACTGGGCACGGCACCTGATGATCGTGATGACAGATGTTATGGCCCATGATGTTGTGCCAACCTTTTAACCTTTTCTAAGATCAATTTAACCCTTCCCTGCCACATAGTCCTCAATTTCTCTATCATCCATGTGCCTATCTAAGAGTCTCTTAAATGTCCCTAATGTATCTGCCTCTACCATCACCTCTGGCAGCCTGTTCCACACACCTACCACAGGGCCAGTAACTATTCATATTAACTAACGTTATGTGACACCAATTAGGTATGAGAGATGTGAACTTCCCTCTATTCAGGACATTTACCAAAATATGTGTGTAAAAAGGGTCTGAGGGATTATTGGGGACCCATGTCACCCCAACCACAAACTGTTCCAGCTGCTACCATACAGGAAACGGTACCACAGCATAAAAGCCAGGACCAACAGGCTCTGGGACAGCTTCTTCCACCAGGCCACCAGACTGATTATCTCACGCTGACACAACTATATTTCTATGTTATATTGACTGTCCAGTTGTACACACTATTTATTATAAATTACTATAAATTGCACATTGCATATTTAGACGGAGACGTAACATAAAGATTTTTACTCCTGATGTATATGAAGGATGTAAGAAATAAAGTCAATTCAATTCAATTCAGGATTTCAGGAACAGCTTCTTCCCTTTCACCATCAAATTTCAGAAACGATAATGAACCCATGTACATTGCCTCACCTCCTCTTTTTCTTTTTTTTTGCTTTTTAATTTGTCGTTCTTTTTATTATTATGTATTGCAATGTACTGCTTCTGCAAAACAGTAAATTTCTCGATATACGACAGTGATACTAAACCTGATTCTGAATTCTGTAATTAATTCAACATATAAAATCTGCTTTACATCTCTTGACACATTTCACAGAAGAAGGGAGTTTTCTGTGAAAAGTTGATAAAGTTGTTGGTTACGTCCATCAGCCTGGAACTCCTGTTCAAGTTATCCAAGGCTGAACATTCAGAATGTGGTAGAATGTGGTAGAATATGGTAATTTGTGGAAATTCCTGTCAAATATTGAAAGGCCTAGATACAGTTGATGTGGAGAGGATGTTTCCCATAGGGAGGGAATCTAGGCACAGCCTCAGAATAGAGGGACATCCATTTAGAATGGAGATGAGGAGGAATTTCTTTAGCCGGAGTGTGGTGAATCTGTGGAATTCATTGTTGCAGGTGGCAGTGGAGGCCAAGACATTGGATATATTTAAAGTGGAGGTTGATAGATTCTTGATTAGACAGGGTATCAAATGTTATAGAAAGAAGGCAAGGAAATGGGGTTGAGAGGAATAACAAATCAGCCATGGTGGAATGGTAGAGCTGACTCGATGGGGCAAATGGTCTAATTCTGTTCCCATGACTTATGGTCAAATGCGAAATGTGTCATTTTCATATGGGTACTTTTGATGTTATTTGTTGTCGAAAAGGCACAGCAGCATCTACCCTTCTTAGGAGACTGATGCGTACAAGGCTCCTCGTCACAATCTGAACATCTTCCTAAAGGAGCATCAAGAGTGTCCCGTCTGGCTGCATCACAGTGTGGTACAGAAGCTGCAAAGCGTCAGATTACAAGACCCTACAGAGGACAGTGAAAACCACTGAGAGGATCAGCGGGGTCTCCCACCCCCACTACTTGTGACACTTACCGGAAACGTTGCAGACAAAGAGCCCAAAGCATTGTGGAGGATCCCAACCATCCATCCCAAAATCTCTTTGACCCACTGCTGTCAAGAAGGAAGTACAGGAGCATCAGGACTGGGACTGCCAAACTGGGAACAGTTCCTTCCCTCAGGCTGTGAGACTAATGAATACCCTGTCAGCACCAAGGTCTTGTTACTAGGACAGTGAGCTGTTTATTATTTACTGTACTGTTTCCCTCCCACTTACCCCTCCATTTTTCTATCATCCATGTGCTTATCTAAGAGTGTCATAAAATGTCCCTAATGTATCGGCCTCTACCACCACTCCTGGCAGTACATTCCATACACCCACCAGTCTCTGTATAAAATACTTACCTCTGACACCCCCTATAATTTTCTTCAATCACCTTAATATTGTGTGCCTTGTATTTCTATCCAGGGAAAAAAGTGCCGCTGTCCACTCGATCTATGCCTGTTATCATCTTGTACACCTCTATCATGTCACCTCTCACCCTCTTTCGCTCCAAAGAGGAAAGCCCTGCTCACTCAACCTGTCCTCATCAGACATGCTCTCTAATCCAGGCAGCACCCTGGTGAATGTCCTCTATAATAAAAAAGGAAATGATCAGCTAAAGTTAGCTTGGGTACCTTACACACGGAGACTGGAGAAGTTAGACCGGGGAATAAGGAAATGGCAGAGAAATTTATCAAGCCCTTTGCGTCTGCATTCATGGAAGAAACATTACCAAAAAAATCACATAGAGGCTGGGGAGATCTGCAGTTCGGAGTAAATGTGATCAAAGATATTCAGGTTCATTGAAAACTGGTACCGTGGAAACAAAAATGTGACTGAAGGCAAATAATTTCCCAGCAGCTGATGAATGACATCTTGAAGGAAATGGTAATGGACAGAGTAATGGCACATCTTTCTCGTGTAGATTAACAAATTGTAATTATTATTCTGAGCTGAAAAGACAGTCATGTCAATCTATGAGAAATAAAAACCTTAACTGTAAGCCTATTTCAATTACAGTGAGTCCATTTAGTGCATTAAACAGTTTCCTAAGGTAAGCTAATGTATTCATCTGTGTTCAGTACTTACTGATGTGTAAAGGTAACCCTCGTTGTTCATTGCCAGGTAGAGACCTGTTTTCACACCTTGGATGGCAACAACACGAAGACCCACCGGTATGAGGTTGAATAAAGCTGTGGAAAGAGAAAATTCTGTCTGAGAAATCAACCAGTAATCTCTTAAACAAAGTTCAAAGTAAATTTATTATCAAAGTACATACACGTTACCATATACAACCCTGAGATTCATTTTCTAGTGGACATACTTAATAAATACAAAGAAACACAATGTATAATGTGCAAAAAAAACAAACTGTGAAAATTCAAAAAGAAAGAGAAGAAAATACTACTACTACTACTAATAATAAAAAATCAATAAAGAATGAATATCTGGCACATGAGGTGAAGAGTTCTTGAAGGTGGTCTGGAAGGCCAGTTATTGTGCAGAATCTTGAAATGAAATAAAATAATAACAAATGGAGTAGAGAGATTAGCCATTTTACAGAATGGTAGGACAAACTCGAGGGACCAAGTGGCCTCCCCAGCCTTCTTTCTCTGGCCTGTAGAGTGTTGCTGTAGTGTGAGGTCTCTGTTTGGATCATTGTCCCTTTGAAGGATCTGGCATTTGAGTACTACCACACAGAGACCAAGCGTGGTGTTCCCAATTAGTATTACAAAGCAGAATGGCAGTTTTTTCCCCTCTTTATCCATTTTTTAACCATTTACCCCCTCAGGGTCAATTTGATACATTTTCCTTTAATCATGATGACCCCCTAACCCTCCCCTCCACACCCCCAACCACCATTACATTATCATTTCCTGTCGGTCACCATGTGTACAGACACTCCTGTGCCGAATGTCACTTTATGGACATACACTCAATCTAGGTATATGCTCTCTTATGCATGTGTATTTATTTCTTTTTAATATCATTATTTTGTTCCTTATCTTATTTTTTTTGTGTTGCATCAGATCCAGAGTAACAAATATTTTGTTCTTCTTTACATTTGTTTAATGGAAATGACATTAATCAATCTTGAATGACTTTCAGTTTGGGAACAGTTATTACCCTTCAACCATCAGGCTCTTGAACCAAGTTCATTGTATAAACAAATGAATAACCCAATAGTTAAACATTCTTTACGTATATAGTTTCAATTTTGAAAATTTTTTGGGTTGAACCAATTTATTTTAGCAAGTCCTATTATATCTAATTTCTTTTTTTCAACCTTCCACTATGGATCAAGCTTATTTAGATTGGAAAATCAAAGGTATAGTACGATTTTGTGATTTATTTTTGGATAATTGTTTTATGTCCTTCGAACAACTATCTAATAAATATAATTTGCCTAGATCACACTTTTTAAAATATCTACAGGTTAGAAACTTTTAAATTACTGTTTCTCTTAATTTTCCAAATTTATATCCAATGGATATTTTGGAAAAAAATTTAGATTTAAATCTTTTTCAGAAAGCTGCTGTAGCAATTATTTACAATACAATTATGAATTTATGTCCTGATGTATCTAATAAAATTAAGACTGATTGGGAAAGAGAACTTAAGATTACTGTACTGATTGAAAAATGGGAAAAATTTCTTCAATTAGTTAATTCATCCTCTATATGTGCTAAACATGCGTTGATACAGTTTAAAGTAGTGCACAGGGCTCGTATGTCCAAAGATAAATTACCTCGTTATTACTCTTATATAAATCCTATATGTGATAGATATCATTCTGAGATAGCTTCTTTAACTTGCATGTTTTGGTCATGTCCTTTGTTGGAAAAATATTGGAAAGATATTTTTGACATTATCTCAACAGTTTTGAATATAGACTTACAACCTCACCCAATTATTGTTATTTTTGGGTTACCAATGATAGAGTCAAATCATTTAACCTCTTCAGCTCGTCGGATGATTGCATTTCTTACTTTAATGGCTAGAAGATCCATTTTGCTGAATTGGAAAGAGATTAATCCTCCTACCACATTTCATTGGTTTTCTCAAACTATGCTGTGTTTAAATTTGGAAAAAATTAGAAGTGTTGTTTATGACCCCTCTATTAAATTCGAAAAGGCTTGGAGGCCATTTATTCAACATTTTTATATGATGTAATTTGACTATTTCCAAACTTATTTTACTTCTCTGTAGCGTTGGTTGAAAGGAATGGAGTCAACACTAAGGTTTTCTCTTTTTTTATGATGTTACAAAACAGCCCATGTCTTTTTTTAGTTTACTTGATTAATTCTGTTTAGATTAGTATTTTTGGAGGGGTTATAATTTTTTTTCTTTTTTCATGAGTTTTTTTAGATTTTTTTAATGTTTTATATAGTTCATCTGTATCCTATATGATTGGGAGTTTTATCATTTAAGTGTCAACTAGCTTTATAATTACTTATGCTAATTATAACAATTAATTCCAATAACTTTGTACCATTACCATGTTATGTTTATTTTTATGAAACTAATAAAAAGATTGAAAAAGAAAGGAAGAAAAGCATCATTAGTGTGAACAACCAACACATTCGGAGGCTGTGCCAGCAGTGTCTCCATGCTTCCTGCTCTAACATAGCCTTTCCAGAACTGACCAACTCTAACTGGTATATTTTTGCAATGTGGGAGGAATCCAGAGCACCCAGCGGAAACGCACACAGTCACGTGGAGAATATACAAACGTGTTACAGACAGCAGCAGGGATTGAACCCTGACTGCTGGCACCGAAAAGCACTGTGCTACCGTGTGAATGTCAAGTCAAATTTATTTATATAGCACATTTAAAAACAACCCACATTGACCGAAGTGCTGTACAGATCAGAGCGGAAAAGCTAAAATCACGAATACGAGAAACACAGACATAACCAACAAGGCAAACAGCTTATAGGCACAAAATAAACAATGCAAGGGCCTAGGCACAAGCCAAAAATCAGCCGCATCAGGGGGATTCAAACACTAGTGAATAAAAGTAAGTTTTGATCCTGGATTTAAAAGAGTCGATGGAGGGGGCAGATCTGATCGGGAGGGGAATGCTGTTCCACTAGGGGCTACAACAGCAAAGGCATGGTCACCCCTGAGCTTAAGTTTAGATCGCGGGACAGCCAGGAGCCCCAAGTCAGCCGGCCTGAGGGACCTGGAAGTAGAATAAGGGGTTAGAAGATCTGTGATACAAGGGGAATCCAGCCCATTTAGGGCTTTATAAACAAACAGGAGAACCTTAAAATCAATTATGGACCGTACTGGCAGCCAGTGGAGAGAGGCCAGGGTAGAAGTAATGTGGTCCCTCTTCCGGGCACCTGTCAGGAGCCTGGCTGCGGCGTTCTGAACCAGTTACAGACCGGACTGGGACGACTGACTAATCCCAGTATACAGGGAGTTGGAGTAGTCCAAGCGGGAGGATATAAGGGCGTGGATGACTTTCTCGAGATCTTTGGAAGAGAGAAACTACTTAGTACGAAGCTGGAAAAAACTGGCTTTTACTACTGCATTAAGTTGCTTGTCAAACTTAAAGGTGGAATCAAATATCACACCAAGGGATTTAACAAGGAAATGGAGCTACAGCTATGAAAATCAGCTTTCTGGCTGCAGTGAGGGGGTTGTGTGTTATGCAGTCTTTCTTGTTTCCTTCTTGTTCACTTCTCGGTGAAGTTTGAAGCAAATTGATCCACAATGCACTTCCTGTACCAGAGGTACCTGTGATGTGCTGTCAGTTTTCATGACCATCCCACACTGCTAACAACTTGTATCGTATATGCACCTTGTTATTTGTTAATTTATTTGTGGTAGTTATGCGCCCCGCCACCCCCCCCCACCGCCGAGTTAGGTAGTGGGAAGTGGCTCCATATGTCACTACTACAGGGGGTGACGACCCTGCCTTACACGAGTCCCGGGCTCAGCTGGCTCCGGCTGACAGTACCCGGTATGGGCCCCTATCCAGGGTTACGGATTCCACTGCCTTGTGGGTATTTTCTGGAGAAGAGGAGGCTCAGGAGTAAATCCTACACAAATCCGGAGTGGAGCCCCTAAGGCGGTTGGATGATGTATCACGTCACCTCCCGGCAGCTCCTGCAGCCAAGCTGATGCCAAATGTACCGCTTCACATTCCTTCAGACCACATCCGCGAGGCTGAGAGGGGGATCTTGATGTCTGGGCAGCCCAGGCTCTTCATATTCATCATCCAGGTCTGCGCCCCGGAAAACCGGGTGCATCCGTTGTCTACTTAGACAGACGGAGCCATTAGATTAGATTATTTGTGGTATAATTGTGTGAGTTCTATGTACTGTGTTGTGCACCTTGGTCAGGATGAACATTGTTTAGTTTGACGGTGTACATGTGTACAGTTGAATGACAATAAACTGAACTTGCACTTGCACTTGAACATGGAAGAAACAGTTTAGTGAAAAAATGTCAGTGTTCTAACAAATGTTTGGACGTTTTGATTGCCCCTTTGTACTGATCTCTGAGATGGGTCAGAACATTACAGCAGTGAATACACTTCAAAAAAATCGACTGTAAATCATGTTGGGACCTCCAGAGGTCAAGAGAAACATGATAGAAATGCAAATTCTCCTCACTTAATCAGGAGGCAGAACTCTCACTCAACCATGATGAGTTATAAAATATCCATTTTGTGTTTATTGCTCAGACCTTCCTTGCTCGCTGACCAGACTGCCAGCTAAAAGCTGCACAGGGCAGCAAGCCAGACTGGTCCTCGGCTTGATAAACTGCCTATTTCCCCTGGATTTGAGTGACAAAGTCGTCTGGTGCTTTAATGCCTTTCTAACTTGTCTGAGCCAGGCAAGAGAAGGTAGAAATTTATCCTCTGCTCTCTTCACTGAACACACAATCCAGGAATTATAGCAGGCAAAGAATGTTGCTAAGATAGGCCTTCAAATTTCAAAAGCAAAACTCATGATGTGAATCAGGGTAGAAGTAGATTCTAGGATCATCTGTGTTCAGTGCTCCTACTGTGGCTTCCTCAACATCGGTGATTCCAGACACAGATTGGAGGACCATCTCATTGGGTACCTTTGCTCTGTCTGCCACAAAGATGGAATTTCCTGGTGGTAACCCATTTCAATTTAACTTCCCATTCTCATTCCGTGTCCACCCATGGCCTCCACTATTGCCATGATGAGGCCACACTCAGGTTGGATGAGCAACACCTCATATTTTGTCTGAGTAGCCTTCAACCTGATGGCATGAACATTGATTTCTCTAACTTCTAGTAATTTCTCCCCCTTCCTGCTCTATTATTCCATTCCCCACTTTGGTTACCCTCTTCCCTCTTCTCTTCTCCTCACCTGCCCATCACATCCCTCTGGTTCCTCTCCTCTTAACTTCCTACCTTTTTTACCCATGGTCCACTCTCCTGTCCTATCAGATTTGTTCTTCAACCCTTTACCTCTCCACCTATCACCTCCCAGTCTGTAACTTCACTGCTCCTCCCTCACCTGGTCTCACCTATCACCTGCCAGTTTGCACTCCTTCCCAACCCCACCTTCTAATTCTGGTATCTTCTCCCTTCCTTTCCAGTCCTGATGAAGGGCCTTGGACTGAAATGTTGACTGTTTATTCCCCTCCATAGATGCTGTCTGACTTGTTGATTCCTTTCAGCAATTTATGTGTGTTGTTCAAGATTTCCAGCATCTGCAATGTATCCATTTCTTTTACAGCAATGACCCTCCCCACCAACATAGCATTTCAGATTGATCTGTTGTTTATGCACATGCATTGTTTTCTCTCACTCTCTCGCTGCAATGTGAATACACCAGTTAAAGCTACTCCTTGCATGTGTGCTTTTATTTAATTGATATGTACAGTGCCTATAAACAGTATTCACCCCCCCTTGAAAGTTTTCATAGAAACATAGAAAACCTACAGCACAATACAGACCCTTCGGCCCACAAAGCTGTCCTTACCTTAGAAATGACCTAGGCTTACTCATAGCCCTCTAATTTTCTAAGTTCTATGTACCTATTCAGCAGTCTCTTAAAAGACCCTATCGTATCCGCTTCCACCACTGCCGCCAGCAGCCCATTCCATACACTCACCACTCTCTGCGTAAAAAACTTAACCCTGACATCTCCTCTGTACCTACTTCCAAGCACCTTAAAACTGTGCCCTCTCATTCTAGCCATTTCAGCCCTGGGAAAAACCCTCTGACTATCCACATGATCAATGCCTCTTATCATCTTACACACCTCTATCAGGTCACCTCTCATCCTCTGTCGCTCCAAGGAGAAAAGGCCGAGTTCACTCAACCTATTCTCCTACGGCATGCTCCCCAATCCAGGCAACATCCTTGTAAATCTCCTCTGCACCCTTTCTATGATTTCCACATCCTTCCTGTAGTGAGGCGACCAGAACAGAGCACAGTACTGCAAGTGGGGTCTGACCAGTGTCTTATTTAGCTGCAACATAATCTCTTGGCTCCTAAACTCAATCCCACGATTGATGAAGGCCAATACACCATATGCCTTCTTAACCACAGAGTCAACCTGCATAGCAGCTAAGAGTGTCCTATGGACTCGGACCCCAAGATCCCTCTGATCCTCCACAATGCCAAGAGTCTTACCATTAATACTATATTCTGCCATCATATTTGACCTACCAAAATGAACCACCTCACACTTATCTGGGTTGAACTCCATCTGCCATTTCTCAGCCCAGCTTTACATCCTATCAATGTCCCGCTGTAACCTCTGACAGCCCTCCACACTATCCACAACATCCCCAATCTTTATGTCATCTGCAAATTTACTAACCCATCCCTCCACTTCTTCATCCAGGTGATTTATAAAAATCACGAAGAGTGAGGGTCCTAGAACAGATCCCTGAGGTACACCAGGTCACTGACCTCCATGTGGAATATGACCTGTCTACAACCACTCTTTGCCTTCTGTGTGCAAGCCAGTTCTAGATCTACAAAGCAAAGTCCCCTTGGATCTCATGCCTCCTTACTTTCTCATGTTTTGTTGTCTTACAACATTGACCCACAGTGAATTTAATTTCATTTTTTTGACACTGATCAAAAGGACTTTTTCGTGTCAAAGTGAAAACAGATCTCTACAAAGTGATCTAAATTAATTACAAATATAAAACACAAAATAATTGATTGCATAAGTATTCACCACCTTCAAGTCAGTATTTAGTAGATGCACCTTTGACAACAATTACAGCCTCGAGTCTGTGTGGATAGGTCTCTATCAGCTTAGCACATTTGAACACAGTAATTTTTCCCCACTCTTTACAAAACTTCTCAAGCTTTGTCAGATTGCATGGGGATCATGAGTGAACAGCTCTTTTCAAGTCCAGCCACAAATTCTCAATTGGATGAAGTCTGGACTCTGACTTGCCCAATCCAGGACATTAACTTTGTTGCTTTTAAGCCATTCCTGTGTAGCTTTGGCTTTATGCTTGGGGTCATTGTCTTGCTGGAAAACAAATCTTGTACCACGTTGCAGTTCTCTTGCAGACTGCATCAGGTTTTCCTCCAGGATTTCCCTGTATTTTGCTGCATTCATTTTACCCTCTACCTTCACAAGCCTTCCAGAGCCTGCTGCAGTGAAGCATCCCCACCGCATGATGCAGCCAACACCATGCTTCACAGTAGGGATTGGTGTGTTTTTGATGATATGCGATGTTTAGCTTATGCCAAACAGATCGTTTAGTCTGATAGCCAAAAAGCTCAATTTTGGATTCATCAGACCATAGAACCTTCTTCCAGCTGACTTCAGTCTCCCACATGCCTCCTGGCAAACTCTTGCTGAGATTTCATGTGAGTTTTTCAACAGTGACTTTCTCTTTGCCACTCTCCCATAAAGCTGAGACTGGTGAAGTACCCAGGCAACAGTTGGTGTATATGCAGTCTCTTCCATCTCAGCCACTGAAGCCTGCATCTCCTCCAGAGTTGTTTTTGAGGATGGCCTGCTGGGCAGAACATAAGAAATAGAAGCAGGAGAAGGCCACCTGACTCTTCAAGACTGCCCCGCCATTCAATAAGATTATGGCCGATCTGGCCATCTCCACCTTTTCCCCATAACCCTTCATTCCTCTGCTATGCAAAAATCTATCCAACCTTGTCTTAAATATACTGATGTAGCCCTCATTAAGTAGAGAATTCCACAGATTCACCATTCTCTAGGAAAAGTAGTTCTTCCTCATCTCTGTCCTAAATTTACTCCCTCATGGGACATGGCTTTAAGGTAAGGGGTGGGAAGTTCAAGGGGGATATTAGAGGAGGGTTTTTAACTCAGAGAGTGGCTGGTGTGTGGAATGCACTGCCTGAGTCAGTGGTGGAGGCAGATACACTAGTGAAGTTTAAGAGACTACTAGACAGGTATATGGAGGAATTTAAGGTGGAGGCTTATATGGGAGGCAGGGTTTGAGGGTCGGCACAACATTGTGGGCTGAAGGGCCTGTACTGTGCTGTACTATTCTATGTTCTATGTTCAAATATTGAGGCTATGCCTCCTAGTTCTAGACTCACCTACCAATGGGAACAACTTTCCTGTCTCTATCTTATCTATACTTTTCATAATTTTACATGTTTTAATAAGATCTCCTCTCATTCTTCTGAATTCCAGTGAGTACAGTCCCAGGTGACTCAATCTCTCCTCATAGTCTAACCCCTCATCTCTGGAATCAACCTGGTGAACCTCCTCTGCACTGCCTCCAAAACCAGTATATCCTTCCTCAAGTAAGGAGACCAGAACTGCACGCAGTACTCCAGTTGTGGCCTCACCAGTACCCTGTGCAGTTGCAGTATAACCTCCCTACTCTTAAATTCAATCCCTCTAGCAATGAAGACCAACATTCTATTTGCCATCTCGATAGCCTGCTGCTCCTGCAAACCAAACTTTTGTGATTCATGCACAAACACTCCCAAGTCCCTTTGCATAGCAGCGGGCTGCAATTTTTTTAAATATTTAAGTAATAATCTGCTCTTTCATTTTTCCTTCTAAAGTGGCCAACAGTGCATTTACCAACATTGTACTCCATCTGCCAGACCGTTGTTCACTCACTTAACCTATCTATATCTCTCTGCAGACTCTCCATATCCTCTGCACAATTTGTTTTTCCACTCAATTTAGTATCATCAGCAAACTTAGGTACACTACACTTGGTCTCCTCTACCAGATCATTAATATAGTTCCAGATCGTTAATGTAAACAGATTTACAGCTGTGCCATATTCTTTCCATTTCTTGATGATTGACTTAACTGTATTCCAAAGGAGATTCAGTGACTTGGAAATTTTCTTGTATCCATCTCCTGACCTGTGCTTTTCAATAAACTTTTTTCCAGAGTTCCTTGGAGTGCTCTTTTGTCTTCATGTTGTAGATTTTGCCAAGAAATTGACTTACCAGCAGTTGGACCTTCCAGACACAGGCGTACATTTACTACAGTCAATTGAAATACTTTGACTGCACACAGGTCTCCAAAAACGTATCTCCATTTAACTAATTATGTGACTTCCAAAATCAACTGGCTGCACCAGTGATGATTTGGTGTGTCATAATAAAGGGGGTAAATACTTAGGCAATCAATTATTTTGTGTTATATATTTGTAATTAATTTAGATCACTTTGTAGAGATCTGTTTTCACTTTGACACGAAAGAGGCTTTTTCTGTTGATCAGTGTCAGAAAAGCCAAATTAAATCCACTGTGATTCAATGTTGTGAACTAAAAATAAAACATGAAAACTTCTGGGCGGTGGGGGGGTGGTGGTGTGAATATATTTTATAGGCACTGTAGTTGTGCAGAGACACAACAAATTGGTGACGAGTACGAACCTGAATGTCAGAAAATATCACAAAATGTGCTGACAGGTACGAGACAAAACAATAAAAGAATGAGAGTTAAACAGCACAGGAAAGCCCTCACAGACACAAACAAAGGCGTGAATACAGCGTAGTACACAGTGAAAGACACGCTGAACTTAAAGTGATAATAACATGGCGATAGCTTCAGTTGGGGAAATTGGTGAATTTGATAGTGCCAATGAAGGCTGGGAGCTGTGTATCGAGAGGGTGGAACTGTGTTGTAATATGAACAACGCAGAGGAGCAAAAAAAGCTCCTCTGCTTCTTAAGACCATAAGACCATAAGATATAGGAGCAGAAGCAGGCCATTTGGCCCATCAAGTCTGCTCCGTCATTCAATCATGGGCTGATCCAATTCTTCTAGTCATCCTCAATACTCTGCCTTCCCCCATACTCTTTGATGCCCTGGCTAATCAAGAACCTATCTATCTCTGCCTTAAATGCACCCAGTGACTTGGCCTCCACAGCCACTTGTGGTAACAAATTCCACAGATTTACCACCCTCTGACTAAAGTAATTTCTCCTCATCTCTGTTCTAAGTGGACGTCCTTCAATCCTGAAGTCGTGCCCTCTTGCCTTAGAATCCACTACCATGGGAAATAACTTTGCCATATCTAATCTGTTCAGTCCTTTCAACATTTGGAATGTTTCTATGAGATCCCCCCCTCACTCTCCTGAACTCCAGGGAATACAGCTCAAGAGCTGCCAGATGTTCCTCATATGGTAACCCTTTCATTCCTGGAATCATTCTTGTGAACCTTCTCTGAACCCTCTCCAATGTCAATATATCCTTTCTAAAATAAGGAGCCCAAAACTGCACAGAATACTCCAAGTGTGGTCTCATGAGTGCCTTATAGAGACTCAACATCACATCCCTGCTCTTATATTCTATACCTCTAGAAATGAATGCCAACATTGCATTCACCTTCTTCTTCATCACCAACTCAACCTGGAGGTTAACCTTTAGGGTATCCTGCACAAGGACTCCCAAGTCCCTTTGCATTTCTGCATCTTGAATTCACTCCCCATCTAGATAATAATCTGCCTGTTTATTTCCTCCACCAAAGTGCATGACCATACACTTTCCAACATTGTATTTCATTTGCCACTTCTTTGCCCATTCCCCTAAACTATCTAAGTCTTTCTGCAGGCTCTCTATTTCCTCAACACTATCCACTCCTCCACCTATCTTTGTATCATTGGCAAATTTGGCCACAAATCCATTAATCCCATAGTCCAAATCATTGCCATACATCGTAAAAAGCCGCCGTCCCAACACCAACCCAGCCAGAATAGGATCCCTTCATTCCCACTCTGTTTTGTGCCGATCAGCCAATGCTCCACCCATGCTAGTAACTTCCCTGTAATTCCATGAGCTCTTACCTTGCTAAGCAGCCTCATGTGCAGCACCTTGACAGAGGCCTTCTGAAAATCCAAGTACAGCATATCTACTGCATCTCCTTTGTCTACCCTGCTTGCAATTTCCTCAAAGAATTGCAGTAGGTTAGTCAGGCAGGATTTTCCTTTCAGGAATCCGTGCTGGTTTTGGCCCATCTTGTCATGTGCCTCCAGGTACTCTGTAATCTCATCCTAAACAATCGATTCCAACAACTTCCCAACCACTGATGTCCGGCTAGCAGGTTTATGGTTTCCTTTCTGCTGCCTTCCACCCTTCTTAAATAGTGGAGTAACATCGCACTTAGTGCATCCATTGAACTCACTGTTACAAACAGGAGCGAAGTGGGAATAGCCAGAAAGATGTGAAAAAGCATTGAAGGAAACGAAGAGACTAATAACATCTGATGAACTGCTCACCCATTTGTGGTAAACCATGTATATCTGTTGTAACTCGGTTACCTGTCTGGGCACACCCCTCTGCTGACTGCCCCTGTGGCTCCTCCCACAGAGTCCTGTATAAGGGTGTTCGCCTTGCCCCTCCCCCTCAGTCCAGGGGCAGACACTCACTGTGGAGGTCGTATTGTACAGCGAATAAAAGCCTTTCAGTATTTTACCAAACCTCAGTCTTTTGGAGTAATTGAAGGTGCTTCACCATTATGACCCATTGCGCGTGCGCTCTCTCTCTCTCTCTCTTCTCTCTCTCTCTCTCTCTCTCTCTCTCTCTCTCTCTCTCTCTCTCTCTCTCTTCTCCCCCCCCCCCCACCAATGTGAAAGCCATTTCCGGAGCGCGTGCTGTTATTTAATCAATATGTAGTTGTGCACGGGTACATCACAGGAGATTATCAGTATGTATGTCAACATATACCAACAAAGGACATTTTATTGCCTCTTGAGACTTTACAGTGTTTTAGGTACAATATTCTAGCCTGTTTCATGGTCTCATTGCCTGGAACAGTCACAGCTGAAACCGTCCAATCAATCCATGACCTGCCCAAATCTTAGACCATAAGACAGAGGAGCAGGTTTAAGCCATTCTGCCCACCAAGTCTGCTCTGCCATTCCATCATGGCTGATATATTATCCCTCTCAATCCTATTCTCCTGCCTTCTCCTCGTAACCTTTCATGCCCTGAGAGATGTTCCCTCTAAGGTGCATGCATTCACATCTTTTGGCACTAGCGCACAAAGAGATTTAAACAGTGCATGAAAGGTTGCCAACCTTTACCTTGTTGGCCTGTGAAGTATATCTCACGATCGTAAACAATCACATTTCCTTTTCTGATTTCTGATGTGGAAGCTGTTGACAACGGGCTTAATTATACCATTTTTATTGAAGAAGTTATTGATTTTCTATGTCTAATTTCAAAGAAGCGAAGGATGTGACGCTTAATAACTGCTCGTTTGTTTAAAGCGGAATTGCTTAATGAAGCAGGAGAAACTGCTACACCAAAAGCTCATGAGATCAGGAATGTGCAGTAATGACAAATACTTACGTACAATACAGAAACTGGAGTTACCTGTGTGTATTGTCATGATGCAAAAATTGCTGGAGAATTTGCAAGTGGGAAGAAGTGGAGTGGTATTTGGAAATGTTTTAAAGCGTCATTTAGCAAGCAAATTGCAAAAGCTCTGGTGAGAAATCTTTCATTACCCACTATAGGCCTGCTACATATGTTTTGTGAGAGTGCAGATGAACGAGAGCGAAAACAATCAAACCCAGAGGAAATCAATGTTTCAATGTTCTTATTGGCAGTGTTTTGCTAGCTGTTAAAATGAATACCTCTGTATGTATATAAAATTCAGTGCGCACATGTTGTCACCATGCAAAAAGTTGCATAGCACAAAATTTTTGAGCACACTGCTCATTACAAGTTAGAGGGAACTTTGGCTCTAACTAATCAAGAACCTATCAACCTCCGCTTTAAATATATTCAATGACTTAGCCTCCACAGCCGTTTGTGGCAATGAATTCCACAGAATCACCACTCGCTGGCTAAAGAATTTCTTCTCATTTCTCTTCTAAATGGACATCACTCTATTCTGAGGCTGCACCCTCTGGTCCTAGACTCCCCCACTATAGGAAACATCCTCTCCACATCACTCTAATATTTTCATCTTCATTAGTGTCCAGCAAGGGATGATGGACTCTTCACTTGGCCATTGGATTAACTAACTGTATCTCAGCTCCTCAAGTTAGCACATTCAGTACATCAGAAACCCATAGGCCAAATATCGCTGTAGTCTTGTTTTCCTGTTGGGCCAGAAAAGCTGGTTCTACACTATATCCCTAAATAAAAATTCATAAAGATGACAAGAACTGGGTTACTGGAGGGAGACAGAATGCATTAAGACATACTTATTGAAGGGTGGAACAGGCTGGATGGGCCAAGTGGCCTCTCCTGGTCCTAATGTGCATTATGTATATCCTCAGTGGAAACAAGTACGCCATGTTTTTGTGTATGTGTTACTTGTCTCGTTACTACCTCACTTTAATTTGGTCATTCTCTGTTTAGGGACCAAACAGAGTCATGGAACACGACAGCACAGAGTCAGACTCTTTGGCTCACTAATTTGTGACAAAATGTTGTTATGCCCATTCCCATCACCCCACACCCTCTATATCCTTCCCACTCGTATACTTCCAAACTTCTTGTAAATTATCCTGCAGCAGGCTCTGCTGGTCCAAAGAGCAGCAGCATCCTCAAACCCACCTGTTAATTCCAGCCCAATCACAATGACCAATTAACCTACTAACCGGTACGTCTTTGGGCTGAAAGAGGACGTCAAGTCAAGTTTATTGTCATTTAACTACATACATCTATACCATCAAATGAGACTACGTTTCTACAGACCAAGGTGTAAAGCACAATAGTACACATAACAGAGTAAGGATAAAATCTACAATGCATAAATAAACAAAATAAAGTGCATATATTAGATTAACCAGTGACACTTTGAATGCAATGCGACAGTGGGTTCAGAAGCCTAATGGCCTGAGGGAAGAAACTGCTTCCCATCCTGACTGTTCTTGTTTTTATACATTGGACTCCCCTGCCAGATGGTAGAAACTCAAAGAGAATGATGAATGGGTGGGTGGGGGCATCTGGAGAGGATGCTGGATGGGTGGGTGGGGACATCTGGAGGGGATGCTGGATGGGTGGGTGGGGGCATCTGGAGAGGATGCTGGATGGGTGGGTGGGGACATCTGGAGGGGATGCTGGATGGGTGGGTGGGGACATCTGGAGGGAATGCTGGATGGGTGGGTGGGGGCATCTGGAGGAAACCCACACAGTCATGGGAAGGAATGTACAGACAAATTCAGACTGTTGTGGCACTCCAGTTGAACCCAGATCTACTTATGCTGGCAGATTGTTCTACTCTCACCACCCTTTGAGTGAAGAAGTTTCCCCTCATGTTCCCCTTAAACGTTTCACCTTTCACCCTTAAGCCATGACCTCTGGTTGTAGTCTCATTCAACTGTAGTTTACCCAGTCTGTACCCTTGATAATTTGTACACCTCTATCAATTCTCCTCTCAATCTCCTATGCTCCAGGGAATAAGGTCTTAAACTATTACTCCTTCCCTCCCAATTCTCCAGAACCACCATCCTCACCTTGTCCCTCAATTTCCTTCATTCCCATCCTCAATCTTCACCCTCAATTTCTACCATTCCCATCCTCATCCTCTCTCTCAAATCTCTCCATTCCCATTCCCACCCTCTCCCTCAATTCTCTGCATTCCTATCCTTACCCTCTCCCTCATTTCTTTCCCTCAATTCCCTCCCACAGGCCACAGTGGGAGAAGAGCATTCTGGGTCAGCTGATGACCCAAAATGCATTTCTTTCTTGAACAGGTCATGCCTGGGCAGAGCTGAATCTTGGATTTCGAGCATCCATTCACCCCACTATTCACTGATCCAATTACTATGGCTTTTTACTTGAGAAGCCAACACCAGTTCAACGTCCCAGATAAGCAGCTCCCCAGAGCACAGGGTTTGGCAGTGTCATCGTGGCAGCCTGCTCTGGGACAGCAAAGATTGATTTTCATCAAGGAAAATAATTAGGCTAAAAAACAAAAGTAAAGGTTAATTAAATTCTGTTCGCACTGTTCTATGACTCAACAACTTTAGCAATAAATTGCTCCTACACTTCTCTCTATTCCTGCTCAATCCGACAAGCTTTAATAACAGTCTTTACTTTACACCTCAGGAATTACTCAGACCAGGGACACAAAGAGGCATTGAACACTGCAGCACAGAAAAAGGTCCTTCAAACCATCTATAAGACCAAGAGACCATAAGGCATAGGAACAGAATTAGACCACACAGTCTATCAAATCTACTCCACCATTCCATCATGACTGATTTATTATCCCTTTCAACCCCATTCTCCTGCCTTCTTCTCATAACTTTTGATGCTTTGATTAATCAAGAACCTATCAAGCTCTGCTTTAAATATACCGAATGGTTTGATCTCCACAACCACTTGTGGTAATGAATTCCAGATTCACCACCCTCTGGCTAAAGAAATTCATTCTCATGATTGTTCCAAATGGATGTCCCTCTATTCTGAGGTTGTGCCCTCTAGTCCCACACTCCCCCACTACAGGAAACATCCTCTCCACATCCACTCTATCTAGGCCTTTCAATAGTTGACAGGTTTCAATGAGATCCCCTCAGCTTTCTAAACTCCAGTACTCACTGGCTCGGACACGCTCTTAATGCGTTAATCCAAAACTCCTCACAGTACTCCAAGTGCGGTCTGACCAATGCCTTATAAAGCCACAGCATTACATCTTTACTTTTATATTAGACGATAAGACATAGGAGCAAAATTAGGCCATTTGGCCCATTGAGTCTGCTCTGCCATTCAATCAGGGCTGATATTTTCCCTTTTCTCCCCTACTCAATCCCATTCCCTGGCCTTCTCCCGGTAGCCTTTCATGCCAAGTCCAATCAAGAATCTATCTATCTCTGCCTTAAATACACCCAATAACCTAGCCTCCAAGCTGCCTGTGGTAACAAATTCCACAAATTCACCACCCTCTCACTAAAGAAATTTCTCTGCTTCTCTGTTTTAAATGGATGCCCCTATTTCCTGAGGCTGTGCCCTCTTGTCCCAGACTCCACAACATGGGAAACATCCTTTCCACATCTACTCTGTCTAGCCTTTCAACGTTCAAAAGGTTTCAATGAGATCCACTCCCCATCCTTCTAGATTCCATCGAGTACAGAACCAGAGCTAAATGTTCCTTGTATAATAACCATTTTTTCCCCAAGAATCATCCTTGTAAACATCCTCTGAACCTTCTCCAATGCCAGCATATCTTTTCTTAGATGAGGAGCCCAAAACTTGTTCATAATACTCTAGGTAAGGCCTCACCAGTGGGTTAGAAAGCCTCAGCATCACATCTCTGTTCTTGTATTCTAGACCTCTTGAATTGAATTCCTTCCTCACTACCAACTCAACCTGCAAGTTAACCTTTAGGTTGTTCTGCACAAGGACTCCTAAGTCCCTTTCCATCTCAGATTTTTGGATTTTCTCTCCATTTAGAAAATAGTCTGCACATTTATTTCGACCACCAAAGTGCATGACCATGCACTTTCCAACATTGTATTTCATTTGCCACCTTCTTGCCCATTCTCCTAATCTGTCCAAGTCCTTCTGCAGCCTCAACACTACCTGCCTCTCCACCAATCTTCGTATCATCTGCAACTCGGCAACAAAGCCAGCTATTATAACACCTAACTCATTGATATACATCATAAAAAGATGCAGTGCCAATACTGACCCCTGCAAAACACCACTAGTCACTGGCAGCCAACCAGACTGAGAGCATTTATTCCTACTTTCTGCCTCCTACCAATCAGCCAATGTTCTAACCATTCCAGTAACTTTCCTGTAATACCATGGGCTCTTAACTTGGTAAGCAGCCTCATGTGTGGCACCTTGTCAAAGGCCCTCTGAAAGTCCAAATGTACAACATCTACTGCATCCCCTTTATCTATCATTAAGGGAACCATACTGACTTTGTCCTATTTTGTCCTGTGTCACCAAGTACTCCATCACCTCATCCTTAACAATTGACTCTAACATCTTCCCAACCGCTGAGGTCAGGCTAACTGGTCTATAGTTTCCTTTCCGCTGACTTCTCCTTTCTTAAAGAGTGGAGTAACATTTGCAGTTTTCCAGTCTTCTGGCACCATGCCAGAGTCCAATGATTTTTGAAAGATCATTTCTAATGCCTCCACAATCTCTACCGCTTCCTCTTTTAGAACCCTAGGGTGCAGTTTATCTAGTCCAGGTAATTTATGTACCCATAGGTCTTTCAGCTTTTTGAGCACCTTCTCCCTTGTAATAGTAAATGCACCCACTTCTCTTCCTTCACACACTACAACATCTGGCACACTGCTAGTGTCTTCCACAGAGAAAACTGATGCAAAACACTCATTTATTTCATCTGCTATCTCCCCGTCCCCCATTAATTATTTCTCCGGTCTCATTTTCTAGCAGTCCTATATCCACTCTCATCTCTCTTTTATTTTTTACATACTTGAAAAAGCTTTTACTATCCACTTTGATATTGTTTCTAGCTTGCTTTCATATATCATCTTTTCCCTCCTAATGGTTCTTTTAGTTGCTCTCTGTAGGATTTTAAAAGCTTCCTAATCCTCTATCTTTCAGCTAATTTTTGCTTTGTTGTATGCCCTCTCTTCCTCCCTTTTGTTTTTACATCAGTTTTGACTTCCTTTGTCAGCCACGGTTATACTATTTCATCATTTGAGTATTCCTTCATTTTTGGAATACATCTGTCCTGTACCTTCCTTATTTTTCCCAGAAACACACGCATTGCTGCTGTGCTGTCATTCCTGCCAGCAGTTCCTTCCAGTTTACTTTGGCCATCTCCTCTCTCATACCACTGCAATTTCCTTTACTTCACTGAAATACTGCTACGTCAGACTTTAGTTTTCCTCTATCAAATTTCAAGTTGAACAATCATATTGTGATTACTGTCTCCTAAGGGCTCTTTTACCTTAAGCTCCCTAATTGCCTCCAGTTCATTATAAAACACGCAATCCCGTCTTGCTGATCTCCTAATAGGCTCAACGACAAACAGTTCTGAAAAGTCATCTCATATGCATTCAAAAAACTCACTCTCTTGAGATCCATTACCAACCTGATTTTCCCAATTGACCTGCATGTCAAAATCTCCCATGGCTATCATAACATTGCCCTTTTGACATGCCTTTTTGACTTCCCGTTGTAAACTGTGATCCACATTCCAGCTACTGTTGGGAAGTTTGTATAACTGTCATAAGGTCCTTTTACCCTTGCAGTTTCTTAACTCAGCCCCCAAGGATTCATCTTCTTTACCAGCAGAGCCACGCCACCTCCTCTGCCATTTCAAATTGTGAAGGACCTCACTAAACAGAGATAGCCACAAGTCAGCACCATCCAAGACAAAGAAGAAAGCTGTCTCACAGAAGACGAAGACATTCCCAACAGATGGACTGAGTATTGCTCAGACCTTTACACCCATCAGACCCAAGGAAACTCCAGTGTACCCACAAGCCAGGACTCATCAAATGATGATGACTTTCCAGTTCTGCGGGAAGAAGTAGAAGCAGCCGTAAGTTGCTGGCACCTTACAGCAGTGCCAGAATTATAGAACCATAAGTCTTATCAGCCACGCAAGCAAAGTGATGTTGAAAGTCACCTTGAACAGACTGAAGCCACAGGCAGAAGTTATAATCACTGAAGAGCAGGCTGGATTCAGAAGTGGAAGAAGTACAACAGAACAGATATTCAACCTCTGAGTACTGTGTGAGATATTCAACAGGATATCTTCAAGAAGGCATTTGATAGTGTGGCACAATGCAGTCTGGGCCACAATGAAGAGATACAAAATGGACCAGACGCTGATCCAAGACATCAAGCAGCTCTACGCCAAAGCTAGCAGTGTGGTACTTGTTCAAGGCACAGTTGGAGAGTGGTTCCACACATCAGAAGGAGTCCGACAAGGCTGCCTACTTTCACCTACACTGTTCAACAGTTTCCTGGAGCAAACAGTGAGAGATGCCCTGTAAGGCCATATCGGCACAGTCAGCATCGGAGAACAGATCATAACCAAACTCAGGTTCACAGATGACATTGATGGGCTGGCAGGAAGTGAGGAGGAATTGGCCTGCCTTGTGAACCATCTGGATGATACATCTACCAGATATGGAGATCAGCACAGAGAAAACCAAACTGATGAGAAACATTGAGGAGCCAATCACAACAAATACCACAGTCAGTGGACAAGAACGAGAGACTGTCAAACGGTTCAAGTATCTTGGCACCATCATCAACCAAGAAGGATCAAAGCCTGAAGTCCTTGCAAGAACAGTCCAAACAACAATGCTGGATAAACTAAAACCAATCCGGTGAGACAATCACATTGTGCTCAGATCCAAGTTGAACTCCTGTATACACTTGTGCTCTCCATCTTCTTGTATGCATGCGAATAATGGACTTTGTCAGCAGAGCTGCAAAAGAAGATCCAGGCAGTAGAAATGAGATGCTTCAGAAGGCTCCTTGGCACCTCCTATACAGACCATGTCTCAAAGGATGAAGTACGACGAACCATCACCCAGCTCGAGACACGGCGAAGATCTACTGCTCACAGTAAAGAAGAGGGACCTGAGATGGTACGGCCACATAACAAGATCAAGTGGACTCTCAAAGACCAAGCCTCAGGGAATGGTGCAGTGAAAAGAAAAAGGAACAGACAGAGGAAGAAATGGGCAGACAATATTGCAGAGTGGACCAGAGAGAGCTTTGTCGCAACCCAGACATTTGTCCACAACTGTGAGAGATGGAGGCAACTGGTGCTGCGCTCATCTATACAGCACCCCTATGACCCAGGCAGGTTGCGGATCTGTAATTGTAACAGATGTCTACTGCAAAGGTGTCACCTGAGGGATTCTCCCAACAATCTAATCTTCAATCCTATCCAAGATTCCATGAATGGATCTCAAAGTTCAAAGTAAATTTATTATCAGAGTAGATATATGTCACCATATACAACCCTGAGATTAGTTTTCTTGTGGACATACTCAATAAATCCTAACAGAATTAATGAAAGACTACACCAAATTGCATGCTCAACCAGAGGGCATAAGATTACAAACTTTGCAAACACAAAAATAAATAAATAATATAAACAAGCAATAATTATCAAGAACATGAGGTGAAGGGTCCCTGAAATTGAGTCCATTGTTGTGGGAACATCTCAATGATGGGAAAGGGAAGTTGAGTGAAGTTAGCTCCCAATCACCGATCTCACCACTATTGCGCACACACATCCACAAGCAGCACTGTCACAGGAAAGCAGCATCCATCATCAACGACCCCGCCATGCAGGACATGCTCTCTTCTCACTGGGCAGGAGGTACAGGAACCTTAGCATCCACACCTCCAGGATCAGGAACCATCAGGCTTCTGAACCAGAGTGGAGAACTTCACCCATGTCAACACTGAACTGATTCCACAACCTATGCTCTCACTTTCAGGGACTCTGCGACTCATGTTATCATTATCTATCAATTCATCTGTCTAACTATTGTTGCAGTTTGTCTTCTTCTGCACTTTGGTTCCTTGTCATTCTTTGTGTGCCATTTTGCATTGACTCTATTGTACTTCTTTGTTCAACTGTGAATACCTGAAGGACAATGAATCTCAGGGTTGCATGTGGTGATATATATGTACTTTGATTATAAATTTAATTTGAACTTTGAAGAATGTTCAAGTCTCTCTCACACTTCCTCGCTGCACATTTCAGATTATATCTCTTATCTTCACTGCTTCCACTATGTCCCTTCTGCGATTTCATTTTCTATGTCCTGCCCTGATTGTTATTGCCAGGACACAGTAAACATGACTGGGTAATTATCCAAACAGTTGCTCCTACAGACAACGCACACGAAAAGCTGAGTGAACACGGCAGGCCAGGGAGCATCTACAGACGGTAATGATGGCCAAGACCCTTCATCAGGACTGGAAAGGAAGGGGACAGAAAGCAGAATGAGAAGGTGGGGAGAGCGGAAGGAAGTCAAGCCAGAAGGTGATAGGTGAGTCCAGGTGAGGGGGAATGTAAGTGGATGGGGAGGGGAGATGAAGCGAGAAGCTGGGAGGTGATAGGTGGAAAAGGTAAAGGGCTGAAGAAGGAATCTGATAGGAAAGGGCAGCGGACCAGTGGGAGGTGATGGGCAGGTGAGGAGGAGAAAAGAGGTAAGAGGGGAATGGAAAACTAGAGGAGGAAGGGGAAGAAGTTACCAGAAAGTAGAGAAATCAATGTTTATGCCATCAAGTTGGAGGCTACCCGGACGAAATATGCTCCTCCAACCTGAGTTTTCTTTTATCATGGCAGAAGAGGAGGCCATGGACAAACAAGTCAGAATGGGAATGGGAAGTTGAATTGAAGTGAGTGGACATCAAGAGATCCTAACTTCAGCGGCAGACAGATCGAGGTAGTCGTCCACAGCTCTGAGAGTGACCAGGATTAGACTGACATCTCAAACAAGAGAAAATCTGCAGATGCTGGAAATCCGAGCAACACACACAAAATGCTAGAGGAACTCAGCAGGTCAGGCAGTATCTATGGGAAAAGGTACAGTCGACGTTTCAGCGGAAAATCGATGCTGCCTGTTCTGCTGAGTTCCCCCAGCATTTTGTGTGTGTTGCTTAGACTTAAACCTGTCACTTTATTGTTCAAAACATGGCCCTGGTTTTATTAAGGTGTTCTATCTGCTGTGATGTTTAGGAGCAGACTCTGCTGATTGGGTCCTGACCTCTGGTTTATTCAGAGCCGCCTCCTTCACCAAATGTAACTTACAGTTTTTGAAAGGCTTATTCTGGCATCTCCCCTCTTCCTTTCCAGTCCTGATGAAGGGTCTCAACTCGAAACATTGACTGTTTATTCATTTCCATAGATGCAGCCTGACCTGCTGAGCTCCACCAGCATTTTGTGGGTGTTGATCTGGATTTCCAGCATCTGCAGAATCTCTTGTGTTTATGGTTTTGCATCTGAATGCACCAGAATGATTTTCCCGTGTAGTCACTGTGCCAGATACTGAACCAGTACATCCTGTCCTATGTCGCCAGTGAGACAAAGCTGGATATTCGCTTGGATTAAGGATGAGATGTGGATACACAGGCTCCCACAATACATTTACGCTGAAGCCACAGTTATTTATTATTTATTTTGAGTAATCACATGAAACAGGCCTTTCTGGCTCTATGATCCTCACCACCCAGCAGCCTACCGATTTAACTCTAGCCTACTCACAGGACAATTTATAATGACCAATTGACCTACTAACCAGTACACCTTTGGACTGTGGGAGGAGACTGGACTACTCGGAGGAAACCCACGCATTCCATGGGGAAGACGTACAGACTCCTTAGAGATGACATTGGAATTGAACTCTGAACTCCGACACCCTGAGCGGCAATAGCACCCGCTGACTGCTACATTACCATGACATTTATCCTCAATTACATTTAGTGAGCGGATAAACGGGTACTCAATGGCTTCTGTCTTAGGGACGTACAAACACTGTGGTCTCATTAAATGCACTATAATTTCCTCATCACAGCTATAAAATGATCCTGTGGTTGTGCCTTCGCTGTCACTGATCAATTTCTGTGTCTAATGGACCACAGTAGTTATACTGTAAGTCAGACCAATCGTACATTAACTCCACCATGGATGGTCCAAAGGAGGAGGGTTGGCATGCGGCTAACAACCTCATCCTGTAAAGACTCAGTGCTACAGAAACACCAACAGAATCTCCCAATACCTCAACCCTGGGAGAGGAAGAATATTCAAAGTCAACTTGAAAGGCCAGGACGGAGGACTCTGGTGAGATGCTGTCAGTGGCCCTCGCCCCAGTAGGGGTGATGAGCATAGGAGATGCTCTACGTTGCTCTGAGAGTGTGAATGATCACTGACATGGTCATGATTTACAATTTGTGAATGATGCGGTAGAGGAAGTAGGTGGCCCAGCCACTGTTACAACACCTGCTCTTGACATGAGCTACCGATCTGTCCCACTGCCCTGCTCACTCCCCACAGGGGTGCATAAGACCATAATATATGGGAGCAGAATTTGGCCATTCAAACTACTGAGTCTGCTCAGCCATTGCAGCATGACTGATTTATTATCCCTCTCAATCCCCTTCTCCTGCCACCTTCCTGTAACTTTTGACGCCTTGACTAACCAGAAACCTATGAAGCTCTGTTTTAAATATACCTAATAACTTGGCCTCCACTGTCACCTGTGGCAAGGAACTCCGCAGATTCAATACAATCTGGCTCCTCATCTCTGTTCTAAAGGGCTGTGACCTCAGTCCAAGACTCACCCTCTGTAGGAAACATCCTCTCCACATCAACTCTATTGAGGCTTTTCAATATTCACTAGGTTTCAGTGATATCTCCCCTCATTCTTCTAAACTGCAGTGAGTACAGTTTCAGAGGTATCAAACACCCCTCATACCTCAATGCTTTCATTCCTGGAATCATTCTCGTGAACCATCTCTGGACCTTCTATAATGCCAGCACAGCTTTTCTCAGATAAAGGGCCCAAAACTACTCATGATACTCCAAGTATGGTTTGGCCAATGCCTTATAAAGCCTTAGCATAATGAAACATCCTTCATTACAGGAGAGGAGCTGAAGAATTCCTCCTCCCAGGTTCCCACTGAATGCTCCTGGTGAACCTGCTTTCATGTCCTCCCCAGCAACATAATCCAGATCCTGGCAACAGAGTCACAAAACAATACTGCACAGAAAAAGGGCCTTCGGCCCAAATCATCCATGCCAACCAAGATGTCTGTCTAACTCCTGGTGAAGGATCCCGACCTAGAAGTCCACAGATGCTGCCTGATCCATTGAGTTCCTCCAGCATGAGGGGTATAGATAGGGTTAATGCAAGCAGGCATTAGGTGAAACTAGAACTACAGGTCATGGGTTAAGGGTGCAATGTGAAATGATGTGATAACGAGAGGGAACTTCTTCACACAAAGAATGTTGAGTGTGTGGAATGAGCTGCCAGGACAAGTGCTGGATGAAGCTTCGATTTCAACATCTAATCAAAATCTGGATAGGCAAATGGATGGGAGGGGTCTGGAGGGCTGTGTAGGTAGATTAAGGTTCGGCACTGACTAGATGGGCTGATGGGACAGACTGTTTTGGAGTTGTTTGACTCTATCTTGTGTATTGTCCATCCGAGATAATCCCTTTTTCACACATTTCACCCATGTCCCGCTAAATTTTCCTATCCATCCACTTGTCCAAATGTTGTTATTCCAACAGTTGAAATAGTGCTTCAACTACTTCTCTGGCAGCTTGTACATATATGTGAAAAAGTTGCCTAATTTGAGGCATAGAGAAAGACACCTCCTCCTTTCTCTCTTCCCTTCCCTGTAGCCAACCATTCTCCTGTCGCAGAGCCAGTTTCACTATCTCACTCTGTTAAACCATTCATGGCTTTGGATTACAGATCTAATTCACTTTTCACTGGTGTTTACTAAAATCTCTCTGATGCTTTGTATTTGTCTGGTCACTGGAGTTGCAACCTCTCCTTGGAACTGATGTCACTCAACAAGGCCTGCGGTACAGTAGCGTAGCTGTTAGCGTCATACTTTACAACAACTGCTGCACTGTGGATGGTCCCAACCCCAATGAGAAAAGAGGAGTGTTGGGCATGGAGCTAGCAACCCCAGCCCATAAAAAAAACAGAGCTATAGAAATGCCAACAGAAGCTCCACAGACCCTCATCCCTGGGAGAGGAAGGATACACCTAGAAGATGGGCTGCACCTGGAGACAACGTGAAAGCTTGACACAGGACAGAGGACTCTGGTGAGCTGCAGTTGATGGCATGTTGCCCAGTAGGGCTGAAGGCTTAAGTAAGTAAGTTTACGACACCAGTGATTAGGGTTCCATTCTTTCTTCTGTGTGCAAGGAGTTTGCACGTTCTCCCTGTGACCATGTGGTTTTCCTCCAGATGCTCAGGTTTCCTCCCGTATTCTAAAACCGCATGGTTGGGTTTACTAAACTGAAGGCATGCTATGTTGGTGCCTAAAGTATGGTGTCACTTATGGGCTTTCTCCAGCACGTGGTCAGACTGTGTTGGCTGTTGACGTAAATGACACGTTTCACTATATGTTTCGATGTTTTGTTGTGTATATGACAAATAAAGCTAATTTCTGGTCTCTTTAGAAGTTCAGGAGTATTCTAGGTCTGTTCATTGCACTCTCTCTGGGGAGATTCCTGTGGTGTACATTAGAGAGTCAAACTGGTGGGACCAAATGAGAAGATTGATTCTCCTGAAAAGTGCTTCACAATTCACCCTGACTAATTGTTGTTACAATGCCTAATGGGATGAAACAATCAAACTGCATTAAGCTTATGAGGATGCTGCCAGGTCGTTTGAACCTTAACTATAGGGAAAGGTTGAATGGGTTTGGACTTTATTCCCTAGAACATAGAAGAATGAGAGGAAATTTGATAGAGGTAAACAAAATTATGATGGCTATAGATAGGGGAATGAATGGGTGGTGGGGTGTGATATGTCCCTACCAAAGGAAGTGTAAGGCACTCTTTCCCTCCACTAGCCTGCGGGTCACCTTCGGGTAAGGTGGAGCACCTGCTTAGCCCCCCCCTCCACCCTGATCAGGGTCACGTGAAGTCATGGGAGCAGGTGGTGGATGGTCGTATGAGCAGCTGGTGCATATCACAAGTCCTGGTTATGTGACCACTGTCGCCAGGTAGACAATCTCTGAAGAGTACTGATAAAGGACACTGTCCAGAAGAAGGCAGTGGCAAATCACTTCTGCAGAAAAATTTGCCAAGAACATCCACGCTCATGAAAAGACCATGATCGTCCACATCAATATGACATGGCACATAACGATGATGATGACAGACAGGGTAAGTGCAAGCAGGTTTTTTCCACTGAGCTTGGGTGAGACTAGAACTGGAAGTCATGGGTTAAGGCTGAGCGGTGAAATGTTTAAGTGGAACATGAAGGGGATCTTCCTCATGCAGAGGGTGGTGAGAGTGTGGAATGAGCTGCTGGCAGAAGTGGTGGATTTCAAAGTTTAAGAGAAATTTGGATAGGTATATTGATGGAAGGGGTATGGAGTGCTATGGTCAGGGGGTAGATCAATGGGACTAGGTAGAATAACAGTTCAGCACGGACTAGATGGGCTGAAGGGCCTGTTTCTGTGCTGCAGCATTTGATGACTTCTGTGCCTCTGGCATAGATTTATGGTGTCAAACTGACCTCAGTGCACTGTTAGCGATAAGGTGAAGATTCTCTTGCAGTGCCAGCGATTCTTTGCAAGCCCAGCTAACTGTTATATTGCGAGGAAACCTGATGAGTTGGCTGGTGTTTACTTTATTTACTGTACACATTCCTCTCCCATTTAACCTTCCAAAATGCAACACCTCACACCGATCTGGATTACACTCCACCTGCTGTTCCTCTGGCCGGCCCAAATTTCCATTTGGTCTATATCCAGCTGGATCTTTTGGTAAGCTTCATATTATCTGCACACTTAGTAAGCGGGCCACCTAACTTTCATCCAAATCATTAATGGGGCCCCAGCACTGAGTCTTGTGGAACCCGACTGGTCAAAGGCCTTTAGTCAGAAAAAAATGACTCCACCATTGCCCTCTGTCTTCTAAGGCCAAGGTTAGTTTCTATCCAAACATCACATTTTCCAACTTCCAGTAATTCTTTCCCCCCCTCCCCCTTCCTTCTTCCTCATTTCCCCACTTTGCCCTCTTATTTCTTCTTCTCACCCACCTATCACCTCCCGCTGGTGCCCTCCTCCTTCCCTTTCTCCTAGAGTCCACTCTTCTCTCCTATCACTTTCCTTCTACTCTAGCCCTTTACCTTTTCCACCTAACACCTTTCAGCTTCTTATTTCATCCATCTTCCCCACCCACCTGGCTTCACCTGTCACCTTCTAGCTTGTCCTCCTTCACTTCCCCACCTTTTTATTCTGCCATCTTCCCCCTTCCTTCCCAGTCACGATGTAGGGTATCGGCCCAAAACATTGACTGTTTATTTCTCTCCATAGACGTTGCCTGACCTGCTGGAATTCGTCCAGCATCTTGTGTGTGTTGTTTTGGATCCAACTGGTTTTGTTGTCCTGTTTGCTGTCAAATATTTTGATGGAGACTTAAGGGTAGACAAGTCCAAACAAATGCGTCTCAGTCTTATTAAGAAAGGGTTTAATTAAGGAACATTAGGACTGTTTTCCTATGCCAACATGGACCAACTCCCTGTGGATTCCATGTGACGTCATCTTGTGGACCAACCTATCATGAGTGACCTTATCAAATGCTTTGCTTAAGTCTATGTACGTTTGTAGATAACATCCATTGCCTTACCCTTAACCATCAGGCTCACCACTTGGTCAATACTCAAAAAAATTTCTGTAAACTTCTTTAGATTAAAGCTGTGTTCTGCAGTTGTTAATGGTAAGTTCAATTTTGCCTTTGCATGTCAGAGACTATTTGTAATTTAACGAGCTCCTTGGCACAAATGACATTTCATTTACGAGATGGCAAAGGAAAACAGCTCTAATGTTCTTTAATTAAACCCTTTCTTAATAAGACTGAGACGCATAAAACTAGAAATATTTATCTGGACTTGGCTACCCTTCAGTCTCCATGAAAAGATTTGACAGCAATGAGGACAACAAAATCAATTTGTATCAATCTCCTAAATGCAGAAATCTCAATGGAGGTACCTGGTGCCTTAACTCAGAGAAGGTCCAAGATTCATGATTGTTCAATGTCATTTCCAATGTCAATGTCATTCAGTGCCTGCACATACAGTGACTGACAGGAAATGATAAAGTTGTGGTTGTCAGGGGGTGTGGAGGGGTGGGTTAGTGGGTGGAGGTGCTGATCAGCCTTACTGTTTGGGGAAAGTAACTGTTTTTGAGTCTGGTGGTCCTGGTGTGGATGCTACGTAGCCTCCTCCCTGATAAGCAGTCCATGAGCAGGGTGGATTGGATCATTCATGATGTTACTGGGAAGAAACCTTCAATGAAAGTAACAGGAGCCATGGACCAAATTATTGGAAACTGCAGCCCAGGCATCAGCACTCTAAGAGAAACGAACTCAATGCAGAAGGGGATACCTTCAAACTCACTGGTTAGGTCTGACTAAAAGGACAGGGGAATAGACAGAAGAGATTCTGCAGATGCTGGAAATCTTCAGCAAAACCCACAAAATGCAGGAGAAACTCAGCAAGTCAGACAGCATCTATGCAGAGGAATAAACGATTGACAGTTCAGTCAAGACCCTCCACCAGGATCATAATGGAAACGGGAAGATGCCAGAGTAAGAAGGTGGGGGGAATAGCTGGCAGGTGATAGGTGGGACCAGGTGGGGACGAAGAAGAGTGAGTGGAGTAGGGATGAAGTAAGAGGCTGGGAGCTGATAGGTGGAAGAGGAAAAGAGCTGGGGAAGAAGCAATCTGATAGGAGACGTCAATGGACCCTGGGAGAAAGGGAATGAGGAAGGGCAGCCGGGGGAGATTTCTGAACATCCATCAACCCATTGACCCCACCTCACTGATTTGCTCTCTTTATGCACAATCTACATATTTTCATGTATTCTTGTTGTAATTTATAGTAATTTTGATAGATTCCATTCTACTGCTACCACCAATCAACAAATTTCATGACAGATAGCATGTCAGTGATAAAATAAACCTAGTTCTGATTCTGTTTCCAAATGTATTTTTGATTATTTGAACCACAAGATCACTTAATAAAATTATAATTTATTGTGAAACACCTGAGATATCAACAGCATTAAAATGATAGAATTCTCTACTGCAGGAGACAGCCAAGGACCCTGCATTAACCATATTTGAGAAGGAAGTGGGTATGTGTCAGCTGGTGTACAGGTATGTGGGACCACTAGTTCTTCCCCATTCAATTCTACGTGCCCTGGTGAAACACATTTTGAAATTAAAAGTTCAGGACTGATTGCACAATCCAGGCCAATGGATCTGTCTCCCCTGTGTGATTGTATTGGCTTATGTGTGGGAAGCTCACCTTTCCAAACTCTGCATGGCCTACTCATATAAATGGGTTTTCAAGCGAACATCCTGCTGAGGAGCAGTTGGCACAGGGCAGACCTTCCACGTCTCCATGGCTTATAGCGATTGGATGGATCAACAGGAGGGCAAAGCAATGACAGAAGCTGGACAGACCTCAGTTCAGTCTCTTCCCTTCCATCGGGCAAAAGGCACAAAAGCATGAAACCATGCACCACCATGCTCAGGGACAGCTTCTGCCCCACAGCTAAATGATGATGAACAGTCCTCTTGTACAATAGGATGGACAGTCTCACAGTCTACATTGGCACTACCTTGCACCTTAATGTCTGTCTGCACTATACTTTCTCTGTGGCTGTAACACCGTCTTCTGTATTCTGTTTTTATTTTACCTTGTTCTGCCTTTATGTATTGAAATAATCTGTCTGCAAGGCTTGCAAAACAACTTTTATTCCACAGTATTTTGGCACACGTGAAAATTACTTGCCAATTTATGTGAAGCTTTGTGGGTTTGAAGGACCAAGATATGAGAGGAAGGATCCATTATTATCAATTGGGAGAAGTGCATGGCTGCAGGAGCTCGTCATGGCACAAGGCCACTGAGAAGGTTCTGGAATAAAAGGGAGACACTGCCTAGTGGTTCAAATGTCAAAGGAGCGATGTCAGAGTAGAGTGAGTCAGAGTAGTAAGGCTTTGGCTCATCAGGGCTTCGGCAAGGACGGGCCTAGGCGAGGTAAGGAAACAAGTTACTTTCATATTTCTTTTTACCTGTAACATAAGAATAGTGGGTACAATGGCAAGGCCAGTTTTCTGCTGTGGGTGTCAGATGTGGGATATCTGGGTGAGTTCCAGCCTCCCTAATGGCCACATCAGCACCAGGTGCATCGAGCTGCAGCTCCTTAGAGGCCAAGTTGGGAAACTGGAGCTGCAGCTCGCTGACCTTCGGCTTGTTAGGGAGAGTGAAGAGGTGGTAGATAGGAGCTACAGGCAAGTAGTCCCACCGGGGCCACAGGAGACAGATAAGTGGGTGGCTGTCAGGAGAGGAAAGGGCAGGCGTCAGGGAGTAGGGAGTACCCCTGTGACTGTCCCCCTTAACAATAAGTACTCCATTTTGAGTACTGTTGGGGGGAACGACCTACCTGGGGGAAACAACAGTGGCCGCGCCTCTGGCACAGAGTCTGGCCCTGTGGCTCAGAAGGGTAGGGAACGGAACAGGATGGCAGCAGTAAATAGGCACTCTGTAGTTAGGGGGACAGATAGGTGATTCTGTGGGCATGAAAAAGAAACACAGATGGTAGCTGCCTCCCAGGTACAAGGGTCTGTGTTGTTTCTGAACGTGTCCACAACATCCTGAAAAGGGAGGGTGAGCAGCCAGAGGTCGTGGCACATATTGGTACCAACAACATAGGTAGGAAAAGGGAGGAGGTCTTGAAAGCAGAATACAGGGAGTGAAGATGGAAGCTGAGAAGCAGGACCTCAAGGGTAGTAATCTCAGGTTTGCTGCCTGTGCCACGCCACAGTGAATATAGGAATAGAATGAGGTGGACAATAAATGCAAGGCTGAAGGATTGGAGCTGGGGGCAGGGATTCAGATTTCTGGGGCAGATGTAACCTGTACAAAAAGGACAGGTTGCACTTGAATCCGAGGGGGACCAATATCCTGGCGGGGAGGTTTGCTAAGGTTACTGGGGACTGTTTAAACTGGATTTGCAGGGGGGTGGGAACCGGAGTGAAGAGGCAGAGGATGGGGAAGTTGGAGCACAAGTAGAGACAGCTCGTAGGGAGTTTGTGAGGAAGGATAGGCAGATGTTAGATGCACCCAGCCTACTGGTTTGAGATGTGTTTATTTTAATGCAAGGAGTATCATAACCAAGGCAGATGAATGTAGAGCGTGGATCAATACATGGAACTGTGACATTGTGGCCATCACAGAGACTTGGACGTCTCAGGGGCAGGAATGGCTGCTGAGTGTGCTGGGCTTTAGATGTTTCAAAAAGGACAAGGAGGGAGGCAAAAGAGGTGGGGGCGAGGTATTGCTAATCAGGGATAGTATCACAGCTGCAGAAAAGGAGGAAGTCATGGAGGAATTGTCTACTGAGTCAGTGTGAGTGGAAGTCATAAATAGAAAGGGAGCAATAACTCTAATGGGTGTTTTTGTAGACCCTCCCCCCCAACAGTGACAGGGATATCGAAGAACAGATAGGGAGGCAGATTCTGAACGGTGCAATAATAATCAGGTTGTTGTGATGGGAGATTTTAACTTTCCTAATATTGACTGGCATTTCCTTAGACCAAGAGGTTTACATGAGGTGAAGTTTGTTACGTGTGTTCAGGAATGTTTCCTGATGCAACATGTAGATAAGCCAACTAGAGAGGAGGCAGTATTTGAACCTGGTCAGGGGTCAGATCTCTTGGTGGGAGAGCATTTTGGAGGTAGTGATCACAACACTATCTCCTTTACCATAGTGCTGGAGAGGGATAGGAGCAGACAATTTGGGAAAACATTTAATTGGGGTAGGGGGAAATACGATGCTATTAGGCAGAAACTTGGGAACATAAATTGGGATTAGATGTTCTCAGGGAAATGTACGGCAGACCTGCGGCAAATGTTCAGGGAACATGGCGTTCTGCATAGATATGTTCCAATGAGGCAGGGAAAGGATGGTAGGGTAAAAGAACCATGGTGTACAAAGGATATGGCAAATCTAGTTACGAAGAAAAGAAAAGCTTATGAAAGGTTCAAGAAAATAGATATTGACAGAGTTCTAGAAAATTATAAGGATGCCAGGAAAGAGCTTAAGAATGAAATTAGGAGAGCTGGAAGGGGCCAGGTGAGGGCCTTAAGTAGGTCTTACTTAAGTGGTGGACAAGTTGTTGGAGAAGATCCTGAGAGGCAGGACTTCTGAACATAATCTGATCAGGGATAGTCAGTATGGCTTTGTCAAGGGCAGGTTGTGCCTTACGGGCCTGATTGAATTCTTTGAGGATGTAACAAAACACATTGATGAAGGTAGAGCAGTGTATATGGATTTCAGTAAGGCATTTGATTAGGTTCCCCATGCAGGGCTCATTCAGAAAATAAGGAGGGGCATGGGATCCAAGGAGACCTTGTTTTGTGAATCCAGAATTGGTTTGCCCACAGAAGATAAAGGGTGGTTGTAAATGGTTCATATTCTGCATGGAGGTCAGTGACCAGTAATGTTCTGCAGGGATCTGTTCTGGGACCCCCACTCCACTTTATGATTTTTATAAATGACCTGGATGAAGATTAGAAGGGTAGGTTAGTAAGTTTGCCAATGACACAAAGGCTGGGGGTGTTATGGATAGTCTGGAGGGTTGTCAGAGGTTACAGTGGGACATTGATAGGATGCAGAACTGGGCTGAGAAGTGTCAGATGGAGTTCAACCCAGATAAGTGTGAAGTGGCTCATTTCAGTAGGTCAAATTTGAAGACAGAATATAATATTAATGGTAAGACCCTTGGCAGTGTGGAGGATCAGAGAGATCTTGAGGTCCATGTCCATAGGACACTCAAATCTGTGGCGCAGGTTGAGAATGTTGCTTAGAAGGCCTATAGTGTGATGGCCTTCATCAACCATGAGATTGACTTCAAGAGCTGCGAGGTAATGTTACAGCTATATAAGACCTTAGTTAGACCCCACTTGGAGTACTGTGTTCAGAGCTGGTCATCTCACTACAGGAAGGATGTGGAAAACATAGAAAGGGTGCAGAGGAGATTTACAAGGATGTTGCCTGGATTGGGGAGCATGCCTTATGAGAATAGGTTGAGTGAACTCGGCCTTTTCTCCTTGGAGCGACGGAGGATGAGAGGTGACCTGATAGAGATGTACAAGATGATGAGAGGCATTGATCGTGTGGATAGTCAGAGGTTTTTTCCCAGGGCTGAAATGACTAACACGAGGAGACATAGTTTAAAGGTGCCTGGAAGTTAGTACAGAGGTAAGTTTTTCACATAGATAGTGGTGGGTGCGTGGAATGCACTGCTGGGGATGTTGGTAGGGGGGATACAATAGGGTCTTTTAAGAGACTCTTAGATTGGTACATGAAGCTTCGAAAAAGAGGGCTATGCAGTAGGGTAGTTCTAGGCAGTTTCTAGAGTAGGTTACATAGTCAGCACAACAATGTGGGCTGAAGGGCCCATAATGTGCTGTAGATTTCTATGTTCTATGTTCAAAGTGCTGGGAATATTCAGCTCCATAATCATGGAATTTCTGCTATAAAGTTCTCATCTCTATGTTCTATATCCTGCACTCCTACTCTGCTCTGTCTCCTCCCAGCCAGAAGGTGGCGCAGTTTCCCATGGCCCTCAACTTCTGAGCCACCAGATGCACATCACCCTTCTACCGTGAAAAGATACAGTAGATACATCTTCACTCTCTTTTCCTTTCAGCATCTATTCTTCTGCCACTTTACACCTTGAAGGAGTAATTTACTCCAGTCTACACATCTTTGGGAGATGTAGTTACAGCACATCAGCCACATGGTAGTGGAAGCTGTTTGCATGACGCTATTACAGAGTTCAGAGTTCAGAGTTCAATTCTAACGCTGTTTGTGAGAAGTTTGCTGGTCCTTCCTGCGAGGGTGTGTGTTCCCTCCAGGTGTTCTGGTTTCCTCCCACCGTCCAATGACGTACTGGTTAGTAGGTCAAAGTTCAAAGTAAATTTATTATCAAAGTCCATATATGTCACCACATACAACCCTGAGATTCATTTACTTGTGGGCATTCTCAATAAATCTATGGAATAATAACCACAACAGGATCAAGATGAAGGCTAATTAGAAATTGTCCTGTGGTTAGACTACGGTTAAACGGACACCCACCTATTTGTGGCTGAAAGTCAGTAAGGGCTGTTCCACACTGTATCTCTAAATAAATAAAGAGTGGGGAGCACCCGAGGGAAACCCACGAGGTTACAGGGAGAATGTGCAAACTCCACGTGCAGAGATCAGGATCAAACCAGGTCATTGAAAGCTGAGCAACACACATAAAAGTTGCTGGTGAACGCAGCAGGCCAGGCAGCATCTCTAGGAAGAGGTACAGTCGATGTTTCGGGCCGCGACCCTTCGTCAGGACTATCCTGATGAAGGGTCTCGGCCCGAAACGTCGACTGTACCTCTTCCTAGAGATGCTGCCTGGCCTGCTGAGTTCACCAGCAATTTTTATGTGTGTTGCTTGAAATTCCAGCATCTGCAGATTTCCTCGTGTTTGCGCCATTGAAAGTTGAGAAGTCAGTACTGAGTACTGCCCACTGTGCCATCGCCTCGTTTTTAAACCTTCTCCTCACAGATCAGGTGGGTTAGCATTCCATCCTCACCCTCCGTCAGCCATCACCTTCACTCTTTGTACTGTCCACCCTCCACCAACCCACACCAGGTTGTTCTACAGCTTCAAATCTGCATGATCTCTCACAATCAGTTTATAATCAGCCACGTATGTGGTGAAATTTGTTGTTTTGCAGGAGCAGTATAGTGGAATACATAAAATATACTGTAGGTTATAATAAGAAATCCACTCAGTGGCCACTCTATTAGGAACAGCAGGTAGAATCAAGAACCTACCAACTACCGCTTTAAATACACTCAATGATATAGCTTCCACAGGCCTCCTTTACTGGGGTGATGAAGTATTGCCAGGCAGGGAAGCACTCATTCACCCTGAACCACCCCGAGAAGCCAGCAATGAACCACTGCTGTTCACTGACACAGTGCCTGGAAAACGGTGTGTGCCAGAGGGATAGAGCCTTGTTGTGTGACTGACCACTGCATTGTCCCAAAGCTGAAAACTCTTCTGAAAACTTCGTTGCGTGACTGACCACTACACTATCCCAAAGCCGAAAACTTCGCTGTGTGACTGACCACTGCACTAACCCACATCCTAAACCTTTGCTGTGTGACTGGCCAGGTGCTCCCACTTCCTCCCACAGTTCCAAGTCTGTAGGTTAGGATTAGTAGGCTGGGAAGAGATGAGGGCCATTAGAGCAAGCTTGAGGTTGTATGGGCTGGGAACACTGAGGCTGCCATAATGTTGAGAGGGTTAGAGAGATCAGGGATTGTGTCCAGCCTGCAGTGAAGCTAAAGGTGAGGGGTCAGGTCAGCAGTGCACCAGAGAGTGGGTAAGTGTGGACGTGGGAGAAGATCAAGTTCAGTTTATGGTTATTCAACAGTACACATGTATATCGTCAAATGAGAGAATGTTCCTCCAGACACAACACAGTTTTATGTTGCTATATTTATACTCTATTCTTGGTTGGTGCAATTGTAGTGAAACCCAGTTTCCCTCGGGATCAATAAAGTATGACTATGACTATGACTATGTAGGTCCTTTATGCAGAGAGTGGTGAGCGCACAGAATGGGCTGCCGCCAATGGTGTTGGAGGCAGATGCGATAGGGTCTTTTAAGAGACTCCTGGATGGATACAGAGAGCTTAGAAAAATAGAGGGCTATGGGTAAGCCTAGGTAATTCTAAGGTAAGGACATGTTTGGCACAGCTTTGTGGGCTGAAGGGCCTGTATTGTGCTGTAGGTTTTCTATGTTTCTATACATAAAGGTCTACCTGCAGGTGTCAGCATGCTTCTGGCGCCAACATAGCATGCCCTTAACTTACTAATCCTTATTACCCTGTACGCCTTTGGGCTGTGGGAGGAAACCAGAGCACCCAGAGGAGACCCACGTGGTCAAGGGAGAACGTACAAACTCCTTACAGGCAGCAGTGGGAATTGAACCCAGATCACTGGCTCTATAAAGCACCACAATAATTACTAAGTTATCATGCTGCCCTATGTGTGTTGCTCAAGATGGCCAGCATCTACACAACCTCCTGTGTTCACCTCTATGTTCCAGTTGCTTGTGGTACCTTAACACCTCCACCCCCAAAGAAGGTGTCTTCCAGTACATTTACAAGGTAAACTCTAAAAATTTACTCCTGCAGTTACTTCTCCCAGTACCAGCCACCCCAGCAGTGAGGATATCTTCAATAGGTATGCCTCAAAAAGGTGGCATTCGTCATGAAGAGTCCCCATCACCCAGGGCATGCCCTCGTCTCATTGCTACCATCAGGGAGGTACCGGAGCTGGAAAAGATAGATAGATATACTTTATTGATCCCGAGGGAAAACACACACTCAGGAACAGCTCCTTACCCTCTGCCATCAGGTTTCTGAATGGACAATGAACACATGTTCACTACCTCGGTAATTTTTGCTCACTTTTTGCACCACTTATTTAATTATAAATATATTCTTAAAAATTATGAATATGTTTTAATTACTTAATAAAATATATATTTCTTATTGTAATTTATAGTTTTTTATCACTATGTATTGCTGCTCAAAACAACAAGTTTTACAACATATGCCAGGGATATTAAATGTGACCCTGATTCTGATTTTGATTATAATCTCTGAGACCAAAGAGGAATTGACTCAAATGCGATCATTCAGTTTGCCTTTCATGTTGTATTGATGACTAGAATTCTTTACCATTTCCCCTCCTTGCCCTTCCAGAATCCCCTGTCAGTCCATTGTTGATGCTTTGCTCCCTCAGATCATTCACATATCTCATCCTGGCATCCAAAGACAGGAGTAATCCCGGATCTGGAGTCAGCTATCTCTGGGCTTACCTCTCCCACACAGTCACCCCTTGCTGCTTCCTGGCATCCAAAGACAGGAGTAATCCCGGATCCGGTGTGGTTCTCTCTGGGCTTACCTCTTCCCCACAGTCACCCCTTGCTGCCTTCAGTAATGCGTCTCTGAAACTACAATTACCCATTTCATTTAGAACCATCTGCTACCTTTCCCCTGAAAAATATCTCTGCATTTTCAATCTATTTTGCAACACCTGATTAACATTTATACTGCTTGTCAGCGGCAGACACAAGCTGAGGATAAGGACTTGCTTCTGTTGCCACAGTAACAGACTACTCAGATCCCCAGTCACACTTCAGTGAAGCTGCAATGTGGTTTTTAATTTTCTCCTGATCCATTCCCTCTCAAAACTGCTTTTCTTAAATTACTTCCAATTTCTGACACATAGAACATTACAGCATTGTACAGGCACTTCAGCGCACAATGTTGTGCCAACCTCTTAACTTATTCTAAGATCAATCTACTATTCCTTCCCACATAACCCTTCATTTTCCTATCATCAATATGTCTATTTAAGATTCTCTTAAATCTCCCTAATGTACCTGCCACGTCTCTACCACCTTTCCTGACAGTGCACTCTACACATCCACCAATCTCTGTGTAAAATATCTTACCTCTGACATTCCCTTATACTTTCCACCAATCACCTTAAAATTATACCCTCTCATATTAGCCATTTCTACCCTGAGAAAAAGGAGCTGGCTCGATACCGCTTATCATCATGTACACCTCAATCAAGTTGCCTCTCATCCTCCTCCATTCCAAGGAGAAAAGCCCAAGTTCTCTCAACCTCTCCTCATAAGACATGCTCTCTAATCCAGGCAGCATCCCGGTAAATCTCCTCCGCCTCCTCTCTAAAGCTTCCACATCTTTCCTATAACGAGGTGACCAGAACTGAGCACAAAAGTCCAAGTGTGGTCCATCCAGAATTGTATAGAACTCCAAAGCCATATTTAAATTGGTGGATGTCATAGGCTGGGTTAGCATACTGGAGGGAGTCCGAAAATCTGGGTGTGTGCTGCCATAGCAATCAATGTCTCAATGTCTATGACCCAGTTCATCCTGGGTAACCCTCCCCGCCATTTAGCACATCTACCCTCAACCATCAGGCTCTCGAGAGGATGTAACCTTGCTTAACTTCACTCAGCCCATCACTGAACTGTTCCCACAACCTATGGACTCACCTTCAAGGACTCTTCGTCTCATGTTCTCAATATTTATTGCTTATTTATGTTTTTTTTCTCATCTCAATCTGGTAAAATCTGAGTTCCAGGCATAGTTGCATGCTCATTTCACAATTGCTAGGAACTTTCAGACTACTCTAGAGGTGTATAGTATTGTAATTTTCTGAAGATTTACATAGATATTACTGTGCAGCCCTAGTTGTTTAATGCTATTGAGTAGTGCCTTTGGGATGATCCCAGTTCTAGATATTAATATTGGGACAATGTACATGATCCTAAGTCTTTCTTATTACTGTTATTAATATTAATACTATTATTATTATTACTTTTTAAATTTGCAGTTTTTTGTCTTGCACACTGGTTATATGCTCATCGGAGCAGTCTTTCATTGATTCGATTATGGTTATTGGATTTATTCAGTATGCCTACAAGAAAATAAACCTCAGGGTTGTATATAGTGACCGTCTGTGAAAGGAGGAGACTGGACAGTCCCAGACTTGTCTGTGAAAGGTGGGGATTGGACAGTCCCAGACTTGTCTGTGAAAGGAGGAGGTTGGACAGTCCCAGACTTGTCTGTGAAAGGAGGAGGTTGGATAGTCCATGGCCCATCTGCGAAAGGTGGGGATTGGACAGTCCCAGACTTGTCTGTGAAAGGAGGAGGTTGGATAGTCCATGGCCCGTCTGCGAAAGGACAAGTGTTGAGCAAAGAGCTAGCAACCCCATCCCGTAACAACCCAGAGCTACAGAAATGCCAGCCCAAGCTCCCAATTACCTCATCCCTGAGAGATGAAGGATCTGTCACTAAAAAAACAGGTTACACCTGGGGCAACTTGAAAGACTGGCTTGGGACAGAGGAGTCTGATTAGCTGTTGTTGGCAGTCTCTGATTCAGTAGGGCTGAGGGGCTTAAGGAAGTGAAGAAGAGGAAGAAGATGACTCTGGGCATTTGATGAATGTGGAGAATAGGAGACACGCACAACACCACAATGAACACACATGGGACACACACAACACCACAATGCCATGGGACACACAGGGTGCTTCGTTCAAAGTTCTAATTCAGAATCAGAATCAGGTTTAACATCAGCAGCATATTCATGAAATTTGTGGTTTTCCAGCAGCAGTACACGGCAATACGTAATAATTAAAAACAATGAATTACAATAAGAAATAAATAAAAATTAAATTAGATATAATTAGTGCTAAAAGAGACCAAAATAGAGAGGTGATGTACATGGGTTGATTGTTTATTCAGAAATCTGATGATGGAGGGGAAAAGCTGTTCCTGAAACACTGAGTGTGTGTCTTCAGGCTCCTGTACCTCCTCCCTGAAGGTAGTGATGAGAAGAGGGCATGTCCTGGGTTAAGGGGGTCCTCAACAATGGACACAGCCTTTTTGAAGCATCGTCTTCTGAAGGTGCCCTGGATGCTGGGGAGGTTAGTGCCAATGATAGTGTTGGCTGAGTTTGCAACTTTCTACTGCTTTTTAAAATTATAACCATATAACCATATAACAATTACAGCAGGGAAACAGGCCATCTCTGCCCTTCTAGTCCATGCCGAACTCTTACTCTCACCTAGTCCCACCGACCTGCACTCAACCCATAACCCTCCATTCCTTTCCTGTCCATATATCTATCCAATTGAACTTTAAACGATAACATCGAACCTGCCTCAACCACTTCAGCTGGAAGCTCGTTCCACACAGCTACCACTCTCTGAGTAAAGAAGTTCCCCCTCATGTTACCCCTAAACTTTTGCCCTTTAACTCTCAACTCATGTCCTCTTATTTGAATCTCCCCCATTCTCAATGAAAAAAGCCTATCCACATCAACTCTACCTATCCTCCTCATAATTTTAAACACCTCTATCAAGTCCCCCTCAACCATGAGGGGGGATATAGCCATGCTTGTCCCTTTAGACTCAAATTAATCTCCGCTTCCCTTACAGAAATTAAGTTCTACTCATGAACTAACGTCTTGCACTACAGGAAATTTCTGGAAAACACATTCAACACACCACATAAGAAAAACAAAGACAGGAAAGTATTAATAACTTATAAGCAACAGGAGGGCCTATTTCTGTTTCTGGTGAGGCGACACGGTAGGGTGGTGGTTAACGCCTCATTTTAACGTGCCAGCAGTAAGATTGCAGTTCAAATCCTGCTGCTCTCTGAAGGAGTTTGTATGCTCTCATCGTGTCAGCATGGGTCTTCTCTGGGTGCTCCAGTCTTCTCTCACATTCCAAAGATGCATAGTTAGGGTTGTGGGCATACTATATTGGCACCAGAACCATGGCGACTCTTGGAGGCTGCTCCCAAAAGTTGGCACAACATTGTGGGCTGAAGGACCTGTACTGTGCTATACACAGAACATAGAACACTACAGCACAGTACAGGCTCTTCAGCCACAATGTTGTGCCAACCTTTTAACCTATTTAAGAAGAATCATGACAATACTGCACAATCCTCACCAATCTGATTGGTCGCAAAGGCCTTTCACTGTATGTTTCAATGCACATCTGACAAATAAAGCTAACCTTTATCTTGCCTGGCAAGGACAGCATCAATTTTCCATCCTTCACTGCTCTTCAGAAGGCGAGGGTGAACTATCTTCTTGGTTTCATGGCATTTTAGGGAGGAAATTCAAGGATTTGGATGCATTTTTCCTAAGATGTTTAAAATTCCTGAAGATGCTCATTTCACTGAAGTGAGTTGCTGAATTGTTTCAATGATTAAATGTCAACACAAAAATCTATTCCAGTCTCAATCACAGTGAACAATTTGAAAGCCAATCAATGGTGAAATATATTCTACTAATTTACAAGTCTAAACCTCTGACGGGAGAGATTGTGTGGCTCTAGTTCTGAATCATATTAATGGTCTCATGGTGAGGAGGATGTTTAGTCTGGTCTGGAGGTTGTAGAGAGGGTGCAGAGCAGATTCACCAAGATGTGACCTGGATTAGAAAGACTGTGTTATGAGCAAAGTTTGAGTGATCTGGGGCTTTTCTTTGGAGCAAAGCAAGATGGGAGGTGACATGATGCAGGTGTACAAGACAGTAAGAGGCACAGATCAAGTGGACAGCCAAAGCTATTTTCACAGGATGAAAATGACGAATACGAGGGGGGAATTTCAAGGTGATTGGAGGAAAGCAAAGGGAGTGCGTAAGAAGTTTTTTTTTACACAGGGAGTGGTGAATGACTGAAACGCCCTGCCAGGGGTGGTGACAGAGGCAGGTACATTAGGGATACTTTGGAGACTGTCAGATAAGCACGTGGTTGATAGAGCAGTGCTGTCCCTTCTGCCTTCCTGCCTGTCCTTTTGATGCAATGTGTAACCTTGGACATTAAGCTCCCAGCTACTGTATAATCTTTCAGCCATGCTTCTGCGATGCCTTCAACATCATAGCTGCCAACCTGCAACTGTGCCGCAGTTCATTCACCTTATTCTGTATAACTGTGCACATTCAGATACGACTTCTTCAGTCCTGTATTCACCCTTTTCGATTTTGTTCACCTTTTGCTTTGCAACTCATACTCTTGACTGCAATTTTGTCTATCAACAGCCTCTCCTCACTACACATTGCCCCTGTTTTAAAATCAGCTACCTCATCTTCAGCACAATTAACCACCTTTCCTACAACACTTCTTGCATTGAAATCTAGGCAGCTTTGTACACTAGTCACACCATGCTCAACCTTTTGATTCCTAACTTTGTCTGAGGACTTACCAACATTTCCCTCCACAACCTCCCCACTAACTGTTGTGGCACTCTGGTTCCAGAACGAGGGGTCACAGTTTGAGGATAAAGGGGAAGCCTTTTAGGACCGAGATTAGGAAAAACTTCTTCACACAGAGAGTGGTGAATCTGTGGAATTCTCTGCCACAGGAAACAGTTGAGGCCAGTTCATTGGCTATATTTAAGAGGGAGTTAGTTATGGCCCTTGTGGCTAAAGGGATCAGGGGGTATGGAGGGAAGGCTGGTGCAGGGTTCTGAGTTGGATGATCAGCCATGATCATACTGAATGGCGGTGCAGGCTCGAAGGGCCGAATGGCCTACTCCTGCACCTATTTTCTATGTTTCTATGTTTCCCATCCCCCTGCAACTCTAGTTTAAACCCCATCGTGCAGCATTAACAAACTTTCCTGTTAGAATATTAGTCTCCCTCCAGTTCAGGTGCAAATGGTCCCTTCTGTTCAGGTCCCACCTTCCCTGGAAGAGAGCCCAGTGATCCAAAAATCTTATGCCCCCCCCCCCCAACCTATTCTTCAGCGTGTATCAAACTGTATAATCTTCCCAGCTCTAGCCTCACTAGCACATGGTGTGAGATCACAACCCTGGAGATCCTGCCTTTTCACTTGGCACCTAACTCCCTGAACTCCCTATGCAGAACCTCGTCACCCGTCCTACCCGTGTCATTGGTACCTACATGGACCAGGACTTCTGGCTGTTCACCCTCCCACTTAAGAATGCTGAGGAATCGATCCGAGATATCCTGGACACTGGCACGTCCAGGACATACACAATCCAAACATACAGGGTATGTACACGTCAAATATACAGCATATACACACTCAAATACACAGGGTATGTACACTCCAAACATACAGGGTATGTACACTCTAAATATACAGGATATACACACTCCAAATATGCAGGATATATGTACTCCAAACATACATGACATACACACGCCAAACATATAGGACATATACACTCCAAACATATGGGACATACCCACTCCAAACATATAGGACATATACACTTCAAACATACATGACATATACACTCCAAATATACAGGATATGCACACTCCAAATATACAGGATATAAACATTCCAAACGTACAGGGTATGTACACTCCAAATATACAGGATATACACACTCCAAACATATAGGACATACACACTCCAAACATACAGGATATGTACACTTGAAATATACAGGATATGCACAGTCCAAATATACAGGATATACACACTCCAAATATACAGGCTATGCACACTTCCAATACACAGGATATGAACACTCCAAATATACAGGATATACACACTCCAAACATACAGGCCACACAGACTCCAAACATACAGGACATATACACTTCAAAAATACAGGATATGCACTCTCCAAGTATACAGGCCACACACACTCCAAACATACAGGATATGTACACTCGAAAGATACAGGATATGAACACTCCAAATATACAGGATATACACATTCCAAATATACAGGATATGCACACTCCAAATATACAGGATATGCACATTCCAAATATACAGGATATGCACACACTGAATATACAGGATATGCACATTCCAAATATACAGGGTATGTACACTCCAAGTATACAGGACATACACACTCCAAACATACAGGACATACACACTTCAAATAAACGGGATATGTACACTCCAAATATACAGGATATGTAAACTCGAAATATACAGGATATGCACACTCCAAATACACAGGTATACACACTCCAAACATAGAGGCCACACACACTCCAAATATACAGGACATATGCACTCCAAATATACAGGATATGCACACTCCAAAAATACAGAGTATGTACAACCCAATCATACAGGACATACACACTCCAAATATACAGGCCATACACACTCCAAACATACAGGACATACACACTCCAAATACACAGGCCACACACACTCCAAACATACAGGACATACACACTCCAAATATACAGGATATGCACACTCCAAAAATACAGAGTATGTACAACCCAATCATACAGGACATACACACTCCAAATATACAGGCCACACACACTCCAAACATACAGGACATACACACTCCAAATACACAGGCCACACACACTCCAAACATACAGGACATACACACTCCAAATATACAGGATATGCACACTCTGAATATACAGGATATGCACACTCCGAATATACAGGATATGTACACTCCAAACATACAGGACATGTATTCTCCAAACATGCAGGATATACACACTCCAAGTTTACAGCAGCCAAGGTCAGACCACACTTGGAGTATTGTGAGCAGTTTTGGTCTCCTTATCTAGGAATGGATGTGCTGGTATTGGTGAGGTCCAGAGGAGGTTTGTAAGAATAATCCAGGGAATGAAGGGCTTAGTGCGTGAAGAGCATTTGATGGCTCTGGGCATGTCCTTGATGGTTTAGAAGTTTGAGGGGGTGAATCGTATTGAAACCTATTGAGTACTGAAAGGTCTAGATAGAGTGAATGTGGAGAGGACATTTCCAATAGTGGGGGAGTCAGGGACCAAAGGGCACAGTCTTAGAATACAAGGTCACCCCTTAAGAATAGAGATGAGGAGGATTTTTTTAGACTGAGGGTAGTGCATCTGTGCAATTCATTGCCACAGGCAGGTGCAGAGGTCAAGTTATTGGGTATATTTAAAGTGGAGGTTGACAGTTTCTTGATTAAACAGGTTGTCAAAGGTTACAAGAAGAAAGCAGGAGAATAAGTTTTAGAGGGATAATAAATCAGTCATGATGAAATAGCAAATCAAACTCGATGGGCTGAATAGCATAATTCCACTCCCATGTTGAATGGTTTTGTGGTGTTATCAGTTAATGGTTTAATTCTGCTGCTTTATTTTATGATCAGAAAGGCCGGATTTCTCACCTGATCCTTCAACACCAACTCTTTGGTCAAAAAAGCACAGCAGTGTCACTACCGCTTTCTGAGGAGGTCGAGGTGAGCGAGGCCCCCACTACCCTTGCCATTCTAATCCAGTTTTACAGAAGGACCATCAAGAGTGTCCTGACCAGCTGCATCACCGTCTGGTACGGGAATTGCAAGGTGTCTGACCATATGCATCTACAAAGGACTGCGGGGACTGCTGACAAGATCTTTGGAGTCTCCCTTCCACCTGTCAAAGATATTCATCAGGAATGCTGCACATGCAGGACCCTTAACATTGTCAGTGATCCCTCCCTTCCATTCAACGACCTCTTTGACCCCTACCAATTGGCAGGAGGTATCATAGCATGAGGACAAGAACTGGTAGGATGGGACACAGCTTCTTCATCCAGGTCATAAGACCACTGAACTCCCTGACACCACCCAGGTCTCATCAGACATGAAGCACCAGTAGTGCTGTACTGTTTACTCTTTAGCTTGTGATGTAAATACACCTCATTATTTGTTAATTTATCTGTGGTAATATTAATTTATGTGTTTTGGGGTATGAGATATATGTAGTCTCATTTGGTGGTATGCATGTATACGGTTGAATAACAATAAACTTTAACTTGAATTCTGTCCCTATGTCTTGTGGTTTAATAGGCCAAATGGCCCAGTTTGCTCTTACATCTTATGGTCAGGATTGATCCTGGATCTGTGCGGGAGCTACTCCCCTGGCTGTGCCACTGGGGCCGCTTTCCAATGAAGACCAATATGCAATTTGCTTGCTACCTCTCTGCGATAACTATCAGTGATGTGTGTACAAGGACACTAAGGTCCTTCACCACACTAACATCCTCCATCTCTGACCACTCAGAGGATAATCTATCTTTGTTTTCCACCAAAATGTAGGTCTATGACATTTGCTATCGGCCATCAAGAAAAACAACTGATACTGTTGTGGATAATGTCGCTGGGAGCCAAGTGTTCTCAATTTTTTACAGAGAGAATTGTCACAGAATCATAAACAGAAATAAGGTCATAGTCGTAGAGTACTACACTACAGAAGGGTGTCACCTTCCTTATGCCCTGAATAAAGCAGTAGTCCTCCTGTCATCAGCCACGTCTACCCGGACTGTGAACATCTTGTCTCTCTAATGCCAAACTCACTCAGATTGCTGTGGGTACCACTGCACCCCCTTTCCATTTTCATGCATGGTGTGTACATTTCATGTTCCAATGCTGTTGGTCCTCAATGACAGAAGGACAATGATAGTAAGACAATAAGATTTAGAAGCAGAATTAGGCCACTCAGCCCATTGAGTATGTTCTGCCATTTCATTATAGGTGTTCCAAAGTTCCTTTCAGCTCCAATCTCCTGCTTTCTCCCTGTATTCCTTCATGCCCAGACTGATCAAGAACCTATCAAACTGTGCCTTCAATATATATAAAGACTTGGCCTCCACAGCTGCCTGTGGCATCAAATTCCACAGATTCACCCCTCTCTGGCTGAAGAAATTCCTCCTCATCACTGTTCTGAAAGAACACCTCTCTAACCTGAGGCTGTTTTCTCTGATCCTAGACACTCACACCATAGAAAATAGCCTCTCTACATCCACTCTATCAAGACTTTTCACCATTCAATAGGTTTCAATTAGGTCACACCTCATTCTTCTGAATTCTACTGAATACAGGCCCAGAGTCATCAAGCACTCTTCATGTGACAAGCCATTCAATCATTTTTGTGAACCTCCTTTGAACTCTCTCCACTGTCAATACATCCTTTTGAAGAGGCTCAAAACTGCTCACAAAACTCCGAGTGAGACTTCGCCACTGCTTTAAAATCACATCCTTGTTTTTGTATTCCAGATCTCTTGAAGGGAATGCTAACATCACATTTGCCTTCCTCACTACAGACTCAACTGCAAAGTGACTTTTAGAGAACCCTGCACACGGACTCCCAAGTCCGTTCAGGCCTCAGATTTTTGAATTTTCTCTCCATTTAGAAAACTGACCACCATTTTATTTCTTCCACCGAAGTGCATGGCCATACACTTCCCGACACTATATTCCATCTGACATTCTCCTAATGTCTAAGCCCTCTGTGGCCTCCCTACTTCCTCAAAACTACCTACCCCTCCACTTATCTTCGTATCGTCCACAAACTTTGCAACAAAGCCATCAATTCCGTCAGCCAAAGTAAAATGAATTGGTCTCAACACAAACCTCTGTGGTACACCACTTCACAGGCAAGCAGCCAGAAAAGGCTCCCTTTATTCCCACCCTTTGCCTCCTGCCAATCAGCCACTGCTTTATCCATGCTAGAATCTTTCCTGTAGTACCATGAGCTCGTAGCTTGTTAAGCAGCCTTGTGTGTTTTACCTTGCAAAGGCCTTCTGAAAATCCAAGTACAAACGTCAACTAATTCTTCTTTGTCTACCCTGCTTGTTAATCCAACAGACTTGTCAGGCAAGATTTTCCCTTGAGGAAACCATACTGACTATGACCTACTTTATCATGTGCCTCCAAGTACCCTGAAACAATTGATTCCAACATCTTCTAAATCACTGAGGTTAGAATAACTGGCCTATAATTTCCTTTCTTCTGCCTCTCTCCCTTCTTGAGGAGAATTTTCCAGCCTTCCAGAACCAATAGTGATTCTTGACAGATCATTACTAATGCTTCCACAATCTCTTCAACCACCTCTTTCAGAACCCTGGGGTGTACACCATCTAGTCCAGGTGATTTATCTCCCTTCAGACCTTTCATTTTCCCAAGAACTTTGTCAACAGTAATGGCAACTTCCACACACTTCTGACCCCTGACACGTTGGATCTTCCACCATACTGCTAGTGTCTTTCACAGTGAAGATTGATGCAAAATACTTCTTCAGTTTGTCCAGCATTTCCATGTCCCCATTCCTACCTCTCCAGCATTGATTTCCAGTGGTTCGATAACCACTCGTCTCTCTTTTACATTTTAAGTATCTGAAGAAAATTTTTGTACCCTCTTTAATATTATTAGCCAGTTTACTTTTGTATTCCATCTTTTCCTTCTTACTGACTTTTATAGTTGCCTTCTGTTGGTTTTTAAAAACTTCCCAATCCTTTAACTTCCCACTATTTTTTGTCTATTATATGCCCTCTCTTTGGCTTTTATGTTGGCTTTCATTTCTCTTGTTAGCCATGGTTGCATCATCTTGCCTTTAGAATACTACTTCCTCTTTAGGATGTATATATCCTGTGCCTTCCAAATTGCTTTCAGAAATTCCAGGCATTGCTTCTCTGCTGTCATCCCTGCCAGTGTTCTTTTCCAATCAATTTTGGCGAACTCCTCTCTCATGCCTCAGTATTTCCCTTTACTCCACTGTAATACCGTACAGCTAACTTTACCTTCTCCTTCTTAAATTTCTCAATCCTGTTCATTGCACAACAACCAATCCAGAATTCCCCATCTTCCTGCATATTGAAATCCCCCATGACTATGGAAATATTGCCCTTTTGGCATGAATTTTCTATCTTCCATTGTCATTTGTAGACACATCCTTACTGTTGCTTGGGTGGGGGGGTCTGTAAATTACTCCCATTGGGGTCTTTTTACCCTTGCAGTTCCTTTGCTCTACCCACAACGATTCAACACTTTCTGAGCCCATGTCACCTCTTGCTAATGACTTGATTTCATTTTTCCCCATCAGAGCCATGCCACCCCCTCTGCCTTCCTGCCTGCCCTGTTGAAACAACGTGTCAACATCCTGTTGACAGCAATTTTGCCCTGTCATCAGCCTCTCCTTGCTAGGAGTCTAACTACACATTGTTCTTGTTTGTAAACCAACAACCTCATACTCAGCATTATCACTCCAGTTCCCATCCCCCTGCCAAATTAGTTCAAACCCTCCCAAACAACTCGAGCAAACCTACCCACAAGGATATTTACTCCCTTGGGCTTAGGTGTAACCCATCCCTTCTGTACAGGTCATACTTCTCCAGAAGAGATCCCAGTGATTCATAAATCTGAATCCCCAGCCCCTGTGTTCCTCAGCCATACATTCACCTGCCAAATCATCCCAATCCTACCCTCACTGGCACATGGCGCAGGCAGCAATCCAGAGGTAACTACCCTGGAGGTCCTGTTTCTCAGCTTTCTAATGAGCTCCTTAAAATCTCTCTTCAGGACCTCCTCACCTTGTCTACCTATGTCATTGGTGACAATATGTAGCAAAACACCTGGCTGCTCGTCCTGGATCGGGTGTTATGTAATGAACTGGATGTGACTAGGGAGTTTCAGGTAAAGGAATCCTTAGGAACCAGTGATCACAATATGATTGAGTTCAATTTGAAATTTGATCGGAAGAACGTAAAGTCTAACAGTAGAGTAGGGTAAATTTCAGCAGAGTAAAGGAAATTAAAGTGGTATGAAAGAGGAGTTGGCCAGTGCAAATTGGAAGGAGATGCTGGTAGCGATGACAGTAAAGCAGCAATGGCTTCAGTTTCTGGGAAAAATGAGGAAGGTGCAGAATAGATGTATTCCAAAAAACAAAGAAATACTCAAAATGGCAAATAGTACAACTGTGGTTGTTTTCCATGGTGGGAGAGTCTAGGACAAAAGGGCACAGCCTTAGGATAGAAGAACGTCCATTTAAAATAGAGGTGCAGAGAAATTTCATTAGCCAAAGGGTGGTTAATTTGTGGAATTTGTCACCACTGGCAGCCATAGAGGCAGAGATTGATAGGTTCTTGATTGGCCACAGCATCAAAGGTAGATGTCAGGGGAATGGGAGTGAGTAGGGGAAAAAAAAGGATCAGCCATGATTGAATGACAGTGCAGACATGATGGGCCAACTGGCCTAATTCTGCTCCTATGTCCTATCATCTTTTGGTCTAAATCTTGATGATGGCCCTAATTGAAAAGGGTGCTCTTTTTACGCACTCCCTCTCTGTAGATTGGTCACTGCCCAAATCTGTGGCATCCACAGACTACAGCTTTCACCACATGACCTCATGTGCCTTCTCAGTGAAGTCCCTTCCTCCCCCTGGGAGCTCGTTTCACACTGTCACACACTCTGAGTGAAGAAACTCCCCTTCATGTTCCCCTCAACAAGTGGTAGATGCAGGTAAGGAGTGAAAGGCAAAATGTTTGAGGGGAACCTGAGGCGGGACCTCTTCACTCAGAGGGTAGGGAGAGTGTGGAGCGAGCTGCCAGTGGAAGTGGGTTTGATTTCAACATTTAGGAGAAATTTGGATGTATAAGGTTGGGAGGGGTACGGAGAGCTGTGGTTCAGGTGTGGGTCGATGGGCCTGAGCGGAATAAAAGTTCAGCATGGACTAGATGAGCGAAGAACATGTTTCTATGTTGTAGTGTTCTATGATGGCTGTGTATGCCTTGAAAATGCACCAAGCCCTGGAATGGGATGTGAAACCACAACCCCTCAATCTAGGGGCAAGTGGGCTGGCCACTGGCTGTGGCTTCACTCCTTCAAAAAGCCTTGTGCATGGGTCTGATTGTGCTAGCCAGATACTCCTGAAATGAATGCCTGGCATACACTATCATCAACTCTCATGAATGGTCCTCAACAGTTTCATTTCTGGGACTGATAGCCATACAGAAAGGACTGTGGCAGGAATCTAATGGTTGAAGTAATAGGAGATTGGCTGAAACTGCCAATCAGCAGCCCTGGGGCCACCCTGAAGTTCGGTGCCCATGTAGATGTTCCAGGATCTGCCTTCAGAGAGCTCAGCAAGGCCTCTACTTTCTGAGGAGACTGACAAGAGCTGGACTATGCACGTCTAAGCTCACATCATTCTACAGATACGCATGGAGAACATACTAAATGCTGTATCACTGCTTGGTACAGAAAATGCACTGTAGTGGACAGGAAGCCTCTACAACAGATAGTCAAAACTGTCCATTGTATCACTTGGGCGACAAAGACATATATACAGAAAGGTGCTGGAAAAGGGCCAGTAACAACATGAAGGATCCCACCCACCTGCTCATGGACTATTTGTCCCACTTCCATCAGGGAGGAGGCTACGTAGCATTCAAACCAGGGCCACCAGTCTCAAAAAGTTACTTTCCCCAAGAAGTAAGGCCAATCAACACCTCCACCCACTAATTCACCTCTCCACAACCCCAACCACCACTACTTTATCACTCCTGTCAATCACCTTGTGTATAGAAACTCCTGTGCCTAGCATCACTTTATGGACATATAATCAATCTATGTATATAAGCTATCTTATACATTTATATTTATTGTATTTATTTTTATTATCGTGTTCTTTATCTTTTGTGCTGCATCAGATCCAGAGTAACAATTATTTCTTTCTCCTTTACATTTGTGTCCTGAAAATGACATTAAACAATCTCAATTCTTGAATCTGTACGGATGAAAGGGCAGCTAACCAAGAAACAAACAGGAATGGTGTGGTAAGTTGACTGTGGGTGAGGCAGGGAGCGATCACAATTGGAAGGCCAAGCATTGTGTGGAATCAGGTTCGCGGGTTCGGTGAGTGGGGACAGAAGGCTCTCACGACCAGTAAAAAGGTAACACATTTACTTACAGGACAAGACAAACACTAAACATTCAGAAAACCATTCAAGTTATACCCAGTTACAAATCCTTATCTAAAGTGTGCTCTCTTGCTGCAGCACACTCCCAGCGTTCCTGTGGTACCACTGGTGACCCAGGGAGGAAAGGAGACCATGCTAGATTTATACTCTACTGTCACCTGCAGAACAGCAGATAGCGGGAGGCGGCTGCAACACTCCTCGACTTGGCCAATGTCTAGGTAACATGGGAGAGTGGATTCCGATAGACAGAGTGCACCAAGCCCGAACAGGTAGACAAGCTGGTGTACTGTCAGGCAAAGTACTAACAGGCTGAGGTGACAGGGCAAACCAGGAGTGAGCCACGTGGGGTGCAGGAGTGGGAGATGGTGAGGAGAAGCTCGGAGGCAGCGTGCTGATCTGGGATGGACCCAGCAGATTGGAGTGCATGCGGTCCTGAAGGGGAGAGGGCAGGATGGAATCATACAGGCTTGAATGGTGATGGCTAGGTGGAGCGCATGTGGGACTGAAAGCAAGACAGCAGTCAATGTGGATCTCAAAGGGATGTGGACCAACAGACCATGAAAGATGAACCAAGACCAAGGCTGGACAGAGCAAAGTGGCGACCAACCGAGAAATGTACCACAGTCATCAGCTGGGGAGCAGGACGAAATGAGCCTGGGAGTGGCGGGGAAATGTGAAGTGAGTGTGGATGCGGCAGGGTGAAGCAGAAACAGTGCAGGTAAATGGAGTTAGCATGGACAGTACTTGGGCGGCATGGACAAGATGGGCCAAAGGGCCTGTTTTCATGTTATACAGCTCTGTGAATTAACTTCCCACAACCTCATCAGTGATTCTACAGATGCTGAAAATCCAGAGCAACACACACAAACGTACTGGGGAACTCAGCAGGTCAGTCAGTATTTCTGGAAATGAATAAAGTTGATGATTCTGGCCAGGATGCTTCTTCAGGACTGGAAGGAAAGGGGAAGACGCCAGAATAAGAAGGTGGGGGAGGGGAAGGATGACAAGCTAGAAGGCGATAGGTAATCCATCATTATACTTCTCAACCCCTTTCCCCATCCAGCTGGCTTCACCTAGCACCTCTTAGTTTGTCCTCCTTCCCTTCCCTACACCTGCTTATTCTGCCTTCTTCCCTTTCCCTTCCAATCCTGATGAAGGGTCTCTGCTGGAAACAGCAACTAATCATTCATTTCCATGGATGCTGTCTGACCTGCAGAGGTCTTACATATGCAGAATCAGTTTTACATTATATACTGTTAAACAATAAAATAGCGATAGCTTGAGAAACTGCAGAGGTTGAAAAGTGGGGAGATGACACAGTTTGTTCTGGTGGGATGGCAGCGGGACAGTGCGATGTCTACATGGACATCCCAATACCAAACTGGGAGGGTCCCACTCCTTCCAGAGTTCTCCAAGGTACAGCCCTGTGACAGATGGCTGGTCCGGGGTAAGGCTGGGATTTCTTTCAGCAAGCCCTGGGATACAACCCTGTGACAGATGGCTGGTCCGGGGTAAGGCTGGGATTTCTTTCAGCAAGCCCTGGGATACAACCCTGTGACAGATGGCTGGTCCGGGGTAAGGCTGGGATTTCTTTCAGCAAGCCCTGGGATACAACCCTGTGACAGATGGCTGGTCCGGGGTAAGGCTGGGATTTCTTTCAGCAAGCCCTGGGATACAACCCTGTGACAGATGGCTGGTCCGGGGTAAGGCTGGGATTTCTTTCAGCAAGCCCTGGGATACAACCCTGTGACAGATGGCTGGTCCGGGGTAAGGCTGGGATCTCTTTCAGCAAGCCCTGGGATACAACCCTGTGACAGATGGCTGGTCCGGGGTAAGGCTGGGCCCATTTCATTGTGAGCAGCTGGTTCAGCCTCTGCGTGAGCTCAGCGGCTGATGAAGACCCAACCCCTGAGCTCCCCAGGGCAGGGGCTTCACAAGCATTAGGGAAGCATTTGAGCAATGTCATCCTTCCCACCAACAAGGACACGTATACAGAAAGGTGCTGGAAAAGGGCCAGTAACCCCACCCACCCTGCTCATGGACTTGTTTTCCTACTCCTATTAGGGAGGAGTGTGCCAGACTAAATTCTTCATAGTCCATATCTCTTCAACTGCATTTTGCTTCTCTCTGCAAAACATCATCCCTCTTCATTTATCCCTGAGTGGAATATGATGAGACTATTCAAAGGTCGATCCCAGACAGTCATTTGTCTGTTTCAAACCAAAAAAATTAACTTCACGAAATCACAACTTTGTCTGGCTTAAAAATAACATGTTCTCTAACCCAGGGTCACCTCTGAAGGTTGATACAGAAAAGCAAACCTTCGAGCATCTTCACTCCGTCTGCAACAAACAGGATCTCCCGCAGGCCAAACATTTTAATTCCTATCCCCACTCCTATTCCCTGGCCTCCTCTACGGCCACAGTGAGGTCACTTGCAGACTGGAGGAGCAAAACCTCATATTCCACCTGAGTAGTCTCCAACCTGATGGAATGAATATCAATTTCTCTAACCCCCAGTAATTTCTCTCCTGCCCCCTCCTCTCTTCTTCCATCCCCCATTCTGGCCCTCCTCTTATCTCTTAGTCTCCACACCTGCCTGTCACCTCCCCCTGATACCATTCCTCCTTCCCTTTCTCCCATGGTCCACTCGTTTCTCCTATCAGATTCCTTCTTTTTCAGCCCTTTATCTTTTTCACCTATGGATATCAATTTCTCCCAGTTTTGGTCATTTCTCCTTTCTCCTTCTTTCTTTTTCCATTCCCTATTCTGGTTCCTCTCTCACCCCTTCTCTTCTCCTCACCTGTCCACCACCTCCCTCTGAGTCCCTGCCTCATTTCCTTTCTCCTACAGTCCACTGTCCTCTCCTATCACATTCCTTCTTCTTCAGCACTTTATTTCCTTCACCTATCACTTCACAGCTTCTTACTTCATCCCCTTTCTCCTTCCACCCTCCTTCCCCCTTACCCGGTCTCACTTATCACCTACCTGCTTGGACATCTTCCCCTTCCCCCACCTTCTCATTCTGGCTTCTTCCCTCTTCCATCCCAAACTGATGAAGGGGTCTCGGCCCAAAACGTTGACTGTTTAGTCATAGTCATAGTCATAGTCATAGTCATACTTTATTGATCCCGGGAGAAATTGGTTTTCGTTACAGTTGCACCATAAATAATAAATAGTAATAAAACCATAAACAGTTAAATAGTAATATGTAAATTATGCCAGTAAATTATGAAATAAGTCCAGGACCAGCCTATCGGCTCAGGGAGTCTGACCCTCCAAGGGAGGAGTTGTAAAGTTTGATGGCCACAGGCAGGAATGACTTCCTATGACGCTCTGTGTTGCATCTCGGGAGAATGAGTCTCTGGCTGAATGTACTCCTGTGCCCAACCAGTACATTATGTTGTGGATGGGAGACATTGTCCAAGATGGCATGCAACTTGGACAGCATCCTCCTTTCAGACACCACCGTCAGAGAGTCCAGTTCCATCCCCACAACATCACTGGCCTTACGAATGAGTTTGTTGATTCTGTTGGTGTCTGCTACCCTCAGCCTACTGCCCCAGCACACAACAGCAAACATGATAGCACTGGCCACCACAGACTCGTAGAACATCCTCAGCATCGTCCGGCAGATGTTAAAGGACCTCAGTCTCCTCAGGAAATAGAGATGGCTCTGATCCTTCTTGTAGACAGCCTCAGTGTTCTTTGACCAGTCCAGTTATTGTCAATTCGTATCCCCAGGTATTTGTAATCCCCCACCATGTCCACCCTGACCCCCGGATGGAAACAGGGGTCACCGGTACCTTAGCTCTCCTCAGGTCTACCACCAGCTCCTTAGTTTATTCATTTCTGCAGATGCTGCCTAATCTGCTGAGTTCCTCCAGCATTTTGTGTTTGTTACTCTGGTTTTAGAAAACCTGGATTGGAGGATAAGACCATTGTCCCGACATCAGACTCTCTCTGGATAGCGGCATCGCTCAGAGTCTGCTCTGGATCTGGGCTCCAAGAGTCCAACTATTCAAGTTCAAAGCTCAAAGTTCAAAGTAAAATTATTATTAAAGTTCATATAGAGTCAGAGTCATAGAACACTACATCATAGAAATAGGCCCCTTGGCCAGTCTAGTCCATGCTGAAGTATTAATCTGCCTACTCCCATCGACCTGCATGTGAACCATTGCTCTCCGTATCCCTACCATCCATGTACCTATCCTAATTTTTCTTAAATTTTGAAATTGAACCCACTTCCACCACTTGTGCTGCCAGCTCGTTCCACACTCTCACCATCCTCTGAGTGAAGAAGTTCCCCCTCATATTCTCCTGAAATATTTCACCTTTTACCCCTAATGCACGCCCTCTAGTTGTAGTCTCGCCAACCTCACTGGAAAAAGCCTGCTTACATTTATCCTATTAGTGCCTCTCATAATTGTGTCTACCTCGACCAAATCTCTCAGTCTTCTATGTTGCAGGGAATGAAGTCCAAACCCATTCAACCTTTCCCTAAAACTCAGGTTTTCAAGGCCTGGCTACATTCTGTACATTTCCTCTGCAATCTTTCAATCATATTGATATCATTCCTGTAGGTAGGTAACCAAAACCACACACAGTACTCCAAATCAGGCTTCACCAATGTCTTATACAATTTCAATGCACTACCCCAACTGCTGTACTCAATACATTGATTTATGAAGGCTGATGTGCCAAAAGCTTTCTTTATGACCCTATCGACCTGTGACACCACTTCCAAGGAATTATGGACTGCATTCCCAGGTCCCTCTGTTCTACCGAACTCCCCACTGCTCTACAGCTGACTGTGTAATACCGAGTATGACCAAGCTAGCCCCTATTGACGGCAGTGGAACTATAGTTGAGAGGGTGAGTAGTTTCAGATTCCTCAGTGTACGCATCAACAAGGATCTTGCCTGGACTGTACCTACCAGCTGTGTGGTGAAAAAAGTACAACAGCGCCTCTTTCACCTCAGACGGCTGAAGATGTTCGGCATGAGTCCCCAAATCCTCAGAACTTTCTGCAGGGGCACCAGCAAGAGCATCCTGACTGGCTGTGTCACTGCCTGGTATGGGAACTGCAATCACAGGGCACTGCAGAGAGTGGTGCGGACAGCCCAGTGTATCTGTGGATTTGAACTTCCCTCTACTCAGGACATTTACAGCAGCAGGTGTGTAAAAAGGGCCCAGAGGATCATCAGGGACTCCAGCCACCCCGACCACAAACTGGTTCATCCGCTATCATCTGGCAAACAGTACCGCAGCACTAAAGCCAGGCCCAACAGGCTCTGGGACAGCTTCTTTCACCAGGCCATCAGATTTACCAGTAGACATTGATCTGATTGTGTCTCTGGCTGTACATTGTATCTGATTGTGTTCTGGCTGTACATACATCAATACAAGACAATTACGTATACAATTTTAGTGATTGGGCAATATCCTCCCACGTTTCCCTTCCTTATTGCTTGCACGTTGCGACAGAGACGCAACATAAAGATTTTTACTCCCTCATGTTGTGAAATGGATGTAAGAAATAAAATTCTAATTCTAATTCTACCCTGGCTGCGCCTCCCAAAGTGCAACACCTCACACTTGTCTGCATTAATTCCATCTGCCATTTTTCATCCCATTTTTCCAGCTGGTCCAGATCCTGCTTCAAGCTTTAATAGTCTTCCTTGCTGTCTACTACACCACTGCCCCCTACCCCCAATCTTGGTGCCATCTGCAAATTTGCTGATCCAGTTAACCACATTATCATCTGGATCATTGCTATAGATGACAAATGACAACAGACCTAGCACTGATCCCTGAGGCACACCACGAGTCACGTGCCTCCAGTCAGAGAGGCAATCCTCCACTACCACTCTCTGGCTTCTCCCACGAAGCCAATGTCTGATTCAATTTATTACCTCATCTTGAATAGCAAACGACTAAACCTTCCTGACCAATTTCCGATGTGGGACCTTGTCAGACGCCTTGCTAAAGTCCATGTAGATAACGTCTATTCCTTGCCTTCATCCACTTTCCTTGGTAACTTCCTCAATAAAACTATAAGATTGATTTGACATGACCTATCATGCACAAAGCCATATTGACTATCTTTAATCAGTCCAAGTCTACCCAAATACTTATATATCCAATCCTTTAGACTACCTCCCATTAATTTTACCACTACTGATGTCAGGCTCATCAGCCTATAATTTCCTGGTTTATTCTTAGAGCCTTTCTTAAGCAACAGAACAACATTAGCCATCCTCCAGTCTTCCAGCTTCCCACCCATAGCTAAAGATGTTTTAAGTATCTCTGCTAGGGCCCCTGTAATTTCTGCACCTGCCTCCCACAGGGTCCGAAGGAACACCTTGTCATGCCCTGGGGATTTATCCACTCTGATTTGCCTCTAGACAGCAAACCCTCCTTCTCTGTAAACTGTATGGGGTCCATGACCTTGCCTCACTTCTATAGACTCTGCGTCTGTCTCATGACTAAATACAGATGAAAGAAAATCCAGTTAATATTTCCTCCATTTGTGTCCGCACCATGCAGAGATTACCATTTTGATCTTGCAGAGGATCAACTTTGTGCCTTGCTCTCCTTTTTCTCTTAATATATCTTAGACACCCTGAGGATTCTCCTTCACCTTGTCTGCTAGAGCAACCTCACATCTTCATTTAGCCTTCCTGATTACCTTCTTGGTTTCTCTTGCATTTCTTGGACTCCTCAAGTACCTCATTTGTTCCTGCCTGCCTATCTTTGCTATGCACCTCCTTTTTCTTAACCAGTGCCTCAATTCCTCTTGAAAACCAAGATTTCCTAAACCTGTTATCTTTGCCTTTTATTTTGACAGAAATATACAAACACGGTATTCTCAAAATTTCACTTTCCAAGTATACTTTTGCCACAAAACAACCTGTCCCAACCCACACTTGCCAGTTTCATTCTGATATCATCAAAACTGGGCTTTCTCCAATTTAGAATCTCAATTCAAAGACCAGAACTACCCTTTTCCATAAGGCATTATGACACTAGATGCAAAGTGTTCCCCTGCATAAACTTCTGTCACCTGCTCTGTCTCATTCCCTAATGGGAGATCTTGCATCACACTCTCTCTCATTGGGACTTCTATGCACTGATTAAGGAAACTTCGATGAACACATTTGACAAACTCTATCCCATCTAGTCCTTTTATAATATGGGAGCTCCAGTCCACTTGCCTCTCCTCGCTGAAGCTTCAATAACCTTCAACTGCCCACTCAAACGCTGCCCACTCTCACAATGGCCGCTCCACCTAAACCTAACTTATTTTTTTTGATCCTTGACAAGTGCCTAATTATGTGCAATCCAATGTCTCTTTAGGAGCTGCAACTTGCAAAATGAGTCGACTGTCCCCGTTTGTTTCTTTTAAACACGCTCTCTCTCTAAGCAATCTGTTGTATTCTCAGGACTGTGACATGCAAAAAGTGCCAACTGCTTCCACTCACTTCTTTTAAACTCCTTCCTCCTCTACACATTCCAGAGTCTCCTTGGGACAATGGCACACGTGGTATATCGCGACACCATTTACTCCACACATATGTCACCACATACTGACCTCAGATTCATTTTGTTGTAGGTATTGACAACAAATAGAAAGGAACACAATAGAATCAATGAAAAACCGCATGTGACAGAGACAGACAAACCACCAATGGGTTTCAAAAAACATACAGGTTAAGGTTAAGGTTAGTGAGTTGAGGACATGGGAGTTGTTGGCACTTGAAATCTGCCTCCAACACGTCCTCAGGCAGTGTTGTTCATTGATGCAAAGCAACACATTTCACGGTATGTTCCGAAATACATGTGATAAATAAGGCTAATCTTTTGTCCTTAATCTAATCTTTAATCTTTAAAAATAGAACAAAAAGAGAGGTAGTGCTCATGGGTTTACGGACCATTCAGAAATCCTATGGATAAAATCACTTCCAAATATCTTCAATTACGTTCAGCCAGAGACTCATTCCTCCGAGATGCAGCACAGAGCGTCATAGGAAGTCATTCCTGCCTGTGGCCATCAAACTTTACAACTCCTCCCTTGGAGGGTCAGACATCCTGAGCCAATAGGCTGGTCCTGGACTTATTTCATAATTTACTGGCATAATTTACATATTACTATTTAACTATTTATGGTTCTATTACTATTTATTATTTATGGTGCAACTGTAACAAAAACCAATCTCCCCTGGGATCAATAAAGTATGACTATGACTATGACTAAAAAGTTATCCAATCACAAACATGAGCAGCTTTAGATGGTAATTAGGAAGACTGAAACAGCGATATATTGTTACAGTAGACGTGCAGAGGATGCTTCCAATAGTGGAACAGTCTAGGAGGAGAGAGCACAGCCGCAGAAAAGAGGGGAGTCCCTTTAGAACAGGGATGAGGAGGAATTTCCTTAGTCAGGAGGTGGTGAATCTGTGGAATTCATTGCCATGGGTGGCTGTGGAGACCAAGTTACTGGATATATTTAAAGCAGAGGTGTTTGATTAATCGGCATGGTGCCAAAGGAAACGGGAAGAAAGCGGGAGAATGGGGTTGAGAGGGAAAATAATCAGCTACCATGGGATGGTGGAGCAGATTCGACCGGCTGAATGGCCTAATTCTGCCCCTATGTTTTACGGTGGGCCGAACGACTAGTCCTGTTCTGTGTTCTATGTTCCATCTCCCGCAATGGAAGAAACAACATTTACATTAACCCCATGTAAAGAAATAGTGATAGAAGAGGGGAGGTCAGGCAAACACATGGGGCTAGGATTGATAAACAAACTCAGACCCTAAAGGCACAACAAAAACGAGGTATGCATGTACTGAATGCAAGATCCAAATTATTGCTGTCAATCATTATTTTTATTTTCTTTTGCCTACATTAATGAAAGTCCATAACCTTTTCTTTTAGGAGAACCCTCAGGCAGTTATGAAATGCATCCAGCTAATTACATTGACCACTCAAGCAAAGTGGGTTTGGATGTTTCAAATATCTTTCTGTGTCAAACAAAGGCAAAGCCCCAGTTCCATTAAATTTAGTTGGAATACTTTGACAACTGAATTAGTTAAAAGCATTTTCTTTCACATAAGTGCAGGACATTCTCAAATCTAATCAGAGCAATCAATTTAGGTTATCATGATGATCAGTATATCTGTTGCTATTAAATGTCCCTTGCTCTGTTTTTCTAGTCCTGGTTGCAGTCAGTCTCGTGCCAGACAGTGGTTACACTTCAGCAGGAACGCTGCAAACCATCGTCCTTTGTATTCAATAGTGTTGCTTCATAAATCAAGGCTTTTCAATGTGTCAAACTGCGATGAGATGCTTCCAGAAGGCAGCATTGATTGCAGACAAAGATGCCAAATAAGGCTGGAGATTTAACGATATGGCAAGAACAGCGTTGAAGCAAAGAGCACGGTAATTTCCAAGCCAGATTCTAATCAACATGGGATCTCCCCGGAGATGCACTCAAGCACTGGACTGAAACCACTGTGGTCTGACACTATACATTACAATCTGGCCACTGTCACACCTGCACACCTGCCTGTTCATGCAAATATCCAATCAGCCAATCATGTGGCAGCAACTGAATGCATTACACGGAGGCATGGTCAAGAAGCTCAGTTGTTGTTCAGTCCAAACGTTAAACTGGGGAAGAAATGTGAACATAAGATATAGGAACAGAATTAGGTCATTTGGCCCATCGAGACTATCAACCTCAGCTTTAAATATACCCAATGACTTGGCCTCCACAGCCTCTGCAGCAATGAATTCCACACATTCACTATGTGCTCACTAAAGAAATCCCCCTTCATTCCTGTTCTTAATGGACGTCTCTCTATTCTGTGACTACTTATGTTTTTATTTCTCAAAGAATATTCTGGTAAGGCCAACACTAATTCCCCCTTCTGAACTCCCTTGAGAAGGTGGTGTTACACTCCTGACGAATGTGCTCCCACACAGCTGCTGTTGCAGAAGGAACTCAAGAGGTTTGCGGGCTCACACAACTCCAGCGTGACCACTAGCCTCCCCGCCATTGCGGACGGCTTCAAAACTCAAGAACACGGCATCCGCCAGCAGACGATTCTCATTGCCACCATCAGAGAGGAGGTAGAGGAGCCCAAAGATGCACACTCAACATTTTAGGAACAGCTTTTTCCCTCCCACCATCAGATTTCCGAACGGTCCACGAACACAGGAACAGTACCTAACTGTCTTGCTTTCTGTTTGCACTAATTTATTTTCTTATATTTCTTATTGTAACTTATAGTAATATACATGGAGGAAAGGAAGATGGAGGGCTATGTAGGAGGAAAGGATTTGATTGAATTTAGTGTAGGTTAAAAATTTAGCACAACATTGCAGGCAGAAGGACCTGTACTGTGCTGTAATGATCTACGTTCTGTGTATTTCTGATGAGTACGGCTGCCACAAACAACTAATTTTAAGACACGTTAGTGGTAATAAACGTGATTCTGATTAGACCCGGAGACAATGAAGGAACAGAGAATTATTTCCAAACCAGAGTGGTGTGCGACATGAGGGGACACTGCAGTTGCTAGTGTTTCTCTGTATCCCCTGTCTATGTGCCTCTTGGTGGGTGAAGCTGAGGGTTGGGGAGGAGCTGTGGGTGAGGGGAAGATATATAAAGAGCCAATCAAATGGCTCTCCACAACACCACCTCATTTGAGAAGGCACAGCAGTATCCACACTTTCAGGAGATATTGGGGTGTGCAAGGTCCCTGCCTCTATTCAAACAACTTTCTACAGGAGCACCACTGAGAGTGCCCTGACTGGCCACATCATTGTGCGTTACAGAAGCTGCAGGACATCGGACCACAAGACCCTACAGAGGACAGTAATAACCGCCAAGAGGATCACCAGGGTCTCCTCCGCGCTAGGGCCCTAAGCAATGCTGAGGATCCCTAATACCCATCCCAAAATCTCTTTGACTCATTACCATCAGGAAGGAGGTACAGGAGTATCAGGACCAGGACTGTCAGACTGGGTAATTTCTTCCCTCAGACTATGAGACTAATGAATACCCTGCCACCATTGAGGTCTCGTCACTAGGAAGACGAGCTATTTACTCTACAGTTTACTGTTTCATTTTTAAAGATTATCTTTATCTGTCACATGTATATCAACACATACAATGAAAGTGCATCATTTACATCAACAAACAACATCACTGAAGGCTATGCTGAAGGCAGGCCACAAGTGTTGACACATTTCTGGCACCAACTTACTAACTGAAACCCATATGGCTGTGGAGGCCAAGTCATTTGGTATATTTAAAACTGAGATTGACAGGTTCTTAATTAGTCAGGGTGTCATAGGTTAAGGTGACAAGGCAGGAGAATGGGGTTGTGAGGGTTACTAAATTAGCTTGATGGAATAGCAGAACAGACTTGATGGGCTGAATGGCCTAATTCTGCTGCTGCCTTTTGGAAACCTGAGCATGCAGAGGTACCCCACATGGTTCCGGGGGCGGGGGGCATGCAACCTTGTCATTGGTTAGCCGGCCGCTGGCCTGCCATTGAAGTTACAGTGTAGGTGTACCTAGTCCAGTTCTCATCATGAGTGACTCCCAGTATATTGACCTCGGGGGGGACCCAGGGACAGCAATGGCATTGAATGTCAAGGGCTACCGGTTAGATTTCTGAAGATTATCATCGTCTGGTACGTGATGCACACAACAAAATAGCTGAGAGTCATATCACCTGCAGAGAATTGTAAACTCAGCCAGTTCCATCGTCGGCACTCACTCCTCCAACGTCCAGACATCTTCAAAATGCGATGCTTCAGAAAGACAGCATCCATCATTAAGTACCCCCATCACCAAGGACAAGCCCTCTTCTCATTGCTGCCACCAAGGAGGGGTAAAGGAGCCTGAAGACCCACACTCAGTGTTTCAGGAACAACTTCTACCTCTCCACCATCTGAATGAACAATGAACCCTTGTACACAACCTCACTACTTTTTTTCTTTTTTTGTTTTCTTTTTGCACTACTTAATTTAATTTAAAAATATATAATTCTTATGGCAATGTATAGTTTCATTACTATGTAGTACAGTGTATAGCTGCTGCAAAACAACAAATTTCATGACGTACCAGTGATACTAATCCTGATTCTGATTTACCTTACACTTCCCCAGAGGAGAGATTTTACACTCTAGCAATTCCCGTGTTAACACTCATTGTAAATTCCTGTTCCTATCACTGAAGGAACCACGTGTATACGTTATGGATCAGGACTGATGCCCCTTCCAATGAAACAGAAAACTAAGCACAAATAGTGAAATGAGCAAACCGTTAAAAACTAATTAAGGAAACACCACCCTGCACAGAAATCTGCATATATACAGCTAAAGAGACAATTCCACAAAACATTCTTCAGGTTTTCAAATGAGCAACAGGACAACTGAGGCAGATCAAATGATAATTGGAGATAGGTTATGTAATTCTATGTCTCTCTCCATCTTGATGAGAATTGATGGTAGCTTTGCGTTTATTCTATGTTGACTAAGAAGTACCGTATGTTAGTGAAAATCAAGGACATTGGCCAGTGGCTGCACTTTGCTAACAGATTTCTTGCTAAGGTTTGTATGGTTACTATCTGCAATCCCGCATGCAACTGTAATTTTCTTGTGTTACAGTCTACATTGGCATTTTTGTACCTTCACTCTATCTCACCATATCACACCTTATCAATTCTGCACCACATCAAAATGGATGTGGGTAGGATGTTTCCTACAGTGGGCGAGTCTAGGGCCAGAGGACACAGTATCAGAACAGAGATACTTCCATTTGGAACAGAGATGAAGAGGAATTTCTCTAGCCAGAGGATGGTGAATCTATGGAATTCATTATCACAGATGGCTGTGGAGGCAAGGTCATTGAATATATCTAAAGTGGACGTTGATTGGTTCCTGATTCGTCAGGGCATCAAAGGTTACGAGGAAAATGCAGGAGAATGGGGTTGAGAGGGATAATAAATCATCTGTGATGGAATGGAGGAACAGACTTGATGGGCCAAATGGCCTGATTCTATTCCAATGTTTTATCATTTTATTTCACTTCATTCTGGTTTTACTCTATTTCTTTTTTTTCACCAAAGAAAATCAATTCCACAGAGCAAAGTACTACATATTAGTACTACAACTATGTAATTGGCTAAAAGTGGGAGCTCAGGTAGATGTTCTGGTGAAGAATGCAGTTGGCACATTGACCTTCATCATCAGGGCACTGAGTATAGGAGTTTAAACATTAGGTTGTAGTTTGCCAAGGCATTGGTGAGACCAAGGCTGGAATATTGTGTTCAGATTCAGTCATCCTGTCATAGGACAACACACAAAATGGTGATGGAACTCAGAAGTTCAGGCAGCATCTATGGAAATGAATAAACAGTCGATGCCTCGGGCTAAGACTCTTCATCAGGACTGGAAATGGAGGAGGAGGAAGCCAGAATGAAAAGATGGGCCGAAGGGAAGGAGGACAAGCTAAAAGGTGGTAGGTGAAGCCAGGTGAGTGGGGGAGGGAGGGATTAAGTAAGAAGGTGGGAGGTGAGATAGGTGGCTAGAAGAGGGCAGTGGAGCATGGGAGAAAGGGAAGGAGGAAGGCCATCAGTGGGAGGTGATAGGTAGGTGAGGGTCAGAGATAAGAAGCCAGAGTGGGGAATTGAAGCAGAGTGAAGGGGCTGGGGGAAAATAATCACTGGATGTTGCAGAAATTGATTTTCATGCCAACAGGCTAGAGGCAACAGACTACACGAAAGATGAGGTGTTGCTCTCCCAACCTGAGGGTGGCCTCATTCTGGAAGACGAGGAGGCCATGGGGCAGCATGTCAGAATTGGAATGGGGATTGGAATCAAAATCATTTTCTCCAGGAGATCCTGCTTCCTGCAGATGGAGCAAATATGCTTCAAGGTTTGATTTTCTCTATCAAACTGTCTGAAGTGATCCCAGATCAGGTAACATTATATTTTTAAGCTAGACAAAGTTTATGATTTGGTGAAGTTAATTTTTTGTTTGAAACAGACAAATGACTTTCTGGGATTGACCTTTGAATATTTTCATCATATTCCACTCATGAACAAATGAAGAGGGATGATGTTCTGCAGGGAGAAGCAAAATGCAGCAGAAGAAATAAGGTTAACTACTGGAATTTCCAGCATCTGCAGAATCTATTGTGCCTGGTATAGGAAAGATGTCAATAAAGTGCAAAGTATGTAAAGCAGCTTTATGAAGATGACGTCTGGACTCAATGGGCAGTGTTTGAGGGACAGATTGGGCAGGCTAGGACATTATATCTCGGAGTCTGAGAGGTGACTTTATCATCATCATCATCTTTATATGCTGCGTCGTACGACACATGATCATTATTGTCCTTGGCAAATTTTTTCTGAAGTGGTTTGCCATTGCCTTCTTCTGGGCAGTGTCTTTACAAGATGATGGGTGACCCCAGCCATTATTAAAACTCTTCAGAGATCGTCTCCCTGGTGTCAGTGATCACATAAGCAGGACTTGTGATCCGCACCAGCTGCTCCTCTGGCTTCACGTGACCCTGATCGTGGGGTGGGGGGTCTAAGCTGGTGCTGTACCCTGCCTGAGGGTGACCTAAGGAGCACCTTACACCTCCTTTGGTAGGGACTTATCTCCACCCCGCCACCCAGTACAGACTCTGTAGAGGCGAATAAGTTCATGAATGGCATAGACAGCGTGAATGGTCACAATCTTTTTCCCAGGGAAAGGGAAGTCGAATCTAGGGGTCGTAGGTTTGGGGTGTGAGAGGAAAGATTTTAAAGAAATCTGTCAGGCAACTTCTTCGCATGAAGGCTGGTACATATAGAGACAAGCTGCCAGAGGAGTTGTTGCTCAGGCATTTACAATAACATTCAAAAGGCATTCACGTAAGTGCAAGGATAGGAAAGAGTTAGAGGGATATGTAAGCTACCTGCAAAACGTCGCTGTGTCCTTCCCCATGATCATGGGTAAAGCCCCCCCCCACCATTGAGCACTGTCAGAGGAAAGTAGAACCTATCATCAAGGATCCCCACCATCCAGGCTGTTCTCTCTTCTCACTGCTGCCATCAGGAAGAAGGTACGAGAGCCTCAGGACTCACACCACCAGGTTCAGGAACAGGTTCTTGAATCAGTGAGGATAACTTCATTCAACTTCCCTCACCCCATCACTGAACTGTTCCCACAACCTATGGACTCGCTTTCAAGGACTCTTCATCTCATGTTCTCGATGTTTATTGTTTATTTATTTGTCAGCATTTTCCTTTTTTTCTTTTTGTATTTACACAGCTTGTTGTCTTTTGCACATTGATTGATTGTCCGTCTTATGTGCAGTCTTCAATTGGTCTGTTGTGTTTCTTTGTATTTACTGTGTACACCCACAAGAAAATGAATCTCAGGGTTCTTTATGATGATGTACATGTACATTGAACTTTGGATATGGGCCAGTGGGAGGCAAACAGTTGATGGACATCTTGGTCAGCATGGATGAATTGGGCCGAATGGCCTGTTTCCCTGCTGTATAACTCTGACACTGTGTCTTTATAATACTCTCAATCCGCATACATCCTCAAGTTATTGACATCGATTGTTTGTCTTTATCTAATCCATAAATCCATCTACAGGCATAACTGCACAACACCAAAATCTGTCTTCTCCAAATCACAGTGAAGCGATAAACGATACAATTTATTCATTTATTTGTTTATTGAGACAGGCCTTTCTGGCCCTTTGAGCTGTATCACCACCAACGCCCGATTTAACCCTAGCCTAATCATGGGACAATTTACAATGACCAATTAACCTACTAATCAGTACATCTTTGGAGTGTGGAAGAAACTGGAGGACGTGGAGAAAATTCAGGTATTCCATGGGGAGGATGTCGGGACGGATCTCTGAACTCCAACACTCTTAGCTGAAATGCCACTATGTTTCCGTGGCTACTGCGTAATTTATGACTGTGCTACACCAGCCGGATGTTCCACTATTAAAAACAGAAACGATAATATAATGAATGTATCTCCAAACACACAATCAATAGTGTCACTGGAAGGAGGAGAAGCATTTAATTTCTCAGTAGACACACATTTCACTCTTCAAATTGACTAATTAATCTGTGGTTTTCAACCACATGCATTGCACCAACTATTGCAGACATGCATCTTTTAAAAAAACATTTTTTTATTATTTTCTCAAACCATTTAACCCCTCAGAAAGATGAATAGCTGCATCTATTCAGAATAGCTGCATCTATTCAGTGAAGTAGACATATTCCATCTCGCTCCTGATGTGCTGTACTGTATTATGCTCTGCGTTGTCGTTTCACCTTGTTCTACTCCAGCACACTGTGTAATGATCTGATCAGTATGAACAGTATGCACGATAAGCTTTTCACTGTGTCTTGATATGTTTGTCAATAAAGAAAAGCAAAACCAATGCATGTCAACCAAGGAACTTTGAAATCAGTGCTAAAAACTTCTGGAAAGATGTAATTGGCATAGATGAAGTAGGGAAGGCATCCCACGTGTAAAGTGTGTGAATAACACTTTCCAAAGCCAAGTAGAAGGGAACAGAAATGGTAGCTAAATGATCCCAACATCTGATGCGGAGCGCAACTAATCTACATTACTCACGCCAAGGCAGGTACCATTGACTACTGGACTGATCTACATCCTGAGGAGACTGAGGTCCTTTAACATCTGCCGGACAATGCTGAGGATGTTCTACGAGTCTGTGGTGGCCAGTGCTATCATGTTTGCTGTTGTGTGCTGGGGCAGCAGGCTGAGGGTAGCAGACACCAACAGAATCAACAAACTCATTTGTAAGGCCAGTGATGTTGTGGGGATGGAACTGGACTCTCTCACGGTGGTGTCTGAAAAGAGGATGCTGTCTAAGTTGCATGCCATCTTGGACAATGTCTCCCATCCACTACATAATGTACTGGGTGAGCACAGGAGTACATTCAGCCGGAGACTCATTCCACCGAGATGCAGCACAGAGCGTCATAGGAAGTCATTCCTGCCTGTGGCCATCAAACTTTATAACTCCTCCCTTGGAGGGTCAGACACCCTGAGCCAATAGGCTGGTCCTGGACTTACTTACTGGCATAATTTACATATTACCAGTTAACTATTTATGGTTCTATTACTATTTAATTATTTATGGTGCTACTGTAACGAAAACCAATTTCCCCTGGGATCAATAAAGTATGACTATGACTATCTAACCTGCTCTGTTATCCCCATCAACTTAGCCCCAAAACAATGCTGCCACAAGAAAATCAATATTTAAAACTTCAGTGATTAGTTAGGTCTTAACATAGGTTTTCTAATGTAAGCCCCCAGTGAGGTATTCACAGTCATGCCACTCTGGGACTTGGGGTAATTTTTTTCTTTTTTGTTGCTGTATGTTTTCTGAAGTGATAACTATTTATACTATGTGCTATGTGCAGTATGCTGTGTGCTGTTGGTAACGTGTTTTGGACCTTGAACCTGGAGGAACGCTGTTCTGCTTGGCTATATACTGTACATGTATGGTTGGAACTTGAACCTCTCAGTCAGTGCCTCGCCAGCATCCCAAGACTCTCCAGTCAGGAGTTGTGCAGTCACAATGCCAGGGCTGCCTCACATCCACTGGCAAAGACTGGGCAGCACAGTGGTGAAGCTGGCAGAATGATTGCCTCACACCACCAGAGAGCCATGTTCAACCCTCAGCCCAGGTACTGTCTGAGTACAGTTTGTACGCTCGCTGTGAGCACGTCAGTTTCTTCTGAGAGCAACGGCTCCCTCCTATTTCGGTTTCATTTTATTTAGAGAAACAGCGTGGTAATTGTCCCCTCTGGTCCAATAAGCCATGTGACCAATTAGCCCACGAACCTGCACGCCTTTGGAATGTGGGAGCAAACTGGAGCACCCAGAGGGAATAAATGCAGCCACTGGGAGAACGTATAAACTGCTCATGGACAGGAGTGGGAATTGAACCCGGGTCACCAGCGTTACAATACCGTTAATATAATTGCTAAGGTACCGTGCCACCCAATGATGAGCAGGCCGGGAGGTTAACTGTCCGCTACAAATTGCCCTAAGTATGTAGATAAATATTAGAAACTGGGAAGGGATTTAATGTATTGATAAATGCACTGCAGGCAAGCCGTCCTGACCCTACGAGCCTTACTGCCCAGCAGCCCTCCAATCTAGCCTCATCACAGGAGAATTTACACAGGGCTATTAACCGACTGAAGGAGGAAACCCAGTCACAGGGTGAAGAGATAAACTCCTTACAGAAGGCACTGAAATTGAACTCTGAACTCCGATGCCCTGAGCTGTGATGGTGTCACGCTAATGGCCACACTACTGGGTCATCGTAATGTTCAGAATGCGGGCAGCGAAGTTAAGGTGGCACTGAACGGCGACTCCTTTGGTTACATCTTCGGAAACAGCTCTGTTTCCATCTTCAATATCTTTATTTTTGCCTTTCAGGACTCTTTTGAAGACCCTGACCTGGAGTTACATGCTGACTTCGGTTCTTTGTGGGAATGGGACCCGTTCTCGGGGTTTCAGGACTAGCCGTTGTTCTGCACGCCAGGGGTACAGCCTGAGAGTCTGGCTCAAATTCAGAAGCCTAAGATCTTGGGGCTCTGGAGACGGGTGGATTGGGGTTCGATGTCACAACAGGAGACCTGTGTGTCATTGGGGGAGTCAGGATATCTGCTGTGGGCCTGAAGACCTGGGATCTTCACGATCTTCAGGCACAGAGCTTGAAAAAAGCAACGTAACGGACTTTTTAACATCATAAACCAGTGAGTTGTTTGTTATATCTCCCTGCTTGCTGGAAAAATGGAGACACCTCTTTCTCTCTTATTAGGGAGAATCTGCGGTATGTCGAATGCTGGGTGTAACGCAAAGTCTTTGGGGTAACTGCAAGTCTGTGACTTTGCTGTTGATTTGCTCATGTTTGAGTGGTCGGTGGTGGTGATGCTTACTTCTTTTTGCCGGTGGGGGGAGGGGGATCGTTGCTCACTGTTGCTTACGCATGGGAGGAAGGGGAGCTGGGGGTGTACTTTGGGGTTCTTACATTTATCTGTCGTTCATTCTTTGGGGCAATCTGTTTTCGTGGATGTTTGCGAAAAAAAAGCATTTCAGGATGTATATTGTATATATTTCTCTGACACTAAATTGGACCTTTGAACCTTTGAATAAGAATGGGGTTGAGGTAGGATTAGAGTAAATGGGTAGTTGATAGCACACCTGGTTTTGGTGGGCTGATAGGCCAGCTTCCGTTCCCTATCTCCCTGACTCTACACTGTATGACTCTTGCTTTCAATTTCACAAGTACAGCCATGAGATTCAGGAGCTAACTAACAGTGAGTGTAAGATGCTGCTGGACCAGAAGCTCCAACATCTCAAAGGAAAGGAAATCAGAAGACATAAGATATAGCAGCTTATTTAGGCTATTTGGCCCAATGAGCCTGCTCCACCATTCTATCATAGCTGATTTATTAACCTCCTCAATCCCATTCTTTTGTCTTCTCCCCGTAACCTTTGACGCCCTGACTAATCAAGAACCTATCAAACTCTTCTTTAAATATACTCAATGATTTGGCCTCCAAGCAATCTGTGGCAATGAATTCCACTGATTCACCACCCTTTGGCTGAATCGGTTTGTCCTTATCTGATCACTCTCTGGTTTGCTGCAAGATCAGACTTCGGCCGAAGAAGATGCACTGCGCCAAGCCTCCAGGCAAGCAGCGCATTGATGCCAGTATGACACAACACCCAGACAAAGCTGCAGAGTTCATCAAGTCACTGGAGGATGCTCTCCTTGCAGACCCTCCAGAAGGAAATGCTCAGCAGAGAAGGGACTCTCAGGGACTCTATCCACAGCACTGCACTCAAAGCCTTTGGGAAGAAACGGGACAAGACACAGGACTGGTTTGAAGCGAGCTCAAGTAAGCTCACCCGTCATCGAGGTGAAGCGTGTTGCACTACTAGAGCACAAACGTCGCCCCACCCAGGCAACACTGCAAGTGCTAAGTACAGCAAGAAGTGCCCAGGAAACAGCCGGACGCTGTGCAAATGACGACTGGCTACAACTATGCGAAAGCATTCAGTCATCATTTGACACAGGCAACACCCGTAGAGTGTACGAGGGGATCAAGAAAGCCATCGGGCCAACCCAGAGCAAGACAGCACCATTGAAAACCATGACAGGCGAGACCATCAATGACAAAGGCAAGCAGATGGAGAGATGGGTGGAGCATTACTCTGAACTCTTCTCCAGAGAAAACTCATCTCGGACAACGCGCTAGACGCCGTGGAATGCCTGCCTGTCATGGAGGAACTTGATGCATTGCCGACTGCCGAAGAGCTGAGTAAAGCCATCGACAGCCTGCCCACTGGGAAGGCACCAGGACTGGAAGGCATTCCACCAGAGGCCATCAAATGTGCAAAGGGCGTCCTGCTAAACCACCTGCATGAATTACTGTGCCAGTGCTGGATAGAGGGAGCAGTGCCGCAAGACATGAGAGACTGCAACATTATCATCATATATAAGAACAAAGGGGACAGAAGCGACTGTAACAACTACAGGGGAATCTCCTTGCTGAGCATCGTTGGGAAGGTCATCGTCCGCGTGGTCCTGAACAGACTGCAGAAAGTAGCCGAAAGGGTATATCCCGAGTCTCAGAGTGGTTTCAGGTCAGAACACTCCACAATCCACATGATCTTCTCCCTTCGACAGCTACAAGAGAAATACAGAGAGCAAAGACAACCACTCTACATCGCTTTCATTGACCTTATGAAGGCCTTCGACCTCGTGAGCAGAGACGGCCTGTTCAAAATCCTCACCAGGATTGGTTGTCCCCCGAGGCTCCTCAGGATAGTTCAGTCATTCCACACAGACATGAAAGACGTCGTTCAGTTCGACAGCTCTTCTTCGGAGGCCTTCAACTTCAGCAGCGGTGTGAAGCAGGGCTGTGTGCTTGCCCCCACCCTGTTTGGCATCTTCTTCACAGTCATGCTGAAGCACGCCTTTGGAACATCAACTGATGGTGTCTACCACCACACCAGATCAGACAGGAGGCTATTCAGTCTGTCCCGGCTGAGGGCAAAAACCAAGGTTCGTGAAGTACTCATCAGGGACATGTTGTTTGCAGACGATGCGGCACTGGCAACACACTCTGAAGAGCAACTGCAACGCCTCATGGACAGCTTCTCAAGAGCCTGTCAGGACTTCAGCTTGACCATCAGCCTGAAGAAAACCAACGAATTGGGCCAAGGCATTGAGCACCCCCCTGCCATTACTATCAACAACTACGAGCTGGAGGTAGTTCACGAGTTTACATACCTTGGCTCCACCATCACGGACAGCCTCTCCCTAGACCCCGAGATCAACGGATGGATCGGACGAGCAGCCTGAACATTCGCCAGGCTGACAAAGAGAGTCTGGGAGAACAGAAAGCTGATGACGCAAACCAAAGTTGCAGTCTACAGGGCCTGCGTCCTCAACACACTGCTTTACGGCAGCGAGACCTGGAGCCTCTACTCCAGACAAGAGCGGTGTCTCAACGTCTTCCACCTTCGCAGCCTGAGACGCATCCTAGACATCATGTGGACTGACCGAGTCACCAACAATGAGGTCCTGGCCTGTGCCCAGATACCCAGCCTCTTCACCCTGCTCCAACAATGCCGTCTCTGCTGGCTGGGCCACGTACACCGCATGTCAGACGGGAGGATCCCGAAAGATCTGCTGTATGGGGAACTGGCTTCCGGCAAGAGAGCACAAGGGCGGCCCCATCTTAGTTTCAAAGATGTTTGCAAGAGAGACATGAAAATGAATGTCGAGAGGTGGGGGGACATCGCAAGCGATCGCTCTCACTGGAGGCTGGGATATGCAGAGGTCTAAAAAGAGGAGAAGAGAAGCTGAGGCTTGCTGCTGAAGAAAAGCGCACTCGTCGTAAAAACAGCACCAAAACAGCACTGGAGGACAGCGCCTTCAAGTGCAGTCGCTGCAGCCGAGACTGTCACTCCCATGTGGGCCTCTACAGCCACAACAGACGCTACTCTAACACAGACTGAAGCAAGACTTTCCAGGCACAGATCCATGGTCTCGCGAGACTAACAGATGCCACCACCACCATCTGTTCTAAAGGGACGTCCCTCTATTCTGAGGATGTGCCATCTGGTCCGACTGTAGACTCCCCACTCCAGGAAATATCCTTGCTACATCACTCGGTCGAGGCTGTTCAATATTCAATAGGTTTCAATGAGATTCCCTTCACTCTTCTAAACTCCAGAAAGTACAGACCCAGAGATATCAAGCAGTCCTCATATGTTAACCCTTTCATTTCCAGAATCATTCTCGTGAACCTCCTCTGGACTCTCTCCAATGCCAGAATCTACTGATTCTTGAAAGATCATCAGCAATGCCTCCAAAATCTCTTCAGGCAGAAAAGGTTCAGGAGATTGATAATCATCTGAGAACTCCACACGTTCCTCACTTCTGTCAAAAAGATCCACACCCCAAACAACCATGGCCAGCCTGAGGAGGTCTTCTCAGTGGCAGACAAGACAGTCCGGAAGGAACCTTCTGAAGAACTCCTCAGCCAGTTGTCCGTGATTTTATCTCACAACACAGGTTGTGGCCAAAGTGCACCTTATAACTGTTTCACTGCAGCCACTGGACAGCAGTGGTGGGGGGATTAATGTTTAGAATGGTGGCTCCAATCAGATGGGCTGCTCTGGAAGGAGTGATATTGAGTATCTCAAGGATTGTTGGAGCTGTACCCACCCACAAAGGGGAAGTATTCTATCATGTTCCTGACTTGTGCCTTGTATATAGAGGAATGTTAGAGGGGAAACTACACAGGATCAGTAAAAGCTGCAGAAAGTTGCAAACTCTGCCAGCTCCTATTCTCCAAAAGGCAATGCCTCAAAAAGACAGCGTCCGCCATGAACTGTTGCCTTTCTGACTGGGTTGGAGGGGTGGGGGGCTGTTAAAGAGTGGTGTTCCCTACCAGTTTCTCACAGGACCAATCCTCTCCTTAATGCACCTTAATAATCGTACCTAGCTACACTGGCAATGTTCAAAATCTGCAGGTGATTAGAATTCAGAAGTTTCACAATGAACATTCTACCAATACGAAAGCTTTAGAGAGGGCGCAGAGAAGAGTTACCAGGATCCGGCCTGGATTAGAAAGTACGCCTTACAAGGATAGGTTGAGCGAGCTACTTGATAGAGGTGTAACATACACAAAATTCTGGAGGAACTCAGCGTCTATGTAAATGATAAACAGTTAACATTTCGGGCCGAGAGTCTCTTTCAAGATTGGGAAGGGAGGGGAAAGATGTCAGAATAAGAAGGTGGGGAGGGAAGGAAAAGGAGGATAGCTAGATGGTGATAGGTGAAGTCAGGTGGGTGGGAAAGGTCAGGGGTTGGAGAAGAAGGGATCTGATAAAGGAGGACAGTGAACCATAGGAGAAAGGGAAGGGAGAGGAACACCAGGGGAAGGTGATAGGCAGATGAGGAGAGGAATAATGAGGAAGAGGAACACCAGGGGAAGGTGATAGGCAGATGAGGAGAGGAATAATGAGGAAGAGGAACACCAGGGGAAGGTGATAGGCAGATGAGGAGAGGAATAAAGAGGCCAGAGTGAAGAATAGAAGAAGAGGGAAGGGGGAGGAAAAATACTGGAAGGAGAATTCGATAGTTTGGAGGCTACCTAGATGGTACATGAAGTGTTGCTCCTCCACTCTGAGAGTCGCTTCATTATGGCAAAAAGGGGAGTCCATGGACTGACATGTCAAAATGGGAACGGGGATAGGAATTAAAATAGTTGGCCACTAGGAAATTCTTCTTCTTCAGCCCTTCACCTTTCCTACCCACCTGGCTTCCCCTATCACCTTCCAACTTGTCCTCCATGCCCTTGCCCCACTATCTTATTCTGGCATCTACCCCTTCCTTTGCAGTCCTGATGAAGGGTTTCGGCCCAAAGTATCAACTGTTCATTTCCCTGCACAGATGCTGCCCGATGGGCTGAGTTCCTCCAGCATTTTGTGTGCGTTACTCTGGATTTGCAGCACCTGCAGAATCTCTTGTGTTTACTGGGAGATAACTACACATCTCCTGTTCTACTCTTAGCCCTGCTATAGTGTTTCCCTTGAATTCTGCTGGTCATGGACTCTGGGATTAGGAGGGAGAATCTAAAGACCTTTCAGGGAAATGCTTCTGCACAGAGATAGACAGCAATACAGCACAGGAACGGCCCCTTAGCCCAATGATGTTCTGTCAATTAATCAAGTTAATGATGCCTAATTACACTGATCCCTTCTGCCTGCACGTGATCCATATCCAGGAATCTGATAGGAGAGGAGAGTGGGAATAAAGAGGACCTTTTCTGGATGACTGCCAGGGACTGGTGTTGTCCCACAGGAGTCGGTATTGGGAACGCTTCTTGTTATGTCAATGGTTTGGATGATGGAATTGATAGTTGTGTGGCTGCGGATGATACAAAGATAGGTGTCTGCGGAAGGACTTAGACAGATTAGGAGAATGGGCAAAGAAGTAGCAGATGAAATATCATGTCAGGAAGTGTATGGTCATGCACTTCGCAGAAGGAATAAAGGTGTAGATATTTTATAAACAGGGTGAAAATTCAAAAAACAGAGTTGCAAAGGGACTTGGGAGTTCTTGTGCAGGGTCCCTAAAGGATAGTTGCAGGTTGAGTCAGTAGTAAGGATGGCAAATGCATTCATTTCAAGGGGACTAGAATATAAGAGCAAGGATGCAATGCTGAGGCTTGATGAGACACTGGTGAGGCTTCATGAAGTATTGTGAACAGTTCTGGGCCCCTTATCTAAGAAAAGATGCACTGGTATTGGAGAGGGTCCAGGGGAGGTTCATAAGAATGATTCTAGGAATGAAAGGGTTAACATATGAGGAGAGTTTCATGGCTCTGGGCCTGTACCTGCTGGAGTTTAGAAGAATGAGGGGGATCTCACTGAAACCTATTGAATATTGAAAGGCCTCAACAGAGTGGATGTGGAAAGAATCTTTCCTATAGTGGGTGAGTCTAGGACTAAAGGGCACAGTGTTAGAATAGAGGGATGTCCATTTATAACAGAGGTGATAAGGAATGTCTTTAGCCAGAGGGTGATGAATCTGTGGACAACCAAGTCATTGGGTATGTTTAAAGCAGAGGTTGATAGATTCTTGATTAGTCAAGGTGTCAAAGATTGCAGGAAGAAGGCAGGAGAATGGGATTGAGAAGGATAGTAAATCAGCCATGATGCAATGGCGAAACAGACTTGATGGGCCGAATGGCCCAATTCTGCTCCTATGTTTTATGTCTTATATGTCATATAGAAATATAGAAACATAGAAAATAGGTGCGGTAGTAGGCCATTCGGCCCTTCGAGCCTGCACCGCCATTCAGTATGATCATGGCTGATCATCCAACTCAGAACCCTGAACCTGCCTTCTCTCCATACCCCCGATCCCTTTAGGCACAAGGGCCATAGCTAACTCCCTCTTAAATACAGCCAATGAACTGGCCTCAACTGTTTCCTGTGGCAGAGAATTCCACAGATGCACCACTCCCTGTGTGAAGAAGTTTTTCCTAATCTCGGTCCTAAGAGGCTTCCCCTTTATCCTCAAACTGTGACCCCTCATTCTGGACTTCCCCAACATCGGGAACAATATCCCTCCACTCTTTACAATGTTCATCTTCAAAGTTCAAAGTCGAAGTAAATTTATTATCAAAGTATATATTTCACTATATACAAGCATGTGATTCATTTTTTGCAGGCAGTCACAGTAAATATAAAGAACCACAATAGAGTCAATGAAATACTACAGACAAAGACGAACAAACAATGTGCAGAAGAAGATTGGATGAAGGGGCAGATGATACTTTGGGATTAAACTTTGCATCAGGACTCAGAAGTATTTATTTGTGATAGCAATTCTAGCAGGAAGAGAAATGTATTCCATCATACTCAAACCCCACAGCAGGTCACTCCCATCATACTAAGACTCATAAACATCTCTCTCATATCTGCCTGTACCACCACCTCTGACAGCACATCCCACACACACATCACTGTCACTTGCCCCACACATCTCCTTTAAACACATGCTTTCTAACATTGGACATTTCAACCCCACAATGAGACATCGACTGTCTAACTATGCTTCTCATACTTTTATAAACCTCATGTATCTGCCTCTCCCACCACCCCTGGCAGTGCATTCCAGGCACCCACCACACACTGAGGAAAAAACCTGCCCCTCACCTCTCCTTTGAAATTACCCTCCCTCACCTTAAATACATGTCCTCTGGTATTAGACATTTCAACCCTGAGAAAAAGTTATTGTCTGTCTGCTCTATCAATGCCTCTCATTATCTTATAAACCTCGATCAGATCTCCCCTCAGTCTCTGCTGCTCCAGAGAAAACAACCCAAGTTTGTCCAGCCTCTCATTATAGTACTTGTCCTCTGATCCAGGCAGCATCCTAGTGAACCTCTCCTGCACCCTCTTCAAAGCCTCCATATCCTTCCTATAATGGGGCGGCCAGAACGGAATGCAATGCTCCAGATGCGGGGAGTGTTCCGACTGTTTGCATTGGTGTGGAGGCTCCAGTTCTCAGGATTGCAAGAAGCTGTAAACTCAGCCAGCTCCATTCTGGGCATCACCCTCCCCACCATCAAACACATCTTCAAGAGAGAGCAGCACCCATCGTTAATGGCTTCACCATCCAGGACATACTCTTTTCTTGTTTCTAACAGTAGTGGGGAGATACTCGAGTCTGAAAACCAAAACTCAAAGATTCTGAAAGAACTTCTTCCCCTCCACCATCAGCTGTCTGAATGCTCCATGAACACTACATCATTATTCCCTGTTTTTCGCATTACTTACATATTTTTACAATTTACAGTAATTTTACACCTGCAAAACCACAAATCTCAAGTCATACACTCAGGGGCCACTTTATCAGGTACATCTGTACACCTGCTCATTCAATCACGTGGCAGCAGCTCAGTCCACAAAAGCATGTAGACATGGTCAAGAGGTTCAGTTGTTGTTCAGACCAAACATCAGAATGGGGAAGAAATGTGATCTAAGTGATTTTGACCGTGGAATGATTGCTGATGTCAGACAAGGTGGTTTGCATATCTCAGAAACTGCTGATCCCCTGGGATTTTCATGCACAACAGTCTCCAGATTTTACAGAGAATGGTGAGAGAAACAAAATAGGTCCAGTGAGCAAAAATGTATTTTTAGTAAGAGAGATCAGAGGAGAATGGCCAGAAAGAGTTACGACAGAAAGACAACAGTAACTCAAATAACTGTGTTATAACAGTGGTGTAGCCAGACAGTGGTGCAGTGGCATCCCCAATGGACTTCAAGGTGAATGGTTCTGGGTTCGAATCCGACTGGCTACTGCACACTTTCCATCTGTGCTGGGCTTGGCATCAAGCTAACAACTTGGCCTCGTAAAAAACAGACAAATGGTAAAGAAATAGCAAGGATGCTCCCCAGTGTGCCTCAAGGCATGGAGAGGAACAACAACAACAGCGTGCAAAAGAGCAATTCTGAACGCACAATACATCGAACCTTGAAGTGGATGGGCTATAGCAACAGAAGACCATGAAAATACACTCAGTGGCCACTTCATTACAAACAGGAGGTAAAAGAGGTGCCCAAGTGATAAAATATGGGTTTCTGATTTCAATGTTTTATAAAGTAGTGATATGATTCTTAAACTAATAAAGTCAAGCATGTCATATGCCTTCATTCCTATCCTTCTACACTGGCAGAGCAGAAGCGTGGAATTTTCTGTCAAGTAGCAAACATTATTGAGTCAGGTGTTTATTAATTTCCATTTACAATACTTTCATAGATATGGGTGCATGCAGTTAGGTCGCAGATTATGTAGGACCACCATAAATGTTGGACAAAGTCAGTGTGGCTGGGGGTGGACGGGTGAGACTGGGTTTCCTCCCCTATGTTATTTGCAGTTCAGAACTTTGGAATCATGACATTGGTAGGGTGGAGATTTGGGTGCTTCCTTATCCAGAATATCCAATCACTTCCATTCCTGGGAGTCTTGAAAATTGAAGTCCCTCAAGTGCCTCCCCAGTTGATCCTGTCAAAAACACATGAGATTCTGCAGACACTAGAAATCTAGAGCAACACACACGCAGCCTGCTGCAGGAACTCAGCATGATAGGCAACATTTATGGAGAGGGAAACGGTACCGCAGCATAAAAGCCAGAACCAACAGGCTCCGGGACAGCTTCTTCCACCAGGCCATCAGACTGATGAACTCGCGCTGATTTGAGTGTACTCTATATTACATTGACTGTTCTATTCATTATAAATTATTATAAATTTCTATGATTGCACATTGCACATTTAGACAGAGACATAACGTAAAGATTTTTGCTCCTCAACGATGTAAGAAATAAAGTCAATTCAATTCAATTCGATTCGACTTTCCATATTTTGGGCCAAGGCCCTTTATCAGGACTGGAAAGGAAAGGGGAGAAAGCCAGTTTGTCCTCCTTCTACTGTCCCCACCTTTTTATTCTGGCTTCTGCCCCCTTTCTTTATGGTCTGGTTGAAGGGTCTCAGCCCAAAACGGCGACTGTTGATTCCCCTCCATAGATGCTGCCCGACCTGCTGAGTTCCTCCAGCATTTACTGTGTGTTTCTCCTGTCAAAAGTCCTGAATGCCTGTGGGTCCAGTGCGATCACGGAGAAGAGAAATGCTGCGGTCTAAGGACACGGGTGCTGAGACCCTGTCAGGGAAGGACAGATACTTTTGCTGAAGAGTCGGTGCAGTGTGAGGAAGGGAGAGATGTGCTTTCTGTGTCTGAGCTGTGCCTGCACTGCCGACACCGTGTGGGCGTTTGAATTTTATCTAATTAAACTGTGGGAAAAGCAAGAAGCAGAATTCCTAGTCTCTGGAAGCAATCACCATGGCAATCATATTTTCCCACATCACAGAGGCTCACTGGCATCGCAAATTTAAGGACTGCCATTACCTGCACTGACTGCAGCAGGATAAATGCAATTCCGCTGACCTATAAGCAGAGAAATGTCAAAATAAAAACTCACAACTGTTGTGATGTGATCACATGGAAAGCTTAAATCACCCGTGTAAATGCTCCATCTCATTCTCTTGAGCAAGGTGTCAAGTCATTTACTTTATACCCGCCATTAAAATGTGGAAATGAATTAGATATGAACATATTAAATGTTAATATGACTGGCTGGCCTCCGCAGCCCTCCCATATTGATAATAAATAATCAAATCCAGCTACGTTAACTATTCTAGGTCAAGGTTTCACAGAGCAGATTAATTGTTCTTTATGCAAGTCTGAGTTTCGAAATTAATATCTATGATTTTAGCCACCAATTTAGATTTACTAATGCATTTTTAAAGAACATGTCATATATTCTTCTTACTTACAATTTGAAGAGGGGATTATCCCTCTTTGTAAATATGCCCAGATACACTGTGGAACTCTTGCATTCACTCTACACTGGGATGCTGTTTGCAGACATCAGAGATAATGAATTGATGAGCTTTGGACAATCCTAATCACCAGCTCCTGTCTTTAATCAAGTTGTTTTCTTTATTCAGAGATTGCAAAAGGAGCTGAGATATGTACTTAACGCTGCCATGAACGTTTGCAAGCCCAGCTGCGAAAGGAGGAGGCTGGGCAAGGGCGAGCAACTCCATCCCATAAAAATGCAGAGCTACGGAAACACAGAGGCTCTGAAGACTCATCCCTCGGAGAGGAAGGAAAGCCTGGCCCAGGACAGAGGACTCTGGTGAGCTGCTATCGGCAGCTTATACAGTACCCAGTTGTGGTGATGGGCTAAAGTCGGTAAGCAGTGAGATAAGTAATTCAAAACAAAAATGCAAAAAACATTTCTTTACAAATATAGATACAGTAGCACAATATAGAACAGGCCCTTCGGCCCACCATGTTGTGCCAACCCTTCAACCTGCTCTAAGATCAATCTAACCCTTCCATCCCACACACACAACCCTCCATTTTTCTATCATCCATTCACATATCTAAGAGTTTCTTAAATATCCCTAATGTATCTGCCTCTACTACCACTCCGGCAGAGCATTTGATGCGTCCATGACTCTCTGTGCAAAAAAAAACTACCTCTGACATTCTCCCTTTTATCAATGATACCCCCTAGCATTAGATATTATACCCCCTAGAATTAGGCATTATAACCCCTAGCATTATACCCCCTAGAATTAGACATTATACCCCCTAGCATTATACCCCATAGCATTAGACATTATACCCCCCAGCATTAGACATTATACCCCCAGCATTATACCCCATAGCATTAGACATTATACCCCCCAGCATTAGACATTATACCCCCAGCATTAGACATTATACCCCCCAGCATTAGACATTATACCCCTAGCATTAGACATTATACCCCCAGCATTAGACATTATACCCCTAGCATTAGGCATTATACCCCATAGCATTATATCCCCCAGCATTAGACATTATACCCCTAGCATTAGACATTATACCCCCCCAGCATTAGACATTATACCCCTGGCATTAGACATTATACCCCCAGCATTAGACATTATACCCCCCGCATTAGACATTATACCCCCCAGCATTAGACATTATGCCCCTAGCATTATACCCCATAGCATTAGACATTATACCCCCAGCATTAGACATTATACCCCCCAGCATTAGACATTATACCCCCAGCATTAGACATTATACCCCTAGCATTATACCCCTGGCATTAGACATTATACCCCCAGCATTAGACATTATACCCCCCAGCATTAGACATTATACCCCTAGCATTAGACATTATACCCCCAGCATTAGACATTATACCCCCCAGCATTAGACATTATACCCCCAGCATTAGACATTATACCCCTAGCATTAGACATTATACCCCCAGCATTAGACATTATACCCCCCGCATTAGACATTATACCCCCTAGCATTATACCCCTGGCATTAGACATTATACCCCCAGCATTAGACATTATACCCCCCAGCATTAGACATTATACCCCCAGCATTAGACATTATACCCCCCAAGCATTAGACATTATACCCCTAGCATTATACCCCATAGCATTAGACATTATACCCCCAGCATTAGACATTATACCCCTAGCATTAGACATTATACCCCCCAGCATTAGACATTATACCCCTGGTATTAGACATTATACCCCCAGCATTAGACATTATACCCCCAGCATTAGACATTACACCCCCCAGCATTAGACATTATACCCCTAGCATTATACCCCTGGCATTAGACATTATACCCCCAGCATTAGACATTATACCCCCCAGCATTAGACATTATACCCCTAGCATTAGACATTATACCCCCAGCATTAGACATTATACCCCCCAGCATTAGACATTATACCCCCAGCATTAGACATTATACCCCTAGCATTATACCCCTGGCATTAGACATTATACCCCCAGCATTAGACATTATACCCCCCAGCATTAGACATTATACCCCTAGCATTAGACATTATACCCCTGGCATTAGACATTATACCCCCCCCAGCATTAGACATTATACCCCCAGCATTAGACATTATACCCCCCAGCATTAGACATTATACCCCTAGCATTAGACATTATACCCCTAGCATTTTACCCCTGGCATTGGACATTATACCCCTGGCATTAGACATTTCCGCCCTGGGAAAAAGTCTCTGGCTGTCCACTCAATACCTCTGATCATCTGTCAAGTCACCTCTCATCCTCCATTGCTCCATCTGCCCTACCTAAGCCCCTCAACTTCCCTCACTAAGCTTCACTGCTCACTATTTTTGCTCTCTTTTTATATATTTCTATCTTATTGTAATGTACACATTTTTCAGTGTATTGCACGGCACTGCTGCCACAAAACAACAAATTCATGACATACGTCAGTGATATTAAACTTGGTTCTGATTCGGAGATTTGGCATGGTAACAGGTCCAACGGGTCTACACAACTACACCCACATGGCCAATTAACCCTAACACATACATCTTTCGAATGTGGAGGAGATTGAAGCCCCTGGGGAAAACCCACATCATTCGGGGAGAACGTATAAGCTCCTTCCAGACAGCAGCAGGAAATGAACCCGGGTTGCCGGTGTAGTAAAGCGTTATGCTATCGTGTCACTGTTTACCATATTGCAGAGGAAATAACCAACTTCACAGAAAGATCTTTGAATTTTTACATTCACACAATCACAACCTATCAATGTGATGTGCAATTGGTAAAAATGGATTTTGCAGACTGCTGTGAGCTCGTTCTTGCGGACAATATCCCAATGCACCATCAATCTACAGGCAATCACCTTCAGGAACTTGGGCTAGATTATTCATTATTTGTGACTGTATGTTTACTGCCAAAACATTATAATTATATGTGCTATATGTGCTTTGTACTGCGTATGCCTGTGGCACCTTGGCCTGGAGTAACACTGTTTCATTTGGCTGTATGCATGGGTATTCACGTATGGTTGAATGACAATTAAACTTGAACTTGAATTTGATAACGAATCAATTTCTTCCCATGGAATTTCAATTGCATTTCCTCTTTTCTGCCACTATACATTACTTCACATATAAACCAGGCTGCAATATACCACAACTTGAAATCAAAACAGATTTACTTTCTCCACCTTAAACCATGCTTTTATCCATTCAGTCAGGTTGTTCTCACACTTCACTGCATGGAAGGAGGGCACCTGGCACTTCACACGCTAACCCTTTGAAGGAGACACACAGCAAGGAGCTACAGTAGCTCAGGCAGCCTCTGTGGTGTGAAATGGACAGACACGTTTGGGGTCAGGACTGGACAGAAGGAGCGGAGACAGGTAATGTAAAAGGATGGGGGAGGATAGGGGGTGACAGTGAACAGTGATAGGTAGATCCAGGTGAGGGGGTGGTGATAGGCAGCTGAGGAAGGGGGAAGGGAGGAAGTGTGGAATTCATTACTGTAGGTGGCTGTGGAGGAAAGTCGGTGGATTTATTTAAAGTGGGGAATGATAAGTTCTTGATTAGTCAGGGTGTCAAAGATTACAGGGAGAAGGCAGGAGAATGGTGTTGAGCGGGATAATAAATTAGCCATGGTGGAATCGTGGAGCAGAGTCGATGGACCAAATGGCCTAATATTACTCCTACATCTTCTAGCTTTATAGCATTGGGAATAACGTAAGAAGCTGGAGGTACAGTACAAGGTAAAAGTAACAAAGAGCCGAAAGAAGAGGGAACCTGACAGGAGAGGAGAGTGGAGCAAAGGAGCGGAGGGGAAATGGGTGGGGGGGCACGTGTGGTTGATGGGCAGATTGACAGTGCGGAGGAAGGGTAAAGAGGTGGCGCGATGAGGCCGGTGGTTAACGAGTACCCATATGGTCCCATTCCTTTACTTTATACCCCTTTATTAGGAAGATTCACTCATTAGGCATTAACATGGAAGTGGTAAAATGGATTCAGCGGTAGCTAGATGGGAGACGCCAGAGAGTAGTGGTGGATAACTGTGTGTCAGATTGGAGGACCGTGTGTAGTGGTGTGCCTCAGGGATCTGTACTGGGTCCAATGTTGTTTGTAATGTATATTAATGATCTGGATGATGGGGTGGTAAATTGGATTAGTAAGTATGCGATGATACTAAGATAGGTGGTGTTGTGGATGATGAGGTAGGTTTTCAAAACTTGCAGAGAGATATAGGACAATTAGAAAATGTAGCACCTCACATTTTTCAGCATTAAACTCCATCTGAAAGATGGCAGATGGAGTTTAATGCTGAAAAATGTGAGGTGCTACATTTTGGTAGAACCAATCAAAATAGGACATACATGGTAAATGGTAGGGCATTAAAGAATGCTTTAGAACAGAGGGATCTAGGAATAATGGTGCATAGTTCCCTGAAGATGGATCTCATGTGGATAGGGTGGTGAAGAAAGCTTTTGGTTTGCTGGCCTTTATGAATCAGAGCATTGAGTATAGGAGTTGGGATGTAATGTTGAATTTGTATAAGGCATTGGTAAGGCCAAATCTGGAGTATTGTGTACAGTTCTGGTCACCGAATTATAGGAAAGATGTCAATAAAACTGAGAGAGTACAGAGGAGGTTTACTAAAATGTTGCCTGGGTTTCATCTCCTAAGTTACAGAGAAAGGTTGAACAAGTTAGGTCTTTATTCTTTGGAGCATAGAAGGTTGAGGGGGGACTTGATAGAGGTGTTTAAAATTATGAGGGGGATTGATAGAGTTGACGTGGTTAGACTTTTTCCATTGAGAGTGGGGAAGATTCAAACAAGAGGACATGGGTTGAGAATTAGAGGACAAGAGTTTAGGGGTAACATGAGGGGGAACTTCTTTACTCAGAGAGTTGTGGCTGTGTGGAATGAGCTTCCAGCAGAAGTGGTTGAGGCAGGTTCGATGTTGTTGTTGAAAGTTAAATTGGATAGATATATGGACAGGAAAGGAATGGAGGGTTATGGGCTGAGTGCAGGTCGGTGGGACTAGGATAGGGTAAGAGTTCAGCACGGACTAGAAGGGCCGAGATGGCCTGTTTCCCTGCTGTAATTGTTATATGGTTATATGGTTATAACTTACTTTCCGTTTCACAAATCCCCCTTCCAAATTTCCATTCGAGTTTGCCCTCACTATCCTTTCAGGTTCAAGTTCAATTTTATTGCAATAAATATATGCAACAAAATGAAACAACATTCCTTCAGACCACGATGCACCCACAAAACATATACACACACAGCAAATAAACCAAAATATTACCATAAATAAGGTAACAAAATATAATTCAATGTAGTGCACACAACATAATACAGATTGCAACAACTTTGGCATAAAAATGATACCCCTGGATTTGAGTTCAACACCTCTCTGAAATTGACAGACTGGCTCCCTGACCTGAAACACTAATAGTTTCTTTTCCCAAAGATGCTGCCTGACCTGCTGAGTGTTTCCAACAACCTTCTATTATACTTGAGTTAAATATAGGAAAAGGAATCATGTTCCGGACATGTGTATGCATCCTTTCTGTACGATGAAAGGAATGAGAATTTCATGTGAACTAAGTAAAGGAGAACGAAACAGAGAAAAGTACAAACAGGGAAAATACTCAGTAGCCACTTTAGCAAATACACCTGTACACCTGTTCATTAATACAAATATCTAATCAGCCAATCAAGTGGCTGCAACTCAATGCATAAAAGCATGTAGACATGGCCAAGAGGTTCAACTGTTGTTCAGACAACACATCAAAATGGGGAAGAAATGTGATCTGAGTGACTTTCATCACGGAATGATTGTGTTGGTGCCAGATTAGGTAGTTTGAGTATCTCAGAAACTGCTGATCTCCTGGGATTTTCATGCACACCAGACTCTAGATTTTAGAGAATGTGCAGGAAAAAACCATCCAGTCAGCAGCAGTTGTGTGGGTGAAAATGCTTTGTCAATGAGAGGGATCAGAGGAAATTAGCCAGACTGTTTCAAGCTGACAGAGAGGCAACAGTAACTCAAGTAAACACACGTTACAACAGTGGTGTGCAGAAGAGCGTCTCAGAACGCACATGTCAAAACGTGAAGTGGTTGGGCTACAGCCGCAGAAGACCACAAACGTACACCTAGTGGGCTCTTTGTTAGGTACAGGGGGTAAGGAAGCCACTGAGTAAATATAGTGATCATATTATAGTATTGTTTAGGATACCATTTGATAAGGATGTTACCGGGACCAAATCCAGACTGTCTAGAGAAAAGCTGATTTTTGAGATGCTGAAATTAGCATTTCAGAAAATAAAACTTGCAACAATTTTGGCAAATGCAACCAAATACAGTCCAAGATTTTTTGTTAAAGTCTCACTAAACATTAGTAAGACAACATTGTTGAATGAAGGTAGAAACTTTACATAGGTACGGAGACACAGAATGTTTGTAGGGCGTTCTACAGAATGAGTTATAGAATCACTGACTGATTCACAATGCGTCCTGGGATGAAATACCAAGTTGGAGGCCTGGTATCCTTGAGTCTGAGAATCTGTGGACAAGGACTGGAGGCCAGGATTCCTCTCTGGGCGTGTGAGTGTGTGACAGGGAGAGATGGAAAAGGGGTTTGCTTTGCTGTTGGTGCCTTGTTTTGTTTTTGCTGCTTGTGTAGTTCTGTGGAACATGGTGCACACAATATGTTGGCATCAGAATGTGTGGTGACATGTGTCGTCTGCCCCACAAGCACTTCCTTGGGTGCGTTGGTTATTAACAGGAACCACGCATTTCACTGCATCTTTCATACAGTCATAGAACACCACAGCACAGAAACAGATTCATCAGCCTATCTAGTCTGTGCTGAGCTATTAACATGCCTAGTCCCATCAACCTGCACACAGACACAGCCCTCCATACCCCTCCCATCCATGTACCTATCCAAACCTTGTAACGGTTGAAATCTAACCCACATCCACAACTTGCACAGGCAAGTCATTCCCCGCTTCAACGTGCACCAAGCGGCACCCTTAAACATTTCACTTTTCACCTTAACTTATGACCTCTCATTCTAGTTTTTGCATTTTCCCAATCTATACCCCTCATAATTTTGTATGCCTTTATCAAATCTCCCCTCACTCTCCAATTGTAGGGAATAAAGTACTAAAGTTGTGATGCACATGTGACAAGTAAATCTGAATGAATGTCCCCAGATAAAAGAGACGCCAATCCTCATAGGGCGATCAGAAGTGGAGAAAGTGAGCAATTTCAAATTTCTTGGTGTCAAGATCTCTGAGGATCTAACCTAGTCCCAACATATTGATGTAGCTATAAAGAAGGCAAGACAGCGGCTATATTTCATCAGGAGCTTAAAAAGATTTTGTTTGTCACCAAAGACTCTCAAAAACTTCCACAGATGTATCGTGCAGAACATTCTGACAGGCTGCATCACTGTCTGGCATTGGGGGGGGGGGGGCTACTGCGCAGGACCAAAAGAAGCTACAGAAAGTTGTAAAATTAGTCAGCTCCATCATGGGTACTAGCCTCTGTAGTATCCAAGACCTCTTCAAGGAGCAGTGCCTCAGAAAGGTGGCATCCATCTTTGAGGACCCCCATCACCCAGGGCATGCCCTCTTCTCACTGTTACCATCAGGGAGGAGATACAGAAGCCTGAAGGCTCACACTCAGTGATTCAGGAACAGCTTCTTCCCCTCTGCCATCCAATTCCTAAATGGACATTGAACCCTTGGACACTACCACACTTTATTTTTATTATTTCTGTTTTGACACTGCTATTTTATTTTAACAATTTAATATACATATATACCCTCAATGTAATTCATTTATTGTTTTCTATATTATCATGCATTGCATTGTAGTGCTGCTACTAAATTAACAAATTTCACAGTGTATGCAATGGTATTAAAGCTGATTCTGACTCTGAGGTGGCATTCCAATGTTAATCAAACAGTCCATTACTACAATAACATTCTCTCAAATCAGGCTCTACTGACTGAGCTTGGAATATAAAGGAGGGAGGGGGATCACACCACTAGGGATATATTTTTATATTTTATTTTATTTAGAGGTAGAGTGTGGAACAGACCCTGCCGTCTACCGAGCTGCCCTGCCCAGCAACCAACCAATTTAACCCTTGCCTAATCACAGGATAATTTACAATGACCAATTAACCTACTAACCAGTACTTCTTTGGACTGTGAGGAAACCGTAGCAACCGGACGAAACCCACGCACAAAACGTACAAATATTACAGGCATCCAAATGGTCCACAGGAACTGGAGAAATAGATACATAGACACCTCGCAGGGAGCAGCGGCTCACACTAGTCTCCATCTGAAATACTCTGAATTCCTTAAAACAAAAGAGTTGAAATGTGTCGATTTCAGCCCACTCACGCCCAGCTGATACTAGTGACACTTACTGTAACTACTGCCTTCCTCCTTCGTCCCATCGATAACGCCATCTGGTTGTAACTGCAGGTGGAAGCCTTGTCTGCTGTACAACTTGGTTACGATGCCTTTAAGCTGAGGCTCTGTAAAGGAAAGTTGAGATCTCTGTTAGAACAGTGCGGGCACTGGGAAATGAAATGCAGATCACTGCGCACATTCATGGTTTTGTTTTCGTTGACATTCAAAGCCCGAGACGACTGGAATACTAACAGAAAGGCACTCGAAGGGTCAGACCCGTGGAACTGTTGCTGTGAAATTTATATTCTCCCCATCTCTTGCAGAAGACCCAAAAAATGTGTTGAGCCCACTGCTCTGAGGGGCTTTACACACCTCAGCACTGAACTGGCTGTGTGGCTGCGGACTCATGTCCAGGGACTCTGCGTTTCACGTTCTGTGAATTATTTGTTTACTTCTATTGTTTGCATGATTCGTTCTTTGTTCACACATCGGATGTTCGACGTCTTTGGTGTGTGGGGTTTACGTGGATTCTATTGTGTTTCTTTGTTTTGCGGCTGCCCATAAGGAGATGAATCTGAATGTTGTATACGGTTTACATACTTCGATAATAAGTGCATTTTGTACATTGAGGTCACAAAATGAATCAGAGGGTACACCTTTAAGGTGAGAGGGAGGTAATTTCAAAGGAGAAGGGAGGGGCAAGTTTTTTACATAGGGGGTGGTGGATGTCTGGACTGTGCTGTCCAGGCTGGTGGGAGAGGCAGATTCATTACAGACTTTTACGAGACATTTGGATAGACACAGTGACGTGAGGTCAATGGAAGGATATGGGCAACGTGTTGGCAGAGGGATTAGTTTAATGAACCAATTAATTCCTAATTTAATTGGCTCGGCACAACATTGTGGGTTGAAGGGCCAGTCCCTGTGCTCTACTGTCCCATGTTCTGTGTTCTGAATCTACTGCACTATTTCATTACACATATATATATGCTTCTTATTGTATTTTCATGATTATCTATTGCAATGTGCTGCTGCCACAAAACAACAAATTTCATGACATGTGTCAGTGATATTAAGCCTGTTTGTGACTCTGATTCTGAACGCACAGTCAAATCTAGCTGAAATTCTGTGGAAAGTGTTAATGCCTTGACACGTGACTCTGAAGGAGAGTAGGGACCAGACATTGAAATGTGCTGCTCGGTAGGAAGGAAACACTCCTTCATTTGTGTATCTATTTGTGAACATATATCTGGCCTTTTCCTTCTGATGGATGATATGTTACCACAATACACGCATTTCCCAAGGACAGCCTACCAGAGGAGTTACAGTTTCTTCATAAGATGCCCTTGGCCCACAAGGGAGTGGATTCATCAAAGCATAAAAATGGAGCCTAACCATGCCCATTTTAAACATTTCACTCAGAAGCATTGATACTGAGCTCCTGCAGACTCTTGGAAAGACTCTGGTGCCTCAAATATTCCTCCCGCAGAAATAACCATTTCTTCCAGCACCTGTGGAGAGGAATAAACAGTCGAAGTTTCGGGCCAAGACCTTTCACCAGGACTGAAATGTCTCGGTGGTTCAAAGCATTGACTGTTTATTCCCCTCCATAGACGCTGCCTGACCTGTAAAGTTCCTCCAGCATTTTGTGTGTCATTCTGGATTTCCAACAACTCTTGTGTTTATGATCATTTATGCCAATTAGTGTTGTATGCACCCAGGAGTCGCTTTATTACAAACCTCCTGTACCGAATAAAATGGCCACTGTGTGTATGTTCATGGCTGCTGTAGCCCATCCACTTTAAGGTTTGATGTGTCGTGCTTTTAGAGATGCTTTTCGGCACATCTCTGTTGAGTTACTGTTGCCTTCCTGTCAGTTTAAACCGGTCTGGCTATTCTCCTCTGACCTCTGTCATCAACAACCCACACAACTGCCACTCACGGGATGTTTCGTTTTTGTTTTTCACACCATTCTCTGTAAACTCTAGAGACTATTTTTGTGCATGATCTACTCAAACCACCCTGTCCAACACCAATAATCATTCCACAGTCAAAGTTTCTTCGATCACATTTCTTCCCTATTCTGATGTTTGGTCTGAACAACTGAACCTCTTGACCATGTCTGCATGCTTTTATGCATTGAGTGGCTGCCTCGTGATTGGCTGATTAGATCTTTACATTAACATGCAGGGTACAGGTGTACCTAATAAAGTGGTCACAAGTTCTGGTAACCACACTGAGGACAATCGCCCTTCTCCTCTCCCAGTGTGTTGAAGTCAGGTGGGAAAAGGCTCAGAACGGGTGAAAGGATGAATCCCAGGGACCTGCTCATTGGACACACCTATCGGGCTGCCTGGAACCTCTAGCCCAGGATCTGCTCAGACTGCACCAGGCAGGGAACTGCAGTCAATGATTCAATGATGGGTGGCACGGTGGTGTAGTGGTTAACGCAGCACGTAGCAGCACCAGTGATCAGGTTCAGTTCCTGCCACCACCCGTAGGGGCTTTGTATGTTCTCCCTGTGACTGCGTGGCATTCCTGCAGGTGCTCTGGTTTTCTGGTATGTCCAAAGATATACTGGTTGGTTGGTTTATTGCATTGTATACTGTCCCCTGATTAAGCTGAGATTAAATCGGGGTGGTGTGGCTCAAAGGGTTGTATCTCAATAAATAAATAAATGTGTAGACACCATGTACACCATTACCACTGCAACAATATGGCTTTAACCCTTTGTGGACTGAAATAGGAGTTACTGCTGTACTTTAGACAACTGCTTTGCTAGAATTGTGTCCAGTCTCCAGAGAATACTGGAGATGGCTTCTGTAGTCCATCCTGCCTGCAGTTAGTCACAGGAAACAGACCCTTCAGCCCAACTTGTGCATGCTGACTACTGTCAATGCCACCGAGCAGCCAGCCAGTCACAGCTCGGGTTAGATTGCTGAGCAGACTGATGTGAGGGCAGAAGCAACAGGGTCTACTTCCACGCCTCTATACAGCAAACCTCTAATGAGGAGGGGAGAAGAGGTCAATCTTTAGCCAGGGGATGGTGGATCTGTGGAATTCATTGCCACAGGCAGCTGTGGGGGCCAAGTCATTGGGTATATCCAAAACAGAGGCTGACAGGTTCTTGATTAGTCAGGGTGTCAAAGATTACGGGAGAAGGCAGGTCAATGGAGTTGAGAGGGAAAATAAATCAGTCCTGACAGAATGGCAGAGTAGACTATATGGGTCAAATATCCTAACTCTTCTCCTATGTTCGATAGTTTTATGGTCTCTATCACCTTATACCTGTAACCACTGGTTCTCAGGGGGAGGGGAGCAATACCTCAGCCCCACCCCATCTCCTGGTACTACGCACTTAAACTACACTACCGAGTAACTTAACCAATTAACTTTTTTCGGTGGCCATAAAGGACTTGACAGCCGTGGCTTCCGCTGTCTTACGGCTACAGTATACCCGCTCATGGGGAAGGCTTCGGGGTAAACCCCGAGAAACAGTCCGCAGCTGGAGTCCGATGTTGAACTCAACCTGACTGGTAAACCGTGGCACGCCACTGGCGTATCGGTGCCTGCCGTTCCTTTGGGTTCATCAGGGGCGTGGGGAAGGGAAACCTGCCCCAAGGCCAACAGCTTGATCTCCATATCTTACTGTCCTGACTTGCGTAAAGACAGACAGCTGGGACCTCGATCTATGGTCGAGTCCGACCAACGGAGAGCCTCCACAAAACTTTTTTTTTTCGGCACGTCTTTGAGCTGTGGGTTAAAACGGAGGAAAAAATCCAGCCAGGGAGAACGTGCAAACTCCACATGGACAGCAGTCCGGGTCGCAATCGAACTGCGTCCCTGGAACCCTGGGTCAGCGGAACTTGGGGCCGTTCTGCTCTTTCGGCGGACTTGCAGGTCGCCCCAGGCATCCCAGTGAGATGGTCCACCGGTCGTCCCCAGGCAGCATGTTTGCAGAAGCCCGTCAGGTAGATTGGCTGCAAAATACCCCGCTGCTTTCAGGAGAGGCCGGACGCTGTGTCCCGGGTATCTTGGTGGGGAGGCACGGGGTTCCCGGGGAGAAGCGTTCCCATGTGGTCAGAGCACTGTCTGGGGCGGCTGGCACGTACCGGGAATCAGGCACGGGAGGGGCGTAAGTCACACCTCTGCGGGAATAATGGACACCCGGGGGGTAGGCACTGGACACCCGGAGAGACCGGACATTGGACACCAGGGGGTCACTGGACACCGGAGAAACAGGGCACCCTGACATTGGACACGCGGGGACACTGGACGTCCCGGACATTGGACACCAGGGGGGTCACTGGACACCGGAGAAACCGGGCGCCCTGACATTGGACACTCGGGGACGCTGGACGTCCCAGATATTGAACATCCAGACACACCGGGCACTGGGCACCCAGCGGCTTGGCCCCGCTGTCTGCCTCTGTTGGGGAGTCGTGATCTCCCAGATCCCACCGTTACGTTCGAGGGGTCCTGGTCATTCACAGCTCTGTCCGTAGACACCACCAACTCTTCCCCACCCACACCCACACCCACCACCCCGGTAGAGCCCGACCCTCTCAGCCTTTACCCCGGTCTGTGGCCAACTCTGTCCACACAACTTGGTCTGTGCAGAGGCCAGGCTGAACCGGACCTCGCCTCGGCATGGCACGGAAAGGGCACTGTCCTCTCCCCACGGGAAGCCGGTGAGTGTAGTGGAAGGGAAGGCGGGGGGGTCAAACCTGGTCGCCTCCGGCGTCGCTTTTTCAACCCAAAGATCCGGACCTTGGAGAAGACGGCGAACCAGTGTTTCTCGCAGATGCCTTTGCTTTCACTGGGGCTGCTGATTCTCCGCGAGGGGATCGATCGGTCTCTGTGCTCTCTGGCGAGTCTCTTCTGCCTGATCAGGGAGCTGGCGATGGCTGCAGCCATTGCAACGCAGCGGGACAGGAGGCAGCAGGGCTTCCGACTCAGACAAGCGCCGGGCGAAGAGCAAATCTGGTCTTGAAATCAGTCTTCAAATCTTCAGTCACCATCGTCTCCCGAAGAGCGCCGGGGCCGGTCTGCTGCAGGGAGACATCGTTACCACTGCGAGCCAGCGCCGTTTTGTTGGGGTCCACTCTTCTCCGACACACCGAGAGCCATCGCCAATATTTCTCGGCGGGTTCAATACTCCGGGCAAGTCCGAAGGAACTCACTCCGCGCCCCTCCTCTCACCGCTGCCCGCTCATCTCCAAACACCTGTTAAACCAGCTGCCGCCTGTCTACCTCCTCGCTCACCTCCGGGTGAGCCCGCTCCGGGATTAACAGCTTCCCCCGCTCCTACACGATGTAGAAAGACCCGCCGCCGTGAGCAGCCGGTTAGAGAGCCGGTGATCCGTACACCAGGTGGAGACGCGACCAGTCTCCCTTCACGTCCCAATAATAAATATATTCAAACACATATATAAATATATTAAACAGACACACACACACACACAACCGCAGTACTGGCGTCAAAGTCACACAGCTAGACGTGTCGCGTACGGGTTGCTAGCGAGCGGAGCCAGCGAGCCCGAACCCCAGACTGGGTGATCTTGGGGACTTGGCGAGTCTGACACCGCACAACAGCAGACGGAACGTGCTCAGCGCCCGATCCCAGGCATCTCCCTGCGTCGCAGAGTTGTCAGTCTGCGACTGGTGCGAGCACAGACCCAGGTGCTCCTCGGAGGGGAGAGGAGGGGAGGGGAGGGGGAGGGAGAGCGGTGTGTTGGTTTTTCACTAAATCCATGCGAAGATGAGCCGCGATTGCAGGAACCGTTATTACACCTCAACAATCAGCTTCTTGAACCAGACAGGATAATTTCACGCAACTTCTCTCATATCAACTCTGGAATGTTCCCACAGTCTATGGACTCGCTTTCAAGGACTCTTCATCTCATGTTCTGGAAATTTATTTATTTATTATTATGACTATTAATATTATGATTATTATTACTATTTCTTTCTTTTTGTTTTGGCACATTGATTGTCCGCCGTGTGTGTGTGTGTGTGTGTGTGTGTGTGTGTGTGTGTGTGTGTGTGTGGTCTTTCATTGATCCTATGGCGTTTCTTTATAATTACTGTGAATGCTCATAAGAAAACGAATGGGCCAAGTACGTCTTCGATAATAAATTTACTTTGAACTCTGAAGCCACCGAGACTGAACACGAAGTCGGGATGGTGCCCCGGTCACCTTTCACCCACTTTAATGTAACCAGCAGAGACTAACGCCAGGAGCAGAGAGCATCAGTTAGAGTAACTGACAGAGTTCGGGAGCAACTCAGCAGGTCAGGCAGCATCTATCCGTCAGGATGAAGGGACTCCACCTGAAACTCGACTGTTCATTCCCTTCCACAGATTCTGCCAGACCTGCTGAGTTCCTTGAGCACTTAGGATTTCCAGCATAGCGCACAACCTCAGAATAAAGCAGAGTTCCCAAACTTTCTTTATGCCATGGATCCCTAACTGAGGGATTATGAACTCTGGATGGGAACCCCTGGGATAGTTAGAACAGAAAACATGAGGAATTCCTTTAGTGAATCTGTGGAATTCATTGCCAGTAACAGCTTTGGAAGCCAAATCATTGTGTATATTTAAAGCAGTGGTTAATATGATCTTGATTATTTATTTATTTGTTTATCTATTTCTTGATTGAGATAGTGCGGAATACGCCATAAGACATAGGAGAACAATTAGGCTATTTGGCCCATCAAGTCTCTCCTACCATTCAATCATTAATGGTTGATCCTTCTTTCCCCTCCTCAGCCCCACCCCCCGGCTTTCTCCCTATAATCTTTGATGCTGTGGCCAATCAAGAACTTTTCATCCACCTCAAATGCACCCAACAAACTGGCCTCCTTAGATGTCTGTAGTAACAAATTCCACAAATTTACCATCCTTGGCTCAAGAAATTCCTCCTCATCTCTGCTTTAAATGGATGCTGCTCAATCCTGAGGCTGTGACCCCTCTTGTCCCAAGCTCCCCTACCATGGCAAATATCCTTTCCACATCTACTCTGTCTAGGCTTTTCAACATTCTAAATGTTTCAATGAGATTCCCCCCCCCCCATCCTTCTGAATTCCAGCGAGTACAAACCCAGAGCCATCAAGCTTTCCTCATATGATAACCCTTTCATCCCTGGAATCATCCTTGTGAACCTCCTCTGAACTCACTCCAATGCCAGCACATCTTTTCTTAGATTAGGAGCCCAAAACTGTTCACAATACTCAAGGTGAGGCCTCACCAGTGCCTTATAGAGCCTCAGCATCACATCCCTGCTCTTATATTCTGGACCTCTTGAAATGAATACTAACATTGCATTTGCCTTCCTCACCACTGACCCTACCTGCAAGTTAACCTTTAAGATGTTCTGCACAAGGACTCCCAAGTCCCGTTGCATCTCAGATTTTTCGATTTTTCTCCCTATTTAGAAAATAGTCTGCACATTTATTTCTACTACCAACGTGCAAGACAATGAATTTTCCAACATTGTATTTCATTTGCCACTTTCTTGCCCATTCTCCTAATCTGTGTAAGTCCTTCTGCAGCCTACCTGTTTCCTCAACAAAACCTGCCCCTCCACCAATCTTCATATTCTCTGCAAACCCGGCAACAAGGCCATATATTCCATCATCTAAATCATTGATATACAGCATAAAAAGAAGTGGTCCCAGCACTGAACCCTGCAGAAAACGACTAGTCACCAGCAGCCAACCAGAAAAAAATATTCTCACTCTCAGCTTCCTACCAATCAGCCAATGCTTTAAACATGCTAGTAACTTTCTTATAATACCAAGGGCTCTTAACTTGTTAAGCAGCCTCATATGTGGCACCTTGTCAAAGGCCTTCTGAAAATCCAAATATTCAACTTCCACTACATCCCCTTTATCTATCCTGCTTGAAATCTCAAAGAATTCCAACAGGTTTGCCAGGCAAGAGTTTCCCTTAAGAAAACCATGTTGACTTTGTCCTATCCTGTCCTGTGTCACCAAGTACTCCATAACCTCATCCTTAACAATTAACTACAACACCTTCCCAACCACTGAGGTCAGGTTAACTGGTCTATAATTTCCTTTCTGCTGCCTCCCTCCTTCCTTAAAGAGTGGAGTGCCATTTGCAATTTTTAGTCATCTGGAACCAAGCCAGAGTCTAATGATTTGTCGAAGATCATTACTAATGTCTCCATGGTCTCTACCACTTCCTCTTTCAGAACCCTATGGTGCAGTTCATCTGGTCCAGGTGACTTATGCACCTTTAGGTCTTTCAACTTTTTGAGCACCTTCTCCCTTGTAGTAATAACTAAATTCCCATCTCTTACCTCACACCCTTCAACATCTGACACACTGCTAGTGTCTTCCACAGTGAAGACTGATGCTAAATACTCAATTAATTCATCTGCCATCTCCTTGTCCCCAGTTATTATTTCTCCGGCCTCATTTTCTTACTTTCATATTTCATCTTTTCCCTCCTAATAATTCTTTTAGTTGCCTTCTGTAGGTCTTTAAAAGCTTCCCAATCTTCTATCTTCACACTAATTTTTGAATTGCTGTATGCCCTCTCTTTTACTTTCAGATTAGCTTTCACTTCCCTTGTCAGCCATGTTTGTACTATTTTGCCATTTGAGTATTTCTTTGTTTCTGGAATACATCTATCCTGCACCTTCCTCATTTTTCCCAGAAATCCAAGCCAATGCTGCTTTGCTGTCATCTCCTTCCAAGTTACTTTGGCCAACTCCTCTCTCATACCACTTTAATTTCCTTTACTCCACTGAAAGACTACTATGTCAGACTTTACTTTCTCCCTATTAACTTTCAAGTTGAACTCAATCATATTGTGATCACTGTCTCCTGAGGGTTCCTTTACCTTAAGCTCCTGAATTGCCTTCAGTTCATTAAATAAGACCCAATCCAGTATAGGTGATCCACTGTAGGCTCACGATAAACTGCTCTAGGCATTCAAAATATTCACTCTCTTGGGATCCATTACCAACCTGATTTTCCCAATCTACCTGCATGTTAAAATCTCCCATGACTATCATAACATTGTCTTTTGACATGTCTTTTCAATTTCCCATTGTAATCTATAGTTCACTTCCCCGTTACCATTTGGAGGCCTGCAGGGTCCTTTTGCCCTTCCTGTTACTTAACTCAACCCATAAGAATTCAATATTTTCTGATTCTATGTCACGTCTTTCTACCGATTTGAATCCATTCTTTACCAGCAGAGCCATGCCTCCCCCTCTGCTGAACTTTCTGTCCCTCTGACACAATGTATAACTTTGAACTTTCAGCTCCCAACTATAAACGTCCTTCAGCCACGATTCAGTGATGGCCACAACATCATACCCGACAATCTGTAAAAGTGCAACAGGATTATCCACCCTATTTCTAACACTCCGTGCATTGAGATATAACACTTTGTGCACTGTATTTGCTACCCTTTTTGATGCTGTATCCCTAATGCACTGCTAGCTGCAATTTTGTCCTATCATCTGCCTGCTCTTCCTGACAGTCTGACTGCATGCTATCATTGCTTTTTTACCATCCATCCTATCCTGAATCCTTCCACTCCAGCCCTTCGAGCCATACTGCCCCAGCAACCCCTCAAACCCAATTAATCCTAACCTAATCACAGAACCATTTACAATGACTAATTAACCTACCCAGTATGTCTTTGGACTGGGGCAGGAAACTGGAGTACCGGAGGATATACCTGTGCAGCTGACAGGGAGGACGTACAGAGATCCTTACAGAACAGCGTTGGAATTGAACTCCAAACTCCAGAGAACCCCGAGCTGCAATAGCATCGTGTTGACTCCTGTACCATGCCACCATTTGGCTGGAAGATGAATGTGAGAACAATGGATAGATATGTAAATGTGTAGGCAGAATGGATTAGTTTAATTGGCCATTTGATTACTAATTTAATTGGTTCAGCACAACATTATGGGCCAAAGGGCCTGTTCCTGTGCTGTACTAGTCTGTGTTCTGTATTTTAAAGATGCGTATGATCTTTCCATAGGTCCATAAGGCAGATTACGCCATTCAACCCATCAAGTCTACTCTACCATTCCATCATGTCTGATTTATCATCCTGCTCAACGCCATTCTTCTGCTCTCACCCTTTGATACTCTGACCTAATCAAGAGCCCATCAATCTCTGCTTTAAATATATACAATGGCTTGGCCTCCACAGCCATCTCTGGCAATGAATTCCAGAGAGGAAGGTTCACCATCCTCTTGCTAAAGAATTTTATTTCCTCATCTCTGTTCTAAATGGATGTCCCTCTCTTCTGAGGCTGTGCCCTCTGGTCCTAGACTCCCCCACTATAGAAGACATGACTTCATTCACAAGATCTATTCAGTTTCCTGAAAATATATCAGTTTTAATAAATTCTGTCGATTTTAATCTTTCATCATTATGTGCCATGTTGTATGACGTGGGCGATCATAGTCTTTCCACGACCATGACTGTTCTTGGCAAATTTTTCTACAAAAGTGGTTTGCCATTGCCTTCTTCTGGACACTGTCTCAGAGATTGTCTGCCTCGTGTGAGTGGTTGCATAAGCAGGAATTGACATATGCACCAGCTGCTCCCAGGGCTTCACATGATCCTGATCGGGGGTGGGGGGCTAAGCAGGTGTACACCTTACCCAAGGGTAACCTGCAGGCTAGTAGAGGGAAGGAGCATCTTGCAGCTCCTTTGGTAGAGACTTAACTCCATCCTGCCACTGAAAGGTTTTAATCTAACATTATTTTTAAAAATTAATTACTTCCTTTAATGCATTTCAAATGATATTATCCTGCAAAGGAGCAGAACCCTAATTCTGATTGCAAATCCTGTTTCATATTCACATCATCACCTTTCACTCATCATTCCGACTCGTCGTTCCATGCTGATGTTACCTCTGCTTCCCTCACTCGCTGGCTCCGGCTGTGTGTTCAACAGCTTCCCACACTATTTTTAAAACTTTGTTTAGAAATACAGTGTGGAACAGGCCCTTCTGGCCTTTCAAGTCACACAGCCTAGCAACCCCCGATTTAACCCTCAGCTAATCACGAGACAACTTACAATGGCCAAGTAAGTGGTACATCTTTGGACTGTGGGAGGAAATCCAAGCACCTGGGAGCAAATTCACATGCACATGGGAAGGATGTGCAAACGTTCTTACAGAGAATTAACTCCAAACTCTGATGCCCTGAGCTGTAGTAGAGTTGTGTTAGCCACTACGATATATGAAAAAGTCTCTGCTCTCTGGGTTTAATCCTTTACATTGAATCTCATTTTGTTGGTATTGCCTCAAACAGGAACTTGAAATTCCTTGGCATTATGATATCAGAGGATCTGTCCTGGGACCAGTAGTAACTGCCACTACAAAGAAGGCACTCATGAAGTTCGCACAGATTCAGCATGTAATCTAAAACCTTGATAAGCTTCGATAGACGCAGAGTGGAGAGTATCCTGATGGTTGCGTGACAGCCTGATGTGGAAACACCAAAGCCCAAGAACAGAAAAACCTACAGAAACTAGTGGATACAGCCCAGTGCATCACAGACAAAATCCTCCCCATCATTGAGCACAACTACAAGGAGCACTGCCACAAGAAAACATTATCAAGGGCCCCCACCATCCAAGCCATGCTCTCGTCTTGCAGCTGCCATCGGGAAGGAGGTACAGGAGCTTCAGGACCCACATCACCAGGTTCATGAACAGTTATTACCCCACAACAATCAGGTTCTTGAACCAGCGTGGATAGTTTCACTTACCCCAACACTGCACTGATTCCACAACCTATGGACTCACAAGGACTCTTCAACTTATATTCTCAGTATTATTTACTTACTTATTTATTATTATTACATTTTAATTTTTTCTTAGCTCAAGCTGGTAAAACCTAAGGTATTGTCAAACACACTCATTTGTCAATCGTTACGAACTTTGTACTAGTATACGAGTTTAGTATTGTGGCTTTCTGGAGATTTACATAAATATTGCAGTGTAGACTAATTGTTTAATTTTATAGTTTAGTGATTTGGGGATGATACCAGTTGTAGATATTACTATCGGGACAACGTATACCCTGTTCATGTTCCAAAGTCTTTCAATTTCCTCTTTTAATTCAGCATATTTCTGGTGTTTTTCTGTATGTTATGTGTGTTTGGAGTGGCTATATCTGTTAAGTAAGTTGTTCTTGCTTGCTTGTCCTGTAATATCATTTCTGGTCGGTTATTACGGATTGCCTATCTGTAGTAACAGATTGGTTGTAATATAATTTGTAGGACTCTAACTCTAAAACTGGATCTGTTCCCTCTAATTTGTAATGACCAGTGTGCTCAAAAATCTTTGTGCTGTGCAATGTTTTGCCCAGTGATAACAACATGTGCGCACTAAATTTTAAATTTTATATATAGAGGTATTCATTTTAACAGCCAGCAAAACACCGTCGATAAGAACTTTGATCTCCTCTGGCTTCCATCTCACTCTCACAAATACACTTAGCAGACCTGTAGCAGGTACTGAAGGATTTTCTTGACGAAGTATTTGCAAACTGTCCATATATGATTTACTTGCTAAATGATGCTTTAAGAAGTCAAGTTTCCAAATATCACTCCACTTCTTCTCACTTGCAAATAGTGAAGCAATAATTTCTTCAATGAAGTACAGTATAAATAAATTATTTCTAAAATCTTCAGACAAATCATCACAAACTCCTTGTTGTTAACACCGTCTGCATCAGAAACCAGAAAGGAAATGTGATAGAATACAACAGTGAAATATACATGGCAACGAGGTAGAGGGTGACAACATTTTATGCGCAGTTTAAATTCCTTAGAGTGCTAGTAGCAAAATATGTGTACACGCGCACGTTCCCCTAGAGGGAACATTGTGCCGCTTGTATTTATAGTAATTTATGGAGTTGGAAGAGATTTGGTATGTCAACAAAAACACTCAAAAAATTCTATAGTTGTACCGTGGAGAGCATTCTGACAGGCTGCATCACTGTCTGGTATGGGGGAGGCTACTGCACAAGACTGAAAGAAGCTGCAGAGGTTTGTAAATTTAGTCAGCTCCATCGTGGGTACTAGCCTACAAAGTACCCAGGACATCTTTAGGGAGCGGTGTCTCAGAAAGGCAGCGTCCATTATTAAGGACCTCCAGCACCCAGGGCATGCCCTTTTCTCACTGTTACCATCAGGTAGGAGATACAGAAGCCTGAAGGCACACACTCAGCGATTCAGGAACAGCTTCTTCCCCTCTGCCATACGATTCCCATATGGACATTGAACTCATGAACACTACCTCACTTTTTTTAGTATATATTATTTCTGCATTTTGCACAATTTTTAGTCTATTCAATATATGTACACTGTAATTGTTTTACTTAAACATAGAACATAGAATAGTACAGAACAGTACAGGCCCTTTGGCCCACAATGTTGTGCCGACCCTCAAACCTTGCCTCCCATATAACCCCCCACCTTAAATTCCTCCATATACCTGTCTAGTAATCTCTTAAATTTCACGAGAGTATCTGCCTCCACCACTGACTCAGGCAGTGCATTCCACGCACCAACCACTCTCTGAGTAAAAAACCTTCCTCTAATATCCCCCTTGAACTTTCCACCCCTTACCTTAAAGCCATGTCCTCTTGTATTGAGCAGTGGTGCCCTGGGGAAGAGGCACTGGCTGTCCACTCTATCTATTCCTCTTAATATCTTGTACACCACTATCCTGTCTCCTCTCATCCTCCTTCTCTCCAGAGAGTAAAGCCATAGCTCCCTTAATCTCTGATCATAATGCATACTTTCTAAACCAGGCAGCATCCTGGTAAATCTCCTCTGTACCCTTTCCAATGCTTCCACATCCTTCCTATAGTGAGGCGACCAAAGCTGGACACAGTACTCCAAGTGTGGCCTAACCAGAGTTTTATAGAGCTGCATCATTACATCGCGACTCTTAAACTCTATCCCTTGACTTATGAAAGCTAACACCCCATAAGCTTTCTTAACTACCCTATCTACCTGTGAGGCAACTTTCAGGGATCTGTGGACATGTACCCCGAGATCCCTCTGCTCCTCCACACTACCAAATATCCTGCCATTTACTTATACTCTGCCTTGGAGTTTGTCCTTCCAAAGTGTACCACCTCACACTTCTCCGGGTTGAACTCCATCTGCCACTTCTCAGTCCACTTCTGCATCCTATCAATGTCTCTCTGCAATCTTTGACAATCCTCTACACTATCTATAACACCACCAACCTTTGTGTCGTCTGCAAACTTGCCAACCCACCCTTCTACCCCCACATCCAGCTCGTTAATAAAAATCATGAAAAGTAGAGGTCCCAGAACAGATCCTTGTGGGACACCACTAGTCACAGTCCTCCAATCTGAATGTACTCCCTCCACCACCACCCTCTGCCTTCTGCAGGCAAGCCAATTCTGAATCCACCTGGCCAAACTTATTTATTTTATTATTATTATTATTTTATTTTTCTTCTTCTATATTATGTATTGCAATGAACTGCTGCTGCGAAGTTAACAAACTTCACGACACATGCTGATTCTGATTCTGATTCTGGTGTGGTTTATGAGTTAGTATTTTAAAACAAGATTTTGGTGAGTGACGTTTGCCATTTGATTGTGCCTACGTAATTAATCAGATTGAGTTAAACTCCTGCAGGATCCTGTATTGTGTTGGATTCTTGCTGGTTTCTCTTGGCATTTTCTGCATTTATTGTCTTGAATCTGTTGGTCTTTTATAATGTACTTTTGATTTTTTTTATTTCACCACTTGGTCCTGTATTGCTATAAGGAAGCCTACTGTTTCTGGGAAGAGGTCTCCAACTCTGAGCCAGGTGATCAATGCTTCCTTGTTGACATCTGGTTTGCTCAGATCATGGGGATGTCTTCCATGGAGGGTCATGATCTTCTGCTAACTTTTTCTTCTACAGTGATAATTTCTTCATTTTTCTGGGTTGTGCTCTCATTTAAGTGTAGCAGTGTGTACTTCTTGTCAGAGTTGCATATGCTCGCGTGATGTGCTGAATCCTGTTTTTGTCGATGAAAACATATCCTTAGAAGTTTTATCTGAATATTGTGTAAATTTTTTATGTCTGTTATTCCTTGTCCTCCTTCTGTCCTAGGTAGTGTTAATCTAAGCATGTTTGAGCGTGTATAGTGTTTTCTAAAATGTGTTATTTCAGTTATTTTTCTTTGTAGGTTTTTCTGATTGGTTTCAGAGCAAGGCATTATGCCAAAAGAATATGGTAATATGGGTATAACGAAAGTGTTATTGCATTTATTATATTTTTTACGATTGAGGTCTACTTGGAAGATGGAAGCCTTGAAGATAATTCTGTCGAAAGTTTTCCTTTCATCAAAATTTGACCTATTTTCCTTGCTTGCTGATATCCCAGATACTTATATGTGTCATATCCATCGTTGTATTATACCCTGCTGCTCTGTTTTATACCCTATGAGCTTTATTGCATCTTTATCATTATTATTGCTATTTGTATTAGCATAGACGTTTACTTTTTTGCACATTTTTGTCAGTCTTTGTGTGTAATTTTTGTTTGTTCTACTGTGAATGCCCACAAGAAAATGAATCTCAGGGTTGGACATGCTGACAGATGTGCACATTGATAATACATTTACTTTCAACTTTGAAACACTGGAAACATTAATTTCCACTAATGTGCCCCAATGATTCCACAAACTCAAACTTTCTTTTAAATCTAATTCTAAATAAAAGGATAAGAGGCAAGCAGCCTCAATTATCATAAGTTCAAAAAGCCATGATCATCATTGGAACACATATAAGATGCTGGAGGAACTCAGCAGGTCGGGCAGCATCTGTGGAGTAGGAAAAAGTCGATGATTCAGGGTGAGACTCTTCATCAGGACTGGAAATGGGTCATCTTTTTCTGTTCAAGTACCCATCCTGACATGTCTGTCTATGGCCTCCTCCACTGCCAAACTCAGTGTGGCAGAGCGAAACTTCATATTCTATTTTGGTAGTCTCCAGCCTGATGGTATGATCCTCAATTTCTCCAACTTCATGTAATTCATTTCCCTTCTGTCCTTCTCCTTTTTTCTATTAGTGATTCAGCTTGCCCTCTCATCCCTTCTCACCTGCCCCCTACCTCCCTCTTTTTTTCTTCCATTGACCACCGACCTCTTCTATTAGATTCTTTTTCTCTTCAGCCATTGACCTCTTTTACTTACCCCGTCCCAGCCTCTCACTTCATCCCCCCTCCCCATTGCCTTGTCTCAAATATCACCTGCCAGCTTGCGTTCTTTCCCCTCCCTCCACTTTTTTATTCCGGCTTCTTCTGTTTCCCTTTCCAGGTGAGGGGCAAGGTATGTGGGGGGGGGGGGGGATAAAGTGATAACATTTATCCCTTTATTTCTCTTCATAAATGCTGGCTGAATGCTGAGTTACTCCAGCATTTTGTGTGGATTTCCAGCACCTGCAGAATTATTTGTGGCTAGTATGGGAGGGAAGGGTTAGATTGATCTTAGAGTAGGTTAAAATATCGGCACAACATTGTGGGCTGAAAGGCTTGTAATGTTCTGTGTTCTATGCTCTATGTTCTTGAGAATCCAGATGAACAGTGTGAAAAACGTCCAAGTCTTGCAAGTGGGATCCAGAGACCTGGAACATTAGTAGCTTTTGACAGAGAATTAGATAATTTGCTTGAGGAGGGAGAACTGGAACTATTTCAGACATGACGAGATGAACAAACTCCTTTTGTGTTAATTTATATAAAATGTGACAGTGTAAGTTTTCACAAACACCTTCACAAGTCACTGATGGGAAGATATGGTGAAAATGGACTGGGCTCATGTCCATTGCCTCCAGCACAGATCCTCAAAATGATCATTTAAGTCAAGATGTCTTATTTTAGAAAATTAAAAGCAACAACATTGTCCCATTACAGAATGTAAAAATCAAACACTTCTTGAGAATAAACCAGGAGAGCTAGTAACAAGAATTTCTTCATTCTAAGAATGATGCACAAGCTATTAAATACTTGACATTTATCTTGATTACATTATGAATGAATTTTAATGAGCCAAGGACGTTCTTAGTGTAATAATGATGGAACAATCAGTAATTCTATCTCATATGATTGTTTTCAATCCCCTTTGTTGTCTCGCGTCTCCCTCTCCTTACCATTTTTACAAAGAAATAAAATAATAGCTTTTTTGTCACATGTATATCAAAATATTGAAACATTCATGTTAACAAACAGCACAGTTAGAGGATGTGCTGGGGGCAGCCCACAAGGTTCGTCATGCTCTGGTGCCAACAGAACAGTCCCACAACTCACTGAGACTATAAGACACAGGATCAGATTCAGGCCATTCATCCTATCGAGTCCAATCTGCCATTCCATCATGTCTAATTTATTATTTCCTTCAACCCCACTCTTCTGCCTTCTCCCTAATGAGGTGGCACGGTAGTGTAGCGGTTAGCACAATGCTTCACAGTACCAGAGACTCGGGTTCAATTCCCGCTACTGCCTGTAAGAAATTTGTACGTTCTCCCCATGACTGCCTGGGTTTCCTCCCAAAGACGTACGGGTTGGTTGGTTATTTGGCCATTGTAAGCTGTCCTGTGATTAGGCTAGGGCTAAATCGTGGGTTGCTGGGCAGCGCAGCTCGAGGCGCTGGAAGAGCCTATTCTCCACAGTAACTCAATAAATACATAAATAAATAAATAACCTTTGATACCCTTACTAATCAAGAACCTATCGACTTAAATACACCCAATGACTTGGTCTAAACAGCTGTCTGTGGCAATGAATTCCTCCTCATCTCTGTTCTAAATGGATGTCTCTCTATTCTGAGGCTGTACCCTTTGGTCCTAGACTCCCCCACTAAAGCAAACACCCTCTCCACATCCACTCTATCTAGGCCTTTCAACATTTGATAAGTTTCGATGAGATCTCCTTCATTCTTCTAAACTCCAGTGAATACAGGTCCAGAGCATCAAATGGTACTCTACAGTAATCCTTTCATTCCTGGGATCACTCTTGTGAACCTCCTCTGGGCCCACTCCAATACCAGCTCAGTTTTTCATGGATAAGGTGTCCAAAACTACTCCTAATACTCCAAGTGCGGCCTGATCAATGCTTTATAAATCCTCAGCATCACACCTGTGCTTTTATATTTGAATCCTCTCAAAATGAATGCTAACATTGTATTTGCCTTCCTTACAACCAACTTAACCTGTGAGTTGACATTTAGGGAATCCTGCACAAGGACTCCCAAGTCCTCTTGCACCTCTGATTTTTGACTGTTTTCTTCATTTAGAAAATAGATCTACCAAAGTGCATGAAAATACATCTCCCTACACTATTTTCCATCTGCCACTTCTTTGTCTATTCTTTCAATCTGTCTAAGTATTTCTGCAGATTCTCTGCTTCCTCAACACCACCTGTCCCTCCACCTATCTTCATATCATCTGCAAACTTTGTCACAAAGCCATCAATTCCATCATCCAAGTCACTGATATATAATGTGTAAAGAAGCATCCCAACATCAACCCCTGCAGAACACCACTGGTCACCAGCAGCTATACAGAAATAATCCTAACCTGTATGCCTTTGGAATGTGGGAGGAAATTGGAGCACCCGGCAGAAACCTAAATGGTTACAGGAGAACATACAAACTCTTTACAGAGAGTGGTGGAATAGAAACCAGGTCGCTGGTGCTATAATAGTATCACGCTAACTGCTACTCTACCACGTCACCCAAATCTTGTACATCTCTATCAAGTCACTTCTCACCCTTCTTCACTCCAAAAAGAAAAGCCCTAGCTCTCTCAACCTATCCTCATAAAACATGCTCTCTAATCCAGGCAGCATCCTGGTAAATCTCCTCAGCATCTTCTCTAAAGCTTCCACATCCTTCTTATAATGCGGTGACTAGTAATGAACATTATAAAGCCTTGCTCCAGTTTCATGCATAGCATTTGGTGTTCACAGTGTTGTCTTCTCTACAAATAGAGATTGACAATGGGAGGACAGATTTGTTAGTCTGCAAGGGGGACCTGAACTTTCACCTGCCTGTCATTGCCTCCAGAGAGATCCAATGTGTTAACCAGCCTCCACAGCCTTCTTACACTGAATCCACGCCAGGACCATCAGACTCAAAAACAGTTACTTTCCCCAAGCAGTAAGGCCGATCAACACCACTAGCCCAACCCTCCACACCCCCAACTACCACTACTTTATCATTTCCTGTCAGAGTCACCTTAAGTACAGACACACCTGTGCCTAGCGTCACATTATGGACACAAAATTAAGACCATTAATCTATGTATATAAGCTATCTTATATACTTATATTTATTGTGTTCTTTGTGCAGCATCAGATCCCACGTAGCAATAATTTTGTTCTCCTTTACACTTGTGTACTGGAAATGACATTAAACAACTTTGAATCTTGATTTTGACAGACTATGATACCAAGTCACAGGGAGAATATACAAACTCCTTACAGACAGCAGTGAGAATTGAACCCCAATCGCTGGCTTTGCAATGGTGAATGCAGACATATTCACAGTGTCTGTGAAATCAATCATTACGTGTTGATGCCAGGATTCCTATCACACCAGCATGTAACGTGAAGCGAGAGGGATCTTTGATGTCTTGAGTTGTTCTGGCAGCTGGCATTGAACTTAACTGTGGTTGGAGAATGTCTGAACTGTGTTGCACTGCATACAGGTTGGTCATGTTCCATCCAACACCACCCTTCCCAACACTCAGCTCTGATGTGTTCAGTCACTTTGAGGGGGAAGAGGGCAAGAGAGCAGAATCATGGTTGGGAAAATGAGAAGGGAGCGGGAAGCATCAGAGAGACATTCTGTAATGATCAGTAAACCAATTCTTTGGAATCAAATGACCTTGCCTGGTGTCTCAGGACTGGGGGTGTCTGCACCTGCGCCATCCCCCGTCCCTGGCACTCCTTCTCTGCCACCTGCCCCACACCCCTCCTGCAGTGCTCCACCATCTTGCTTACTGCTCTGGCTAACAACGGATGGTGCAATCCGTATATTACGATCGAGGAACGTGTTTGCAGACTGCATATTGAACTTTTTACTGTTGGACTTCGGCCACATTCCACCGTGATACAACACTTGGCGGCATGGGAGGTCGTTCCTGCCTGTGGCCATCGAACGTGCAGCTCCTCCCGTGGAGGGTCAGACACCCTGAGCCAAATAGACTGGTCCTTGACTTATTTTCCATATGGCATAGTTTGTATTTTGTTGTTTGATTGTTTGTGGTTTTTGTATTGCTATATTTACGCTCTATTCTTGGTTGGTGTGGCTGTAACGAAACCAAATTTCCCTCGGGATTAATAAAGTATATCTATCTATCTATCTATCTATCTATCATCGCCACTGTCAACATGCTTGGCTCCCGCCAGATTTACAAAGTCGCACTCTGCTCCACGTTGATGGATATAGTACCATACAAAAGACTTAGGTACCCTACCTATATAGAGTGTATATATATCTCCCTGAGACTTTGGCACAGTACTGTACTTATTGTAATTTATAGTTTGTAATTATGTATTGCATTGCACATAATGATACTGCAAAACAACAAATTTCACGACATATGCCAGTGATATTAAATCTGATTGTGATTGTGATTCTGATTCTGCTGATGTGCAGGCAAAGGATAGACTGGTCAGTTCATCAAAGTCCTGCAGAGACATGTGGGCAAGACACCCTATGTCTTTTGCTGTGAGATTTACAGTTGCAGACATTGTCCGGATAAACAATTTGAGGGCTTTTCTGTCAGCATCCAGAAGCTTAATGCAGAGATGTGCTGTTTTAAATTATTCAGAACCCCATGAGGTTTAACTTTATTCAAAAATATAAACTCCTTGGCACATTCTGGCATGGTTTGATTGGTTGGCAACTGAATGATGCTGCAGTTGGGTTCACAAAGATCAAAGTTCAAAGTTCAAAGTAAATTGATTGCCAAAGTACATTATTGTCACCATATACAACCCTGAGATTTATTTTCTTGCTGGCATTTTATAGCGATCAATGAAAGACCGCGAACAACAAAGTTGGACAAACAACCCGTGTGCAAAAAACAACAAACTGCGCAAATGCAAAAAATATATATAATAATGATAATAGATAAATAAGCAATAAATAACAAGAACATGAGTTGAAGAGTCCATTAAAGTGAGTCCATAGCTTATGGATACAGTTCAGTTTTGGGGTGAGTGAAGTTATTGTCTTTGATTCAAGAATCTGATGGTTAAGCAGTAATAACTGTTCTTGAACCTGGTGGAGTGGGACCTGAGACTCCTGTACCTTCTTCCTGGTGGCAGCAGTGAGGAGAGAGCATGACCTGGATGGTGGGGTCTCGTGATGATGTGTGCTGCTTTCCTGTGACAGCGTTCCATGTAGATGTGCTCAATGGTGGGGAAGGCTTTCATCATCATTAGCTGTGCCATATCCATTACTGTTGTTGGCTCTTCCATTCAAGGACATTGCTGTTTCCAATACAGGCCATGATGCAATCAATCAGTATAGTCTCCAGTCAATATTGTTGGTATACAGTCTGTCTGTCTGTCTGTCTGTCTAGGTACCATATCCGATGCGGACTTTGGTGACCATGGTTTTCCATTTAGATCTATTCTTCGTATTTTGAATGACTTCCATTTCCTCGATGTGTAGCCACCTGGCTATGCTTTATACTGACTGTATACAGTCAGTACATCATAATTACCATACTCTCCAGTCAGGTTGGGTGGCTGATTCTTCGTTTGACACGGGAACACCTGGGATGCAGGCCTTGGGAAGTCGGATCCTTCCTCGTCTCTTCTTCTCCTCAGCAGTCGCTCTTCGGGATTCCTCAGAATTCTTGGCTGCTCCGTGGATCAGCGTTCTCCAGCGGTCTCTGTCACAAGCCAGCTGCTGCCGCTCGTTGACCTCAATATCTGCCTGAGAGAGCTGCTGCTTAAGTTGGTCTTTCTACCTCTTACCCTGAGAGAGTTCTCTGTAGTGTACCGCTTGCGGTAACCTGGAGTTGTCCACGTCGCTTGACCAGCAGAGCTGCTTGAGCAGCAAGGTGGCCTCAATTCTTGGAAGTTGTGCCTTCTCTAGGACTTCATTTTTTGGAGACATGAGACTGCCAGCTGATACTCATGATGGATCCCCCTCTCCCCTTAATTTGGGGAAAAGGCATAATCCACATCATCTCTGCCCCTCATAATCAGAAACAACCTATCCTAATCCACACTTGCCATATAATTTCTGATGCCATTATGAGCTTTCACCAATTTAGAATCTCAACCGGAGGACCAGACCTATGCTTTTCTATAAACACCTGAAACTAATGGTATTATGATCACTAGATGAAAAGTATTTCCCTATTCAAACTTCTGTCACCTCACATTCTACCTTGATGTCCCGGTAAAACTTGCAGTGCAAAGGCAGGCCATAGAAATCCGTGCCACGGCAGGTGCGGGAATTCGGAAATGAATGCAGAGAATACAGAAACACTCAGCAGGTCAGGCAGTATCTGTAGAGTGAGAAACAGCTGATGCATCAGTGATGAAGCAGGTGTCACATGCAGATAGGGTCGTTAGGCAAGGTTTTGGCACATTGGCCTTCATAAATCAGAGTCTTGAGTACAGGAGATGGGTGGTTATTTTGAAGTTGTATAAAATGTTGGTGTGGAGGCCTAATTTAGAGTATTGTGTGCATTCTGATCATCTGCCTATAGGAAAGGTATCAATAAGATCGAAAGAATACAGAGGAAATTTGCAAGGGTGTTGCCAAGACTG